>NC_024796.2:10861459-11610763 GCF_000309985.2 Brassica rapa | reverse complement strand
ATAGATGAGAATGTTGATAACTTTCACAAGCTGGTAACAGATCTGAACAATCTAGGTGTAGATGTGTCAGATGAAGTCCAAACGATTTTGCTGCTAAGTTCATTACCCCACAAGTATGACTAGCTAAAGGAAACTTTCAAGTATGTAAGGGACAGTCTCAGCTTAAATGAAGTAACATGAGCTGCAAGGTCCAAGGAGAGAGAGTTGGCTGAAAGTGGAAGCCAGTCTAGACCAAATGCTGAAGGTCTCTATGTTGATTCAAGAGGAAACAACCAACTTGGAAGAGCAAGGTCTAAGAGCAGAGGAAAGTATCAGTCAAAGCCAAAACTTGATAAGAACAACAAAGATTGTTTTATCTGTGGAGATGAAGGGCATTAGAAAAGAGATTGCCCAGAGATGAGGGATAAATGCTCTGCAAATACTGCAACTGAGTATAAAGAACCAATGATTTTAAGTGTTAGCACTTATAACACAAAGAAAGGATGGATTATGGACTCATGTAGTTCATACCACAACACACCAGACAAGGAAGTCTTATTTGACTTCACGGAGCTTGATGGTCGTAAAGTGTTAATGGCTAACAACACATATGGTAACATCAAGCGGATAGGAAAGGTGCGGATTGAGAATCCGGATGGTTCAGAAGTGATACTCAAGGATGTTAAATACATACCAAAGGTGAGTAGAAATCTGATTTTCTATGGAATGTTGGAGAAGTCAGGTTGCAAGTACAGAGGATAAGGCTTTAAGGTTCAGTTTTATAAAGTTGGAAGATAGGTTATATCAGGTGAGTATCATGAAGGTATCTACTACTTTCAAGTCAAGGTCACAGAGGCTGAAGTGAAGGTGCCAAGGGAAGAGAAAGAAGTCCGGGAAAGGAGCAGAGAAGTAGGTTAAGAAAACTTAAAAGAAGAAGTCAAGGAATGTGACTTTCAGCATGAATCTAATTCAAGGACCAACTCCTTATGGCTATAAGTGGAAGGGTCATTAGCTCAAGGTGGAGGCTCTTCTATTACAGGACGGTCAGGAGAGAATGAGTCTAAGATGAGCAGAGAGGAATCAAGAGCATAACCGAAGGTAGCTCAAGTGGACAAAGAGAAAAACAAGAAGAAGTCTTCAAGAAGAAGGAATCAAAAGCTTTATAGGTTCAAGAAGGATTCCAGATGTTGCATTAGTAGTTTCTCAGGCTCAGAGAATGCAACGGACTTAGATGAGATTGAAGCAGTCACAAGGTTTATGTTTGAAGTGAGTGAAGTAGAATGTGAGTCTCTCATAAAAGTAGGAGAGTCTACCCAAGATCAGAAGCATGCTAGGAGTAAGCAAGGAGGCTTCTTGGATAAGAGGATACCGAGTCAGGAGTTGCAGCAAGGCTTCATACTTCTCAACGCTCACTAAAGGGGGAAACCGCCCCAGGTAACTATGTTGGCTTATGGTCTATCTTGCAGGATCGAATTGACCGGGTAGAGTTAATTTGTATAAAGCCTGGAGATGGAAGGTTAAATTGCAGCGTGGAGAGTTACCTAGTGGAGTTTCTGAAACCGTGTTAGTAGAGACACAGGTTCCAGGTGCAGCAGTTGAGAGAAGCTTCAGAAGAAGTTTAAACAAGTAGTTTGACTTAGGTGGAGTAGCTGAGATAAGGAGGCGAGGATGATTCCGTCTCAGGAAAAAATGAAGACCCCAAAGAAGCGGGATAAGTATCAAGTAGGCATGGTAGGTTGGATGTAGGTTGGACACGCAAGAGAGCACAAGCACAAGTGGCCAAACGCTCAAGGTGGAGATTGTTGGTTATGTGCACTTGGTATGTGTTTCACCTATGGCTCTGAAGTGCCCACTTCAGAAACCTGTCTTCAGCACTTTGTTGCTATAGGGAAATCAGTGAAGTTGTCTAGAGCACTGAAGTGACTACTTCAGAAAGGCTAAATCTTGCACATTGATGCTCTAGGAAACATGTTAAGTTTGAGCCTCAGTGTTTTCGAAGCCCATTAGAGCTAGGGTTTTGGGGACACAAGATACCACTATATATATCTTGTGCCTCCTCTAAACCTAAAAAGCAAAACCAAAAAAGAGAAGAAGACAAGAGAAACTCCACAAAGTCTAGAGAGAGAGGCAAGCAAAAGGCTCAAAGGCAGTCAAGAGAATCTGCAGCTGAGCAAAGAACAAGAAGAAGACAAGAGAGAAGAAGTCAGAGAGTGAGAAGCTACCAAACACAAGAGAAGAAACAAAGTTTGAGTGTTTGTGTTCTTAGAGTGTTTGGTATTGTACTCTCCTTCTGTAATCTCATTTGTCATTCTCAAGGAAGTGAGAAGTGACTGAAACTTGTAAGCTTTGCTTGTTAGTGGAAGTTGTGGGAGAGATATCCCACCCCAGGGTTACCGAAAAGGGGACTGGATAAACAAATTTCTTGTGTCTTTAAGTTTCTGTTTTTATCACAAAGATCCAAGTTGTAACATTCAAACGGTAGGAAAGTTTTTTTTTTTTTTTTTGAATAAATGTTAAATTTTATTCATAAAAAAAACAGCTGTTTTACATTGAAATGCAACTTCAAGCTAAAATGTAAAATATTTGAAAGCTGGTTCTAATAAGAGTTTATCTACTACCAAACCACATTCTCAACCCTCCTTCCAATTTGTGACCTCCTTGGCGTTTAATGGTAGATAATCTGTTTCTCACATTCTTGTCAATGACTTTCACTAGCAAAATGTGTGGGAGATGCTTCTCCTCATGTCTTCTACAGTTTCTCTCTCTCCAAATGGAATGAGCAGCGGCTTGAAAAGTGTATCTCAACAGATATAACTTCACCCGATCTTGGCTTTCATCAAGTAGAAGTGTACCTATCTCCTCCCATTTCTCTGTATATCTCCCAAGCAGCAATCCCTTCATCAGTTTTTGCCAAACTTCTCTCGAGTATGAGGAGGAGTAAAACAGATGGTTCCTTGTCCCCATTTCCTGTTCGCAAAGCACACAGACAGGATCAATAGCAGAGATCCATTTCAATATTCTATCACATGTTGACAGTCTGTCCTGCATCGCTGTCCAAACATGAAACGAGTATTTTGGCGTATCATATTTGAACCATACACCTTTGCTCCACCCTTGCTTAACATACTCCTTTCGGATCAGTTGCCATGTGTTATTTGATGAGAAAGAGGTTTTGTAGCTCTCTGCATTACTCTTCCATAAGACCGTATCTTCCACTTGCAGATTCTTACGGTAGGAAAGTTAGTGTATGGGTAAACGTAACAAGTAGTATCAAAAAAACCAGCAAATAATAGATGTTTGGTTGATACAAGGTCAAGTTGGAATTTTCCTAACAAATACTTAAATTCTATTACTTTATTAAGTTTTAAGATGATACACCTAACTAATTACAATACATGCCCACCTCCAATTTACAAGTTTCCTCTGTACTGGGTTAAAGGGAAAAAAATCATCCTGGTGACATCAAAAATATGCGATGGGTGATATGGGCTTCTACGTTTTTTCGTTAGTGTTAATGGGAATAAGTTGAATCCTACAATATATGATCGTACAAACTACAAACAGATAGTATCGTAATCTAAAGAACAAACATATGTATACTTTTTTTGGATCATCTGTCCATCTTCCATAATGGTGGTTCCCAAACTCAGCCCACCATAATTGGGGCCTCAAGCCCAAAATTACTGATCGCATCTCTAAAAATATTTCTTGGAACCGATATTTCTAATTTATTAATGCTTTTAAAAAAAAAAACATTACTGTGTCACCAACTAGAGCCGAGAAGAGAAGAATTGAGAGCGAAAGGAACGACGTGAATGTTGCGATTGTTGAATAATATCAAATATAAACCACTTTGTAACTTGACAGGATAATAGAAAAATATTGGGCAGGTGAATTATTAGTATGGGATCCTGAATTCCTCCTGATCACCATGGGGTCACAAAAGTTATCATTATAGTATTTTACAAAAATCGTTCTATTTTTCAACGCTTGCTCTCACTCGCTCCTCTACATATAGAGACGAAAGAACTCACAAGACAACTCACTCCTCTACATATAGAGACTAAAGAACTCACAAGACAACTCACTCCTACAAAACTAAACGTTTTCTTTTCTCATAGCAAGCAAAGAAATCATGGCAGAAGCGTCTACTTTGGTGGGGAAGCTTGACACAGATGTGGAGATCAAAGCTCCTGCTGGAAAGTTCCATCACATGTTCGCAGGAAGACCACACCATGTGTCCAAAGCAACTCCGGGCAACATTCAGAACTGTGAGCTACGTGAAGGCGACTGGGGCAAAGTCGGTTCAGTCGTCATCTGGAACTACGTTCATGGCAAGCCACTTTATATATATTTTTTACTTTTACAATACATACAATAAATTTAGTAGTAGGGAAAAAAAATTGTTTAGGAAAATCTTAACAAGTCCATGAGTTCTACTACAGAATTACGTTTTGTATACACATATGTTTATGATTTTGAAAATAACATTCATGCTGATTCGTAAAAGACCAAACCTATATAAATAAAGTTTAAATAATTGGTGCAGATGGAGAGGCAAAGGTGGCTAAGGAGAGGGTCGAGGCGGTGGAGCCAGAGAAGAACCTGATCACGTTCAGGGTTGTAGAAGGTGATCTGATGAAAGAGTACAAAAGCTTTGTGATCACAATCCAGGTGACCCCTAAGCATGGAGGGCCTGGTAGTGTTGTGCACTGGTACCTTGAGTACGAGAAAATTAGCGATGAGGTTGCTCACCCAGAAACCCTCCTCCAGTTCTGTGTTGAAATCTCAAGAGAGATCGATGAACATCTCTTGAACGAAGAATAGAGGATTACTCCTCGTGTGTGTGCGTGGCCTCTTTAAGTATCTGAAACTGAATTAAATAATGTGCCGTGTCCTAGTTTGGGTAAGAGATATATGTTGGCGTGTGTCGTGCGTGTATGTGTGTGTGCACAATAGTATGGTGGAGATATATTTGAAGTTCTTAATTTGAATCGGCGTATACTAGGGTTAAAGATACAAGACGACATGAAGTTTATGTAGTACTCTACATCGGTTAATAATATAATATTCTATATGTTTCAAAAAAATTATCCCCTCCTTTGAAACCTAATTTAACGAGGGTTAAATAAGAAGGAATAGCATCGATCGAGAGACAAATGTTATTCTTTTTAGTATTAACAGGTATCGACATATAATATTACTTGTACTTGACATCCAAGCAATCTTGCAAAGAACATATAACATTAGGCATGGACGTTCGGTTTTTGGTTCGGTTCGGTTCGTGTTCGGTATTTTCGATTTTCAGTTTTTTTTTTGGTTTTAGAAATATAGGAACCGTTTGGTTATCTATAAAATTTGGTTCGGGTCCGGTTCCATTCTTTCGATTTTTGGATCGGTTCGGATAACAATTATAAGAACCGATAAAATTTTGGTTCCAATTCGGTAATGGTTTGATTCTGGTTTTTCGGTTAATTGTGGATAAGTCGTGGTAAAAAACAGAATTTTTGGGATTTTCAGATTAAAAAATCGGGTAATTCGGATAAATTTTAATATTTTGGATAAAAATTATTCGAGTTATTCAGGTTATAGAATAATTTGGATAATTTTAAATACTTTAGATAAAAAAAATATTTGGGTATTTCAAAAGGTTACGGGTAGTTCGGTGTATAAGTAATATGTTTAGAATATTTGATATTTTTAATACTAAATATAATTAATATTTTAGGTATATAAATTGTATTTCAGATATTTGGGTACTCATTCGGTTCTCGATTTGGTTCTGGTTCGGTTTCGTTTTTTGGCTATAAAAATATAGGAATCATTTGGTTATTTTTGAACTTCAGTTCGGATTCTGATTCAGTTTGGTTCCGATTTAATTTTCGGTTTTCGGTTTTCATGCCCATGCCTATATAACATACTACTTTTTGTTCCAGACATGAGAAAAAGAAATGCGGAAATAGATAAATAAATCGATGTAATAAAGAAATAATGATGTACTGTGATTCACTAGTTTAGCTATATCCACGGGTAAAAAGAAATTTTATTATTAAATATGATATTAAACTGTAAAGTTAGGATTACTTCAAACATAAGATATACGTAGTAGTGTTTCATATCTTAAAACCTATATTGTTGTGGGCACATGGGGGTAACCTACGAATTGATAGAGGCTGAAACCAAGTTGTAGCCGGAGATATGATCTAGTGGTCGATAGCAATGGAATCCAGCTTGTAAACCTGAAACAAATGCAAATGAGGTGAATACGAATGAAACAAATAATAAACAGAGAATAATGAAGGTGATAAGGTGAGAAGAAATGGTCGGATTGCTGGATGCAATGGAGCTAAGCTTGCTGGTTGTATAACACTCTCAAGCTTTGGCCGGTGGATGAGATGGATCGATGGATAGGGATTGACTCGCTCAATCAATAGACGAACAGGTTGCCTTGAATCTCATAAGACTCTCTGGACGTGGCTTTTTTAGGAGTTAGTGAATCACTCAAAGAGAACTAGAGAAATAACAACAAATAATTCACAACTTTCTTATAAGAAAAACTGTTTTCTATTACTTTCAAAATGATCAAGGGTAATTTACAATGAAGAAACAACTTGAGCTTTGTAGGTTCGACTACTGGGACTCTCTAAAAGTCATAAAATGAAATAAGAAAATAAATAAATTGAAATAAAAAACTTGGATGAGAAAGCTTTGATGGCTCCTTAAAAATTAGCCGTTAGCTCGATTTGAGCCTTCAAAAGGGGAAACTTGGATGATCTTGTATCTGGAAAATTTCTGAATGATTCCACGGTTTAGGGGTCTCCCTGATATGACCCTGAAGCGCCTTGATGGATAATATGGCCGTTGATCTTGAGAGATAACTTGGAAAAACTCCTTTAAGGCATTAAGAGTACATGCTGCCAAATATGGAAGGTTGGTGTAAATGAAGATCCGCCTGATCCCCTGGGTGCAGGTGAAGCTAACGATGTCTGGAATGTCTTCTGGATGGTTGATATAATATCCTGGCTTCCATCGATAACTCTGGGTCGAACCAAATTGAATTCGTTGGAGACTTTCCATAAACAATGTCGGTTTGGCCGGTTTTGTGAAATTGATTGCATCTTGGTATTTTCTTGACCAATTCTTCTGATTTCGGTCTTCCTGGAAAGATAATAAATCCGCATTGAAGCCCATGATTGATTCTGAAGAAGGGCGCTTCATGGTTGGGCTGAAATCCACTTCTAAGGGCTGATACTTGCAACTGGACGGATTGGAAAACCTCCAGTTTGTAAAATCCATAACTTTCTGTTCCGTGAAGCTTTGCTTTAAATTCCAAGCCTCAATGACTCATTGATTAGTTATCCTTTTTGGAAAATTGGTTTCATAGAAAAAATCGTTTGGTTGCCGAGATAGGCTCTGTGGACCGAACATATGTCGCTGGTGTCTCCTAGGTGGCCGGTTTGGGAGGTTTGGTGAGACTATGGTTGAACAATGGATTTCATGACTACAACATATATGAACTTATGTATCTAAGCTCATGATCAGATGTAACATCCATAACAATTTGATGCAACACATTTGACACAAACCGAGTGGGTATATTGCACTTGATGCAACATCCATCGCCTAGATGCAATATCCAGATTTAAAGCAAATTAACGGATCACGTTATTTAAAGCACATTAACGAATCTCTATTGTAACGTGAATCTTCCAAAAATAGAGGTACAAGATGCATCAAATGCACCTTCCAGTGTCAGATGTACCAGATACACTCCTCCTCAACGCCAGATGTACCAGATAGGCTCACTAGCGCCATATGTATTAGATTCACTCTCTTTGGTTCAGATGTCCGGGCTAGATATTCCAACGGACCAGAAGTACTTTCGGACCAGATGTTATTTCAGGCTAGATTTTCTTTTAGATCAGATATCTTTCAGGCCAGATCCCCTTTAAAACCAGACTAACATGTTGATATATTTAACAAGTCCAAACAATACTTAAATTTATTGTGAGAAACCTACTTATTGAACATGTCAACATGATTATCTGCAATTTCTACTTTTTTTCATTTTCAATTTAATTCTCATTTCTCAAAAAGTGATACCTCAATATGCTTGGTTCTCTCGTGATAATTTTGATCATTGGCTAAACATATAATGATCCATCGTAATACGCAGGAGCCTGATCGTGTATTGTGTTTTAATAAAGTACTAGATGATAACCTGCGTGCATGCGCAGAGTGAGTTTTTTTATACTAATATTTATTCATTAAGTAGTTTTAACATTTTGTAACACTACAATCTGTATCGATTGTAAAATGACGAATACAAATATTGGTCAATTAAATGTATCATCATTGTTGAAGAGTTAACATATTACAACTCATTTTAATTATTTTTAAGATTTAATATGCAGAAAAAGAAATTAAGTTATGCAACTGACAAAGCCAAATAGGTAACAGCGATTGTAAAATGACGAAAGGGGATTAGGTTTTCTGATCTCGATTTGTATACTATTGATTCTCTGTAAGTGATTTCATTTTCTACCTCTATAAAACAGTGATTTTGTTCTTGTTTTTGTTTCATTGATATGAGTTTTGTTTCTTTTTTTAATTTTTATGAATTCAGTGAATTACATAAGTGTCAATTCAAAAAGATGGACATTTATAGAAATGTCAATAGTGTTTAGTGTACTTACCTAAATATGAATTTTTCTACATATATGTGGCCTAATTTCTCTATAATTAAATTTTAGTGATATTGACATAGATATATGTAGTATATTTTAATGTAAATATTTATTGTTGACACTTTCTACTCATATGATTTTATTTAACATTTATATATATTTTTGTATCAAAAATTTAAACTTTTCATCACAAAACTTTTAATGTAAATTTTTTCAATGCAAATTTCAAAATTAAGATAATAATATCAAAATAATTTTTCACCGCAAATTTTGAAATTAAATTTTTTTATTTTTTATAGTGTATAATTTAATTTAAATTATATTAATATATATATATATATATATATATATAATATGGATATCTATTAGTGAGAATTCATATTCATACGATTTATGATCATTTGTATTTTGCTTAAACAAAAAAAACGTTAAATCATCGATCACAAAATTTTCAATGTGGGAATTTTACCATTTTTAGTAGTTTATAGCTGTTTTAAAAAAATCAAAATTTAACATATATGAAAAAATGTATTTTTTTATTATATGCTTAATGTGATTATGTAATAATATAAAATTAAAAAAAAAAAGAAAGATATAAAAATTGTTATCAAATATGTATTATTCATAATAATCAATTGTCGTATATATATTAATCATATTAGGTAATTTCATAGTTTTTACTTGAAGAAAGAAAAAATATTATTTTGTACAATCCTAATCAATTTGATAGTTAGTTTAATAAAAAGTATAATATATATTTATATGGATCCAGTAATTTTTCAAAGGATTCTAAAAGTTATTCTAGTGGTAACACGTGACTACGAAAACATGTTGTAATACTCAATGGTATATATAAAGGGGATTTGATCTACAGAAACTCTTATGATAAGATTTTTCCGTGACCACATATTCTTTGGGCCACAAAACTATTCATGATAATTTTTAAACGAACAAAAGATCTCCATTATTCTAACACGTGCTCATTTATTCCCAGTGTCTTAAAATACGGTCTAGGCACCCGCTTAGACGGCGTTTAGGTGCTCTACGTTAGCTAACCGTACTGTTTTTATGTTATACAGTTTTTTGTGTGGATTTATATAATTCAGACGAATAATAGCGTTTAGGCGGATATTGTGCGGTCTACACGGACGTCTAGGCGGATTTTATGCATTAATATTCAAAAAAGTAAACTATTAATATTATTATTATTTTTTATTAACGTTATTATTAATATTACTTTTCCTTATTTTATGTATTTATATGACTGTAGATATTAGTATAATTGTTGCAAAATCATTTTAAATTTATCATCTTTATATATTTAAAATGACTTTAGTTTTTATAATTTAAAGCTATATATATATATGTTAAACTATATACTTATACATAAAAGTGGGTTTAAAATATATTTATGTTCAGTTTTTTCAAAAATAATATATATATATATATATATATATATATATATATATATCTATCTTATACTTATATTTCGTGTAAAAATATATCTCTGTATATACCCGTTTAGGCATCCGTTTATACGGCTAGGCAATGTACATTCATGATCACTGCTTATTCCTCTATAAGTAGACAAGCTAAAACTCACAAGATAACTCACTCTCCTAAAATCCTAACCATCTATTTTCCCAAGATAAGAAAAAACCATGGCAGAGCCGTCTAGTTTGCTGGGGAAGCTTGAGATAGAAGTGGAGATCAAAGCTTCGGCTGAGAAGTTCCATCACATGTTCGCAGAGAGACCACACCATATCCCGAAAGCAACTCCAGGCCACATTAAGGGATGTGATCTGCACGACGGCGAATGGGGAAAAGTTGGCTCTATCATCGTCTGGAACTACGTTCATGGCAAGTTAAATTTATGCACTATCTGATAAAAACATTCTATTGATTCAAAACTGAAACTAATTAAGACTCATTTTTAATTAGATATGCAACGATCACTGAAGTGATATTAGACGGTCACCAAACTATACTACCACTGATTACATGTTTCAATAATGAGAGAATTTCAAACAAGAAAACTAATTTTCAAAAAGAAAGAAAAATAAAACTAATTTTCAGAGCAGAAATTAATCTTAATATCCACGAGGGGATGACCACTGTAATACCATCATTTGCATATAATATACATTAGGCCTAATATACATGCTTATGATATGTTCTTAAACTACATTCATGTTGATTCTCAAAAATAAATCTGTGTATATAAATCACATTTTGAACTAATTGGTACAGATGGAGAGCCAAAGGTGGCGAAGGACATAATAGAAGCTGTGGATCGGGAGAAGAACCTGTTCAAGATGAGGGTTATAGAAGGTGATCTCATGAAAGAGTACAAGAACTTTGTGTTGACGATCCAGGCGACCCCTAAGCATGAAGGGTCCGGAAGTATTGTGCACTGGCACATTGAGTATGAGAAAATTAGTGAGGAGGTGGCTCACCCTGAGACTATTGTCCAGCTCCTTACTGAAATGTCCCAAGGGATCGACGAACATCTCTTGACCGAAGAATAGAGGACCCCTCCTCGTATGTGTGTGTGTGTGTTTGCTCTCGTCTTAAGGATGTTTGCTTAATTATGTATTTGAAATAAATAATGAGCGGTGCCTGAGTTTGTCTAAGAGAATAAGAGATATATGTTGGTGTGACATGCGTGTACGTATGCATACTACAACAGTCGTCAGTTATGTTTGAAGTTTTTAATATGAAACGATGTGTAGTAGGAGTGTAGCTACAAGGCTACTTAAAGTTTATGTATGCTACTACGGTACTACCCTACCCACCACGTTGGCTATAATATAATATTTTTTCTTATTATTTCCACCTTTCTTCAACTTAATTGTTTTTCTTTCCTAAAACCTTTGAGTTTGGGTGGGGGGCGGGATAATTAAACCTTGCTAAAACCTTTCTGCAACGAGATAACAAGAAATTCCATCGAGAGGAATACAAATGAACCATATATGATGTAATCTATGTAAAATAACTTTTAACCACATAGGTGGTGACCTGGTTATAATATAAAGGGTTTGGTTAATTTGTGTTATGGATTTAATTCCTTTTATAATAAAATATTATTCTTTAAATCAACATATGTGTTATCCAAATATTATATAAAAAGTCAATTTTCTCAAATACCACAAAATAGTTTTGTTCACAACATAGCGTAGGATAGAAAAATATAACAAAATATCTTTCACTAAAATCTAAAAAAAGCTAACTATCTTTAACGTATAACAAATTTAATATAAATAAATATTTTCTAAACAATTTAAAAAAAACTATTTAAAAATAAAATAAATTTTGTTACCCCCTAATTTTTCATCCTATATCCGGAATTTTAAATCATAAACTTTAAATTTTAAAGGGTCCAAATTTCAATCCCTAAACTCTACCCCTAAAATCTAAAATTCTAATTCATAAACATTTAACACTAAGATCTGTTTTAAAATCATTTGAAAGATATACAAAAAGAAATTGAAACATAACCAACAGTGTATTAGACTAGTGGTTTAATGCGTGGAATAGGTTTCACTGCACCCTTATTGGAGCGTGACTTTCACGTGCCGGAGGCCCACCACCACAGCGGGCGTTAATACCGATAACACGGCGCAAAGAAATTGAAACCTAGTTTTGATATATTTTGAGGAGACATGATGATCTGTTTACAAGTGAGAGGAAAAACCATACGTGCTTGTTGCCCTTTAGATCGCAACTGATTTGTTCCATCATTTTGCGGGTCTACTTTTTCTTCTTTCAATAAAAATGTCAAAAAATGAGTGTTAGGAAAACGCTCGACGTTAAAAATGCATGATGGAGTCTAGCCGATCAATTATACGAAACATATTTATTTACTATTTTTGGAACATCAAATTCATTATATTTTGCTGATAAGTTTATAAAATATTAATTTATTCACTAATATATTTAGGTATGGGTGTTCAGTTTTCGATTTGCTACCAGTTCGGTTGTAGTTTTGGTTTTCGGTTCAAGATATATATAAACCGTCTATGAGTTATAAATTTGGGTTTGATTTGTCATTAGTTATTTGGTATTTTTGTTTAGTTAAGTTACAACATGTGCAATAGGTCCAAAAAAATGTCACAATAAATTTCTGATATGACTCTAAATTAATATGATAAATTCATTTATTTTTAGATAGGTTTAACAACTTTTTAAAATACATTTTTTAAATAATTTTCTTTTAATAGTATAGATTTTAAATGAATTATCAAAGAAGATATACACAGATTTAGTTAGTATTTTAATTTTAGTATATGTATATTCCATTTACTAAAATCGTGGTATAGATAATATTCTGTGTAACAATAAATATAGTTTCTTCATTCAAAAAAAGTTAAATTATAATTTATTATATAATATTAAATTATTAAAATTATATCATTATATTATCATGAAAAATATAATGGTATTCAACAATCATATAAATGTTTTGGTCTATGTTATAAATGACTAAATATATAAAACTGCCATTGTGAAACTTATTATAAAATTATTGTGGTATATGATTGTCAAATATGTATTCTAAGTAACGTCATATATATGTGTAATTTATATATGTATAATATATGATAATTTAGTATGATCGATGAAAGATGGACAAAATCTATACCATACTAAAAGGGGAATATAAGCTCCTCTTAGAGTGTCCACGTAGGCACAAAAAATTGTCCAATCAGAGAGTCCGAAGTTGCCACGTCATCTCATTTATTTTTTCGTAAAAAATGAAAAAACAATGCAAAGGCAAGGATCGAACCCGGGTTAGTATGACATAAATATAGTGCAGAAACCACTAAGCCATTGAAACTTTTTTGAACACATATACAAGAATCACTAAATATATAATCACAAACTTTATGTATATTTACAATAATATGGATTCAACTTTCAAGACTCCGATACTTTGTTTTGTAAAAAGAAATAATGATCTAAAAAAGCATAGACAAATATGAAAAAGCATAGATTTTTGTTTTCGTGACAAAGTTAAGAATTTTGTAAAAGTAAGTTTAACATATAAATTTTCGTGACAAATATGAAAAAGCATAGATTTTTGTACAATTTTGACAAAACAACTCAAAACATAGTTCTCTAATGTCTTAATAAAATATTATTTAAGGATGCAATAATTAAATATATAAATTCAATAAATTTTGTAATTTATAGACAAAACAATAACACATCAAATTTTGAAACATTTGTTTAACCTATCGATTTCTTTTCATGAGAATCCAACTAAACAAGATAAAAAACAATTAGATTTATTTAATTACCATTTTATTCAATTTTGAATAATTTCAAATTGTAATAATGTATCTTTTTGAAGTTACAAAAAAATAATGTTCTTTCTTTATTACACTAGCATTATATATAGATTCCATATACACAAATAAATATAATATAACAACATAAGCTTGCTTTCCCCGATTCATATGAAAACTTTTTAAGTTATCCACCAAAGCAAATTAATTAAATCAATCAAATTGTTAGAATACAATAAATTAATATATAATTTTATTTTAAATTAAATGATTTAAAAGTGTATTTTCATTAAAAACAAAATAATAAATAAGTAAAACTGATTTGATGGTAATTTTTATGACATATATATATTATGTGAAAAAAATATAAGCTTAATATGAAAAAAAATCTTAAATACAAAAAACTCTAAAATTAACAAAAAATTAAACTATGATATCAATTGAAAGCTTCTTAGACAATATTAATAAAATATTTAAGCGATAATTAGAAAATTTTGATTTTTTTTTTGCCAGCCAAAAGTTTATTATTAATTAGCATCTGTTATTTCAAAATGTTTAAGAAATGATGGACTTAAATGATTTATGAACTATGAATAGTAGTACTTTGTAAAGTTGACTTAGATAACATACCTGCACAGCATTTTCAGTCCTTTTTGATGTATAAATTCAATTTTTTCAGAGCAGTTATTCCACAAAGAGATCGTATGAGATATTGTTTTGATATTCAAATTTGTTTCTTGATTCTTAAGAATATTGATAACTGTAAAAATGTCTCTTTCAAATATTATATGTCTATAACTGAATCCCCAACATGAGACAACTTTGTTTAAAAAGTAAATAATTTCATTTTTCTTATATTATATAATAAATATATATTATTTACTGATAATAAAAATATAGTTGTTCATCTATCACAAATAACTATGCAAATATGTGAATCAAGTACAACAATCAAACAATATAATGATTTCCACAAAGAAAATTGAAAAAATATATTTATGTTATGTAGTCTTATTTTATATTCTTTAAATAATGTAATATAATATTATACATTATTTTTTTAGAATTGAGAAATACATATAATATCTTATCCGCGCGTAGCGCGGTTAAAAAATCTAGTATGAATTAATTATATTTTGTTATGTTGCAGTTAGTGATTTGAAGAGAAGCAAAGACGTCATCTATATTAATTTGATGTCCCATTAATAAAGTCAGTGGTTAAGACATGTTATAAGAATTGTGTATTGTATTGTTCTTCTAATAACTGAAGGTTTAGTTTGGGATATGATATCGGTTTATTTTATTAGGCAATGTTGATTTAGTTAAGACCGGTTGTATTATTTAAGTAGTGATAATATTGTAATAAAAATGTAAAGGTCCAAAATTTAAGCAGCGTAGTAACAACTTTTAAAAGGTCTAAAATTTAAACAACTTTTTTCAACATTAGAAAAAATTAGGACATTAAATTAATAGCTTAGATTCCAACATAGGCCTGAACTTTATACGAGGCCCAAACTTTGTAGGCGCATCATTCTGGATAATGCCAACGTTGAACTTGTATAAGCTGATAATGTTGAGAAAGTTTTTTTTTTTTTTTTTGGTAATCTAATGTTGAGAAAGTTACTCGAATGTTATTTTTTTTTTTGAAACACACTCGAATGTTAAACTTATATAATTATAAGCTGATAATAGTGAGACCTCTTCTGTTGTAGCTAGTAATATAAGAAGCAAGCAAGCTCCATCACAATTGAGAAATATAATTATCCAATGATAAGGCCTAATTTTGAGTGGAGATTCTTGGTGAATTAATTCTCCACATGAGAGTCTTGTATTTGAGTACAACAAAGAAACCATTAAATATATATATATATATATATATATATATATATATATATATATATATATATATATATAAACTATTAGATATTGTAAAGTATAATAGAATATGATAAATTATTGTGTTGTGTCTTGATAACCTACAAGAGAGAAGTATGTATACACAAGACGTAGACCTATTTCAACTACTAATAGAACTTATCCAAATCTTATGATATATATCTAAATTATCTAATTCTTATCACAATAAGATTTATATAATATTTTTCCGTTTGGGTTTCATATATTTCATAGGTCCATAACAGTTGGTTCGCAAGATACACATCTTGCTCTCTAATATATCTCTAATACTCCCTGCATGATAAACATGGGAATGCAACACACAAATCTGCAATTATAAAGTAGACCATGTATGTCGTGGATACTATGTCGAAGATATAAATCAGTAGGTTCTCCCTAAAAACTTCGACTTAAACAAGGTGGGATGAATACTTCAGCTATTCTTCGGTCTTCACAATGGGTATAATGGGCGCAACTGCAGCTCCAAAAAATAATCTTCAAGATCCATAACTCAATCTAAACAGCTTAACCTAAAAACTTAGTGTTCCAGTAAAATTTCCCCGTAATGGTTAAATTATAACCACAATATTACAAACTATCGAATAACAAAACATCTTAAGAAATTCTAAACTATAGAAAATCTTTGATAAATGATAACCCATGTGAAACCCACTACCCTTAAACACCATTAAATCTCTCGTCATTCCTGCACTCATCACAACCAAACTATAATTCATATATTAAACAAAACCTATGAAAGCTATTAAGCAAACACCCACTAAAACTAAACTATAAACTAGGAATAAAAACTAAAATCCATAACTTTAAACTAAAAACACATGACACGTTGGTTGCATGATCACACATCATCATCCTCAAGACACAACCATAACCACGCTTTTATGAAACGTGATATAGTAACGTGACTTCGAACTACCTGATCTTCTGGATCGTCAGCGTCACCACTTTCTTTGCCATGTCAACACCACCGATGATTAGTATCTTTCAAGCTTAAAATCAAGAACTTATAAACATTAACTGCAGGTCTTAGATAAGTATAGTGTGAAGTTGTGTTAAGCGTTTTAATTGATTTCATCTAATTTATATTGTTTATTTTATTTAGTGGATTCGACCGTACGTTCTAATGAAAAAATAGCATTTTTCAAAATTGACTTGAAAATTCATCACTTAAATTTAGCCATGTCTTGTTCTTTATCTTTCACTTCTATGACGTCTTTTTTACCAAAGGCTTTCAGTTTAGCCTTGTCGTGTCCTTTATCTTTCACTTATATTATTTATAAGGTTATAATTACTTTTTGTTTCTAGATTTATATGCTAACAAATAGCTAAGAACTAGAAAAAGATCAATCAATTAGCATTAGAAAATTATTGTCTGTGTGACACTCTTTTGTTTCCTTGCTTTCTTTGAAAAATCTGTTTTTTTCTAATCCAAATTGGTTAACGGTGTTTTTGGAATCTCACGTTTTCTGAAATGTGAAATATAGGTTTTTTTGTAGAAAATGTGTGAAATACAGGTTTTGAAGTAGATAAATATTTTTATTCTTGAAAAATCGATAAATATTTTCTTATGGCCAGGTTATGTTGTTTTTCAAACAAATTGTTTCTGAGGGTATTTTCTAGCAAAACGTTATGAAGAAAGTAGTTAATTAACGACAGAAAAATCCTCGAGTATGGCCTTTTATTATGTCAAAATCTGAAATAATTTTAATTTATTTATTTTTCTATTTTGAAACTAAGGTGTCTTCATTGATTAACAATGGCCGTGATCTTTTACGGATCATTCGAAATTATTTAACAAAGCAACCTGCTGCCAATAATTATGTTAATAACTATATATTTATGCATAAATATCTGAGCAGAGACTTTTAGCAACTGCGAAAACGAAATAAGCGACGGCCATCGTGTGATTGATGAATAGATGACTGTATAAATAAAACAAAATAATCTACTAAATCATAATAACGGGGATGAGGTTCACATGGAATACAACAAATAATGAGATTAGTTTAATGATCAAACGCTGTCTTCTTCAACAGATACTCAACCATTTCCTCTACAAATAGGGCTAAAGAGGTCACAGGGGAACTCACTCCTCTCAAACCCCTATTTTCTCAAGATAAGCATTAATTATCAGAGGTAGAAAGAATGGCTGAGGCGGCACCAACTGAGGCGTCTAGTTTGGTCGGAAAGCTTGAGACAGAAGTGGAGATCAAAGCTTCGGCTGGAAAGTTCCATCACATGTTTGCAGGCAGACCACATCATGTCTCCAAAGCATCTCCAGGTAACATTCAAGGTTGTGACCTGCATGAAGGGGACTGGGGAAAAGTCGGCTCTATCGTCTACTGGAACTACGTTCATGGCAAGTCAACTTCATACACTTTTTTCTTATTATCATTGGATTCTTATTAAACCGCAATTTCTTAAGTCTAATTTACCACGTATGCGGTATGCCACTGTCTATATCATGTAGTGCAATATATAAAGCGTTCTGTCTAGCGTAAATTAATTTTGAACTCCCATTAAACTACTATCACTTACTTTATAATAATAGGAAGAATCTAAGAAATCCCATTTTTAGTAATATTACCGCTATATGTGGATCTCATATACCCACGAGGCGATGACCAATATATGTATATATATATACTTAATAATACTATCACTTGAATACATGTACATATAATAAGATTTTGAACTAACATTCAAGGTATTCTTAAAGTCAAACAAATGAAAAGTATTAAATAATTGGTGCAGACGGGGAGGCCAAGGTGGCAAAGGAGAGGATCGAGGCAGTGGAGCCGGAGAAGAACTTGATCACGTTCAGGGTTATAGAAGGTGATCTGATGAAAGAGTACAAAAGCTTCTTGCTCACGATCCAGGTGACCCCTAAGCATGGAGGGCCGGGGAGTATTGTGCACTGGCACCTTGAGTACGAGAAGATTAGCGAGGAGGTTGCTCATCCCGAGACTCTCCTCCAGTTCTGTGTTGAAGTCTCCAAAGAGATCGACGAACATCTCTTGTCTGAGGAATAGAGGAGAGTACCCCTCGTGTAAAAATCCTATCAGTACTTGTATGTGCGGTTGAGCATTTCGATTTCAGTCTTTAAAAATTTAATAATTAAAAAAGTGTTTAATAATTAATGATATAAATAAATAAATACATATATATATATATATATATATATGATGAATTCTGCTATTTACTATGTGTAAGTGTTTCATGTTTGTCTTTAGTGAAGCTATAAATCATGTGATATATGTTTGGATCAATAAGCCTCGTTTTCTGCTTTCATAGTTTTATATATTCATTTTTATCCGGGCATTTTCAACCTATTATTATTTTCATCTCTATAATAGTATTTAAAGATGAAATTTTTCCAATCTTTTTCTTCTATAATAGAAATCTTTTTTTCTTTTGGAAATTAATATTTTTTAAAAATATATTGGAGTATTACTATTTTAGAAAAATATATTATCTCTATTATAGAATTTCTGTATTTTAAATGTGAAAATAGCAAAATACATTGAAAATGATCTCAATAACGCGTAAATAAATATAGGTTGACATTACGATACTAACACACACAAATTAATCAAGCGAGCATCCGAAGACAATGATAAACGTACAAGAAAGTATCAATAGTAGTCAAATGGTTCAAAATCAAATAATAGGCCAATAGACCCGTTGACAGAAGATAATGCGAATGTGATAATTGTTTGCACTGAGATTATATCTCATTTATGGTACCTGCATCTATATACTTACCATTCATGTTTTTGCTATTCAGTTGTTTCATTACTCTTTTGTGTTTAATTAATAGGTAAAATTTTCAGTATAAATGATGATTATTCCTTTTTTAAAATTATTTTGGTTTTGTTACACTCTTTAACTCTTTTAAGATTTTGTACGAGTAGTTGGTATTTGCAATATTTACATTGACCATATTTGAAATAGACAGATCTAAGAAGTAAGAAGCCTAAAGATAACTATTTAATAACAAACAAAAATTTATCATTGAGGGAGAGATGAGGAATTCAATATAAGTGCGTGTATAATATTCTGTATCCTTCATCATATATCATTATCACAAAACATCAACTTATCATTTCAGCAAGCACACATACTCATCACACAAATTCCATTCCTATATAAAGCATCAACCTGATTTCTGATAGCTAACGAATATGATAGAGTTTTTGCAACTTTACGCCAGCTTCTTAAAATTCATGATGCACATACTTAAAATAAAAGTGTTTAGTGAAGAAGCAAAGACGATCTAAAATTTATGTGTCATGTACCTAGTTCTATATGCATATCGCTCTTGGTCTTGTTCGTGTTTGAACACAGAAGAATGTGGCTTCTCACATGTAACGGCTTTGCCATAATCAAACAGATTCACATAAGAGATTAAAAGAGTCAATATACAAAAAAAAAGGAGAGGTAAACCAACCTTTCGGGAACATAATTGTTAGATATCAATTTTACTTTGATTTAGTTAGTGCCATGAAACTAACTAAAGAGAGTAGGCCTGGGCAGTGATAGGTTGTTGTTTGTGCTCTCGATCCAGTCTGACGGGTTTTCGAATGGAGGCCTGGGCAGTGATAGGTTATCCCGGTGCTAAGCGGGGTGTTGTTCATCTTAGCCGACTTATCTCCCTCTTTTTTGCAGGAACTAAAAGGTTTTGTAGCTGGAATTGTCTCCCTCGGTCTTTCCAGCGGTTTAGCGAACCTGTCGGCTTCCCTCACAGTTTGCTTCCTTTTCTCTCTTGTACCGTTCGGTTTAGAGCTTAAGCGTCAGTTAATATTATGAGCTTCAAGAGATCATTGAATACCAGCTACTCCGGCGATTTCATGAGAAGTCCGGCAACTGAGGCATCGAGGTAAACTCTACCTTCATGAATTGATTAACATCAACGGTGTATGATATTCTACGGATTCCGGATCGGTGTAGCGGATGGCATCGTTTAGTGGGCGTGCGAAGTTAGTCCCGCTGTGTTTGATTCAGGACACTTTGGTTGAATGAAGCTTGTAATTTGACATTGTTATACCCGTGTTTTGGATTGATAATAAAGTAAATATTAAAAAAAAGAAATACTAAAGAGAATAAATGAGAAGTCTGAATGATGATGTGTAAGTGACATGTAAATTTGTTTTGTTTCTACTCGTTACTTAATTTTTTCATTTATTGAGGAGTCATCTCTAAACAGTTCAAAAATGTTGAGGTGTCTTTCTTTGGAGATGCACTGGTGGTATTATAGTGCTGATTTAGTTGAGTTATTTATTTGATTAATGTTATCGTTTCATGACTTAACTAGTCTACTGTTGATATTTGGTTGTTTCATGATTCAGATAATCTACTGTTCTTATGTAGTAATTAAAGAGACACGTCAAACTAATTTTTTCAAGCACCTGCCTACAAATGTTTGAATCATGATTTAGATAACCAATAGACGTTGTTAATATAAAATAATTAAATCAAAATTACCTATAGATTGAAGATATTAATGTCTTGAAATAGTTGTGTGGAGCAATTCTCTTTCTCGGAAGACAACATATATTTTTACGTTTGAAACGATTTATATTTGGTAGAAACACTAGGTTTCATTACTGAGTGAACGTATCTAGCAAACAACTCAGAAATCAAGAGTATTGCTAACTTTGAAAATTTCAACACGTTTAGGGCTCAAGATCTCTTTCGGTCGTGGACAGTCTAACTGCCTAAGACTGAATCATTTCTACCCTACCAGAGTACAGCTAGTACTCCCTTACGTCATTTTCACTAGGAGATGGCCCTCACAGCAAAGCACATAGCCAAAATCAGGCTAAATACAATAAGTAGATACATAATTTTGAAGTAAGCCGCTCAATATATATGGTCTTTATCTAGACAGGGGCTTATTTTTGGGCTTACTTTCAGTTTTGAAGCACTTGGTCGTTGCTTGTTACCCTAGAAATAGTAAGTTGAAAAGCTATGTCAAGTGATACTAAAGTCGAACCAACCACCAATTCTTCCATATCCAATATTTTGCTTTTGATGAAACTGCGTAAGTCAAATTGACCGCTTACTTTTGCATGTTATTTTTCCTTTTGTCGGCTTAATGCTTGTTCTGTTCAGTTTCATGTTTAGAGTGAAACATGTTGATGATTCTATGCTCTGTTTTGTTCTGTAGTAACAGAGTAAAACTATAATATCACAATCTTCTAATTATCAATATCACAATTTTCTGATTATCAATATTATGGTGCTCTGTTTATATTATATGAGAGGAAAACAGAGTAGTACTGAAAATTTAACTTTATTAACTTATTGTGGTTCACACACATGAAATTTTACAGATCATGTTTGATCTTTAAATAGAAATCAAACGTTGTGATGAAGAGATATGATTTTAATCTAAGAGACGTAACTTTATGTTCAGAAAGACATGACTTTTCTCTAAACAATTTGAATGTTGATGTGTAACTAACTTAAAACAAAACAACATTACTAATCTAACTAACTATACAAAAGCTTATGGAATTAGAAACTCAATTATATTCAACACTCCTCCTTAGTTGAGTTTCTCTTTGACTCCAAGCTTGTATCATAACTCTTAACGGCTTCCTCAATTTTTTGAAGATCTTCACTCATTGTTTGAAGAACTTTATGTGCTTGAGCCATCTCCTATGTTTGTTGCATAATCTCATTCAGAGATTAGAATTTTCTTGGCCTATAGAAAGAGTCTTCTTCATTTTCATCTTCAGATTGAGTATCTATGAGAACTCTTGGCTCTTGATCTTGTTGATCCTCTTGAAACTCAGTTTCATTTGATGGAAAAAGAACCTTATTTACTTCTTTCTTTTTCCAATTTCATCTCTTTTTTCATGTGCAAGTAATGCATTAGTCTACGATTTAATCCATCTAAATGGAAAACTCTTGTGCTTCATCTTGATATTCAATATCCATCTTCCTTGAGGATCATGTATGAAACATCGATTGGCTTTAAACAAGACTAAAAACTCATTTGATACCATCTGCGAAACACTTAACATATTCCTTTTCTAAGTTCGGTACTAGAAACGCCTATTTGATGATCTTCTCTCATTGGCTTGTAATCACTTGGTTATTCTCTTTCCCTACTCGTTGATCATTTCCCACTTTGATTAGTATTTTTATACTCTTATCAATAGTGATGAAGTATGAGACTTCCTTGGTCATGTGGTTACTACTTCCTCTGTCAACTAACCATGTTTCATCATCCACTGTTGATGATGTTTCTTCTTCAACTGCACTAAATAAGATGTGACCTTCATCTTCTGAGTCATTTTATGTTTCTTCACTGCTTAGATCCGCACTTTCGGTCTTTCTAAGTTTGCAGTTCTTTGCTAGATGTCCCGGTTTGCTACACACGAAACACTTTCTCTCATTGTTTACAATATTTTTTGAAGAGGCACCTTGGCTCTTTGTTTTCTTTGACCAGCATTCACTTTCATTGTGATTGTTTTGTTCACAAACACCACACCATTTATCGGTCTTCTTGTGATGTTTATCTTCACTTTTGTTTCTTTCTTTTAAAATAAGTTTCTCTCCATAGAACGCTCCTTCTATTGATTGTTCTTCTCGCAATTCTACACGCTTCTCGTGGGTTTTTAATGTGCCTATTAACTCTGTAATTGATAGTACAGTTAGATCCTTAGTTTATTTGAGTACGGTCACAATACTATCAAACCTCTCTCGAAGTGAAATAAGAATCTTTTGCACTATCTGATAATTCAACTTCTTGATTTCTGCATTTTACCACAGACCAATTAACCTAATGTGCACGCTACCGCAATCGAATGATATGTCATTATAGCACTTTAAGATCGTATCCACAGAGAACTAGTGATTTATATCATTAAGAATACACAAACTTCCTTAATCTAAACAAACCGAGCGGTTTTTTTTTTATCTAAACTACTAAAACAAAAAGACAACTAAAACAAACAATATAATGATCATGTTGATTTTTATATAGAGATCCTCGTCGGAGCTGCTGTTCGAACCGAGAGGACACATCGAGAATTCAGATTCTTGAAGATCATGTTTGATTTTTATATAGAGATCAAACGTTGTGTTGAAGAGATATGAATTTTAATCTAAGAGACCTAAACTTTATGTTTAGAAAGCATGACTCTTCTCTTAACAATTGTGAGTGTTGATGTGTAACTAACTTAATACAAAAAAAACATTACTACTAACTAACTATAGGAAAGTTTATGGAATTAGAAACTCAATTACATTCAATAAAACAATCATATTGGTTGTAAACCTATATTATATATTTTACGTGATAAAAAAGAGGAATCAGCTGAGCCCATAGTTGTAAATAACTGTAACATTCATTTGTTGCACATAGATCTCATAGGGCGGCTCAGGTGAAGCCTTATACGGCATGTAAAATCGTCTCTAATATTTCTCATAGTTGTAATAACATAATTATCCAGCGTTAAAAAAAAAGAATAAGGAAATACAAAAACGTCAATACAAAAAAGGAGAAAGAGAGAGACGTCAATACAGAAAAGGAAAGTAAATTTAACTGATCGGTTTATCCTCTTCTTTTCTTGTTTGTATTGTCTATGTCTTTCATAAATACTATTTACGTTTCAGAATGATCCATATTTTAGATCCATATTTTAGAGAAAAAAATTGTTTCTAAATAATCTATATCTTATATTTTCAATGTATGTAATAATGGCAAATTAGAAATTTTAAAGATATTAATTGTATTTACTGAACTTTGATTGGTTAAAAACCATAGAAAATATCTAAATATAGAAAACAATGCATTTATTGTCAAAATTTTACGTATTTTTTTAATAAGTGTGAAAACTTTAGAATATACATTATCTTTGAAACAGATGGAGTATATAATAAATGAATGTTTGTATTGATGTATATGTCTTTCTTTTATATAATTTTCATTTTTTTGTGAACAGAATATTTAAAAGCACAGTAAAATACAGAATTTATGTTTTCACATTGCAAATTCGAGATCCTCAACAGCATTTATGAAGATCATTGTGACCCGTTCCGGAATAGATTGGTCTCTCTTGCTCAGCCTTGCAATTACACAGGTTTCATTGACAACTTACACTTAGATCTGGTTTTGAGTGTATTTTTTCATCAGAATCAAAGGGAAAATCGATTCCTCCGAAACCTTCTGTCTCCTGAAAAGAGGTTAAAAGCCTAAGTTTGTACTAGGATTTTTGTCTCTGTAAATTTTTTTTAGATGAGTTAAGTAAATAAATAAATAAATAAGCGATTATTAAGTAATTGCAAATGCGTCTGCCGTCTGTGCATATAACACGAGAAAGGATTGGAGTATACCGTATGGTTATTAATGATTAGTTACTCGCTAAACATGTGGTATCATTTCTTTTGACTTCTTGTGCAATAAAGAAAAAGAGGGTGAAATGAGCCTGCAAATAAAAGAAATGAAGAGTAACACAAGAACTTGGAGAATATATTGTTATTATTTTATTTTTTCACGACGTTATTGTCTTTTTGTTGAATTGCTTTTGGATTTGTTGCAAAGATCAAAACCCTATATACACACATTACACATACATACATGCATTTTTTTAATAAAAAATTAGAAAACCACAAAATGTGACTTGTCAAGTATGCAACCACTGATTCTTGTCTCCCAATCCCTTCCATTGCTTTTGTTCAGTGGATTCAATAATTATCATTCGGTCAGGCATCGGAACTGGAGCAAGAAGGACTGCTGTCTTGCACAGAATGACTTGAGTTGAGCCTCCCGTCTAATTCCAGGAATGAGTCAGCCCGACAGAAAAAAATTAGCCCACAGATTTTTCAACTGGGGTTTGGAAGAACATGGTTCAACCTTTGCTTTACAGGGTCTAGACATGCACCCACGCAGACATTGTGGACAAACTCAACCCCTGCTTTCCAACGTGCAAATGACTTTGTTGCTAGTAGGGTTCGAACAATAGGGGAACGTTTGTAAACGCAATCCCAAATCATAAAACACTTGCACACAGGGCAATAATCAATTTATTGCAGATTACAGGAAATTCATGTTTTAATTTACGGAGAGAGCGGTTTATTAAAAAATTATGCAGATTACAGAGGAAAGGCTTGCAAGGGATCTTCAACATGGTGCAAGTAAATCTGGCCAGGCGTGAATCTTCATAGGACGGCTCAGATGATGCAGTTAGGCGTAGGTCTTCATAAGGCAGGTAGTATTGTCGGTTGTCGAATCGTCTATGTAATATTTCATATATCATAATTGTAAGATCATAATAAATCAGCGTTAAAAAAAAATAAGATTATAAGTACCCTATGATTGTAGTATATTATCAACGCAAACGATTCATTGTATTTTTTGGGTAATGGTTAATTTAAATATGTTAAATTTTCACCATTTAGAAAAAAAAAAAATCTTGAGACGCATAAAGAATTAAAGAGTAGGTGGAAATGATGAATGTATTTTTCACTTTCATCTTTCCGTCATCGCTGTCACCTGGCGGGTCATAATGATGGGGGTACGTAGTGGTAAAAAAAATAGTCTTTTTCTTCAACAGTTGCTCAAAAGGGCTATAAAATTCCAAAGGAAACTCACTCATAAAAAGAATATCACTCTTTACAACCCTAATTTCCTTGAATGGCGGATGTTGCTACCGAAATTGCGAAGAAGATGGAGGAAAAGGCGGAGCCGTCAGTGACCGTGGCACCAACTAAAACGGTGGAGGCTGCAACGGCGGAAGAAGCTGAGACCAAGGTGATGGTGGCACCTCCTAAAGCGGTCGAGGCTACAAACAAATCGGTGGAAGATGAGGTGAAGCCAACGGAGACGTCTAGCTTGGTGGGGAAGCTTGAGACAGACGTGGAGATCAAAGCTTCTGCTGGGCAGTTCCATCACATGTTCACCGGGAAACCACACCATGTTTCCAAAGCATCTCCAGGCAACATTCAGGGCTGTGATCTGCACGAAGGCGATTGGGGCAAACCCGGCTCCATCATCTTGTGGAATTACGTTCATGGCAAGTTAACGTTGTTATATATATTTTCCTTATGTATAAGATTTAGAAAAAAGTATAAATTTTAAGCATGTAACCGCTTTGTAGATTTTTCAGTGACTAAAAAGAGATGGTTCTAGTGTATATATCGATCTTACTAATACATATGTCGATATATTTTTAACCTTTTTTTTAACAAAGTTTTAACCTAAAACCTATATTAACTATTAAACGTTATATTGTTTGCAGATGGAGAGGCAAAGGTTGCAAAGGAGAGGATCGAGGCGGTGGAGCCGGAGAAGAACCTGATCACGTTTAGAGTTATTGAAGGTGATCTGATGAAAGAGTACAAAAGTTTCTTGCTCACAATCCAGGTGACCCCTAAGCACGGTGGGGCAGGGAGTATTGTTCACTGGCACCTTGAGTATGAGAAGATTAGCGACGAGGTTGCTCATCCCGAGACTCTCCTCCAGTTCTGTGTCGAAGTCTCCAAAGAGATCGACGAACATCTCTTGGCCGAGGAATAAAGGAATGTGTGTGTGTGTCTGTTTTTAATAAAGAATGTGTGATGTGCCTTTCTTTCTGTATTTTAATTAAACGCAATAAGGGATTAAGGAGCCAAGTACGAGTTTGTGAGAGATATAAATGATGAGTGTGCCATGATTATGTGTGTATAATAAGATCAATTTACGTTTCAAGTTGTATCTTTGAGAAGCGACGTGTACTAGCTATGACGCTACTATATAATAAGACTGTGTGTAATTTGTATTAATAATATCTGTTTGGATTTACGAATCCCTATCATCATGATTACGAATCCCTATCATTATGAGCAGTAAAAAAAAACTAACGAGCAGTAGCTTTTTCGTGTATAGTTTTGCTTAAACCATTAGTATAGTACTAAATGTACTTTATCAAAAAATAGTACTAAATGTACGATTTGTGATGTGATTTTGGTTAATTCAAACTACGATTGATAAATATATTAGGAATTTGGGTAAATAACATGCAACATACATGTTTGAAGTTTGGTGATAACACAGTAACACAAACCAACAAACATATATGTCATGGTCGATAGCATTTTACGTGCGGTAGATTACTTATTTATTGTGTTCATCTCACCTATCACCCACCAAAAGAAAATTACCGAAAAGCCGTAATAGATAATCAGTCACCTTCAGACACTATTATATTCTTTCATTCAAAAATAAAAGTTCCACTGAAGGAAAGTAGCACTTTTGGCAATGAGAAAATCACATATATTTGACTCTCTAATTTCCTCCTTTTATTTTCAACTAGTAAAGTTTCTCAAAAGATTATGAAGAATAAAAGCTTCCGATTTAAAATACGTCCGAGTTTGTGGTCTTTTCAAAACTTGAAGCAAAATCGCATCCCCTCCTGCAATTATCACACTGTCAAAATGATGAGCACTCATGCTCTCTAGGGTTCAGCAAAGAGCTTTAGAAGTCATAGCTGATGCGAGAAGGTGATTATCTATTACGACTTCTCCGTAGTTTTCTTTTGGTAGGATACTTGATGTGCTGAAATGTGGTTCGGGTGGTATTCTTTGATGTTGTTGATCTTACCATTTTTGGAGTAAAATGGGCCTTGGTGAAAAGCTGATGGTTGTTTAAGCAAAGATTTGTACCTGTGGTTATGCTTCATGCTTTTAATATAACTAGGGTTTGGCCCGCCCTACGGGCGGATTAGTAACTTAAATATATCATAAATTTTATTAAATATTTCAAAATATTTAATTAATTTTAAAATTATATGTATTCTTTAAACTGTAATACCAAAAATTATAATTATTCGAGTCATTCAAATTTTTAATATTATAATTATGCATTTGTATATGTTATATGTTTTGATAACTCATTTTTCGCGTTTCACACGTAATATTTGTTAATTTTATAACATTTTTAATATTATAAGATTTTTATATTATAATTTAACACTTAGATCTATGATCTCACAAAAAATATTTAAGGTATTTCAATTCGTATCGTTGCCGTTTACTTAAAGGTGAGAGTTTTTATTTTTAAGTGTTAACGCCCTTGAAACTTAACTATATACTTCTTAATCATTTGGATTTGTACTGTGTACATCATATATTGTTAAATTTTTGACAAATGCAAATTTCGAGTAACTATTTGGAAGTATACGAAGAAGAATATATATTATTTGAAAACAAACATATAGTTAAAGTGTTAAGAAAAAAACATATAATCAAAGTGGAAAAGTTTTCTTTTAATTCAGAAATATTTTAAGTAATAGTGTAAAATAAATAATGTTCATATTAGTTTGAACTTATTTAATATGAAAAATTGCTCGGAAAACTTACTTTAGATTATAAGTTTATAACACTTACTTGCAGCAGTCTGTGTTAAAATGAAAATGAGTACTATATTTTATAGCATTCATTCGCTAAGTGAGCACTTCATCATAACCGTAAATTATTTATCTATAATAAAGGTGAAAAGAAGAGCGTCACAAAAAAAAGGTGAAAAGAAATGAGTACGTGTGTGGGAGCTCTCGAAACATAATGAAAGCATTACAGAAAAAGCTTATGCTTGGAATTTAAGCTTTGGACCTTGGGGTCTCTCACTTCACAATGGTGGTGGTGGTGGATTTCTCTATTTCCCTTTTATTTTTGCTTTATCATTTTGCTGACCGACTGTACATCCCTTCGAAATCAAGATTTTCAAATGTACTATGTATTCTCCATTACGCTTATTTTCCTCATCTTCTGAATATGTTAATGTATGTTCAAAGATTCAAATAAAAATGTGGGAATGATAGAAAGGGCATAACAAACAGAGAAACCTCAAACATTTTGATCTACTTTATGAACCAAAAACAACCTTCAACATTTTGATTACAATGAAACCACCCAAGTGTGAAAGATTCCTTGAACTGAGCTCAGCTAGCATGATAAACTCATAATAAAACAAAACCTTTCTTTAGAAGAAGATGGAACTTTTATATATATGAAAACTCAAGAAGGAATAAAGAAATATTGTTCCATTTTGTCATCGTCAGTCAAACTCCTGAGAGGGACACTGTATGAGCTCTACTATCTTCACCACTTCTTCCATCTCCGGCCTATTCGAGGGCACTTAGGACCCACATACCAACCCTAGTTTTAGCACTGGTATTGCCTCCTCCGCCGGAAAGTTCGCTCTCAGCCTACCGTCAACGAATTCCTCCACTCTCCCTTTCTCTAACCCCTCTCTCACCGTCTCACTCAGCACCATCACATCGTCCTCCGCATACTCCACCGGCCTCTTCCCCGTTACCACCTCCAGCACCAAGATCCCAAACCCGTACACATCGCACTTCTCTGTTATCTTGACCGTCCGGCATGCAAACTTCAGGGCTGTGTACCCCAACGTGCTCTTTACCTTTCCACTCAAGACACACCTGTCCAGCGCCGAGGCAAATAGCCTAGCCAACCCAAAGTCAGCGACTTTGGTCTCTCATGTAGCTGCGTCTATGAGCACGTTCGTTGCTTTCAGATTGTAGTGAGCGATGTTACTCCTGTGCAGATAAGCAAGACCTATCGCTATCCCAAGAATGATGCTGAATCATTCACGCCAAGTCAAGCAAACGCACTCGTCCCCATGGAGATGTCTGTATAAGCTTCCCCTGAGACAAACTCATAGCTCAGGAGCTGCAGAGATTGCGTCCAGTAGTACCCTTTGATCTCAATGATATTCTTATGCATCAGTTTGCCGAGTTTTCTCATCTCTCTCTCGAACTCCTCCTGCGACTTATTATATTATCCTCTTGTTACCCGTAGATTTTACGGGTAACAAGAGGATAATATAATAAATAGGAAAAGGAAGGAAAATAAAAATCAAAAAGAAATTTCTCTACTTCTTTAAAATACATTTTATAACTTCAAATATGAAGTTTTTTGCTCTATGAAAAAAAAACTTCAAAACTTCAATTGACGTTTCATATTTGTTTACATTTTGGTCCCGACAGTTACACATCACATTTATGATTTTTAAATATTTTTTTTGTTTATCTTTTTAATCTTTAAAAATTTTATATCTCATAAATTTTTCATTTTTTTTTATAAATTTAAGTTTTACAATTAAAATTAAATAAAACTTTAGAATAATATTTAAAATATTTTAAAACTAAATTTAGAAAACAACATTATATAAAAGAAACTTACAAAAACAAGCATTAAAAATTACATGAAGACATAACTATTACACAAATCTTAATATTACATCAACACTAATATTCATGTAATTTGACCTGAAACCTCCAAAATATTGTTCAAACAATTTTTTTTGTAACCGAAAATGTTTGTTGTTGTTAGTTGATGTCTTTTCCGTATAAATCATTCTTATTCAGATCGAATGTATTCACGTGAATAATTGTTAAATAACTAGTTAAGTCTTTTAACAATATTTTTTTCCTATTTTACTTTCTTGTTCAGATCTAATGTATTTACAAGTATTAATATCACTCGATTTCACTATTTTTTAGTTCGTAATCTACAAATTAAAAATAAAAAAAAAAGTCATTTTCACTTCGAATTGCATTACAGAAATAATTTTATGGATAATATGGTATTTTTTTTGAAATTTATTATTAATTATGTATTTCTATTTAAAATTTTCTATTTTAGTGTAATATTTTATCAATTAATATTGTTGTTGTAATTTTATATACGTGCTAGTTATTTACAATTTTTTTATGAATTTAAATTTATTATGACAAATATAAGGACTATAGTGTAAAAGACAAATAGTTTTGAAGTTAATTTTGAAGTTTTGCTTTTGGAGAACACATTTAAATTTCAAATATAGAGTATTGGAAACTTCAAAATAGAGTTTTTTTAGATGCTTTACATAAGTTAAGTGAATGTTTACAATACGATCAAAATAAATTTAAAATTAAAAAAAATAATATTTCTTGAAAATTTATAGAGATTATAGAATAAAAATTTAAAATTATGTAATAACAAAAACAGTTTTTTTATACTTTATTGTCCCTTGAATAAAGGCAGAGCTTTGAAATCTAATAAGATGCCAAATTTTAAATTTCTAATTAAAATTTAAATAGAAAAAATGATTGGTGGTTACTTGAAGTATTGACCATCACATGGCTAACTATTCATACTAAACTAGTGTATGCTTAATTACATAAAGTATATGTTATTCATGGCAACATCTCTCAATTTAATAAAATTATGTAGTTAACATCACAAGCTTAATTTCATTAATTAAAAAATAACGTGGACTTCTAAAACGTTAACTCTATTTAATTCTCTTCTTGATCAATAAACCATTGTGAAGACTTCAAAGACTTGCATGTAGCTAACATGCAAGAGTGATGTATCTGTACTTTTCTCTAATGTAGACAACAACGATTTATTTGCATGTAGTTAACATCACAAGTTCAATTTACCTGAAAAGTCTTCAAGGTTGACTTGCAATGTAATTGTCTGAAATCCCTTATATCCAAGAATCTAGCCATCCCAACAGATTCCAAAAACCTGAATCGCGCAAACGTAAATCTACTCTAACGTTGTCAACAACAACAAAAAAAACATTTGAACATTAAGTTCTTCAAAATTTCATATTCGGAGTAAGACTTAGTTATTAGAATTATGAAGAATGAAAAAGTTACAAGTCTCTGAAGAGTCTTGTCATGAAGAGACATCCACCAGAAAGCATTGATTGCATACTAAGAACAATGTTAGGGATATGAATGCTCTGCCTTATGTGCACGGTGCACCCACCCATACTATTCCCCACTCTTCAATCTTCATCCCTCACCTTTACCCTGAATTATTATTTATGTAAATTAATAAGTTGAATTTCTAATATCATCATATGATATAAAGAATCTGTAAACAAAATAAATTACCTGTACATGTGAGCATCAATGGCAGATTGATGATCATTTGAGTCCACTATGCAACCTTCAATTACCCAACATTCTCCACAAGAGTCTAGTTCCCATCCTTTTAGTTTTCCTTCCTAATAACCATTTAAATTATAATTCTGAAATTTAAAGCTACATCCACAAGGACCACAACTAATCGGATTACTAATAAAGCTATGATACCTCGATATATTGACTGAATGTCGCAATAGCTTCAATGCCTTTTTCTATTGCATCTCTTGGCTCTGACAAAATATTCATCCGCAGCCCAAGCGCTTCTAACGGCTCCTCAAGATCTTTGATCAGACTATCTATACATTCATTTGATCCGGCAAGTCTCATTCTCACCATTTCAATCATAATTTTCACCACTATGTATGCAGCTAAAAACATTAGAAGATTATAATTTAATAACCATATATCAACATAAACCCATAAGAACAAAAGAGGATTTGATCCATGATTGTTTATTTGCGTTTACGTGGAACACACATGCAAATAAACCATTCTGGCCTACATCATAATTAACTAACCATCATCCAAGTAGTGGTTCTCTTTAACAGCACCATGTCTTGAAGTCTCCATAATGACTCATGAGATGTGTCTCGATGCCCTCTCTGTTCAACTCTACTCCCTTGTCGATCACGTTTCTATACCCTACTCTGTACAAACAATGTCTCCCTCCTCTCTCCGTTATAAACCTAGTGAGCCCCATACTCGTTATTGCATTCGTCACTACTGTAATTCCTATATCCGTACTAATTATTATAAGTCGCATAAACTAATCAATCGATAGGAAACATCCCATCTGGATTAAGATAGAGTGAACAGAATGTTTCGGATCCTAACTTTTCTAGAACGTCCCACGTAAAGAACCCTCCTGACCCATTACCAGCATTCACTACTATCTAATAACATACACCAACAAAAAAAAAGAATGTTATAATATGTATAGAAACATTAAAGCAGGGAGATCTTATAAAGCTAGACTCTTGCCTTAATTCCTTTGAGAGGAGTATCATAGTGATTGATTCTCTCTTAAATAGTTTATCTAAGGTGCTTAGAGTAAGCGCGACTTTAGACTGTCTATTTGCGTACTTTAATGCAGCTAAATCACATAGTATCTTCTCCACTTCAGAAAACGTTAATCCTCCTCTCTTGGTAAAGAACTTGAGACCGTTTCTTGTATACGGTAAATGAGAAGTTATCATGATATATGAATCATCAGAATACGTCAATCTCTGTCTCTCAGAGTTCTTTACCACCACATTCAACGTTCCTCGACAAAAGAATCAATGTCATGAATGATATTGCCAATATGGTAGACGATTTTGCTCTCTTTAGACTGTCTTGATCTCATTTCCATGCCAACCCAATTTGTGAATCTTAAGGGAACGGCTTGATGTCTATCTGTGCATCTCCTATCTTGACAGTGGATGAAAGTCAACATCGTTGACCTTTTTGTGCTTCGTCCAGCAATATATATATATACATATTCATTAGCAGAAACTAAGAAAAACTTGAAGAGTTTCTAGAAAGTTTGCTTCAATTTTTCAATAGTAGAAACATATACAAATGTACATATATAACGGGTTGTTTTATATTCAACATGTACAGCTAAAGACCAAAGCAGAAATAAAGGCAAACTTGTCTTTCCATGAGGAGAAGAAGAAAATAACAACCACATCTTCACGGTCTCTCTTGAACATTTCTGCACCTTAGTCCAATCGTTTAGTTGCATCCATGGTGTCTTCTTGGATCATGAGATCCTTGTAGCCTGGACCATCAGTCCACTCGAGCATGATCTCCATTTCTCCACGCTCTCCATTCTTTAGTCTAAGAATCATGTCTTGTTTGACCTTCCCATTGTTCCAATTGATGCTGCTCTCTTCAGCCAAACAGTTGGTCCTTCCTGGACGGATCCTCTTGATTGCACAACCATTGGGGAGCTTCTGTAAATCTTAACTCCATCTGATGGGCTTCTAAGAAAGGACTTATGTCTATTTCCACATCACCCATTCATCTCCCGAGAATCAGTCTTTATCTGACATCATATGAGCCAAAAGAATGCATCAAGTCATCAACAATGTGAAGCTAATAGATTAGGTCAACTAAACATGTTGTGTTGTGTAAATAGTAGGTGAAGATAAAAACGCAGTCACTGGTTTCTCAGGGAGACCATTGTAATAGACGTGAGAGAGCTTACCAGACGGATTGGATCATCCAGATCTTTAATGGAAAGGGTCAGTTGTTCGTTCCACACTGGATTACAGTTACTATTGATCACACGCGTCTTCAGTTTCTAAAGAAACGACCAAATAAAAGGGTTTCAAAAGAGATGAAAAATAAATCCACAAACAGAAAATCAAAAAGTAGTGATGATGCTTCACAGGGTACACAAACTCATGGATACAATCAACTAGGCCAAGTCAGTGATTCAGTCATGTCTCGTTTTCCTTAATACTCGATCTCAGATAACAATTTTCCGCAACTACCCACTAGTGAATTTGAGAGATGGCCTTCAACAAGATTGTGCGTAAGCCTGAACTTATGTTAATTAGCTATGGGAGATGACCTTTGAACAAGATCATGTCGAAACTAAGACACATGTATCGATTACAAAAAGAAAATGCTATAAATTAAAGGAGATTGACCCTTAAACCAGATTATGTACTAGAAAACAAAATGTAGTCTGTTGTTTAGCAAAGAAACGAAGATCAAACTGAGATCTTGCTCACATGGTGGCCACCAATACCGTCACATTGTGACTCCTCGATGTAACTATAACTCTATACGATCTATAAACCTATATTCAATGCTCGAAAGGTCCAATCTTTAATTCAAAAAGCAATAAGCTTTGTTCACTAAATATTAAAAATATTAAAACAAAAAGTGAAAGCAGAGAACATGAAACAAATATTAAAACTTTAGTAACTCTTAATAAGTTAAATAGTCTTACAAAAGCTTTCCAAAGTCGTACCAAAACTTTTGTTATAACTTATTAAGATTTATACTAAACTTTTGGTAAGATTTTGTAACTTATTAAGTGTGTTACTAAAGGTTTAATATTTTTTTATGTTCTCTGGATATGCTTTCACTTTTTGTTTCCTTTGTTAAAAACTGATATTTTCTGTGAACGGTGAAAACATTTAATAGATTAATATATTAGTCCACTAATTTTTAAATAAAATTATAATATAAATATTTTTAATTAGTTTTGATAGTTAACTTAATAAAACAGTAAAATAAATTCAAAATTTTAAAGATATATCATATTTAAATAAGAGAAGAGCATAACAACATTTGCAACGAAAATAAACTAAGAAAATGTAAAAAGTGAATTCTTAAGTTTAAGAAGTTTAGTCACTTTTAATTTGATACTGTTTTTCTGTTGTTTTCCGTTAGTTACAAAAAAATTGTATTAAATATTGTTACGGTGAATTGATAGTTTAATATCAATCAATAATAAAATATCTCTCTAACTAAATCTATTTTATTTATAAGATTTTTCGTACAATTATTTAATAAAAAATTATTTCTATTTTATATATCACCATATATTAATAAGTTATTTTCAAATGTGGAATTATAAGTAGGGTTAATTTTGACAATTTCAATTTTGGGGCATTTCAATTAAAAAGTTATATGGACTAAAATATAATAAATTTAAAAATAAACTAGAGTTTATCCTGCACATCGTGCGGGTATATTTTTATTTTATAAATATTTAATTTTGATATTATTATATAAATTTAAATATACAATTTATATCATAATGTTATGTATTTTATAACTCTTTATTTATTTTTTAGGTTTCTTATTACTTTATTAATATATGGGTTTGTTTTATACATTTTACCTTTTTTATTACGTTTTTGAGTTTTCATAATTTTAAATAATCAAATAAAAAATATTCTTTAACATATGATTTTTAAAAATATATAGCTGTAGAAATAAATTTTTAATATATGTTAATAACTTCATTTGTATAAAAAAAACTGACATGATTAACAATTTGAACCCGTTTTAGTGGTAGATGATAATTTATTTAAACGAAAGCATTATATTACTTAATTACGAAATTAATTAATGCAAAATTTAATAAAAATTATTTAAAAATTTAGTAGGATTTTGTTAGAATTTTCTCAACAAATTTTATTATAACTGAAAATAAAATTCAAATCTATAGTTAAAATTAATTTATTATTAATATTTCTATTAATTATTATGTCATATTATGTGATTAATGAAATGGTCTTAGTAGACTTCTAAATAGTAGATAAAAATAGTACTTCTATTTTAATAAGGAAGATTAATCTATTTTAATTTGGACGGACACCTGTCAGCTAAAAGCATTAAGCATGTTAAAGCTCGCTATAGAGTAAATGTAGATACGTAACTCACATTTATTTTTTAGTGTAAGAAGGTTTTGGCACACTGATATACGTATCTTTTCTTTTCTTTTTTGAAAAAACTGAAATACATATCTTTCTCCATGTTTTCTTTTGGTCCCTAATTTTTCTTTAAGTTTACAGTCTTAACCAACTATGTTTATTTGTTAAAGAAATCTAGATTTTGATCCGCGCTTTGAAAGCGCGAGTTTATTATTATTATTTTTTTTCAATTGACAAATATTTAGTAAATGTCATATGTTCATATATTTGTGTTTTATTTTATAAAATACTTAAACTTTTTATCTTTATTTATCATATTTTATTTTAAATGACTATTTATGTTTAAAAATTAAACTTTATTTTTTAATGAATTAAGTTGGTATAACTTTGATAAATTAGTTCTATTATGTGATTAATATTTTAATAAAAAGTTTATATACTTTTAATAAAGATTTATACTTTTCAATGAAAAAAAATCAATTTTTTTTATGAATGCTTAAATTATATTAAGAAAAGAAAAAATAATAATTAAGAATAGTTGAAAAAAATTATTTGAACTTAGACTCAATGGCCAAAAGGAAAAAAAAATGTGAGAATTGGATCTGATTTCTTAATCGGCCCATATGGCCCAAGAGAGATCTGATATGGGCTGGATCCGAAAAAAATGACCCAATATAGAAGTGTTATTAATATTACTTGATTGCCCTTAATGAAACATACAATGTTAGTAAAGAAAATGACAGGTTAAGGTAAAAAAGATAATAGAATCCTATTTTAATAGTATAGATTTAGCACTAAAACAAAACAAATTGGTGTCTACAAATTGGCTTTTTATGTACACATTTGGTAATTATTTTTCAAATTACATATGAACTATGATATGGTGTCTACAAATCACTAGGTTTTGAACTTTCAGTTTGATGTATCCTATTGTTTTCAGATTTTCTTCAGTAAAAAAAAATTCAGATTATTTCACATTTTAATTGTATTGTATTTTCTTTTAAAAAATATTGTATTGTATTTTCATTTTTATTGTATTGTATATTAATTAACTGTTTTTAAGACAAAATAATTGAGAACGACTGAAGGATTATTGTTGTATAAAGCTGATTAGCAAATCTTAGGTGGAACTCACGTTTATACATCTAAGATATTTTGTTTAATATGGATGAAGTGATACGATATAGACTGATGGATGACAAAAACAACGTGTGACATGTTGAAATGAATGCACCTACTACGTACCTTTGAATCGAGAAGAATTTGTTGTGCGAATGATTCTAAATCAATGGATGTAAGGACATTGAGGAATCTGGCTAATGGCTAATTGAACAGACACATACTGCCTGGAAAATAATTAAAGAGAAGATGTTTCTTATTTTATTTTAATTTCTTGATTTCTTCCTAATCGTTACGTTTGAATTAAATTCATAAGATGCCACATTAATAATTTATTTCTAAGAATAATATTAGTTTCGAATATGCTCTTGAGTTTGTAAGTGACATGTAATTATAATATTAAGTATGTACTATATAATTTATATATATAAAGAAATGTTCGCCTCGCTTCCGTGAAGCCACGTCATCAATTCGTGCGTTCTGGGAGTGACACGTGTCCCATTTTATATTTAGAGCCAAAATAAATGAATGCAGTTAAGGGTAATTGAACCCAACACCTCTAGCACTGGTAATTTCTCTTATAACCAATAGGCTAAAGTCACTTTATATAAATATGTGGCTGCGAAAATATTTATTATCGTGTCAGCTGGAAGCCCATGCTTCTTCTGCTTGTGGCCAGGGCCGACACTGAACTGACGTCAAGATGAAAATCGTGAAGTTAAAAACTTTGCTCCAAACAGTTTTGCAATGTTTCCAACCTTTATAACTTGATGCATATAATATATATCAAAATATATTTGTTGTACACGCTTTTATTAGTTTTGCTTTTAAAAGAAGGTATTTACAGTTATAAATGTTTTGTGCCAGTGAAGTAATGGTTGAAAAATCTCTATACATATGTCATTTTAAAATAACACCCAACTTCTATATATAGTCAATACATATGTTGTTATATTCTATACTAAATATTTTCTCTTTTAAAAATATAAAAAACAATTTTTTTTAGTCTACAAGCAAATGTTGTAGAGCAAGTATGTATTATACAAAATAATATATATTTAAAATCCATACACAAAAATATAAAAGTTGTTGTATGGCTCTTTCTGACACATGCACACTCCACTATGAATAAGAATTAAAAAAAAACAGTATTGTCATCAAACTTTTTCACAAATCCACATTTGTACATCTATAATTATGAGTTGGACAATTAGTTAATTTGATACAATACCAAAGCAAGAATAATCGAAAAATAACTATACCACCGCATACTAATAAGTAAGACATAACAGATAACCAAATTCTTGAATCTTAAAACAAATTTCAACTCGAACATTTAGTGAATATCAAAGTAACTAATATCCCGTCCGTAGGGCGGGCCGACCCTAGCATGTTAATAATGACATGTTATTATAACATGCTTCTTGTCTTTTACTAGAGGGAAATTCAAAATTTGGCCGTTTATTTGACTGGCGTATAATGTTTAAATATCTATTAACGTACAAATATGATTTTTAGTTGATTCAATATCACTGGTTTGGTTTTCCGAACCGGTGGGTATTTTATCATAGTTTAGTCATTGTTGTCATAAAAAAAAAAAATCTACATGAAAAGCACAATCAATTTTCTCATAAGATGATTTATGTAGGTAAGTGGAAGTAACATGGAAGTGGTATTGTACGTTAAAAAAACATTCTCGGGGTAATCAAATATTTTTCTTTCACTACGACGGTGTTCGAGCTCAGGTTATATTTCTCCACAATAAATTTTTAAGATATGGTATATTTCTACCAGATTGCTACAAGATAAATCATACAAGATGTTAATTAACCGGATAACTTCAGTGGGACATTGAGCGGCTCCGGATAATCAAGACATGGAAGAGATGATGATAAGAAGAAGTAAGGTGTCTACATAGATCCTGAGATCATAGTGAGACTGATAGCTGTCTCAAAGAACCGTTATTCCTAAGAAAGGCTCATCGACACCGGAAAACCATTACAGCAAAGGCACAAAAAGAAAATCCTGATTCTGATGTCTGATGTGTAAAATCCCGATTGGCCTCTGACGTCCCTAGCAGAGAGCGACAACTATCCTCCAAAGAGCCACATGACAGCCGCAAAGAAAAGAAAGTTTGTGTCTCCAACGGAATATGATTTTCTGTCAATTAAACTTAGAGTCCGATGGACAAAAAAAGAAAAGAGGGAGGGAGCATCTTCACGGACCGACGTCAGACGCCGAAGACCGGATAAGCTCCTCTCAGATTGAGAATTTGGAAAAAAAAATTGAGAAAAAATGTGCATGAGTTTACTCGCCACTCAAACACCCTTGAAATTATAAAAAGAGAGTTTGATGTGCATGTCAGAAAAGAAACACATCATCTGGAGATAATCGATTAATTTCTTTTATGCTGTAAATATTGTATTTTGGATAAATTAGAGTCTAATCTTATATGATATAAGTTTTAGTGAGACACTCTAGAAAATATCTGTATATCTCTACTAACCATGGCTATTTGCATAAATATGTAAAATATATATGTGAAGTTAAAGGCAATGTAAAAAGGATTCTCTTTCTAATAAACACAAATGTAAACGCAGTACATATCGTACGGAAATTCATATTCACGCTAAAATATTGGTAAACAAAACAAGTTGCTTCGGTCTAGTGGTAAAGGAGCTCCAGCTGAAGTATCCGCCTCTGGGTTCGAGTCTTGGCCACAGCGAAATTTACATATGGGCTGCAGCATCCGAGACCAAAGACCGTTATATGGTGAGCCACCTGATGACTTTCGGATCCATGCTCACTTTAGTCTCTAGTCTGGACCACCACGGTAGAATCAGGATACTCTGTTAGCAAAAAAAATATCTTGGTAAACAAAAAGGTAACTGGTTGGACTATAAAACTTTTCTTAATCTTTAATTTCTCTCTGGTCCGCCTCGTAATTGTAAAGGATCATATTCAAAATATTAAAATAGACCCTTGTTTTATATGTAAACTAGATGACTTCCTACGACAACGCGGAATAATATCATCTAAACATTACTTGTATTAAGTAAATTTTGTATATATTTGAAATTTATAACAATTTTGATAAATTAAATTTGTTAATAAAAAATTGATAGAGAGACTTTTATTAGTTAACAATGAAAGAATAAATTTAAATTTATTACATTATATTAATCATTTTAACAAATGAATTTCCGACGAAATCCGATTAACATATTTCTGACAAAATTTTGACAGACAGAATTCTGACGAACTTGAACTTGAAATCCCTATTGAAATCCCAAAATTATAATATTCTGTCGAAATTTTATCGGATATTTCCGACGAACATGAAATTATATGTTTCGTCGGAATTTCGTCAAAGAAAACCGACGAAAATATTATCCGTCAGAATGTAGTGTGTTTTCTTGTAGCGTAATCCTTTTGTTGAGCCCAAGAAAATACTTCTTTTTTGTCAACAACCCAAAAAAACTATTAAAAATATAGTTGTCTTAATCAGAATCAAGAATCAAGATTGAAAATTCCATATCTATATTCAAATCTACGCGCTTGAATTGAATTCAGAATTTTATCAGGTTCTTACCTTGCTATTTGAATCAAACAAAAACCAAAATAAGTAAACTTAAACCAGACTCAAATTTATAAATAATCAGACGGTTCATATATTTTTTGAACTAAAAACCAAAAACCACAACCAAATCGAAAACAAAAAGTACAATCTAGAAGCGAACCAAAAACCAAATGCACATGCCTAAATATATTAGCTAACAAATCGACATGTTGATAAATTTGTCAACAAAAAATAATCCCGTGCTTTGAAAGCGCGGATTCTATCCTAATATTATTTATAAATCTCAATCCAGAAAAAAATTAGTTGTAAATCCTTATTTACTAAAGTAAATTTTTGCGTTTAGATTTTACAACTATATCGAATAAAGTATAGAAATTTTTTTTATAGATTAAATTTTACACCACAAAGTTTAAAGCTATATTTCACTCAATCATCTTAAAATTTTCATTTAATCGATTTTTTCTTTTATTGCATTGAACCGAACCGACTCTGATTTTCTATTCTGGTCCTGATTACTCGTCAGACACACGGGAGAAAATAAAACACGTTTTAGAAAAAGCAACAAAACGGAATTTTCCCAAAAAAAAAACCTAAAACCCTAACTAACATATTTAAACACCCCTCGGCTCAACAATCACATCCATTCTCTGTCTTGGTCACAATCTTGTCTGCTTTCTCGCATCTCCAAAACCAAAAGTGCTCTCTCCCTTCCACGATTTCGATCTTAATCTTACCGTGGAACCGTTTGTGAATGGTGGAAACGAATCCGATCGGTGATAAGTTTACTTTCTCCCTTCACCTCCAAAGAGCAAGCTTCCTCCTCCCCCTCTCTTCTTCCTGTGCTTTCTCTTTTGGTTCCTGCAAAGAAGGCTGGTACTTTCGCTGCCTCGGCCTCGATCCGTGAATCTCAATCTCATCAACAAACCCTAGTTTCATCTCGTAAATTTAGGGTTTTATTTCTGTTGAAATTTTTTCGAAGATGTTGCTCTACAACAAGCAGAAGAAGAACGCTAAGGGAAACAGAATCCTTATAAGCGTTACCGTTCTCGGTAGCGCCGGTCCGATCCGGTTCCTTGCGTACGAAGAAGATCTCGTAGCTTCGGTTATCGACACTGCTCTCAAGTGCTACGCCCGTGAAGGTCGTCTTCCTCTTCTCGGATCCGACTTCAATGATTTCATTCTCTATTGTCCCATGGTTGGACCTGAATGTAAGCAACCAATTAATTTCCTAAATCCTCACTCGAATTGATTTTTTGTAACCTAATTGGTTTACTAAACCGGTTTTTTGGTTTTGCTTTGACAGCTATAAGCGCGTGGAAAGGGATTGGATCGCTTGGTGCAAGGAACTTCACTCTGTGTAGGAAGCCAGAGGAGAAGAATAAGGTGGTTAAGGAAGGTGATGGAGCTAGAAAAGGAAGCTTCAAAGCTTGGATCAACAAGTCCTTCAGTCTCAGAGTCTCCACCCATTAAAGATTCTACCAACTTTTATTTTCTTATGATTTGATTCCAGAAGCTTCTGTTGACAATATTGGCTTTGTCGGAAATAAAAGTTTCAGTTTTTTTCTCCACTCTTGACTTTTATTTGATGTAGAAATAGAAAACGATATAGAAGAATATGTGAATTGTGTATTGATCAAGGTAACTTTACATACGTATATATACGACTAGAGAGTACATTAGGATAATGACTACTATATTATCTAGGACTTATCATATAGCTTATGCTTATCTATATCGCTCCATATTTATCTCCGTAATACTCCCCCTCAAGTTGGAGTGTGCAAATCCAAAACACCCAACTTGGACAGTAGTGACTCAAACTGAGGTCGACATAACGATTTTGTCATGATGTCCGCTGGTTGAAGACTGGAGCGAACGTAAGACGTTGCAATGAGGCCTGCTTTAAGAAGATCTCGAACAAAATGACAATCCTTTTCAATATGTTTGGTGCGTTCATGAAACACTGGATTACGAGCAATATGCAAAGCAGCTTGATTGTCACAGTAGAGGCGGACTGGCTTCTTAATAGAGAAACCCAACTCAATGAGAAGCCGAGTAATCCACACAAGTTCTTTGCAGGCTTCAGACATTGACCTATATTCGGATTCAGCGGAAGAGTGTGACACAATGTCCTGTTTCTTGGTTCTCCATGAGATAGGGGAGTCACCAACAAAGAGAATATACGCACTCAGGGAACGTCGAGACTAAGCACATGTTGCCCAATCAGCGTCGCAGTAGACATTCACCTGAAAATCATCATCGGAACGAAGCAGAATCCCTTGGCCAGGAGATCCTTTCAGATAGCGGACCACGCGAAGAGCTGCTTCCCAGTGAGCTACCCGCGGTTTGTTCATAAATTGTGAGAGAAGATGAATTGAAAAACTAAGCTCAGGACGAGTGTTGAGCAGATAAACCAGACGGCCAATCAAACGACGATATTGACTAGGGTCGTCAAAGAAAGGACCATCATCTCTGACTAAGTTGTGCTTGGCTTCGAGTGGTGTTGCAACTGGCTTAGCCCCGAGGTATCCTGTTTCGGCAATGATGTCGAGGGAATACTTTCGTTGTGAGAGAAAGAATCCATCTTCAGACCGAGACACCTCGATACCTAAAAAATATCTTAACTTGCCCAAATCCTTCATTCTAAAGCAACTGCTTAAATACTGCTTGAACTTGGTAATGGCAAGCACATCATTACCACAAATGACCAGGTCATCAACATAAACAAGAACCCGAAGATCAACTTGACCGCGAGTATACGAGAACAGAGAGTAGTCAGAGTATGATTGTGTAAAACCAAACTCGAGCAATGCATCTGTGAGTTTAGCAAACCAACATCGTGGTGCTTGACGAAGACCATATAAAGACTTACGAAGACGACAGACCTCTGTAGGGTCAGAATGCACAAACCCTGGAGGCAACTTCATGTAAACCTCCTCTTGTAAATCTCCATGGAGGAATGCATTATGGACGTCCATCTGGTGTACTTCCCACTTTCGAGATGCTGCAAGTCGGAGGAGAGCTCTTACTGTGGTCATCTTAACGACAGGAGAGAAAGTCTCATCGAAATCTTCACCTTCCACCTGTCTGTTACCAAACGCAACAAGACGAGATTTGTGTCTTTCGATAGTACCATCAGCATTGTACTTAATCTTAAAAACCCATTTGCTTCCAATAGCGACTTTGCCAGGAGGAAGCGAGACAATGTCCCATGTGTGCTGATCCTCTAACGCAGTAATCTCAGCAGAACATGATTTCTTCCAGACATCATGCTTAATAGCTTCAGCATAACTCCGTGGTTCATGTCCTGCTGTAACAGCTGCTAAAAACACTTGGTAGGAAGATGAGAAACGGTCATGAGAAACGTAGTTTGCCAAAGGATACGGTGTCTTACCTGTGTCTATTTCAGAAGACGATGAATCGGATTGGTGGAGAGCGAGATGGGGTTCTTCCAGACAATTCGTAGAGAACGTAACATAATCACTTAGCTTTGGCGGAGGATGACGATTTCTGTGTCCCCTCCCAAGTATTTCTGAAGACTGTGGCATATGAGTAGAAAGGTCAGGAACCTCGTGACTTGGTAAAGGCTCAGGCGAGGTAGGCATGACTGGAGTGGCTAAAGATTCAGGTTGAGAAGACGATGGTGGTGTCTCTTCAGGGACAGAGACGTCTTGAGATGTTTGCGAGTCTATAGCCTGAGTATTTCTTTCTACTGTGTCAGTTGTACTCGAACTCCCCCTATCATTAGAGGCGGGTGAAAACACCCAGTCAGTATCTTCTGTACTAACCTCCATAGGAATCAGAGACGAAGGAGAGGAGGGTGGAGTAGTATGAAACGGAAAGATGTGTTCATGAAAGATCACATCTCTCGAAATAATGTATTCCTTTCTATCCAGATCATAAACTTTCCAACCCTTTTAACCATGAGGATATCCAACGAATATACACGTACGGCTGCGAGCACCAAATTTGTCTTTGTCTCTTAACCGTAGGTGAGTGTGACATAAGGATCCAAAGACGCGAAGATGCATATATGAAGATGGCGACCCATGTAGAATTTCATAAGGAGATTTCCCATTCAACACTGCAGAAGGTGTCCGGTTTATGAGATGTGAAGCTGTAAGAATCGCCTCTCCCCAAAACGAAACTGGAAGATTACTTTGAAAGAGAAGAGCACGAGCGACGTTCAGTATGTGTCTGTGTTTTCTCTCTACCCTACCATTCTGCTGGGGTGTTGAAACACATGAAGTCTGATGTAAAATACCAGTTTCACGAAAATATGAAGCTAAGCACATAAACTCGGTGCCATTATCGCTTCTGACAACTTTAACTTATTTTCCAAATTGCTTCTCCGCCATTGAACAGAAATTTTTAAGAACAGTTTTGACCTCTGATTTGGCAAGTAACAGGTATGTCCAAACAGAACGAGAAAAATCGTCGACAATGGTGAGGAAATATACTGCCCCGCACGATGATGCAACACGATATGGACCCCATACGTCGCAATGAATCAAAGAAAAACACTCTTTTGATTTATTAGAACTTTCATAAAACACCTCTCTTGTTTGCTTTGCCCTAAAACAAGTGTCGCAAGGACTAGGGACAGCAGACTTATTCTTAAATGACGAAAACATTGGTAAAACTGGAAGCACCGAAAACGAAGGATGTCCAAGCCTTAGATGCCACAAATCTCGATCAACTGAACTGACCATTCGATCAACTGAAGCCGAAACCTTGTGAACTCTTGCAGCCATTACATCCTTAAAATGATAAACCCCATCACGCTCTTCACCGGCTCCAATCAAAGTCCTCGTGAAACGGTCCTATAAGACACACAACGTATCAGTCAAGAAAGCTACACAATTTGTCTGCTTTAACAGCTTAGAGACTGATATCAATGAACAGTTCAGATTTGGCGCAAAAAGAACATGAAGCAATGTAATGCGATCAGATATTGGGAACGCCCCAACGTGTGTTGCAAACGTTCTGTTTCCATCAGCAAACCCAACTGGGCAAGGTGATATAGACTTGACGTTAACCAAAACAGACAGATCTCCTGTCATATGGTGAGAAGCTCCCGTATCAAGGATAAGATCACCACGATTACGCTTACCAGAGAGCTTATCAGAGTTATTGTTGGAACGTTCTTGAAGCATTTGAGAGAGAGCCTTCCACTGATCGTGAGTGAACTCAGGAAAGTTGGAGGAGTTTGATGATGTGGCATGAGCCTTGGCAGCAGGGTTACGTGACTGTTGTGAAGAATTGAAACCACGACCACCGCCACGTCCTCCTCTGTTTGAACCACGTCCTCCTCTGTTTGCAGAAGAGCCTCGTTCATCCCACCAGTCGGGGAAACCAATCAGCTGCCAGCAATTAGCTTTATCATGGCCAGTGCGACCACAGTGCGCACACTGATTTGAACGTGGTTTTACTGAATCTGTTTTGTTGACTGAAACTGGCTCAGAAGATGACTCTTTCTTGGTTGTGAACCCGACTGCACTCTGTTGTTGTTCGCGATCTCTTGCGGAGTTCAAACGTTGCTCCTCTCTAATGACTTTGGAATATATTTCTCCAATATCCATTGTACCATCTTCAGAGATGATCGCAGTACACAGCCCACCATATCGTGATTCATCAAGACCCATGACGAACTGATGCGCCTTTTCTTCTTCGCGCTCTTTTTCAAACTTATCTGCTGCTCCACATGAACAACTCGGAATTGGTTTATACATATCCAACTCCTCCCACATAGATGATAAACGTCCAAAATACTCAAGGACAGTCTGGCCATCTTGACGGCAATTTGCCAGACGTTCTTTAATATGATGTACTCGTACTTTGTTTCCCACCGAGAAACGTTTCTTTATATTTTCCCATAGCTTATGAGAATCTGAGATGAATGTAACAGTAGAACGAACACGAGCTTCGATGGACGAACGTATCCAGCCAACAATCATTGAGTTTACTGAAAGCCATAACTCCAGTTTAGGATCATCAGCACTAGGTTTAGGAATTGTTCCATCGATGAACCCTATCTTGCGTTTTGCACGAAGGGCATTGAGCATCTCTGTTGACCATTCATTATAGTTATCACCAGACAACGTCACTGACGTTATGAGAGCACCCGGATTATCAGATGCAAACAGAGAGTAAGGCGTGATTTCTTTTCTCTGTTCAGTTGTCTTCACCGAAGACGCAGAATCCTCTTTTCTCGCCAGACATTGACGTAGAAAATAGGAAAAACGAAAAAAATTAGGTATCAGAAAAGTGGCTCTGTTACCATGTAGAAATAGAAAACGATATAGAAGAATATGTGAATTGTGTATTGATCAAGGTAACTTTACATACGTATATATACGACTAGAGAGTACATTAGGATAATGACTATTATATTATCTAGGACTTATCATATAGCTTATGCTTATCTATATCGTTCCATATTTATCTCCGTAATATTTGAACAAAGTATTAGCTGTGTCGTGTGAATAACCAAACGTCACTAGTTTATTACTTTTTAGTAACAGAGGTGATACAGTGGTACAGTGGTATGTGTTGTGCCCGTGATGGGAATAATATGGTGAAGAATAAAAATGATCAAATATGTTTTGATTAAAAAAGGCGAAAGAAACTTTGCAACAGAAGAAACAAAAAAAAAAGGTACAGATAATGATCAATACAGTAGAGTAGATTCCGTACTAACCGTGCATCATTCCACAGCCTTGCCGTGCTTCACGTGTTTTACTTCTTTCATCACGAAAACGATCCCTGCCCAACTCTCATTATCCAACACTTATATTTCTAGATGCTTCTAGAAGTACTAAAATGACACGATGTGTTTGTGTCTCGCTGAAACGTGTACATCAAGCTAAGGTTTTGAGACGTATACAGTATATATAGTAAACTATTATGACTAAGCTCTACACAATCACTACACACAATTTACTCGAGAAGAAAATATATTAGATTATCCTTTTCTTTCTTAGTTTCCTCAGGTACCATACTTGCGGTACTTGTTGTTTATGTATGTTGTGAATTCGTACATCTGTAAACTTGGAAAAAATTAACACAACTTCGGTGAGGAAGCTAGAAGAAGAATATGGCGAAAAATATCAACGAGAGATTCAAATAAACTAAGGGCTTTTAAGGTCCAAACTATTAGAAGTTTAATGGGCTGGATAGCTAAAACATACAAGACTCGATTTTTGAACAGACCATTGAATTTCTTCAATAGAGGAAATACAATCTACTTCTCATGGGAGACCAGTTTTTCACTCTCAATAACAATTTGAACTAAGCTAAATTTTCAGTTGATAAGTGAAACTTAAGTAGAATTTAGACCATTTGCACCTGATGCCTCATTTTCAAAACACGTCTATTTCTTCAAAGGGCAAAGCCCAACAATCGTCTGGGCCATATATCTCTTCGTTTTTCCATTTTCTAGTTCTCACAGTCTAAGGGTTGTTCAAAAAAAAAAAAAGTTCTCACAGTCAAGTCTTTGGAAGACACCGCACCAAGGTCACAAGATCATTCTTGATCACATGTTTCATTTGTTCACACGGACAAACTCACTTAACGAAAAGGTCTTTTGCGACAACAACAATCAGGAGACAAGTACCTCCCCCTCGCAAAAGTTTTAATCACTAGCAACCAATATGTTTCGTCTTTGCACATAGAAGTATGTTTTGAGTTTTCACCAAAGAATTGAAATATGTATAGCAACAGAAAAAGTTGTTGAGAAACTATTCTGTAACTGATTACATAAAAATAGCAGATAGTTAAACAAAAACCAAAGTGGATCCAAACTGAAATATCTTGATATATTTTTTGAGCTACAAAATATTTTATTTTTTTATTAATAGTTAGTTAAATGTTGTGCTTATTTGCAAAGTGAAAACTATAGTAGTGGTTAGTGACTGAATAGCCATTTTGATTAATATAGTTAGAGAAATGTTGTGTTAAAATATTGTCTATCACATTACATTTGCTGAAAATAGAATTTAGATTAATCTTTTTGTGATTTAATGGTGAAAAACACAAATGATCACATGTTTTTTTTGTCAACTACCCATTTAGGAAACGAACAAAGATCATGAAGATCCTTCTACTACATATGTTAGGTTGAAAATTTAAAATGGTAATCAAAAATGTTGGAAGTTTAAACTGCCACTTTGAATATTTTTAATGTGATTTTCCCATAACTTATGTTACTTGGGCACATATTTTTGACTATACGTGGTCTAATTCACCACCACCATAGACATCAGTTTCCATATACTGTTCACTCTCTAGAAACATTTAGCAATGAGTTTTCATCTTTTTAGAACTCTGCAGGTTCTTAAAAACATAAACCTTTAAAAATATGAAGAATACTCATTAAAAACTTTATATTATTTATTGTTACCTACATGTGCATGTGGATTTTGTTCTCTCGAGAGAAAAAAACATGTACTGATGAATACCGAAGATTTTATTAAAGAATACAGCTATTTTTGTATCGAGTTAGTCGGGGGTTGGGGTTTAGTTGACGATATCTTAGTTGCACTTTAACATGTGGATTTTTGTTCATTTACTAGATAAAAGTTCAATTTTTTTCTTCTTCTGTGGGACCTTTGACGTTTGCTAGCATTAGAAATGACATGTAAATTGAAACGTTACGTATATAAATTTATGCTACTTTATAATTAAAAAGACGAATGATGATTTGAAATTTGAACTTTGAAACCAAGATCATGTTGACAAAATAGGAGTATCCGACTTTGGAAACGTTATCTAAAGTGTAATTATTATTTTTAATAAAAAAAGGTATAAATTCTCTAATTACGTATGTTAGCCTTATCACTTATGTAAAATTTTCCGTCTATTTTGTTGAATTAATAATAACAAGCCGAAACGTAAGACTTTATGAGAGTGACAGGCTAGTGGAAACTCGTGTCATGGATCATTTTACCATATCTCTAAAATAATGAAACAAACGTTACCAAAACAACATATTGGATACCGGATCTTTTAGGTGATCAAAAAAAAAAAGGATATCGGATCTTTTTATTGAAAAATCTGATTAGAATATAGAACATCTATATTTACATTTACAGTTAAATAAAGAGTAAATTAGGTGAATATACATAGAATATAAAATGTTTAGGCAATCGGTAAAAACTTTTCAAAATTAGGTTAGATTGTAAGGACCAAAATGTCCGAAAACATTTAAACAGAGGTTGATAAAAAAAAACAATTTTCACCCTTTTCTAAATCTTTGGAGAAAAATAATCACTAATCCTAAAACAATGAAACTAAAAACGTGATTAATTAAAAAAGAAACAAATCCCAAAATGATTGGCTCATAATCTGTTAGACATATATAACAATGGCAAATTCGTAGATTAAAAGGATATTGTTTTTATCTCCCTCTTCCCTAATTTCCCATATATAAAAATCATTTCTTCCCTCGTCTACTTTGGTCTCTGTTTTTTCACGCCGGAGAGAGAGAGAGAAAAAGCTACAAACTTTACAATGGATCCGATCGAATCTATCGACTACGACGGCTTCGAGACCTACAACGGCAACACCACCCACGTCGACCACGGCTGGAAGAAAGTCGTCTACCCAAAACGCCACCGCAAACAGAAACCGGCGGATCAGACGGCGACTAACGGCCAAAATGCTAACGGCGATAACGTCTTCCGTTCGCTCGAGGAGCAAGCCGAGGATCGAAGGAAGCGGATCCTCGCGGCGAAGATGGCTGCTGTTGACGTGGAGGATGAACCCAACGGCTCGAGATCTTACGGTTACGATGAGATCGCGGCGATGAATGAGAAGAAGAAGGCGGAGGAGACTAAGAAGCCGAAACCTAAGAAGGAGAAGAAGCCTAAAGTGTCGTTGCCTGAAGCTGCTGCCAAGATCGATCCTTCGAATCTCGAAGCTTTCCTCATCGAAGCTTCGGTAAGGGTTTGAATTCTGATCTGAAATCGAAAACCCACAAATCAAAATTTTGAATTATGATCTCAAATCGAAAACCCATCAATCAAAATTCAAACTTTTTGTTGAGTTCTGATCTGAAATCGAAAACCCACAAAGCAAAATCTAAACTTTCTTGTTCGTGTTGTTGTTTGTTGATAGGAAGCGTATGCTACTCAGCCGGAGATTCAGCTGATGAGGTTTGCTGATTACTTTGGGAGAGCACTTTCAGGAGTGTCGTCTGTGCAGTTTCCATGGGTGAAGATGTTGAAAGAGTCTCCTTTGTCAAAACTCATCGATGTAAGCTTCGTTTATGTGAGATTGATTGTCTAATCAAACTTTCGTAAAGCTGACTCCTTTTAACCAACAGGTTCCGTTGTCTCATATTCCTGAGCCTGTCTACAAAACATCAGTGGATTGGATCAACCAACGTCCAGTTGAGGCTCTTGGAGGGTTTGTGTTGTGGGCGTTTGATTGTATTCTCACAGACTTGGCAGCTCATCAAGGAGGTGCTAAAGGTGGGAAGAAAGGTGCACAACAGACTCCTTCCAAATCTCAGGTAACGTTTGAAAACCCGCATCGTTGGTCGTTCCACTCATTAGTTTGGATCAGTGACTCGGTTGTGTTATGTTCTTTAGGTGGCAATATTTGTCGCATTAGCAATGGTGTTGCGTAGGAAGCCTGATGCTTTGACTAATGTATTGCCAACTCTGAGGGAGAATGCTAAGTATCAAGGACAGGATAAGCTTCCTGTTACAGTTTGGATGATGGCTCAGGTTTGTTTGTTTGATTCCTTATGTGAATTGGTGTTGAAATTTGTGTGTTTAATATCTGAAATTTTGTAAAATGTGGAATGTGGACAGGCCTCTCAAGGTGATCTATCCGTAGGGTTGTTGTCATGGGCACACAACTTGTTACCTGTAGTCGGTAATAAGAACTGCAACCCTCAGTCAAGAGATATCATCCTGCAGTTGGTAGAGAAGTGAGTCATTTTTGTTGTGATCTCCTTTGCCTTTATGTTTGACTACATCATCTAATCTTGTTTTATGCAATTTTTGTTATCAGAATGTTGTCGAATCCAAAGGCTAGGACCATACTTGTAAACGGAGCTGTTAGGAAGGGAGAGCGATTGATTCCACCTCCCATGTTTGAGATCTTGGTCCGGATTACATTCCCTGCTTCATCCGCAAGAGTGAAGGTAAGTAGTAAAGTCTTGGAATTTATAAAACAATAAAAGCTTGATTCTGATCACAAGCATGGTCTCTGATGCACACAGGCTACAGAGAGGTTCGAGGCAGTATATCCCTTGCTGAAGGAAGTTGCTCTTGCCGGTGCACCAGGGAGCAAGGCCATGAAACAAGTCACACAACAGATATTCACTTTCTCTCTGAGATTAGCTGGAGAAGGTATTAGTAACAAACGAAGCCTTTAATCTAGGCCTAGATATTCGGTTATTAGGTTCTTCAGTTTTTTGGTTTAGAGGTTTAGGATCCGTTTGGATATTTAGAAAATTCCTTCGCTTGTGGTTTGGTCTTTTCCACTTTCGGTTCGGTTCGGGTTCAGGTAACAAAGAAAGTTAGGAACCGGACCGAGATAATTTCATATCCCATTCGGTTCCGATTTGGTTCAAACTTTTTGGTAATTCGGGTTAAAAACTTAGAAAATCCGGTTTAAATAGTTTGGATAATTTTAAATATTTTGGATAAAAAGTATTTTGGTATATAATTTTGAATAAAATTTTGGTTCGGATAAATGTGCTCTCCTACTTTAATCCTTGACTCTCTTCTCTCAATAGAGTTGTAATGTGTTTCCGTTGTTACAGGAAACCCTGTTCTAGCCAAGGAAGCTACAGCAATCGCTATATGGGCCGTGTCTGAAAACGTTGATTGCTGCAAGCACTGGGACAATCTCTACAAGGAGAATCTTGAAGCCAGTGTTGCTGTTCTCAAAAGGCTTGTTGATGAATGGAAGGACCATTCTGTCAAGCTATCATCATCACCGAGTGATACCGCCACTCTCAACCGAACTATGAAGAGCTTCAGGCTAAAGGTAACGCCTCTTACTCTATTAAACCAACTTTCACTCTGAACTCATCTCTGAACTTTCCTGTGATGTTTCTAGAACGAGGAAGCCATCACTGAAGGAAGAGCCAATGTTTCTCTCTACAAAGAAGCTGACAAGTCATGCAAAGTGATATCAGGGAGACTCTCCCGTGGAAGTGGCTGCCTCAAAGGAACAGCCATTACTGTTGTGGTTCTAGCTGCTGCAGCAGCTGTTCTATCATCCAACCCTGAGGTTACAACCGAGCTGAAGAACCTCTTGGACTCATTGGAGCTGCAGCAATACTATAATCCAATCATCACAGCTTTAAAGAACTGAGAGAAGAGAGACGAAAACAACCTGAGGACGATAAGTTATCGTCCGTGTAGAGAATTTACTTGAAAGTTAAAAGCCTTTTACTCCCAAAGATACAAAGTTTTGAAAGAAATTTGACAATTCAGAATAAAGTTATTTCTGTTTATTATATGTTTCGAGTTTAATAGTCATATGATTATATTGAACATAGAGCCTTAAGCCTGAGTAGGCAAGAAGAGTATATACAGTCACAAGATATATAACAAACTTTCTGTAAATCAAGATTTTAGTAGTCATAATCTTCTGGCTGAGCAAATGGGTACTTAAGGTAACCGTTCTTGATAGTGGAAGGGTCTTTTGGTTTGTCCCAAGGATACTTCATAGACGGATCTCTTGGGAACTTTCTGAAGTTGAGAAATGGTGCCCATAGAAGTAGCCTGCAAAGTTATAAAACTTTGGTAATAACCAGAGAGAGAGAGCAAGCATCCAGGCGAATAATGTGGTGTGTATGGTGGATACTATACTTACCCGGGGAAGAACATGAAGACGCACATGAACTGTAGATACATCTCGAAGAACTTCCTTCTGTACCATCTTACTCTCAGCCAGTTCATGATAATTGGCTAATAACACAATTTTGAAGTAATATCGATCAGGAAACATGCAAGTCTTTGAAAATGCTACAATGGTTTGCACCATACTTACTGGCATTACTAGGAAGTACCAGACCGATATGATACCGATATCGAGCACGACGCTGCTCAGTTCCTGCTCGTGGTTGACTCCAGTTATTGCCAAGGCCGGGTGATCAATCTGCAAAACTAAAGTTTTTTTTAGTACTGCTCTTTTCTCTCATATTTTTCAATGGTAGATGAGGTCTTATATGTTTCTTTACCGTGGCGAGAACTGTCCCGAGTTGAGCTGCAAAGATTGTCTTCTTTGCTCCAAAGAAGTCACCAGCCTTTGCTCTCATCTTGGCAATATTCTGTGGTAAATAATAAAAGTCAAACCCAAGTTATCAGAGATGGCTCTAATCATCACAAGTTAGAAGGGGAGTCTTACATGAAGAAGAGAATCGGTGTTAGAGATGGGTTTGGTGTGAGATGTAATACAGAGAGGAGCTTTGACACTGCGAGGGCTTGAAGAAAGAGACAACGCATTCGGGGCACAGAGCCCAAGAGAGCAGCAACGGCTCATCTCTCTCTCTGTGTTGTCTTGTGAAGTTTTATTTTCCTTATCTCTTGAGATTGGTTCTAGTGGCAGAGGGAGTATTTAGCTTCAAGCAGCCTTGGATTATTTTCTTTTGAATCCTATAAATTCCACATGTCATTAGGGACTAGGGAGGCCCCACGTTTTCTTTTGGCATATAGTATCTTATTGTGGATCCTCAAGGTGTGGTGTTGCAAGTTTAATGATTTTCTAGAATTATTAGTCTTTTTTTTCTTTCTTTCTCTGTGATTTCACAGTAATGTTGTTTGTTTATAGAGAGTCCTTGATGTGTATAGACTGAGAGATTGAAGCTGGCTACTGAGAAAAACATGTAACTCTTGATTGAGCTAATAAGAATGTTTAGTAGTGTTATTATACAGGCCTGGTTATATATCCTCAGCAGCAGCAAATGCTTGTGAAGAGGCTCACGGAAGTAGAATCCTTTGACCAGATTACACTCTCTCTTTATGTTCATCACAGGAGACACTTAGATATTTGAATGTCAAAAGTCTAAAAGTGATTTTTTTCTATTATTAAATTGTGCTTAAGTTTATGAAACTAATAACAAGGGAACCTCTGGTATAATAATCATGAATTTGGAATGGGATTAATGATTTGTATACAAGATTATTATTTTACTCCATTTTGAAAGAAAAAAATAGAGTTTTACGTTGGACATGCTCTAACTTGGTAGTAACTATGCGTGTAAACTCGATCTGCAAAGGCCAGTCTTTTGTCTTGTTTTCGTTGATATCATCAATCTACTCTCGCATTTGTTAGTATACTTTTTGTATTGTTTATTTGTGTCTTTATAAAAACTCAGACGTATGTTTAGAGAGAAAGGGTTGTAAATTGTTATGCAAATGATTATACGATCGTCGAAATCTGTTGCAGAAGTATTAATGACTACAAAACGTATAAGATTTAATTACTGTTGTTGCTCACTAGAAACTTCAAACAACACATGTCGCTGGCCGCTTTTGATGATCAAGACCTATATTTTTTTTTTGTTTCTTATTCTTAGCTCTATATATGATTTATTGTTTTGTCACTTCCATTAGAAAACAACGGCGCATATATCATACTGGACCGGTATTCTAAACAATATTCTTAAACTATGAAAATAGCATAAAATCTTTTGAGTACATGGTTTTATATGACAACTAGGTAGCCAGATAACACCCAAATCATGCCACAGTCTGCTGAAATCACTAAAACAATAATTACTTTATATTTTAGATAATTTAGAGTCGCATTTCGATCATATTATAAATGTATAAATATGTTATATAAAGCGAGTCCATTTATAGTGGGTGAGAAGAAAGTATGGTTCGTACTTTAATTTCTAAAATAACCGAGAGATCGAAATTTTTACTTTCGGCTAACGATCTTCTTAAAGCTCAGACGCTCATGTGTCCTTAATTATCCGCACAACCTTCAGCTACGCATAATCTAACGTTTTCTTTTACATCAAAAAATCTTTTATTACTCAAATTATATAGTATAATCTATCTAACCAGACTGGAATAAAACAATTGACAATGTATATATAATTTCCTATAAAACAATCTAGTAATCTTAGCTAGTGAATCAACCGTAGAATTTTCTGGTGGAAAAAGTATCCATAGAAATTATGGAATCTTCTTTTTCATGATGATAGCTCAGTTCCGTCGAAAAACTAGACCATACTTCTGAATTTGTGAATCATGGTAATCAGGTTTGGCAAATTTGTTCCAAAACCTATACATTGTCTATTCAATTTATTTAACGCCAATGGTTTGTAAAATCGTCAATGTAATATTTTTCATAGTTTGTAATAACAGAAAACTCCAACGGTTTTATTTGCACATATGTAACCATCATTTTTTTTTGATAAATTCTATCAGCTGATCTGGTCGGCCTCAGAAGGAACGCACTTATTGCTATAGAGTGGACTAGTTACCACACTGCCTTATCCGAGTTTGGAATACCTTCCAGCTATTGTTAAGGGGTGAATCAATCATCTGTTACGATCCACCATGTAAACCACTTGGGCCAAAATCCAAACCCAAATTAGACAAGTGATAATAATTTAGTTACCAGAAAGAATCAAACCCATAACTAATGTGACTACACACTAAACCCCAAAAAATTACCACTAGTAATCATCATGTTATTACTAACATCTTGGTTACATAACAAAAATGTATGTTGTAAAAGTGGTGAGCGATACAATAATTCAAATGGTGTAAAAAGTGTGTTTTTGAGGGAGAAAAAGAATCCCACACTTTCAGAAAGTCTAAATAATATAAGACCATCATTGAAATTTTTTTGTTCTAACTAGAAATTTTGCGTAACGATAATGTTATTGTGTTTGTATTAGTTTTGAGGATTTTATTCTATATATTGACACCCCCCCAGGTGAAATATGTGTACCGGATTTCTGATTAATGCAGACAAAGGTGTGCATAATCATCAGTTAATTGACCCGAGTCCCACCAACTGTACGGCCTGATTAGATGGGTGCTTTAACGGAGAACTAGAGAAGTCAAGATATTCATCATTGTTCACGCGAGGAAAGGACCATTAATTAAGAATACTACATTTGGTCAGTATTACTTGAAGGCTACGCTTCTTTTCTTTTGTAGTTCCATATTTGACAAATAAAGCATGTGCGTTGAATACACACACACACACAAAAACAAATACCGTTCGTCTCTTTCAAAGTCTTCTTAAAAATTATGTTTTTCATTGGAAATTATACTGAGGATCCACCTATAAATTAGATTTCTCAGATGGTCGCTCACCTATAAAGATATGATAATCTCTCATATGAGATAATTATCAAAAAGTTATTAGTATTTCTTAGAAACACATATCCTTTATTTAATTAATGATGCTCTTAGAAAGTTATAATAAAACAACATAGTGGGAATAACCAAAAATCAAAACCAAAACCATCTAGATGATTTGAAAACATTAACACACACACACCCAAACAAATAATCGTGTGCATGACTTGGTGTGATATGTTGTACCCTACGACTATTTCAAAGTATAATCTCTTTAAACTAGTCTGTAAGTTTCCAAAAATGTGTATTCCTGTTCCCTTAGATCGCGACCTCCCTTTGACAAATCTGGCCATTAAAGCTTCTAATTATCCAGATAGGAATGTTCATTAATTAACATAAATCAGTAATAGATATAGCAAGCAAGCTAAGCGTTTCAAAAGATTTTATTTCGTTGCCTTGGATTAAATTACTTTGACCGGAGAGGGATTCAAAAGGTTAAGGGAGGTACGATTATGTGTGTAATTTTGTTGTAAGTTACGACTTACGAAATTAAATCCTTCTTAATAGATTCTTCGAAGATACAATTGAATATAGTCTTGTTATTTATTAATTTCTTTTCTAGAAAGTCGTCTTGTTATAACTTAATAGTTTTGGTAACGTTTACATCGGTTTTAGTTCTAAAGTACATACATATGCAGACTAAAACAACTAAATATAAATGCCGCGTAATTTGTATCATATGTGATGTTGTATGGTTTTCGTTGACGATTGTTGCAACTTCTTTTGGTTGGATACTTCAAAACTTTTTTTACGGCCTAAGTTTTCTTGTTTATTTTTCAGTTAGGCAGTGAGCATTAATTAATCTTCACTATATATTATGAGATACTCCATTCGTTTCAAAATGTTACATATTTTAAAATTTTTACACATTTTAATAAAACATTAAATTTGCATATTTTTTGTGATTATCAATTTCTCATAATTTTAAACCAATAAAAATCTAATAAATACAATTAAGTTTTTTTAAAAAAAATTTGTAATTAGTTAATAAAATATGCATTGTAAATGTAAAAATAGATCTTTTTAAAACAATTTTTTTTTTAGAATATTTAATCTTATGGAACGGATAGAATATTTGTTTTTGGTATTTAATTAACGATAATGCTATGGGTTGCATGAAAAACAAACAAAAGAAAACAAAGGGGACAAATTAAACTTGACCGGGTAAATCAAGTAAATAGAAACGCATCTTGGGTGATGGTATTTTATGCCAAGTGGTGTTAAATTTCTACTTTTGAGCGTAATCGTCAATGATGTCATGTAAGATAAGATTTTTGGTCACCATAAAACATAAATTAGAAACCCTACACTAGCTTTAACTTGGTTTTGGGAGAATGACTATAAAATGCATGCTCCTACTAGGCCTAGGCCTGGGCATTTTGGGTTTCGGTTCATTTCAGTTCGGGTATTTCGAGCATCGGTTAGTTCGGGTATTTCGAGTATCGGTTAGTTTGGGTAGAAGGTTAGAGGATCTATTTACTACTGGACATATTTTTGGTTCGGTTCGGTTCAGATAGTTTCGGGTTCGGTTCGGATAGTAAAACTAGGAACCTGAAAATACCATAAAAAATCGGTTTTCATTTGGTTTCTGTTCCGGTTTGGGTAGTTCAGGTCGGATAGTTCGGATAGTTTGGGTAAAATATCGGTTATTTAGGGTAAATTACTAAAAAATTAGGATAATTTAGATAAAAATTTCAGATATTTCAGATTACTTTGGATATTTCAGATAATACTATCCGGACAGTTTCAGATACTTTCGGGTAGTTCGGATAATTTATAATAATTTATTATTTTCAAATATTTTTTGGTACTTTTAATAGATTTTTAAATTATAAATATATATTTAGCTATGTTATATGTATATATAATTAATATTGCTATATATTCGGATACCCGTTCGGTTCTCGGTTCGATTCGGATTCGGTTCGGTTATTTTGGATATAAAAATATAGGAACCGTTCAGATATTTAAGGGTCTCGGTCCGGTTTTGGTTTTGGGTATTTCGGTTCGATTCCGATCCAGTTCTTCGGTTCTGGATTTTTTTACTCAGGCCTAGCTCCTACCATGCGGTCCATACCACCACATATTAAACGGCTATATTAATATGATTCACCCAGTCTGGTTTGTCATAAAATTTAAGGTTAAGTTTTAAAAGTTAGAAGAAAAACAAAATGAGTGCACATATTGGGTATATAACAGGGGTGTTCAATCTGGATATCAGTTCGGTTTAGGTTCGGTTTTTTTTGGTTTTCTGTATTTCGGTTAGTAAAATATAACTACCATTCTAAATCCATATTTACTTCGGTTCGGTTCGGTTTATATACCATCGGTTTTTAGTTTATTCGGTTTTATACCAAAAAACATAAATATTTATTTTGAGATCATATTATATGAATTTTAGAGTCATATTGTCAACACAATTATTTATTAAAAATGTATTAAATGTTCAAATAAATGAACAAAAAAATAAAAATGCTTCTACCATCAAATAAAATAATCAAATCTATAACTAAAATGAAAGCTTAAAATTTTGAAAATAAAAATATAAAACAAAACAAAAACATGAAATAAAAGTTTTTCCACTCTTCCATATTTAGTGTTCATTAAAGTCATGCTTTTTCAATTGAACACGAAACTCTGTTTATTTACAGATAAAAAAAAATTGTGAAAATTTTCCATTAATTATTGTCCATCAAATTTATAATTTTCATATTAATTTAGTGACGACTAAAATAAAACAAAAAGATCAAAAGAAGACTTAGAAAATAAGATGTGTGAATTGCGATGTATTGTTATTTAATTATAGTTCAAGTGTTCGTTTTTTTTTTTTTTTTTTTTTGTCGACTATATTACAGACTCATACAGACTCTGTAAACCACACCGGGAGATATTGGTCCATGTGAACGACGAAAGACGGCTGTTTTCTGGCACTGCGTGCTAGACTATCCGCCTTTTTATTTTGCGTCTTTGGTACATGTATTATCTCGGAGTATGTGAAGCTCTCTTTCAGATTTTTGATGTCTTCCAAATAACTTGCAAAAGCTGGCCATTCTCCTGGTTCTGAAACTATCTTCACCAGGTGAGAATAGTCTGTTGCAAACGTAACCTGAAATTGTCTTAAGTTTCTCATACATTCCATTGCCCATAGTAACGCCTCGAACTCTGCATGCAGAGGGGAAAGAGACGCTCTGACATTCCTAGCTCCCATTAGACCCGCAAATCCAAACAAAGTACTGAACCATCCCTGACCAGAGAACCTATCCCCCTCCTTCCATGAACCGTCTGTAAAACACCATCTACCTGGGTTCGACGGGGGGAGCATAACTTGAGGCTCTGCTCCCATCTTCTGATTTTCCTGCAATTGGGCATCAGCCCAGAGTGTTGATTCCGTCTCGGCCAATTTAAGAGTATCTCTAGGATCTATCTCCAGATTACTAAAGACCTTACTATTTCTTCCTTTCCAAATGTACCAAAGTATCCATGCAAATTGATTATCTTCCATAGGTGGAGCGACTCTCCAGAATAGATGATCCATATTTGTAAATAAAGAAGCTGTCGGAAAAATAGCTTGATTGGTTGGAATCTTTGACAGAGCCCACACCTGAATAGCTGGAGGGCATTCAAAAAACACATGGTTAATTGATTCCTCCTCTGCTCCACATCTTGCACAGCATATCTCCCCTTGCATCCCTCTTGCCTGCAAATTCTTCTTGACTGCTATACATCCTGAGATCAATTGCCAAAGAAAGTGTTTCATCTTTGGTGGACATCGAATTTTCCAGCAAAAAGCCTTTAGGGCATCAACCGTAGGACCAATGAAGGGCGGTATTCTCTCCCTATCTGGGTAAGTCCTCTCCACTTGGTACCCTGATTTGACCGTGAATTTTCCATTCTTTGTGAAATGCCATCCATCTCTATCTGCCATCTGATGCCTACTCAGAGGAATACTCTCTATAATTTTCACATCCTGTGGGTCCACCAAAGTCCGAAGAATCTGCGAATTCCATCTTCGCGAAGTGGAGTCAACAAGGGAATCCACTGTCAGGTCTGGAAACAAATTGTGTTGATTTTTATTTGCTGGTCTCGGGCGAGTGGTTGGGAGCCAAGGATCGTTCCATACTGATATAGAAGATCATGTTCCCACCCTTTTGATTAGTCCTTTGCTTACCAGAGATCTAGCAGAGACAATACTCCTCCAGCCGTATGACGGAGAGTATGATCGAACCGGTTCAAGTGGTGAGGCATTCCTAAAATACCTACCCTTAAAAACCCGGGAAAATAACGTGTGTGGCTTTTCTATAAGCCTCCATAACTGTTTACCGAGCATTGCTGTATTGAAATCAGTTATATCCTTAAAACATAATCCCCCATCTTCCTTGTTGACACATACCTTATCCCAAGATTTCCAATATAGTCCTTTTGTACTACCTCCAGGGCTCCACCAGAATTTTGCTACCGCACTCGTTAGCTTTTTTGCGGTGGATTTAGGTAAGCGGTAACAAGACATCGTATGATTCGGTAATGCCGTAATCACTGATTTAATAATCACCTCCTTTCCTCCTTTTGTGAAAAATTTAAAAATCCATCCATTTACCCTATTATTTAAACGATCCTGAACAAAACCAAAAACTTGAATCTTAATCAAGTGTTCTACAAATTAAGATTCTTTATTACTATAAAATTATGGTAATAGTTATTAACAAAAATTTAAATTATGTAACAAATAGATTTCATGTATTGTTATAAAATAGATACATATTTACATGTTTCTACTTTTAATCTTTTTTATTCGGTTTATTCGGTTTAATCGGTTATATACCAAACCATATCCAAATCCTACGGTTTTTATAAAATTACATCCATTCGGCTTATATGGTATATACAAAAACCAAACCATATTGTCTATTTTTGTTCGGTTCGGTTCGGTACGGTTCGGTCTTACCATATTGAACAGCTCTAGGTATATGCTGCAAGCCCTGGTTTTTATGGAAATTTGTTCAACGCTAGTGGCTTTATAAATGTAGAGATAATGTTTATTAATTACGTCATTAGTTAAAGGCAGGATATATATACTCCTAGTTTCGGTTTGGTTCAGTTTGGGTATTTCGGGTATCGGTTAGTTTGGGTAAGAGGTTAAAGGATCCATTTACTACTTGACATATTTTTGGTTCGGTTCGGTTCAGATAGTTTCGGGTTCAGTTCCGATAGTAAAACTAAGAACCGGAAAATACCCGAAAAAATTGGTTCTCATTGCGTTTCGGTTCCGGTTCGGATAGTTCGGATAGTTCGGGTAAAATATTAAAAAAAATAGGATGATTTAGATAAAAATTTTGGATATTTCAAATTAGTTTAGATATTTTGGACAATACTATATGGATAGTTTCAGATACTTTTGGGTAGTTCGGATACTTTATAATTTAGTTATTTTCAAATATATTTTTTGGTACTTTTAATAGATTTTTAAATTATAAATATATATTTAGGTATGTTATATGTATATATAATTAATATTGTTATATATTCAGGTACCCGTTCGGTTCTCGGTTCAGTTCGGTTATTTCGAATATAGAAATATAGGAACCGTTCGGATATTTGAGGATCTCAGTCCGGTTCTGGTATCGGATATTTCGGTTTCCGTTTTTCTTTTGCCCAAGCCTAGCTCCTATCATGCGGTCCATACCACCACATATTAAACGGCTATATTAATATGATTCACCCAGTCTGGTTTCTCATAAAATTTAAGGTTAAGTTTTAAAATTTAGAAGAAAAACAAAGTGAGTGCACATATTGGGTAAATATGCTGCAAGCCCTGGTTTTTATGGAAATTTGTTCAACGCTAGTGGCTTTATAAATATAGAGATAAGGTTTATTAATTACGTTATTAGTTAAAGACAGGATTATATATACTCCAGATCGGTACCACTTTTTGCATTTATTCTATCTTAACTCGCTAATCGTTTATATATATATAAACCAAACCTTGTCACTCACGTTCTCTAGGGCTGCACGTCTCTTCTTCTAAGAGATCAATTTTATACTTCTAGCTGGTTTGCAAGTCAAGAGAAACCAACTACTTGGAAAATATAGGCTGCAACTGGATTAACTATTTTTGAAATTGAATGCTTTGAAATAATCAATTTCACGAGTTTTATAAATTGTTTTACTATTTTACATGAATAGAGTAAAAATGCTCATTTTATCAATTTAAAAAAAAAATACAAAGCAAATCACTCTATAACAATTTTGTTAAAGAATAAATGAAATGAATCTATTTCATTTTCTACCGCATTTGATTCATTTTATTCAATTCTTCTATATTCTATGTATTCTTGTTTTAATTCACCAGTTATAGCTATAAATTAGAAATAGTAAAAAAATGGAGAGAGAACAAATAGTAAATATATGGATGTTAAATAAAAATTTGTTAGTTTTTCTTGCTTGTAACCTTAGATATTTTTTGCTTGTAATCAATATATGAATGGTAAATCAAAAATAGTTTTTTCTTGCTTGTAAATATAGAGATTTCTTAATGTTTCGTACTTGTAAATATTTTATTTAAAAATAAAAATTGTTGGAAGTATTAAAAACAACAAATCTGGAACTTTAAAAACTCATTGACCCAAAAATAAAAACTCATCTATGATAAAAACAAGAGAAAAAGACTAAAATAGCACTAAACCAAGTTTTTGTTCCCAAAGTAGCACTCAAGACTAAAAGTCACAAAAATAGGTTTCATTAAAGAGGTAATATACACTTATACCCCTTGGGTTAATTAATCCAAACCTTAGGGTTTAGAGTTAAGGGGTGGGGTTTTGGAATTATGGTTTAAAATTTTATAAAAAATAAATTCTAAAATAAAAAATAAAAATTTTAAAAACAGTTTCAAAAAGTATTTTTAAATTATAAAAAGAAAATTTGAAAAAAATAAAAAAAAATTTGAAAAAAAAAAATTTGAAAAAAAAAAGTTTGAAAAAAAAAATTATAAAAATTTCGAATCTGAAAACATATAATCTGAAACTATAAAAAAAAATTTCTTTTTTTCATTTTTTATTTTTATTTTATTTATTTTTATTTATTTTTGTTTGCTTATTTAATTTTAAACCAAGGGTATTATTGATATTTTACCTTTTAATGAATGTCATTTTTGTGACTTTCTCCTTCTAGTGCTATTTTTGAGACATAAACTTCAAAATGTGCTATTATTGACAATTGCCCTAAAAACAATTTCACCACGTTTTTTTTTTGTCAACAATTTCACCACGTTTTTATTCAGGCTTTAACCCCTTCTTGGACTTTTATTTATTTATACTAATAAATATGTTGAATTGAAGCCAGACTTTGACTTTTATTTATCCATATAACATCCTTCTTACTCACACTTCTTCTTTTACCTCCCTTCCTCCGCTCAGCTCAGCTCAACTCAGCTCAACTCACCCCAAAATCACAATCTGGGATTCTGAGACTACACCCGGTGAAACGTAATCTCCTGTGAAACCCACTCCCCAAATTCGATTCTACAACCTGGGTCTTCAGTTATTCTTCTAATCTTTCGATTGCTTTCTCATGGGATGGTCACTAAGAACTCTCAGAAGAGCAGTGGTCTGGGCATGACCAAGCCCAAGCCCATGAATTTCTTTCAGAATATCATCAAACCCTTCAAACGCACCTCCAATTCAGGTAAATTCTCCTCTGATTCAAGCTTTTCCATTTTTGGGTTTATAATTCGTCTTCGTTGAACCCATAGGTCTTGAAGACGACATCGAGAGAATCGCAGCTCTGGAGCAGAAAGTTTTCTCCTTTCAAGTCTTAGTCTCAGCTACCAAAGATTTCAACCCGACCCACAAACTCGGCGAAGGTGGGTTCGGACCCGTCTTCAAGGTAAAGATTTAACTCTGAAGGGTGGCTTTTGTTATGTTTTGGCTGATGAGGTTGAATTGTAAATAGGGAAGGTTACCTGACGGGAGAGACATAGCGGTGAAGAAGCTGTCTCAGGCTTCAAGGCAAGGGAAGAACGAGTTTGTCAACGAGGCCAAGTTGTTAGCTAAAGTCCAGCACCGGAACGTTGTTAACCTCTGGGGCTATTGCACGCACGGAGATGATAAGCTTTTGGTCTATGAGTACGTCGCTAATGAGAGCCTCGACAAGGTCCTCTTCAGTAAGTTTTCTCATCTTTTAGTTTTGTCTCGAGATTGGCTTGTACATTAGCATTGGTTTCTGTTTTTGGATGCAGAATCGAACAGAAGGTCGGAGATAGACTGGAAGCAGAGGTTTGAGATCATAACTGGCATTGCTCGAGGACTGCTCTATCTCCATGAAGACGCACCAAACTGCATCATCCACAGGGACATCAAGGCTGGCAACATTTTGCTTGATGAGAAATGGGTTCCTAAGATTGCGGATTTTGGGATGGCCAGGCTCTATCAGGAAGACGCAACTCACGTCAACACCCGCGTCGCAGGAACCAAGTATGTTCTAAATCACTAATGTCATTTAGAGTCCTTGTTTCATGGTAGAATGGTGATTAATGTTAACTTTTTTTTAGTGGTTATATGGCTCCGGAATATGTAATGCACGGTGTTCTATCGGTAAAGGCAGACGTATTCAGCTTTGGGGTTGTGGTTCTGGAGCTCATTAGTGGCCAGAAGAACTCGAGTTTTAGTATGAGACACCCTGATCAGACTCTTCTTGAATGGGTAAAGCCGCTAGTCTCTCTGCTCTCTCATGTTCCTTTGTTCCTCGTCAGGGCCGGTCCTGAGCATAGGCTAGTGAATCATTTGGCCATATATAAACTCTTACTAAATTGTTTATAGTCCCCAAAATCTCAGAACTGGCCTTGTCTCTGGGTTGTTTGGATACTAACAACTACCTAATTGTGACACAGGCATATAAGTTATACAAGAAAGGCAGGACGAACGAGATACTAGACCAGGAGATAGCAGCTTCGGCTGATCCGGAACAAGTGAGACTCTGCGTTCAGATTGGCCTGCTCAGTGTTCAAGGAGATCCTCACCAGAGGCCAGCGATGAGACGAATAGCTATGCTTCTCACAAGAAAACCAGGACATCTCGAAGAACCAGAGCGTCCTGGTGTCCCCGGGTCTAGATACGGGCGTCGAAGGCATGGTCCTTCAGTAACATCCTCGGTTGGTACATTATCGACACCTGGATCGAGTGCTGGTTCGTTTGGTTCGAACTTGAAGACAAACACTGGAAGCAACACGGGGAGTGGTAGAGTTACACCAGCTTCTTCTAGGACTCCGACTAGAAGTGTAGGTGGTGCGAGCTCTAGCTCAGACCCTCACGGGAAACGACCTATGAGTTATTAATGTAGATAAAATCTTGTTACAATTTGTTTGTAAATTAGTATTATTTTTTGGCTGTGGTGGTAAGTGATTTATAGGACAGGGCTTAGTGGTGTTAAGTGTGCACAAAAAAAGAAACTAATGTTAAGCTGTTGCACTGGTGCGGCAAGATGGTGTGTTTAATCTTATACTTCTAAATCTCTTTTAAAGACAACGCACTGCATAGTTTGATGAGTTGAAATCGTCTTTGGAGGACTGTTGAAATTGTATCATAGTTTGTATAAAGTCTTTGTTCAAAAAAAAAAAAAAGTTTGTATAAAGTCTTGTAAAAAATGAGAAAATATGAGCATTCACGGGTTTTTTTTTTGGTTTTTAAATCCGAAAGACAGGAGAGGTTATCTGTGACCCTCCGACCATCCACGGCTAATGGGTCATCTATGCTCGCTTTCGGTCCGTGGACCTCATCCCGTTCCAACGGTTGGCGAGTAAATTTTCCAAGATTCGGAATCATTGTTTACTAATCCTGTAATTATTATCTGACATTTTTCTGTGCTTTGGTCTTACTCACATATATATAGTTGATGGGTTAGGCTGTAGCTATCTATTACATATATGAATATTTCTCTTCTGTAATGAAATCATGGAGGGTAAACTTTTTCTAAGTAACACAAATTTGTTTGGTAAAAAAAAAGAGTTGACTCATAATTTTTAGACGTCAACTACTACTTTTTTTTGTTGATAAGTATGTGAATTCATTATAGAAGTAATGGTCCAAGAGATACATCAGTCCTTGAAGGATCAAATTCTACTGCATCTAAGATTGCTAACAAAGCATGGGTCAAGGAAAGCCCCCAAAAAAAGATAAAAAAGACTTTCAATGACAATAAGGTCTAGTCAACTACTACTTGTTGCTTTGATTGTAGTTCAAAGGATGGTCTTCCGCATAAACCAATTATTTCTAGATAATGGATGTCGAAAGATAGAATGATACCATGCAAAACTCAGACTAAGCAAACTTTTAAATTACTTGTTGAGGAACAGTATAATACTAAATGCATTAAACATTATATATAGTAACATGCGATAAATTCGTCTGTATTACTTTAAATTGTACTATTGTACGAAAATATATGTACAAAGCATATGATCACTAAAACAATACCAAAATTATTGATTGTACTTCCCTCGTTTATCTCATCTTCAAATTATATTTAGATAGTGATAGCGCGTCAACCGAAAGATATGGTATATTGAAAATAAATTATAACAAATTTCTACTATTTTTTATGTATACTATATTATGTATAGAAAATCATGAGTCCAGACGTCCAGTGATTGAATATTTTTATGTTTTCTCATTCGTAATAACATTATAATCTAAACACGAGTTCTGTCATCTAATAATATCCGGTATTTGGCTCATTTCTTATATTTTTACGACAATCGATTAAGGAGAAGTGAATAATATACCTTACTTTTTGGCTTTATGGAAAACTCATATGAATAAGCATATGTAGGTATACCAAACACTATGTGTATATAAGCTTATTCATCTTGAATGAATATATTTTGGAGAGACGTTGAATTATTTTTTCTGGATGTGAGTTGTAGTGAAAGATGGCATATGTGCTTTAAGAAATGGTAACTTTCGCCTATATAAAAAACAGATTTTTACTCGAGGTTCCTAAACGTGTTTTTCTTGGTTATGCTTTCATGTTCGTTGAAGTATTTAACTTTTTGAAAATTGAGAGCCATAATTGAGCGTGTTACTTATATATAGGACAACCGAATGCAAGTTTCACAAATACAGATGAAACCAAGTATATATATTATAATAAAGTTCCAGGTGGAAGTGATCCTAGTGGAATTACAGCGCATGCATGGGCACATATCAAATTATCAATTATGCATCAACAAGTCAAGAATATTATTTATAGACGCCAAACGCATAACTCATACATCTATTTTATCACGTTCTTTTATCGAGCGTATATATATTGATATAATTAATGAAAATCCTTAAACGATAACTGAAGGGAAGAAAAATGAAAAGATTAACTGATTTTTTTCACAAACTCGTTTTGTATTATTTCCATGTAAATAATAATTTCGACACAAAACATATTATACAACTAAGGGAAACTCACATATAGTATTAGCCAACAACGAATTTTACTGTTTATCATTTACATATTTAATTATTTTATGTATAAAGCTCATTTATTCAAGATAAAGGAAGACTTGATCGATGAATTATTAAGGTATTGCCTTATCGGCGTAGCGATTAACTAAAGCAAGCGCAATGCTAGTCAGCTTCTTAACGTCGTCCACTCGTGAGGATACGTCATCTTTGATGGAGCCGTTCTCGTGGAAGTCCTCGAATCCGTCCGTACAGGTATACTGGTTAGTGAGAGCTGCGCTGAGCCAAGTCTTGACGTTACTCATCTGGAACCTAAAGGACTGGACCGAGCCCGTGGAAACAAGCTCCTTCATCTGCTTCATCGAGTCTCTCATCTCGTCGACAGCATCCTTAAGATTCTCAGAACAGTCCTTTATGATAGCAGCGGTTGGGCCATCACAACCATGGTCAACGCAGTTGCCGTAAGCGTTTTGGAGGTAGGAGACAAGGTGGAGAGTGTTGGAGAGAGTGAGAGAGATGGCTACGCGTGCGAGACGGTTTAAGTCGTTGTGGATGGAGTTGGCGAAAGTGGAGAGAGAGGAGAAGCATAGGTCGGGGTAAAGTGTGGTGTTGCAACTCGTACGGATGAAATCTGAGCCGTCTGGTGATGGGAGTGGGGGATCAACGGTGAGGATTGATGGGAGAAGGGATGATAAGAGAAGGAGGAGAATAGGTTTCATCATTGTTGCTACTAAGAGCACCATTATCCCTCATCCCCATAATGGGTATCTTATTTTTTTTAAATTATATTTAATCACTAAAGTTGATTAAGAGACATGATTAAGAAACTGTATATTTTTATACTTCCATTGCAAGTCTCTTATATTGGGTATCTTAAAAATAAAATAATATTAAACATTTTAATTAAAATTAAGAATATAATATAATATAAAACATAATAAAAGATAACATTTTAAACAAAGACTTTTAAATAAAAACATAAAAACAAATATTATTACAATAAACGACAATTATTCGAAAGAAGCATGGAAGATCAGTTGTTGTCTCCGTCATGTCCAAATCTACGCCAAATATGTTGAACCAAATCATCTTTCAGCTGTTGATGCATTTGTCGATCACGAATCCTTGTTCGAACACCCATCATATTTGCGATATTTGAAGGGATATCTGTAGAATACGCGAGGTCGACATGTGAACTTCCGTGGTCGTCTCCTTGCTGGAACTCCGTAACATCAACTTGTGCATATCCATCGCGTTCATCCTCCACTATCATATTATGGAGTATGATACATGCTCTCATTATATTTCCAATTTTGGTTTTATCCCAAAACAACGCTGGATTTTTAACAATGGCAAAGCGAGCTTGCAGGACTCCAAAAGCACGCTCGACATCTTTTCGGACAGCTTCTTGACGTTGAGCAAATAAAACTGCTTGTGGACCTTGTGGTAGAGGAATAGATTGGATAAAAGTAGCCCATTTCGGATAAATACCATCGGTAAGATAGTAAGCCATATGATACTCTCTTCCATTGACGGTGAAAGTGACATTCGGAGCTTTACCTTGTATTATATCATCAAAAACAGGTGAGCGATCAAGAACATTGATATCATTTAAGGTACCTGGAGGTCCAAAAAACGCATGCCATATCCAAAGATCATACGAAGCAACCGCCTCTAAAACGATTGTTGGTTTACCCGAACCACGAGAATATTGCCCTTTCCAAGCGGTGGGACAATTCTTCCACTCCCAGTGCATACAATCGATGCTTCCTATCATCCCGGGAAATCCACGATACTCTCCAACATCAAGTAATCGTTGAAGATCAGCCGGTGTTGGTCTTCGTAAGTACTCATTGCCGAACAGATATATTATCCCTTCCACAAAATTTTCCACACATAACCGAGTTGTTGTTTCACCGAGCCGGAGGTATTCATCGACCGTATCAGCAGCAGAACCATACGCCAAGACACGAATGGCTGCGGTACACTTTTGAAGGGGAGAGAGACTAATCCTTCCGATAGCATCTTTCTTTTCCCGAAAATATTCAACTTCGTTGGAGAGTCGAGCAACAACGTGCATGAACAATGGCTTGTTCATTCTAAAACGGCGTCTGAAAATTTTATTAGGATACGTTGGAGTATCACTGAAATAATCATTCCACAAACGAATATGCCCTTCTTCACGATTTCTTTCGATAAAAACTCGCTTTTTTCTTTTTTTTCTTCGTTCTTCTTTGTCTCCTTGAAGAGTAAACTTCTCAAACGCGTTATCAAAAAATTGATCAAATTTTTGATCAAAGAGCTCATCAAATGCATCATCCAACTCATCATTTTGAGAAGACGAAGCCATAGGGGTGAAGAAAATAATAAAGAGACTTGAGAGTGTTGGGAATTAATACGCCAATAAAAAGAGAGAATATAGAGACTTGAGAGATTTGAGAATTTTTTTGAGAATAAAAAGAGAGAATATAGAAAGACTTTAGAGTTTGTTTAAGTGTTCTTCTCGGTTTGTAAATGATAAAAGAGAGAAAATAGAGAGGGTTGGGAGTTTTATAAAAGAGTTACAAGTCGAGAGATATGTGAGTGTTGAGAGTTTTATAAAAGAGTTACACAAGTGCAATATATAAAAACGAGTGACATTACAAGAGTGACGTGTATCACGAGTGACATTACAAGTCTCAGAAGACACTACAAGACACAAGTCTCACAAGACACTACAAGACACAAGTCTCACAAGACACTAGAAAACTAAAAAACAACAAGTCCGTGACACTAGAAAACTAAAAACAACCAATCCGTGATCCTACTCACGTTTCTGATCTTCTCTATACATGTCTCTTCTGACAACTTTTCTGTCATCGCCAATGCTCCTGCAATGAAAAAGATCAAGACCACATTTATATAAATACAGTTTTTAAGAACAAAAGCAGAGAACATTATATTATGACAAAACATTTATATTAAAACTAGAGACCATGATATTAAAAAGACAAGCGTTTATATATAAGGTGAAACAGGGAAACCAACAAGAAGATGAAACATACCGAGACTTAAACATGAAAATTAAAGATGAAACAATACTTAACATGAAACTTAAACATGAAACTTAAACATAACCAGAACTAGGAATCAACTCAGCTACGAGTGTCTTCTTCAAAGCTTCATCAGAATCAGTCAACGGTGTTTGCTTTGCAACAAGACTCTCAAGCATCCTCATCTTGGAGAGCCTTTCCTTCAGTTGCAAATCCGCCTTCTTAAGGCTCCACATAGACGTGAAGTCAGAAAGGTCCTTCCCCTCATCCACCGGCTTCTTTCCATGGGCCTTTGCTGCCTTAACACCTAGAGGACGAGCTTGCGAGCTTGCATTGTTTTCATTTACTTGCGAGCTTTCAGAAGGTGATCCATCCCCACACTTTCTCTTTTTTGAGCTGCTTTCATTTTTAGCTGCAAAAGATTCACACCACTTCTGGTCGTGGCGAAGCTCATGCCAAGCATGTTCAAGTGTGAACCTCTTTTTATAGTTGGAGAAGTATATCTCGTGGGCTAATTTTAGAACATCATTCTCGTTCATACCACTACTTTTCTCCCTGGTAGCTGCCTCATAAGCCCCGCAGAACTTGCAAACTTGATCATTTAGCTTGTGCCAACGCTGCTTGCACGTACCGCTTTCTCGTCTTTCACAGCCCGCAAGTTTAGGACTACAGGCAAAGTATGTTGCAACTCGCTCCCAGAAGGCGAGTGACTTTTGCTCATTGCCAACAACCGAGTCTTTGCTAGTGTTAAGCCATGCGCTGATTAGCACTATGTCATCTGTTGGCGTCCAGGTCCGTCGTTCCTTACGCTCTGGACGAGGCTTGCCACCTTTTTCAGGAACTTCCGATGATGAGAGGGAAACGGTTTCAGCAGCAGAGCCGAATACTACTTTTTGTTGACTATTTAATAGTTCAACAAAGTTTGCAGAGTTCTCAAAGGGATTGAAATCCATTTGCGAAGTAAAAGAGAGCGGAGAAAGTGGAGAAAGAGGAGACAGTGGAGAAAGAGGAGACAGTGGAGAAAGAGGAGAAAGAGGAGACAGAGGAGAAATAGGAGACAGAGGAGACAGAGAAGAAAGAGGAGAAAGAGGAGAAAGAGGAGAATGGAACTGATTGTGCATTCAAGTTTCGTATGTGGAAAAGAAACACAGAGATTCGAATTTATGCAAGCAAGAGGGAGAAAAAAGATTGCGCATTCAACACACTCCATCAACGCTCAACCAACAAATTCAACTAGAACATCGTTTCTATTAATTACCAACAACCACCTATAATCTACAACTAAGAGCAAACATTCATTACACTAAATTCAATTCCAAACTAAACTAATTCGTTTCAGTCAAGAGAACAGAACCAATTCAAAACTAGAACAATTGAAAACTAAAAAGAACCAATTCGTTTCAGACAATATCAGACAACCAACTCAAATCAGACAAGATACATAACCATTAATCAGACAAGCTACACAACCAACTCAATTCAATTCATCACACAAATCCTAGCTTATCATTAATCAGACAAGATACATAACCAACTCATCACAGAACCTAACTTAATTCATCACACAAACACACTCAATTCATCACAGAATGGTAACACTAACCTGTATTGTAATTGGAGTCCTTTGTTCGAAGAACCTTCCTCGTGTCTCATTCCACAGAACAAATCAAAGCGTATGTGATCCATCCATCCCACAACACAAAGACATAAACAAAAACTTGAATTAACATCCACAAACCAAATCAATATTAATAAAGTAGCAACAAAATGTCAATCGATCCAACACAACAAATAAATCATTCCACAGACAGTATCGAACACAACTATAAAATCAATCTCCTAACAGAAGAACCACAATCTAATACATGCTTGATTCAAGAAGGCGATTCAGAAGGTTTACCTCTTGATTCGAACCGACCCACCACAGAGAGCGATCGTCGCCGCCGTAGAGAGCCACCGAGAGACAGAATCTAACCGTCAACGTCGAGGAGAACCACACCGAGGGACAGAAACTCCGTTTTCCTTCGTCGACGACAGACGCGGAGTCAGCCAGAGGCGTTTCGTCAAGGAGACACTGAGAGAGACAGAGTCGCCTTTTCCGTCGCATGCAGAGAAATTTCGAGAGAGAGAGAGAGAGAGAGAGAAGAATGAAACGACGCCGCAGGAAGAAACCGCTCCTCTGGGCTCCCATACGCCAACACGTGTCCACGAACATACGCCTCTTCCGTCCCCAAATTAAGACACGGCTTCAACATAATTATGTGTTTTCCATTTATTTTTAATCACCAAAAACCATAAGATACGCCATTAAATACGGCGATAATGATGCTCTAACGTTGTGTGATGTGTTTGGATTGATGAGCTTTCCTTAGAGTATTTATAGGGTTTTTGAAGTGGCTTTATTCGTTCGTTATAGTATAACTTTAATGTACTTAGGCTGAGTTTGGACTTTGGAGGTTAACCGGAATACTCTGCCAACAATGGTCGGCACATAAGTATAATGGGCCGGGCCGAATCCCAATCTAAAAACGTATGATGTATTTTCAATCTAGAATGATATTTTTTAAATTTGAAGTTGTTTTCGAACAAGTGTAGTTGCATATTGAATATAGACTTCGAATGATGATTAAGGTTTCTGAATATTGAATATAGACTTCGAATGATGATTAAGGTTTAAGATAATAGGCTTTGACTTTGTAATGTTGGGGCAGCTTTTAAGGAAGAAAGATGTTACACGATATCGACGTATTACATCCCCTTCGGTACCTGATCTTGGTAAATTTAATTCACCACATATAACCACCAATCAAACCATGAGCCGTTTCTAACTTCTGTTCTATGAAAAGTAGCTGCTAGAAGTCTAAGTTGATACAGCCTTTTTCCCCACATATGAGAACCCTTTATATACATAGGTAACAATACTACATTATACAGATTTGAATCTAAATAGTGAGGAGTGAAGACACTTATACAAACCACTACCATACATGTATTGATCGTAAAATATAACTATTAGACTAAAATTGATGCTAAAATCTTACTCATTTTTATAAGCAATGTTTATCTAGTTTTGTTTTATAAAAAAAATGTTTTCCATTTCTATATAGGAATATTGTATTTGTTTTTCCTAATTACCTTTGGAACAAACAATACACGTTTTAATGTATTAATAATCGATGTAAATAAAGTAGTTACATACTATATTCTCTCTTTTATCATATAACTGTATTAGCCAAATATGTTCATTAAAAATGATGTTTTCAATTTTAATTTGTATTGATAATTAATATAAAATGCGTAGTTTCTTTGCAGTTACATTACTACGTCTGCATTTGATTTCCAATGTAAAAATATGTCACCCCCCTCCTCCGTTTTATATTATGCTACTCAGTGTAGCTATTTTTTCTTCATCGTGCATGTTTCACACTGTATTTTTTATGTTTTGAATCATCCAAATGGCTTACATTGCATGTTCTTGGCCATGCTAGCCTCAAGGTTTGGGATTCTAATTTATAAGGATGCTCTTAAAAAGTTATAACACAAATACAATCTGTAAGAATATATTAGAAAATTGACAAAAAAGAAATAAACTAAAATTAGATTGATGAATAATGTATGTCCAAAAGTTAAACTAATTTAAAAATGAAACTATAATGAACTAATATTATATTTTTATGTAAGTTTCATTTTGTTGAAAACTTCAAAATCACTGTCTTTAAAACAATTACAAAGCTTGAGAATTATAGTTTATTTAAGATTTTTGTGGCATCAAAATTAGTGTTTTTGGTATGAAATCTAATTTATTTCAGGATGACCCCTGAATCTAAAATTGAAAGTTTATATCTCAGACATATGTAATACAGACATGTTATTTATATGATTACAACCAATGGATGAAAGTAGGGTTGGACACGGATCAAATACTACTAGAATTTTCAGTATTTATGATTTGCTTCAAATGATACATATATATAATTTTCCGATTTACTTTGCTTTAGAAAAATACAGATATCTGGAAAACTGGATATCCGAAAAATATATAGATATTTGCGAATATTTACAAAATCCTTACGCATATTTCATATATTTTGTTTATCGAAAATAAACTAGAAAAAGATACAAATTTGTTCTTAAAATATATGTTTACATGATATATAAAATAAAATTAAAATAAGTAGTGAAATTACATTTTATGTAAATTTTAAATTTAGTTAAAACATAATAATAAGACAACTTAAGAAAAAGCTATAATTGTCATAAAAGTTCTTTTATTTTCTTGATTAATACTTTTATAAATAATAATGTGAATATAATTATTAAACCATGTATTAGAATGATAATTATATAACTCTATACATTTAAAACTCTAAATTTAATCAAGATATTCATGTAGTTATATATCTTCTGGAGCAGAACAGATATCAGCTTCTTAAAATTTTAGTATTTGTGTTTTGCTTAGTTAACGAATATTAAATTTTAGCATTTTCTTTACTTCGAAAGTTTACGAATATCCAGATTTATTTCCGATTGAATCGAAACGAATAATGAATCAAATATAATTTTACGGATAAAATATCCAGTCCTATATGAAAGTGATACACATAATCATTTCGAACAACAAACCGTAAAAGGAAGAAACAAATTCAGGTATATATATTCCAATTTATTTTTTTGAAAAAAAAAGACGTATGTTCTTGGTTAATTTATTTTAAATTGTTGATCGGAGATATTGATGTTCAGTCTTTGTATCCTTGTGTTGTGTTGGGGTGTTTTGAGAAGAACATCTCCCCACAAAGCTTAAAAACAATATGCTCACACAAAATGTAGAGATAATACAAGTTCTTAAACCCGAATAAAATACTTGAGAGATAATACATGTGTACTTTTGTATTAATGAAAATGTCTAAAATAACACAGACAACGGATATATTGTTTCTTAAATGACATTTGTGAACACTATTTTCAACAGATCATAGATTGACTATTTGTTTGAGTTTAAAGTTTTATAGATATCGAGATCTTTCTTAATCGAGTTAGAAGAAGTATTGAATCAAAATGGATTTACTGGATATATTTTGTATAGTCAAAATGGATTAAATTTTTTTTTACTTCTAAGTACTAAGCATAAGAAATTTAATATACGGAATACTACGTTCTCAGACAAGATACATTTATGGCGCTAAGAGCATCTTCAAAAGATACTTTATAACTTCAAATATGAAGGTTTTTGGTTTACAAAAAAATAATTTCAAAACTTAAAATTTGAACTTTGAGAAGTAAAACTCTATATTTGAAATTTCACTACTCAAAACTTAAAATTTGAAGTTTTATATATTTGTTTGCATTTTGGTCCTTACAATTATACATCACATTTATGATTCTTAAATATTTTCTAGTTTATCATTTTAATCCTTAAAAATTAAGTATCTCATAAATAGTTCAAATTTTGTTTATAAATTTAAATTTACACATAAATTAAATAAACCTTTAAAATAAGATTTAAAATATTTTAAAACTAAATTTAGACAACAACAATATACTAAAGAAACTTCACAAAAAAACTTTTAAAAAATTACATGAAGACATAACTATTACACAAATTTAAATATTACAACAACACTAATAGTAAGGTAAATTTGATCCGGAACCTTCAAAATTTCTAAAATACTGTCCAATTTTTTTTTGTAACTAAAGATGGTTGTTGTTATTTTTGATGTCTTTACGTACGATTCTTTTTTTTGTTCAGATTGAATATATTCACAAGTATTAATATTATCGATAAAATTTAGTCTCTTAGCAATATTTTATTTTTCTCTTTTACTTTCTTGTTCAAATCTAATGTATTTACAAGTATTAATATCATCCGATTTCAACATTTTTTAGCTCGTACTCTACAGTTAAAAATGAAGAGAGTCATTTTTTTACTTCGGAATGCACTTGTTGATCATATATGCATTACATAATCATTTTATGGAGCAATATTGTATTTTTTAAAAATTTAATATTAATTATGTTATTTCTATTTAAAATTTAAAATTTTATATTTTAATATAATATATTATTAATTAATATTGTTGTAATATTTTTATAAGTGCTAGTTATTTACAAAAGTTTTATGAATTCTTAGTTATGACTAATGTAAGGACCATATTATAAAACGTAAATAGTTTTGGAGTTAGATTTAAAAAAATTCTTTTGGGGAAGAACATATTTAAACTTCAAATACAAAGTTTTGGAAACTTCAAAATAGAGTTTCTTTTTGGAAATGCTCTAAGGGGTATTTTATTGAATAGGAACAGTAGCCTATTTAAAAAACTTTTAAAAAACATTTCAACATAAAACTTAACATTTTTTAATAAAAGAATTAGTGGCTAAAAGTTTTGAATCGCCTAAATAAATAAATTAAAAGATCACATGTTCAAATATTATTGGGAATGATTTTCTTTCCGAAAGAATAAATAAATTACGTGATATAGGCTTCTAAGAGCATGTTCAAAAGAAACTCTATAACTTCATATATATTTTTTGTTCTCCAAAAACAAACTTCAAATAAAAAAATTTTTAGTAGTGAAACTTTAAATATGAGATTATACTTCAAATATGAAGTTTCACTTATGAAAACTCTATACCTGGAGTTTCATATTTTTATTTGTATTTTAGTCTTTACAATTAATTACATATCACATCTATAATTCTTATTAGTTTCTTGTTTATCGTTTTAATCCTTAAAAATTGTATATCTCATAAATATCTTAAATTTGATTTTATAAATTCAATTTTTACACATAAATTTTTTTTAAAAAAATAAATAAGATTTAAAATATTTAAAACTAGAATTAGATAACAAGAATATTACAAAGAAACTTAATAAAACCATTTTTAAAAGAGGTACATAAATACATAATTATTACACAAATTTAAATATTACAACAAAACAAGTAGTCAGGTAAATTTTCTCCGGAACCTCCAAAATCTCTTAATATTGTCGAGGCAAATTTTGTGTAACCGAAGACGGAAAATTACAAAAATAATTTTATGGAATAATATGGTATTTTCTTGTAGTTTACTATTTGATTATGTATTTGTTTTATGATTTTATATTTTAGTGTAAGATTTTATTAATTAATATTGCTGTAATATTTATACATATATGCTAGTTATTTATAATTTTTTATGGATTAATTTAATTATGACAAATATAAGGACTGTGCTGTAAATAAAAATAAATTTGAAGTTAAATTTGAAGTTTTGATTTTGAAGAAAAGTACCTAGAAACTACAAATATAGAGTTTTAGAAACTTCAAAATAGAGAGTCTTTTTGGAGATGCTCTAATACCGAACTACAGTCGCAGAACCTTATAATGTATTATTATTTATATGAACAAAAGGTTTTCTTGTGTAAGTTTTCATCATGAGCTTGTAACAAACACAAACAAGTTGTTTGTTAAATTAAATAGGAATTTGCAAAAGTGTTTAGAAAAAATTGATTGTTTCTGAAAACTTCTACAAATTTTCAAAAATTATAATTCACTATATTTTGACAAAATTATATATTCTTGCGGTGGGGAAAGGTGTTTATGATTTTAAAGTGGTAGGAGAAATGAAAAGGGGTTAAGAAGATAAAGTCAAAATATGTTATATTATAATACAAAATTTTATTATATCGAAAAATATAATTTTTAACAGTTATATAATCTATGAATTAGTTTATTTGTGATTTTATATGTACACTTTTAAGTAAGTTTATTTTAGGCATGAGAATTATATCTGGATCAAAAAACAAACCGAACCGACTCGAAAATATAGGTTTAGTTCAGGTCCAGAGAAGATAGCCTATTGGGTTTTTTTTGAACCGGCAGGTCTTTGTATGAGTTTGGATCCTGCCCTAGACCCGATCATAAATATGTTGTGTTTATTAGATATATTTGGATATTCAAATATGTTTCCGGTAATATGGATATTTTTTAAGTTTTTGGTCTATGATTATAGTTTTTGATTTCAGGTAAATTTTCAAATTAAAAAAAAAAATTGGGTATTTTTTATTTTATCGTGTCAGATTTTGAATAAGATTTTGAATTTTTAGGTATTTGAATTTTTTGGGTATTTGTTTGTAGTTTCGAATATTTTTCAGATTTTTTAGAGATTTCGATTTTTTTTTAGGATCCTAAATATCCGAATATATATGGACCCATTACGTCCATATGAGGTCCAACAACCTTTTGATATAGATTTTTAACGTTATTGTACAAAAACATGGTTGATGAAATATTTTTCTGAGTAAAGGTATCATAAAAAATAATATTAGGATCTGTTAAAAATATTTAAAATATTGTATGGTTAGAATGATTAATGGTATTACCAAAAAAAAATAGTTATACATAACTCCAACAAATTTTTTATATTAAATTTTTTAAGACTATTTCTCTTTTAATAGTATTGATTCGTTTTTATGTGAAAAGTATATAAAAATATAAAATCTAAACCAATAATTTTTAAAATCGTGAATAATCAATATTGATACTGTGAAGTCGGGCTAACTTTAACAGAACCAATGAATATCTACATTTTTGTGAAGGTGCCATGAATATTCAGAAAACTCATTTTTAAATATGAAATATCTATCAAACCATAGACGGTTGAAAGTTTAGTATATGCTATGAGATTTTAGTGGAAAAGTTTATGTATGATATGATTACTTTATTATAAAGGAAAGAGGAAATTAGAATGTACATATATATGTCGTGTAACTTCTCTTGCTTTAAATTATATATTATATGATAAAAGTGATAATATAAAACATTAGTTTTAATGCTTTTACGATTAAAAATCAAAATAGTAAATATAGTAATAGTAGTGATTAGGATTTATGAGTGAAATTTGAATAAATAAAGAAATTGAATAAATTATTGTTAGATAAATATATGGTAACATATTGTTACTACTTTCATAGATAGATTTTTTAAGACTATTTCTCTTTTAATAGTTTTGATGAATGAGTGTTGATTATTTAATTAAAATAAATTTAAAACTAGAATGAGATATCTAACCTATACTAAAAGGAGGATATCTAAAGCTCTAAGAGTGTCCACGTATGCAAATTAATTCCAGCCAATCAAATCGTTTTAAGATGCCATATCAGCTTTGACACAACCTAACCTAAAGGCTTTCTTCCTCTTTCGTGGCCTTTCCGATTACTCCAGCCAACTTCACCGTTCAGAGTTTCGCTTACATCTTCTCCAATTAATTTTACACATTATTGCCCTTTTCAAAACAGTCGCATCCTTTCTCCACTTCCCTTTATCATTCATATAAAGAAGGATGCAGAGTGAAAGCAATCCACTCAGATTCTGTGTCAAAAGCAGGTTAGTTCAAAAACTTAATTCTGGGTTCTATAGTTATTATAACAGTGTTTCAAGAAAAAAAAGTTATTATAACCGATTTATTTTGATTGAGTTTCATTGTCGTCATTGCAAAGAGGGGGATTTTATTAAATGGTGAGTTCTTCTGGATGCTTTCACATCGCACTTTCCTCCTGTCTCGATCTTCATATAAATAAAATTATTTTTTTGCAGCCCCAGATTGTTCTACAACGGAGGATTTCTACGCCACCATAGGTAATCTTGGTTTGGTGATTTTAATCCCAACAGCTTTGGTTTAGATTTGATAATCCATACATTCACCAAGTCTTTTCATTGTAGATTGATAGTTGTTGTTGTTCAAATTAGTTCTTGCTTTCAATTGTTGCCTCAAGATCTCTGGTCAAGGGCATCTCTTACCTTTGATTTCAGAATGCTTTCCGCCACAAAACTCATCAAGATCTATGTTCTGTATGTTTCAGGTCATGGGTTTACTGGAATAGTTAGTTGTCTACACAACATCCCAGACTAAGAGATCAGAAAAGAAGGGTTGGTGAAGAAGCTTCAAGTGAAACACGAGAAGATTCTGAATCTGAGCGAGTGGATGAAGGGTAAAAGACACCACCGTCTTTGCATTCTTCCATATAATTCCGCCGCCTCCTGATCCTTCTGACGAGGAAGCTGTTGTTGCTTACAATACTTTGCTCAATCGGTACGGTTTGAGCAATGGAGAATCTGGTTCTGTGTTGGGCAAAAGGAAAGATAAGGGGGGGGGGGGGGGGGATCAGAAGGTGGGGTTGTGGGTAAGAGGAGGAAGAAGCTACGAGTTAGCTTTAGGGATCAGTTAGGAGGAGAGCTTGCTGAGGTTGTTGGGATGTCTGATGGAGCAGACGTGGACACAGAGCCTGATCCGATTGGTGTCAAAGAAGGGAGCTTGCTTTCCTGAGTGTCGTCTTTCTTCTTATATTTATGTATGCATCCCACCGTAGTCAAGACAGCATATGTATTTTCATATCCCTGACTTTCTTACACGCTTTTAATTTTGTACATTCATAGATTAACAAATAAAATTTACTTTTTAGCAGGAGAGGTATTCTAAAAGCTAGCTGTGGTAAATGTGGCTCATAAGAAGTTTTTGCTAAAGAACTCTCACAGTTGGCAAGTGGTTGACTTCCTCATTTGCCCATGAGCTGGCGGCACTGAGCAATACAGAGGCTGCATCACAGCACATGTTCCATGGCAGGTGCTTCAACACTCCATGTTCTACAAGTTCTAAGCTCACTAACTTCTGTTAGTGATGATAGCAATATTTGAAACCGAAGAGAAAGCAGAACACGAGGAACAAAATACTGTGAAAAGACTAGACCCCTTGGCAAGGACATAGCCAGTGTATCGCATAACTGAGTTGTTGATGGATCATATTGCAGCTACAACAACCCATATCCAATGGTGATCATGCCCTTGGGGTCTCTCCTTTGTCCCCTCTTTCTCCAGGAACTCAGAGGTTCCTTCCTCTTATTGTGCTTATCTTTGTTCTATGTCAGAAAATTCAAACTCTGTTAATGTTACAGCAGAATCATGCGAATGTGATAGATGGAGAGTCCGCCATAGTTCATCTTCTAAATCCAGCGTAGCTTCTCTGGAAAATCGAAGGCTCCTGACATTTGCAAAGTTTGCGGAGAAGCATAGGCAAAATCCAAGATTACTAGAGAACCTTTCTGAATCTAAGGCACCAGGTTGAAGGATTTTGAAAACAAGAGAGGTAAAGGTCCCTGCATATAAGTGTTTGCTGAGCTTATGTATTGGAAGATTCATACAACCAGTTACGTATGCGCTCCCCACATGATCTGAAAGGACGTCTGAATGTGCAGTTTCAAGTTGAAGAATGTTGCTTGTAGTCTTACAAGATAGTGGTATAAGTTAGTTTCACAATTATATTTGACATACGTTAACAGTTTTATTCAAATTGTTTCAAATCAAATATAATTTAAAATATGTTTCCATTTTTTGACCGAGAACTTAAAAAATATATTTAATGAACGTATGTAACTATTTCTGGAACTATAAATTAATAAATAATTTTCTGAAATTGTATCTTTGTCGTACCTGAATAACATATGATAAACAGCGTTGATGTGCGTACTGCTATTAGATTACAGTCCTGAATCATATTTGTTCTCCGGAATATCAAATTGTTTAACTAAAATAGAATATGCTCAAGTGCTGGCTAAAATAGCTTTTACATGCCAAATACGAAGTCAGTTATATATAATTTTAATATTTTGAAACTTGACTGATAAGCATTTGACAACTATCAAATGAGTTTTTCATTCTTCTTCTCATTTTCATTTCGTTTCTTTTTTTATTATTGAGATACTTTGATTTTTTATTAGCATTGAAATATTTTATGAGATGTTTACTAAGACCATCTTCAATGGTTCACTCTATTTTTTCATCAAAACAGAGTTATTCTATAATAAAATTGAATACTACTCCAATAATACTAAGTTTTAGAGTGAAAAATAAATTGATGAATAAAAAATAAATGAATTATTTTATTTATAGAGTACACCTTTTTTACTCTATTATAGAATAAAAAGTAAAGTATAATTGAAGCATTTTTACTCTAAACTCTATTTTAGATGAGAAAATAGAATGTGCTTAGAGATGCTCCAATGTAAATGTCCTTACTTCTCTCCGAAATAAAATACAAATGATTTGTCTGGGGAAAATAGCTAAATCAGAAAAAACAAAAAACAACTCATGTTCCTATTTTTTAAGAAAATGTTTGATGTTTGTTATTGTCTATATAAATGGTGAAACATTATGAGTACTATACAGTCAGCAGGTGCTCTAATTAATGAATAAAACAGTAAAATCCTCAAAATAAACACAATCAAACAAATGTGATTAACTACTATGCTTATGTTTAGTTGCTTTCAATCACGTTGGGTTTGAAAAAATCATAATAATGGAGATAATAAAAGTTCTATGCAATGATTTTAATTCCGAATCAAACATTGAACTGGACTATTATTTGGATTACGGGATCAACGATTCGACCGGATGCGTCAATAGTGTAATTATTTTTACCATATAATTATACATAACTATGAAAAATATAGTAAAATATTTAAAATTTATCTTTCTTCACATACTAAATATCAAAAGAAAAATTAAAAACTATGGAAATGTCTTTGTAACAAGTTGGGAATTAGAACATATAATAAAAATATAACAAAATCAATATTAAAAATATTTAAATTTATAATGTGAATACAAAAAAAAATTAATAAAAAGTGATCTAGAAGCAAATATGAAAATTGTAATACTGTATATAACAAAAAGTTAATAACAAATCACATTGTTTAGTTTTGGTTATATTCATCTTTATTCACTTCATTTTTAGATGCATAGTGAAATTTTCATCAAAAGTTAAAGAATCACAAATCAAATAAGTTAGGGAATATTATACATGATTAAAAGAAAATATAAAAATCAGTTAATTAAAAAAAAACTAAAAAAGTCACTCATCGGTTTAACACGTAGTAGAGTCTTAGGTTTTAACGAATTTCTGGATGTTTTAGCGTTTTTTTTACAACAATAAACTAAACTATAAAACTTGCTCTATAGGTTCAGAAAACCAAACCGGAAAAAATCCCAAGTCAAATTACATATCATCACCGGATTTACCGGTTCGATCGTGAATCCGAGTTGGGTTATAAAAACATATAGTGTGTTTGTAAAGCAATAATAAAAAGGTTTTTTTACCATTTGTATTAACATTAAAAATTGTCTCAATTCTATATAAAACATTTTTTCTCACATTTAGCTAACTTTTTTGTTTACCAAATTATCTTTTTAATTTAATGTTTCATTACCTTCCACGTCATTAGAGATGTTCCTCATGTGTGTTGATATTTCAAAATTAAATATAGTTAAAACTGTTTTAGGCCAATAACAAAGAGATCATTAATTAATACTATCTACATACAAGAAAATTTTTAGAAAACTAAAATATTTATTAGATATAATCCGCGCGAAGCGCGGACAAAAGCTCTAGTTATTATAACAGAGCATCAGTACCGTAGGTTCTCACTCAATATCTCATCATTTAATTAAAACAAATTTATTAGAAAAGCAGGAAATAGACAAGTGAAAAAATTCCGTATCAAAATTTTAATTTGAGATGAATTTGTGAGACACTTGTAAGAACCTCAATTTCCCTGTGGCGTCTATCAATTAATTCACGTAATATAAAAAATAAAAGTAAATATATAATTGAAATATTAATATTTTCCTACTCTTAGTATCATAAATCCATTAACCCATGAAACTATCTAAAACACACAAACCCTACTAATATTAGCCCAGACCATAAACTTGTGAACAATAAAGTGGTAGTTCAAATTGGGCAACTTGGTGGGGGCATGAAAAGACAAGAAGATTAAAAGAATGAGACAGAGAGTGAGGTGCAAAATGATAAGACTAGGGTCGTTCTTATCCACTTATGAACGAGAACGTGTTTTCTGTGACCAGTTTACATGTTAATCTCTTTGTTTCCTTCTCCTTACCAACCTTTCTTTCTTCCCAAATATTACTTTCCTACGAGATTTCTTCTGCCTCAATAAATAAAATATCTATGAGATCTTTGATTGTGAACAGAATCTATACATCCTAATCAACCTCGGAGCTACTCTGGTTCACTCACTATACAATCTTCTTTTGTGTCTTCTTTAAGATTGAATGTGATTTTAAAACGCACTTCCTTTACAAGATCCCACCAATAAAACTATTGACACTATTTTACACATACATATTCCCTTGTGAATATTTCTTTATTTTTGTTCGGTTTTATAGAATATTTCTTTATTTTTTCGGTTGTGTGAAATCATATCATTTTAGTTTTATTACAAGTTAATCAATTATCAATAACAAAGTGGATGGTTCGCCAAGCTCTGTTCAATGTGCACAGAGAGTTTTTAATGAGTCTGCTGTTCTTAGTCTTCAACCCCAAGACAGTAACATTTTGTGATGATGCAACATATTCGTATAACCATAAAAAAAAAACTAGATTACTAAAGACAGTAAAATACTCCTAACAATACAAGACAGTAAAATACTCCTAACAATACTGGTTTTTATTCTCGACACTAACAGACAAGACAAACGTATAAATATATATATGTTAGTGTTTCAAATAAAAAAATGAACCTACAATTAGAGACTAAACCATTACAACAATGCTCAAATACATAGACGCCTGACGCCTTCTCCTGCTGGTAACATAATAAATGGTAGCTATAATAATAATCTGTTGATTATATTACAAGTTACCATCGTAATAAAACCTCGCAGAGGCTTTAAAAACGGAAGAAGAAGGGTTTTAGGTATGCGAAGCAGAAGAGTAATTCATTCCACTTGATTCTCCGGTTGACAAATCAAGAAGCATCTTCTTGTATGGCAGTGCACTCATGAGCCTGCACCAACATCAATTCTTTTTAGATTCAACTTCTAGTCATATATCGAAGAACTCAAGATTCTATAAAGGAAAAACGAGTTAAACTATTTTTCAAAAAAAAAAACGAATTAAACTTCTATTATCAGTTACATTAATTTTAGTGCAAAAAATAAGTTAAGAAAGAAACAAATCAAACCTCTCTTTGCGCTTCTCCAAGAACCGAGCCAATGAGGCTTTACGAGCTTGAGGAACTGAAATTGAAACATCTTTTAGATTAGTGTTAAAGAATAAAAGTCTAGCATCGCTAGTTGGAGTATTAATGAAACAATATGTAAAACGTTATGATCAATCAACTGGTTTTAAGTTGGAAGTGTATCCGAAATTTAAATTTAGCAATTAGACATGACTTATGTTATGAAAATTTTGAATACACAAAAATTTGATTTCATGTTGATATATAATACCTGAAGGAATCATATTTCCAGGACCTGCTGCGTTGAATGATTCGATCATGCTCATTGCATTAGTCGCACCAACGGGTATGTCTCTACACCTAGAGAAACTATCAGCGTAAGTGGCAGAGCTTGATGATGCCGCAGCAGCAGCAGCGTTATGGACTTGTTTTCCATAAACTCTTTCAGTTTCTTGAACTGGTTTCTTCAAACTGCTCTCTCCAGTTTCTCCTTTCAAACCGTTCCGAGCACATAACATAATAGCTTGAGCCTAATCACACATATCACTATACATGGTACAACTCGTACATTTAACTGTATAAAATATGTACTGATTATACCTTATCAGGAGATATATTATTAAAGACGCTAACAGTTCCACCATAGAAGATAGTGAGCTGAGGTAGTGATCCTGAGGAAGCCACTCTGTTCCACAAAGCCCCATAACCAAAATTAAACCTAACTCAACAGTTCTTGCGTCTCAAGTTAGGTCTTATTTTTGAAATCTTAGGTACGTTACCGAGCATCCGCCGACAAGTTAAAAGCAGGACGGAAAGAAGAATGATTTGTTAACGGAACTGAACCGCCAAGTAAAAGCGGATTCGCGTTCTGAAACGCACCACCGCTAAATTGGCTTCTGCGGAGATTGCTGGCCGCAGAAACTGGGCCCCGCTGGTAAGAGCCCGCCTGAAACGTCAACATCTTAACATTTTTTTTCACATGTCTTTTAATACAAAAAGTGCCGACATATGCGTTTATCTAAAACTTCAAAGGCCAGTCGCCACATCTTTTATTATTGTTTTCTAATTTTGCGGCTGGCTAGCGACTCTTAAATCTCACTTATAAAAAAAACTATTTTTTTCCTTTTACATTTTCCATTAATGATTGGCCACACACAATAGTTTTTTTTTTCTTTTGATAGATCAATTAAAAATCTTGTTAACAAATCAATAAAAGTTCAAGAAATAAAATTAAAACTCCGACAGGTTTTCCGACCATTCTCCCAGAGCTTTCCGCTGACAGTTGTCCGGGAAAGTAGTTAATGTAACCATTAAATCAGCCCCAGCCATAAGTTGGTGAAATTGTGAAAGTTCTGTAACCAAACTAGTGATTAAAAGAAGTTGAATTGAATCTTAAAAGCAGTTGAACAAACCTGAAAATCAGGCATGAAACTTGAATTAGGCAAGAGCTTTGCCTTTCCCCATTGTATAGCTGCCTTCTTGCTCAATACTAAAATAATCCAATTTTTATTGACATCAAATAAAATTACTCATTTTGTAAACTCCAATTCTCATTTTTCATGCATTATTTGATCAAATATTATTATTATCTACTTTTACAACAACGTTTTGGAATCTAAGCACTTGATCAAATCTAAGTTAATTCTATTTAAAAACAACAACTTTGGACTATAGTAAACATGCTTATACGGTAGAGAGACAAGAACACAAACCTCGTTCTCCGACACGATCATCGTTGGCCTCGCGTTTAACGTTGCTGAGATACTTCTTGTCGCTCAAACCAAGAAAATCTCTTTCCATCTCGAACTAAAACAAAGAACCACTACGACACAATTTTCTTTCTCTGTTTCTGCTCAAAAGATTTAATTTAAAAAACAAAACAAAACAAAAGGTGGTGGGAATCCAATGGGAAGGTTTCGTTTCGGTAATGTTGCAGACACACTTTTGGAGACGGTGTTCTTTTCTAGTTTTTAAAGGCTTTTGCTTGATTAAAAACCATGTGGGGCTTATTCCACCGGGAAACACAGTTGGTGCGACCTGCTAGACCGGTTAATTTCACGTGTTTTTTATGTTTCTCTTTTGATTTTTGATTTTTTTTTTGGCTTTCTCGGGATTGTAGACATCTGTCGGTGGATCTGATTTTAATTCTAACAGAGAATAATGAGGGGTGAATTTGATGGCTATTGGATATTTTATTTCATGAACTCACCACATGTGAAATGTGTGGTTCCTTTTCTTATTCAACGGTTTGATATTTATCAAGGCTAGTAAAATATTTGTATAGTTTGATTTGATTTGTTTTTTGTTTCGATCACACTAAAAAATTGGATATCTATTTACGAAGTAAAAAATATTTTTTTAGGAACAAGTTCTATAATTATATTTTATATAAATTTTACAATATTTTAACTTAATAAATTGTTTTATAATATTTTATTTATTAAATTGATTATATCAGTTATTAAAGTTTGAAAATAAATAATTTTCTGTAATAAAATATTTTTATTTTTATTTTTTAATTGTCCGAATCGGATCGGATTTCCGATTAAAAATATAAAAAAGTTTGAATATCTAGATACCAAATATCTAGATAGCTACAATATCTAGATAGATACAAATCAAATCGATTGGATAACTGGTTATTCAGATAAACAAATCGGATCACAAATACTTCTAAAATTTAATATTCAATTTATGCCACCCCTCTTTATCACCACATTTTATTTATTTGAAAAGTATACAGCCTTCAAATCCCACCTTCAATGTATTTGAATTTTTTTTAATAATTAATATTTTAAATCGTAATAAACAGTTCAGCGATACCTAAGCTTTCTTTAATATGTCATTTTTTTATAAACGTTTGCCTAATAGAAAAGAAAAGAGGTCAATGTATGATTTAGTATATTATTATTAATTTGTGTATGAAATTTAAAACAAATTTGTGTTGATGTATATTTTAGCACATATGTACTGATCGGAATCGCGATACTCTTGTTGATGTATAATTGGCCGATTTCTCCGACCATTGATGAGGTGACTCTTTCGTAGAGGCGAAGTGTCACTTGTTGGATTACTACACTACTATCCACCGCGTGAATAATCAATGGGCCGAAATAAGTTTCGTTTGCTTACCTAAGGCCGAAAGTTATGTGTTGTCGGCCCAACATTGGTAAGTATTCCACTACGTTAGATTCTCTATCTGCTTGTGTGGTCTTCTTTCGAGTTTGTCAAACCAAAAACTGTACTTGCTTGTTAAAAGCATCATCAGCCTGCAGTTTTCTTCTTAAAAATATCGTTATAATATAAATTAATGTAATCATTCATCAAATGAAATGATAAGTGTTCGTTTAAATTTTAACTATTCAATAATAAAAACTTGAACCACTAATGAAAAGATAAGTATAGAGAAAATATTTAACGTTTGTGGAAATCTTTTCGGACGATCGACTCTCTATTTTTCTTCCTTTAATTGTTTTATTAATAAGAAACTCGAAAAAACCTCGGATGCCTTTAACGATTCAATCTAATCAGGTTTTTGTAGCACAGGTAACCTTTGATTATATAACACATGATACTTTTGATATAAAATAACTTAATAATGTTATACCGATATGATATTAGAATATTGTTTGAAATCATTGTTCTCTTATACACTGATTTTTATATTGTATAGTATGTACTAAATAAACCTTTAAAATCCCTTATATATCAAAGAGAAGCATTACAACATTTTAGCTATGACACATGTTCTCACTAGAATGATTCTTAAAGTATCTAGAGAAATATAATGGCCCACTAAACATATATTATATATTTTTCATTAAACTAACCATGAAATTAATTAACAATCTACAATTATTATTATTATTTTTTTCGTTAAATAAAAGCTACAGAATTACTAAAAGTGAAGAAAATATACATTTGACAATTAATAATTTTAATAATAAAGATCTGATAAAAATTTACATATCTTCCATTATTTTTAATATTATATTATTAAAATAAATTAAACAATCATATTATAATAATTTAGATGTTTTGTATATGTTATATTTTGAATTTTTAAAAATGACTATAAATTATGAAAACTGTTAAAAGTCTTACATTGAAAAAAGTTTATGATCTATTGTTTAAAATTTTGTTATAATAAAAAATAAAAATGATCAGAAAACCGTATGAGTCAAAAATCACATTTAATAGATATTCAGATTAATACATATATATAAAAAAAGCTTATTACATGATATACTTATGGATGAATATGCAAAAGTTAGTTATTAGAATATATATTTTATTCCGGCGCATGTTCGCGGATAATCATTAATTAATGTGCAATCTAGAATTTAAACTTTCAGAAGATTAAAAATATGGAAAAGAGTTAGACGTTAGTTGGTATGTCCAATTCCTAAATCATCTGATAATCGGCTTACAGTTTTATTATATCATTTTAATGATTAAAGCATACATTAGGCCAATTCTTCAATTGAATTCCTTAGTCATTAATTATGAGAATAAATAATGATGAATAAGAAGAAAAGATTCGTAAAGACATTCACAATAGGACGAACAGAATGATTTTGTTCTCGATTCTCACATCCTAATTTTCGGTTTACCATGTTCCATTATTCTGGACACATTCATTTATTTTAAACACATTCCCTCTCCTCCTATGTTTGGTTGTGTGTGTGTGTGTGTGTGTGTTTACGCGCACATGTGCAATAATAAAAGAAGACTAAAATGATTTTTAGATACCAAATACTCCAGAATGTTGCTACGTCCATATCCAATTAATAAGATAGGAAGGAAGGTTTGTTAATTATTATCCATTATATTTTTTTCTGGCTAAAGTTCGATGACAATACAAAAATCGAGTACAAAATACAATCGTTGAAATACTATATAACTACATCTTGTGAGGCATCCAGTCACAAATTTTTTAATTACCAAAATACAACTAGCATTGCATGGCTTGACTCGCCGTTGATTGACCTCTTTCCCACGTTGACTTTTCATTTACAACATTTCTCGTCTACAAATTCATAGACATAGTAAGAATTTAGATTTTAATTATTGACAAAAGGGGAAATAGAAATTAAATAGAGAAAAACCTTGTAATTTTCTCAATTGCTTTCCAAGAAAAGCGAGAAACACAACGAGCAAGATGACTAAGGTGATGATCCCAATAATTATCGCCAATGTTTTTCCGATGCCGTCATTATTTTTATCGTCTTTATCTCCTCCTGCTAATTAAACCTTACTATTACATAAATAAATATCAAGACTATCACATATTTAAAAGTCTATCATCCAAATAATTACCACAATTCAGCACTTAACCATAGAGAGAGGTTGACATCTATGGCTACATTATAAGTTTTTGTTTTCATTTCCTCCTTGTGTGATTACGACTTTTTATCTATACTACTTAAAAAAAAATCTATATTACTTTAAAAATAAAGAAAGCTGACCAAAGTTTGAGTTTGAGTTTGAGTTTGAGTTTGGGGTCTGACGAGCGTGACTACCACCGTAGCTAAAACGCGCGTAGCACTTGGACAAGTAAACGTATCCTCCCTGGGACATACCACAGTCAGAACTGAGCCGTCCGATTGCATCAGTCAAGCAATCCTGACACTGTGCTGGACTTAGATCACCCATGCACTGAGCCATACCCCGAACATCCCCGTTCCCTCCAGACCTGTCAGATCCACTCCCTGAACTTAACGAACCCATGACGTCACTGACTCTGGTCAACGCATCCTGGTCGTTAAATCCCATCGGCTGTCCACATTTCTTGAGCATCTCTGTTTTGTCCTGAACGCCAAAGAACGAGCTCTTGTCGAACCGGACCAGACAACTTTGCATCTCCAAGAACACTGAGTACGAGTTGGGACATGTGTTTCCGACCAGTGCTGTGGCACGTGATACGCACGATGAGCAAGAAGTTGCGTCTAGGTCAACGCTGCACTGGAAAAGACCATATACAACGGCCGGTTCGGATTTTTCTCCGGTACCGGAGGGAACGGTGAGGTTATTGTAGCGGCTGGCGACGGTGGAGCTAACGAGGGAAGAGAGGAGGGAGTTGAGGTTGGTCTCATAGGCGGAGCCAGGAGAGAACTTTTCCGGAGAACACTTTGCGAATATGAACGTGTCTGTGGAGGCGGAGGAAGTTGGGCTGTATGTGGCGGTGGAGGAAGTTTGGTCCATCAGAACGACGGTGGTGAGAACGAAACAGAGAAGGGTCGCCGTTGTGGTTGTTTTCAACATGTTTGATCTGACGGTGACTCAAGAGGAGAAGTGTTTAGGCAGAGTAAAATAGAAGTTGAGGAGCGAAGAGTTTGCTTTAAAGAGAATTGACGTAAAGAATGGACTAACATATAGTAGTTTCCATGTTGCATGGTTTTTTTTGTTTGTATCTTTTTGGTGGACGTTCTTAAGTTATTTTTCCACAAATTGCAGTTATTCCATATATTATTGAAATCACTAAAATACAACAACTCTTTGTCCGTTCAGACTTAAATGATTCATGCTTTATTGTAGAATTTTGCAAAGTGGGTTTAGTTTAATTAATTTAATGTCCATTACAGTTTTCTTTAAAGCAAGTATATCTTTTTACTCATTTGGATTCAAATTTTGACTTTGACAGTAGTGACGATTTGTGTGAATGAATTCGTTAGCTGCTATATATACCGTACGTTGTTACATATTATTAATTAATTACCCTTTCTATAAGCCACAAACTGGATGTAATTTCTTATTGTATATGGTGGTCTTCCTGTGGAGCTTTTAAAGGCGTATATAAAGGTAATATTTGGGGAATGTCAAGAAATAGATTCAACTTTCTTGACAGATATTTATATTTGTTAATTTTGTTCCACTTGAATTTCTCTCTCAATCGGTTTCACATCCTCGGTCTAGTTTGTCTTTAACAAGATGATACGAAGAAGCTTCTAGCATTATGTATAGAATCATATATACAATGACCATGTTGTGTCTCTTGGTTGCAAAGACAATATGAATATTACCAAGTAATGAAGACTATACGTCATGAAAACGAGTTTGGTTATTAACTTATATATAATATAGCGTATAGAGTTTGAATAGGCAATGGCACATGAAAGTGATCTTAAGAAGATGAAAATTAAATATATGGAAAGGGATATTGGCGTGTTGGTCGAGATGTATCATCTTTTTCTTTTCATTTATATAAATGAGATTGTACTTGGGGGCCGACGAAGATGTTTTAGCCACCAAAAGGCACTTTTGTAGCTAAACTTTCTTCTGCAGGAAAAAATTTACATTCACATAAAAGGAAAATAGATAAACAATAAAGAAAACTTCCAATATGTCAAAGTTTAGTTACGGGACCGGTAAACACATATAGTGATATAGAGAAGGCAATAATGGTCTTTGACCTTCTTTGTGTGGTTCTAAAAACAAAACACCATCCGTTGTATAGACTTTTTCTTTGACTATAGATTGTTGTAGACTTTGTATACTTCTTTGACTTTCTGTTTGAACTGAAAATAGTTTGTAGAACAAAAACCCACTAAGTAGTATTTGTAACGAGCGCTACAGAGTCTTTATTGTTATTTTCTAATTTTAAGCTCTGGGAAGTCAATTACTTGTTTTGATGTTAAAAATGGACATGTAATCTTGAGTTGCTAATTCATAGCTGGTGTTGACATGCGAGATAACACTTACCTTTGTGTTCGAGTCGAAGCTCCAGTCCATGATGGGATAAGAAGTTTACTTAATTTAGTCAAGTCGAAACTTGTTAGAATAAATATAGGACAGTACTAATCTCATCGTTCAAGTTCCAATTACCAAAAACATTACACATATACGGACTGCATGCGTTGTAGATGTCTAAAATGACTTATAGAAAATCCTCTAATTTTATTGTTTCTGAACAATCAAGGGAAATTGCCCCCCGATATGCATAAAACACACAAATTCACTATCTAACCACAAACACTCTCTCTCTCCTCATTTCTCTTCCTATCCCTCTCTAATTTCTCATAGAAATCTAATTACCCCTTTTTTGGTTATTTGGCACAGGAAGCATTCACGACACCAGAACGTTACTTACAATTACTAATGAGTAGTAAATAATGACACAATGACAATAATGTCACAATACAACGTACTTAAGGAGTTAAATTAATAACCAAATAACTAAGATGACATAATCGATAGCAGAAAGATTGGGTGATTGCATGGTTGTTTTGATCAATCATATTACTTTCCAAAATATTATTTTATTTTGACGTAACATAAGAATAAAAAAGGACAGATTAGAAGTTGTGTCATTTTTTCACTAACGAACATGGCCCTACCAAAAGGAAAAGTTACGTTATCTAAATAATATGAACATTTCTCAATTTACCGAGACTAAGATGTATCTAAAGTTCACACACGATGGTTAATTTAAACGTAAGTGCTTAACTAAACATTTTTTCTTTGTCTTCCTTGGGTGGATTCGTAATCATTATTTTCAGTACGGAACAGTATTAAATTTAGGAGGGATTAAACTGATGCAGAGATTAAGGGATTTTGGTGAGTAATTTCGTCCTTGACTTGATATAATCTTGACTTGATATATAAGTCATTGGTCTATTTCTTGAATAATAATAATAGTATCTTATCGTGGAGTCGATAATTTTTAATAGACTAACCTTTTTTTTTTGACAGCAAATTAGACTAACCTAATACGGTTGACTCATTCGTTAATTTCAAAAGGAAAACATTTCTTGAAAACTTGGTAGACATATTTCAAGATTGAAATTAGAGACATCCAATATAACTACCCATTAACTAGTACAGAGTTGAAAGGACTTTGGTATTCTAGCTATTGCTTGATTAAAGACAATCTCTGCTTACAAATCATAATCAATTAATCAGGATCGTCTTGTTTTCATCAAAAACTCGATTCAAAAGTTATAAAGTGACAAGATCAACTTCCCTCTGTTTTACTTTTTGTCTTGTCAAAGTTTGCCTACTCTCACATGAATAAGTTCGAATCAATATCATATATAACATTCCTCCTTTTCTCTTCTTACGCATCAATGAGTGGATCTGTTTACAAGTGTAACGAGTAAGAATCATATATATAGAATGTTTTTTAAGTCTTGTTGATTTTATGATGTTTTGTTTGCTACTGTATACATATATATATAGACCATCATATATATTCTGAATGTGTAATTAAAAAGGGATATTTATAGAATTTAATCAGTGCCATATCTGAAAGTATATTAATTATGGTTAAGGATAAGACATGGTTTGTCAGCTCTAATTGTTTTTGAGGAATAAAGGTTTTTTTAAACCCTATCACGGACTGTCCCTTTGAACAAAAGTTTTCTGTATACAATAATGTAACAGCACACATGCTAGATTAGACACCACAATTAGCATACCTCTGGTATAATATAATTTTTTACATGGGTGCATCACTTTTACATTTGTACGTTGATGATCTTAATTAAAGTATAAGCGAATATAATAGTTTTTGAGAAGAATATAATAGTTTTTGTCTATGGCCACCAAGCCAAATTTTGGAATACTATAATTGTAATAATAACAATAAACTTTTATTTCATATTCAAGAGGCATATACACCAAGAAGGCTATATTTCGGGAACAGAGATAGCTAAGCTACCAAGTAATCTCTTTTTATCATCAACATCCAACATCCAACATCCACACTTAAGGAACATGCGTTTGGATCAACAACATGGTCTACTTGTATGTAGAGAGTTTTTTGGTATGAAGTTATGTACAGAGTTGCATCAAAAGATGATAGTGACCAAAACTATAGATAAAAAAAAGCACAAAGACCCAAACTTGATGATAAAAAACCAACAGAACTTGCCAAAACCACCAGGGAAGCCACTCAAAGGCCCATGTTGTTATTAATGTTGAAGTGCGTGCGCATCTCTTCTGGAGTCTTGCCTATCATCATATCCGCTACAGTCTTACACGTCGGGTTAAGAAGTCCAGTGATGCTCAAATAGTTAGCAGCCTACAAAACAAATCATCAAAACTACTCCATTTTAACTCAAAACCAATCGTACCCTAAATCGTATTTGATCAAAAACCCAAAAATTTGATACCATCAAAGGACTCAATGTTTACTCAAAATCAATCATTACTCAAAATCGTATGCGATCAAAAACCATCAAAAGACTCAATATTTACTCAAATTCAATGATACTCAACTTTGACGAACTCGGAGTCCCAATTCTTGAGCTCAGTGTCCTCGGTGTTTCCATAGATATCCTTCTCACTGGTGTTAGCTTTGTCCCACTCTCCATTAATGTTCTCTTCTCTCTATCCTCTTCACCATCATCAATGGCTTTCTCTTTATCCTTCACCTCCTTCATCCTCCTTCTTTCCCTCCGTCGCCGCTTTCCTCCTCTTACTGTGCTGCACTCGTTTCTGACGATTGTCTTTCCTCCAGGAAGTCTTCAGCTTCAACTCCTAGGCGAGAGCTCATAGCGAGAAGAGTTTGTCATTGTGTTCTGCAAAAAAAATAGAGTTCATATGATTGTGATGAATAAAACGATGAGATTTTCAGAAGCAAGACTCACCTATTTATATATGTAGATTCACCGTCTGAAAGCAAGGTGGGAACATTGAATGAAGAATCGTGGAAGGAGTGGGGGAAGGGATGGAGCTAAGAAGAACTTTAACGACACTGATTGAATCTGGTTGAGTTCTGTAACGTTTTTGATCTCCCATTGCAGGAGGGGGAAGAAATCATGTATGTTGATTGTGGTGACAATCAAACAACGCAATTGATATCCTTCGATTTGATTCCTCATGTTGACTGCAGCTTTGGCGGACAACAAAGAACGGGATGAAAACAAATTCCGAAGACACGTGGGTTGAGAGGGTTAGGTCACTTGCTATCGGCCTGGGTTTCATGAGATTTCTATGGTTGCTTGATATAACTAGATGGACACGTGTTAACTCGTGAGGCTTCGACTTTATGATGTGGTACTGACGTGTCCTCACCAAGATAGAGAAAACATGTTTTAATTATATAATAAGATTGTTTGTGTATTCTTTTTTTTTCCGGCTTTCTGTATTCTAAAGTATTAGTTCCAAAATTTGAAAACAATAGAACAAAATAGTAAACTTTATGATAAAATAATTTATCAACGATACTTAGATTTCAATTGGCCAATTTTCGTCAATTATTTTCTCACTACATGTCTTTTAAAATATTTATACATTTATTTTTGTAGTAAATTTGTAATATGGTGTATGCATTTTGGATTTGATTTCATTTATGTAAAATAAATATTTTATAAAATAATAATCAATTTTTTGTTGAATGAGTTAGTGTTTGATAAAATAGTGTGAGTAATTTAAGGAAGAATTTTTTTGCTTAACTAATTTGAGTTTTATGTCAAGCACTAAATTAAAAAAATGAGTGAGAAAGTGTGATTTGGAACAAATTATGACAAAATTACTTTTTTTTTGTCAATGAGAAAAATTTCTTAAACTACCATTTTCCTAATACATGTTTTTATGTTTACCTTAACCAAATTTATTCTTAGTTTTAAAGAGATAAATCTTACTATATATTAATTGAGAAGTTACTTAATTGACTTTTGATTATGTGTCTGTAACAGGGTGTCTGTAACAGGTTAAGTTTTAAAAATAGTTATAATTTAATTGGTTGTTAACATTTATTAGTTATTATTTTAATCATATCTAAAAATAAAAGGTAACTCTAGAACTAATTAATACAAATTACAAAATAACACAAATGATATTACAAATAATGATTTATGGTAACTAATTGTAAAATTAGAGAAAGAATATATATGTTTTATCAATTTATTTATTTTTATCAGTTAGTTATATATAATTAAATAAAATACTTTAGGACTTTTTAGAGAAATAAATTTAATGGTTATATATTATTATGGAAAATAATTATATTTGTAGGTAAGGAATTATTATAACTTTTATGTTTTTAAAGCCCACACAAAACCGTTTATGAAAGATCTTTCATGATAAAAGCCTCCAATCATTGTATTGGTCATATTGGAGTTAAAAAAAAAAACACACACTCTTTTTTTCTTTCTCTTGAGAGTTAGAGTATTTTTGGTTTTTCATGTGTTAAACTAAAATATAAAGTAATTCTATTTGAATTAATTATAATATTTTTTTCTGTAAGAGAAAGATTTTTTATGACTAAGGTTTATGTTTTTGAACTATTTTAAATCTCACATATCTTCTAAAAATATATACTGAAATTTTTGATTATCCAAATACTTGAAATTAAAATTAAAATTTTAAATTTCTAATTATTATTCAAAAATTATAAAAGTGTAAATATAATATATATTTCTTTATATAATATATCTACCCGCAAAATTTCGGACAAACACCTAGTTTAAATTTAAATGCCACATAACCAAAATCAACGGTGTATAAACCGTACATTAATTATAGAGCCCACTGATTTTACTTTGAAATATATTTCATTGTTCTATACTCGGATATATAACAATCAATGATCCACTCCTTCGATATTATACAATATTTATTGTTTACTACTCGGTTTAATAAAAAAATTAGAAAAGTTACTATTGAATAAACACATTCACTGCTAAGTCGTTCTATGATTTTATTGAAGAAAAATTTGACCGCTAAAAATCGTTTCTGAAATCTAGAACTTATAACACATCATACCGTCTCTGATATCATGAAGATAAGTTTGACCCTTAAAGAACCTATAACATTCGTTGGTATGTGTTGAGTTTCGAACAAAACATTACTTTGAAATTATTTGAGACAACTTGGTATGCATAATGCTGAAAAACCTTTATTGAAGAACTTTACTCATCATAAAAATAACTCATTATAAAAAAAACAGTTGGAAGAATCATATGTGAGAATGCGTTCGTCATGAGAACGACAACAATTGATTACAATAAAAAAAATTACACTTTATTAAATCAAAAATGAAAAACTTTACTGTGAATCATAAAAAAACAATATTATATAAGCATACTTTGGAGCAAAACATATGTTTTCTGGGCGATTATAACTATATGTCACAAAAAAGGATATTAAATTAATGAAATCATCGAGTATTAAATTTATCATATATATTTATATTTGGGTTAATACAAGTTTTTCTACCAATTGGATTTTAGACTTATTAATTTTTCAATTGATTATTATGATGTTACGTAAGCTAAATTGACATTTTAATTAAGAGATAATTAGAGTTATTTTTTAATTAATACAAATTTAATATTACAATTTTTTTAATGATTCTCTATTGATATATAGGAGATTACTAATTGTATAATTTTCAATTTGACGTATATAATCATTTATTGAAAGAGATAAGAACGTACACACTTAAGTAAAATACACACAAAAAAGGGACAAGAACTATAAATTTTTGAAAATCAAACATTGCAATCTTTACGCATTGTTCACTAATAAAATGCGTTATAAACAAACAGATTCACAAATCACAAGCATAGAAGAGTTTATTTTTAAAATGGTGGTTTAAGCATGTTTCTTGGAAGCTTTTTGTTTCTCGAGTTTCTCGAAAAGAGAACCATCATAGACAGCTCTCACTGTATCTTTGTGCAACAACCCGTTCTTGTCTTTGCATAGATAATACAAGATCTTCCACTCCGTAAATGCAGCAATCCTGTAAATTTTTAATTCGCATACTAGTATCTATTTAGAATCAAGTCCATACAATTAAACCGAAATGAACCAACCCGGTTCGAATACTCACGCTCCTTTACGATCATTAGCCTCTTTGTTTGAGTTGAGAAGTTGTTTGAGTTCCTTGTTTGTCAATGCATCGGGATGTGTCTTTGAATGCTTAGCAAATATCTCCTCGAACTTCGATTCCACAAATCTCCAAAAGTTTGATTATAACAAAAACAAACAAAATTAATAAACAAACTTAATAAACACAATACACTTTTAAAAAAAAAATACACTTTATCTCCCTTTCTTTTGTAATATACATAATTAAGAGTATTTTTGTTTCAAAATATAAATTATTTTCCCAGTTCTATATAATTTTCATATTTATTAGATACTGCACAACTAATTTAGTTGGAAAATTTTCAGAATCAATTGAATTTATAGGTTTAATTAAATATTTGAAGGAAAACAATATTTTCACATTTTTTCTTTAGTCAAAAAAAAAAACAACTATTATAAACCATAGAAGATATTAAAACTATTGGATATTAGTAATTTAAATTGGAAAATTAAAAAGAGAAGGAGATACCTTCCATTCTTGTCGTAAACGCCTGAATCACTGCCATGTTTGGCTAGATGGATATTCTTTACCTCTATCGGAAATGATATCGAGAAACCTTTTCCCTGCAAATCAAAATACACATCATTTTTAAAAAAACTTTTGTAATAATGTATTGCAATTAGCTGTGTCAATCTTTAATTTTTAACTGTATTAGTAATAGTTAATTTTTAAATATACCGGACGAGTTTTGCTGCTTAGACCCATATTGATGAACAGAGAAGCGAATGCCGACAAGAGATATCCACATCCAATTGCTCTAAACCCTGTATTGTTTTGTTTGTCATGTTTCAACAGTAAAAACATCAAAAACGTACTTTAATCACAGATGAGAGTCATAAGAGCCACACATATATACAGAAAACAAAAAGATCTCTAAGACAAATCTATTTTTAGCTTTTACGAGATTAGTTAAGACATTTGGTCGAGTTTTATTACAAGAAGAACGTACCTTGAAATGTCTCTGAGGGATAAACGATGCCATCTTTGTTCCTATCAAAGAAGGCTACATGTCTCTGTAAGAAGTTATCTTCTTCTGGCACAAATTTCGCTCCTAAGAAAACAAAACAAAAACCTTTTAAGCGACCGATTTTGTTACGGGTGCAGATGCAGAATCACAAACTTTAAGTTCAGAATGTGAATGTAAGAAAGAGTACCAGAGGATGCAGAGGAAGCCATGATCAGAGAGACGGCAAAAAGGAAATGGTCGAGAGAGAGAGAATGAGGTAACAGAAAAAGGTGAAGAGAGAATGGCGAAACACACGCTTCTTTTATCCTTAGTTTTTTAATCTTTAGAATTAAAAAATATATTGATAATAATGCAATCAAAGATTCAATTCGATGTGTAATTTATTATAAATTGCATACCAAAACGTGTAAGGGATTGGGAAGCGTAGGGCATTTGTTATTGCCCCATTCATGCACCACGTAGCTTTCGCTGATACCATCCATGTATAGCCCATTCCTTTTTGTTTGACTTCAGTTTTCCTAAATAAAATTCTCAATTATCTATATATCTATATTAACCGAGAAACATTACTACTTATTTTTGTAGTGACGTGTCATCACTATAATGATTTCTTAAAATCACTAAAAAATAAATTGGTCCACCAAATTATATACTCCTTCCGTTCCTAAAATATCCATATTTTAGAAAAAAAATTTGTTTCAAAAAAAATATATTTTATATTTTCAATATATTCTTTGTCAATTAATAATAAGAAATTATGACGTTCAAGAATATTAATTGCATTTCTTAAAATATTATTGGTTTAAAAATATAAAATTACAAAAACATATGCATTTATAGCTAAGTTTTAATATGTTTTACTAAAAAGTGTGAAAATTTAAAACATGGACATTTTAGGAACGGAGGAAGTAGTAAAATTTTATTAAATTAACCATAAATTCATTATTAATGTTTTTTTTTCTAAATAAAAGTTATGGAATTGTCTACTATGCCTAAAATATATATGGTAATTAATGATTTTGAATAATAAAAATTTGATAAAAATTAGTTTATCTTCTATCATATTTGTTTAATTTTAAACTATTAAAATACATTAAACAACCACATTAACCACATAATAAATTTTTTTTTCCGTATATGTTATATTTTAAATTTTTAAAAACGATTGTAAATTATTAAAACTGTTAAAAATCTCACATTTAAATTTTATGATCTATGATTAAAACTTTTGTTATGACATGATTAAAACTTTTGTTATGACAAAATACAAATGATTATAAAATCATATTACTAAAAAGTTTAATTTAATTAATTATTAAGATTAAAAGATATAATTTAAAAGTCTCATATATATGTATATATATATATTGCTTTAAATTAAGCTATATAGCATAAATACATAAATATTTTAATTTTGAAATTTACTTTGGAAAAACATTGACAACTTAATTTCAAAAATTTATAAACTACTAAAAATATTAATATCACAATGAAATTTTGTTACAAATGATCAAAAAACCATATGAGTAGAAATCATCATTTAATAGACATTAATATTAAAAATATACTATGTATGTTAATATCATTTAAATTTAATTATATATCCTCTCAAATAAAAAATATTGTTTGGATTAATAAAATTAATTTATATGTTCGCACCAATTATTTATATATATAATATTTACTGAATTTTAATTATTTAATATATATTTATTATTTTATAATATGTAAAAACATATAATACATAAAATAATTTTTATATATAATGTTTTTTATCTTTATTAGAGCAAAATTCTCAATTATTCAACTCGGAAAATACTTTATGTTTTAATTAACTACTCACTATTTGCTTTTGTAAATATTTCAAAAATAGTTTGACACACGGCATCAGCCTTAACTTCTTCTTTTTTTTTTTCCTGGTAAAACTTCTTTTTAATCAATCGTGTTGATAACCTTTCATGTGCATCTATGGATAACAAAAGTTGCCGTTTTTGTCCGTCTCGCATAGCCGTCTGTCGTCGTCTTTTGTAACAAACTAATGAACTATTGTCGCACATTATCATACTCAGTTTCAAATTAACGTTTTTAAAACACATTAAAACAATATTTTACTCAAAAACAAGTTTTTTTTTTTGGTAAAATATTAAATTGATTATACCAAATTTTCTGTTTTTTTAACAGAGATTACATGAGAATACAAGTAGCGGAGACATTAAAAAGTAATCTAAACACCAGTGCTATACTCAACAAACTAAGCAAAGTAAAAGACTAGAAACAAGGTTAATAGAGATGGAAGCCAACGAAGCAAGCTCGAACTAAGGGAAATGGTAAGAACCGCACGACAAACAGGTTGCCACGAGAAGAAGAGAGATGGGTGCCTTCAAACCCTGATGCTACAACTTCCTATAGCTTCCGGAGCGCCTACAGAACACTCACCACCCCAAGAATCACAAGCACAAACATACAAACCAGCACGAGATCAACATACCCTGTCGGCACGAGGCAGAGAAACCATCCGACGATGTCGTCGTTCGGTCGAGACTTAGAGATTACCGCCTCCAAACCTCTTAACTGGGACTGTTACACCCGTTGAACCGAGAGCTCATATAGAGCAAGCAGACCGGACAGGACCCCCACCTCCAGAGCAGTTTTACCGAGTGAGAGAGCAGCCTGAGCGCCCAACTGAAGACCTGTCTCCAACCAACCAATACTCCATTGCTTCGACCGAAGCTAAGAAACGTTGAGCAACCGCACAAAGGAGAGAAGGATAGCAACGGTGAACGCCACACCACCGGAAAATCCAAGCTTTGAGGAGAGCAAACCTGCAAGACACCTCGAACACGGGGCTGAGTTAACACATCTCCACGCGCCGCCACTGGAGCTGGCTCCTAGCAGGAGAGGAAACTCACCACCAAGGAAGAGCTTCACGCGCAACCACCTCAGACCATGGAAGATACAAAGCTTGGACAAATAACTGAGTTATAAAACCCAGATCCGAGACCTAGAGGGCCTCACCGACTGACCACGCGCCGCTAACCGAGAACACGTCCAGATCTGCGGAGAAAATCTTCCGAGCAAAAGCACTGAAACAGATCTGAGCCGAAACCACAGAGAGGGGCACATGCCGTCCTCTAGTAACTCCATCTCACCGGGGCCAGCGCAGATCTACTCAAGATACTTCAGATCTGAACCGGGAAGAGACCTCGACGCTTCACCTCTGCCGCAACCAGAAAAAAGACCACAGAGAGAACAAGAAAAACAGAGAGAAAGGAAACAAAGGGAAGGGTTCCGACGACTGCTAGAAGGACGGCAGTCGCCGGAGCCGAAACGGCTTACGGAAAAAAGGAAATTTTAGAGAGAAGGAAGAGGAAAAGTTTTGAGAGAGAGGGAGCTTAAACCAAAACAAGTTTAGAATCAGTTACAAAAAAAACAAGTTTAGAATAAATCGATCACATGAGTAATGAGTTATATGTCATAAACATATTTTATTGATGAACTTATACTCATCACTAACGAGTCGTTTATTGTATTGTAATTCGAGACAAATAAAATAGTTTTATTCAAAATAGTGTTAAAATAAGTTTTTAAAACGAAAATATTTGTCTAAATGACAATCAATAAAAACAGACGAATTTAGCATTTATAGGTTTATATATTACTATTTTTCTGTTCAAAAAAAGTTTATATTTAATACCAATAGAATGGGATCGGATGAGCGCAGATTATATATATTTATATATACATTTATAAAGAATCGTGCTTTACATTACCTACCCGCAAAGGATACCAAATTGATGATAATGCAACTATGGTGGGTGTGTTTAAGAAAAAAGTGTTTCAAAAAAAGCAACTATGGTGGGTAGATATAATTAAATGATTAGATTTATAAAGTGCTTTTTGTAAACAAATTATTAAGAGTAATATATCACACATGTATCTCTTCTTATGGTGATATCATCGTTTTCGTTGCTGTTCTATCTCTCTTTTATAAAGAAAGCCTACAAACTTTAATTATTGAGTTTTTGACTAGTATGGATGACTAACATTTTATCATTTGAATTCTTATTATGTTGGCCGATCGGTAGATTGATAACAGATTAACAGTCATGTGATATAGACTTATAGTCGTTATGAATTATAAAATACAATTCTTAAGATTATAAATATAGTAAATTCTGCTGATTAGCCATCTTTAAAATTCACGTTTAGAAGTTATGTTTTGCATGAAAGAAATAGTTTATGCTTACACATATACTACTAACTATTGATCTGGACAAGATTATGGATTAATTTTAAAAATAATTAGGTTAAGATTCGCAAGAATGAATATTGTATATAGAACTATTTTTACAATACTTGTTCAATGTAAATTTGAAAATTAAATATATATATATATACTATATAAATTTAATTTAAATGATAATATATAATATTAATATCTATTAAATATTTGTATTAATTTATTGTTGCTTTTAAAGTTTAAATATTACATATACGAGAAAACTAAAATTTATTATATGATTAATGAGATTATTTAATTTATTTTAATAATATAAATTAAAATTTGATATAAAATACATAAGTTGTTATCAAATATTTTATTATCCAAAATTATTAATTGTCATATATATATATATATATATATATTAATCACATTTGATAATCCCATAGCTTTTATTTATTTATTAAAGAAGAAAGAATATTTTTAAACATTAATAATTAATTTTATGATTAGTTTAATAAAAATATAATATGTGTTTAGATAGATGAACCTAATTTTATAAGAATTTCAAAAATCATTCTAATGATATCATATGGCATAGTTCAAATGTTGCAGTGATTTTTTGTTTTTTTTTTTGGGTAAAATGTTAAATTATTATACCAAGTTTTAAATTTGTGACAGAGATTACACAGAAAGCTTGTAGCGGAATGCAAAAAGAAAACTAAACAACAAATCTAGACCGAAAGAATCAAACCCGCAGAATAGCAGAGCAAAGCCGAAAAGCCAGATTAGTAACGAGTCAAGCTCGGTCCAGAGAACCATGGTTAGTCGAGAACGGGAATCGGGCACCGCGAGCTACCGGAGAGAAAGGCGCCCTCAAACCTTGAAACAACGGTTCCTACAGCTTCCGACTACTGTGCCTAAACCAAACCCGGACAAAGAAACCGAGCACGAACAAACCCGAAACACCAGACAACTATATTTCCGACGGCACGAAAGATAACCACCAAGCGACGATGCCGTCGTTCGTCGAAGAGACCCGGAGATTGCCGCCTCCAGTTCCACCCGCCGTGACCGTTTACACCCATTGAACCAAAATCTCATATATAGAAGCGGACCGAAAGATGGTTACCTCTCCGGATGCACAACCGCAGGAGAACGAACCGCTCGCTAGACCAACTACTGCACGGCTAGAGAACAAGCTCCACACCAACAGAACGAGGTTGACCCAAGAGCCGCATACCTTATTGAGAGAGTGATGAAGACGTGGAGCACTCAGGCCACAGCAAAGACCAAACCGGATACACCGGAAACTGCTCTGGAGAAGAACAAGAAGAACAAGGAACTCGCCTAATACACGCGCCATGCCACTACAAAGCACCGCCGTGACCTACGCACGTCGCCACCAGACCACACCAACGACGGAGAGACCGAGTCGGAGAGAGCCCACACGCGCCTCCCGGAGATCACCCGAAGAAGCAGAGAAACAGATCTCAGATCCGCGGAGACTGAAACCCTAACTGAACCATACCAAAGAACCCCACCACCACGCCACTAGCCGGAGGAGAACAACGACGGCCAGCTTCTCAACAAACACCACGCTACAACACTCAAGCCAAACGCACAGCAACAGCGTAATAAAACCCATTCCGGACAGAGCTCACCAAGCCTCGAAGAGACAGAACTGTGGAGGAGCAAAAACACCGTCCTCTAGTGTTGCCACCTCCAAGGACTGACCGCGACGCAAGGAATCTCTGGATCTGAATCGGAAGTCGGACCACCGCTGCGTTTGGAAGCCGCAGAAAGAAACAGAGGAGGAGACGACGACGAGGACACAGAGACGCAGACAAAAGAGAAAAACACGAAGCAAGGCACGACGGTCGCCTAAGACGCGGCGGCGACCGCCGAGAGGGAGAGAGCGGCTGGAGAAACCCTAGGCGGTAGAGAGATGGGAGAGCGTTTTCAATTTTAGAGAGAGAGCGTTTTTTTTTTTTTTTTTTTTTATAGAGTTCCCTTCCGTTGCAGTGATTCTAAAATAATATATAAGTGATTTTGTTTTTATAATGTGGTTATAGTTTAGAGAAATTTTAAGTACTTTCTGTCAATAACAACTGCTAGAAGTGGATAGGTTGTGAATGGTTTTTCCACTGATTGGATTTACGAAACAATTAGTATGTCATGAAAATGAAGAGAGTTTGTAAGGGTATATACAGTTTGAGACTTTTTAAAAAATATTATACTTTATTCGTCTTCTTCCCCTTCACTTTGAGATTTGATTTTAGTAGAATATATTTTAATAGACTTTAAAAACGGTGTTAACAGTTCACACGCATTGGATGAGTGCATTAATCAAAATGTCATGCGTAAAGCCGAGTGCAACGGATTCTTTATGCTTCGATCTATTGTCTTGTCCAAAGCCAAAGGCTGGTGTCTGGTGATGACAACGCTACAGCCTTTTTCCACACATTCACATTAGGTATAGATCGTTGCTTCTACAAATTACCAAAAAGATTCCCTTTTTATATTACAATCCATTTTCGTTATTATACTATTATTATTCTACAAAAAAGAAAAAAAAATCACATCACACAAATCAGGATAAACAATCTAACGGGTAATAATAGAACTAAGATCGACCAAATCTTTTTTATTGGTCTTGCGATAAAAAAAAACAGTTTTGGACCATTAAAAATATATTTCTATTACGACATTTCCAACAATAACACCAAATTTAGTTTTAAAATCACACTAAATTTGATATTTTAGTGTCATAATTATTTTGCCATCTCTAACAATAATACCAAATTTTATACCAAAAGTAATACTATATATTATTGGATATTTTCAATTTTAACTTTTTCAACTTTATTATTTGTAATTGATAAATAATTATTTTATCACATTTAGATGATTATTTATTTATTTTATTTGTAAGTGATAAATGATAATAGTAATTTAGTTATTTATTTTGAAAAAAAAAATAAAAAAAAAAATATTTTTAGTTTTTTAAATATCTGAAACTAAATTAAAAATACAGATAATACAATATATTTATGTTTAATTATAATTTAATAATAATTGAACTATATTATTATATATAACATAATAAAGTAAGTATTTTCAAGATTTGGTGTGATGAATCACATTACACCAAATTTGGTGGGATGGTATCAAATTTAGTGTCTTGTTGGAGAAAAAAATCATAAAATTACACTAAATTTGGTGTTTTGGTGTCTTGTTGGAGATGGTCTAAAAGCAATTTCATTTTTTAAGTTGGCAAGATTTAATTTAAAATTTGAAGATGTTTCTCTCCAAAATAAAAAACTTCAAATTTAGTTTTAGATTTTTATAATTTTTTTAAAAAATTTATGTATTATTTAATTATTTTCTAATTGGAGGGAGGGAGAGCATCAGAACAGTGACCACACTACCGTGGCATCACCGGAGAAATGGTGAGATCTAGGTTACAAGCAAGAATTAAAAATCAATAATTAGATTTGAGGGAAAGAAGACACAGGAAGCACATCCTCCTCTTCCGGGTGAAAACTGAATTTTTATTTTTGTTTGTAAATTACAAGATAAAATTGTAGAAATATTGTATTTTTGTATTCTTTTTACAACAGAAATATTGTTTTTTTGTTAATTGATGTAATAGGTATGTTTTCATATAATTTATTTTCATTTTATATTTTGATTAAATGTGTATTGGAACATTGTTTTGTATAATACTTCGTTTTATTGTTATTAATATATTTAAGTTTTGCATTAAGATAAAAAAAATTACAAAAGACTAAAATGATAATTATAAAGTTAACAAAATTATTTGAAAGATAAATAATGGAAAGGACTTAAAATTTTTGAAATTTCAAATATGAAATTTTGAACAGTAAAATTTGAACTTCAAAAATTTAAAATCGCTTTTGAAGTATGAAAAATCTTCAGATTTGGAATTGCTTTTAGAGATGCCTTTACAAAAAAAAAATGAGAATTTGCATCCTCTACACATAAACTTACGACTAATTAGCTATCTACCTTTTACACTATTCCAAACTGTTAACATTTTGATAATACTATTTTACCCTTCTCCACATTATCCTTTCTCTCTCTCACCCTCCCAATCTCGAACCCCAAATCGCAACCCCCGTTGAATCCCAATCTCGAACCCCAATTCATCCGTTGAATCCCAACCCCAATCGCAATCCTTGCCTTTTTTCCCATTCATCAACCCGAACTTTGAAACCGTCACGAACGGCTTCTCCCAGCACCGTCACTGGGCAGAGCTTGCGGACTGCTCCGCGTTATCCAAATCGGAGTCGATCTTCGACGCGTCGTCCGCATCCGCAAGCTACTTCAAGGTCAATTACTTCGCCGTCGCGACGGCGATCGTCGGGTTCTCCCTCTGACACATTCATTCTCCCTCGTCTTCCTCCTATGCATCCTCGCCTCGTGGTTGTTCCTCAACTTGTTCCGGTCCTCCGATCAGCCGATCGTCGTCTTCTTCGCACGTTCTCCGATCGCGAGACGCTTGGGTGCTTGATCTTGCTTGGGTAGAGAATATCGATCACAGATCAAAGAAGGGCTTTTACGTAACTATATATATACAGTATATACCTGACACACTAAGTTTTACTGTATATGGTATATTGCTAATATCGTGTTCTTCTTTGGGTTTCTACCAAATTGACTCAAAAAAAATTAGTAAAAAAGTTATTTCAGAACTATTTATTAGATATCGGTTTAACTGACAGCTGCAGTCACTTGGTACTTTTGTTGTCTTGTAAAATGTATGGTTACTGCAAGAAGTCAAGAGTAGATAGAATGCATCTACACTTGCATGACTAGAAACACCTGCCATGATTCTACCCAAATACTGTATAAAAGTAATATGCTTTCCCACCCTCCCAACTTTAACTTTTTCAGCTATCTATGCAAAAGTCACTTATTTTGATGCCCTTTTTTCCCTCAGATTGGGCCACACACACACAAAAGTAAAGAAAAGGTGAGCGAGGAGAAGACCTAGAGTTTATTAGGAATTGATATATTATCATAACTAGGATTACATAATAGATAATCAAATGGGTAGGATTAAGATCGTCTCCAATGACACACTATAATTTTTTTCTATATTTCACTCTAAAATAGAGTAACTAGATGCCCTAAGGCCTGTAAAAGAAAGGAGTCCGAGGCAGACAATGTCAAAGCATTAAAATATGATGTTTTTATATACACTGTTTTTGTCTCTATAATTCTCTTACAAATTCCTCATGTTTGCTTTTTGCTTCACATGACACAACATTTCACCACAAGCCCCTTTGGGTCTGTTCTCCTTTCCTCACTACCTGATTGTGAGACATTTAGTATTCTGTTAGAGCATCATTATCCAGGGTTTCTTAAGGCGGGGTTCTTAGGGAAATATAAGAAACTATTTCTTAATTTTTAACTAAAAAGTTAAGAAACCGTTTCTTAAAGTACTTTTATATTTCCCTAAGAATCCTTTCTTAAGAAATCCTGGATAATGATGCTCTTAGAATCTAAACCGGGTATGTAAGAAGTTACCTTGTCAACCCAAAGATTTCAAAACCAAATACAATTCCTGATGCCAATTAAAAGAAATTTTACCTTCCAAGGGTTGAGACAACTTGCGGTTATGGGGTGACATCATCTCTTTTTTAAGCTGCATAAGCAAATCTTCTATTGTGTATTCTCTTCTCCAGTTGGAAAGCATAGGGAAGTGACTTGGTTCGACCTGATGGTTTTATTTGACACAGCTTGTTAAAAAACCTATGTATGTTGCTGAATTATGCAAAACAAACTCTCCTTATCACACTTATGTTGTTAGTTGTTGAAGCTTACCACTCCATTATCAGGGTTAACGCAAGACATGTTAATCCGGGTCTGGAACCTGACAGTAGGTGGGCTTTGTGGGTAGTCTTTTCCACAACAAAGCTTCAGCTGAAAGATTTTTCCTTCATAGGCAGTCTGATAATTCACATCAAACAAAAACATCAACCAGATGCCAAAAGTGGAAATATATATTTCCATTTGGTCTCTCTGTCTCATTTACTAAAACTGGTATAAGCTCCATATAGTTAAACGCAGCTAAGGAGTCATTTGCAGTTAAACCCTAACATACTATTGGATTCATACCATATAGCAGAAACTTATATTTAGACAAGGGAACATTGAAACAGATCATGTTGCTGTAGTAATTCAAAAACTGTTTGCATTTTTTCTCCATTTAACACACATATATTATATTAACAAGGGTACGATGTAGGAAGAAACCAACGTACACTATGAGGACCAATGATGGTGCCAGTCCAAGATTGCATGAGAATATCGTCAGCATCATCCATTCCATAGCTGACGGTACCGTCTCCGATACCTTTCTCACCTCTTTCAAGCTCTTCTAACAATCTAAAGTTTCTTGGAACTGCAACCGAAAAACAAAGGTTATAGAATCTACCAACCATTTACAGATCATAAAACACACAAAACCCTAGATTTCTCCAAAATCGAATTGAAAAAAAAACACGTCATGGAAAAAGGATTGGAACTTACCAACGACCTTCTCTTCCTCCGAACCCATCGCCTAAGATTGTAGACGGAGATTTATTATGTCCGTTATCTGAAGGCTTCCGACGGCGAAGAGTATGGGAAGAAAGAGGAGAGAAGAGAGAGAGTCCTACCTAGTGTTCATAATATGGAGAAATAATGGAAGAAGAAAGGGAGATGGTCAAGTGTGGGTGATCTCACGCTCGTTATTCTGCAACTCTATTTTTAGGAGTATTTTTATTACATCCCCTCAAATATCATTTTACTCTCGACGCGTGTGATAACATGCTTCATTATTCAATTACTCCACTAAATTATTCAATTTATGAATTATTATAGCAAATCAACAGCAGATATGGAATTATCATAACCTAACCCCACAAAAAAAATCATAACCGATTTTATGCTTTTTTCACTATCACCAAATACGACACTAACCAAAAGCCAAAATAATTAATAGAACCTACTACCGGTTTGGCTTAGAATAGTTTTTTGTTGGAAAAAAAATAGAACCATAGCATTATCGAACAATAAAGAACCAATAAAAAATCTACTGTTAAAACAAATAAATACTCTTACGTTACACCATTTATTAGAAATGGAAAAGGTTGGATGATTGTATTTGTAATTATTCAACGTTTAATATACAAAACTAGCAATGTTTTCTCCGAAAAGAAATGGACGAGAAAAATAAGCATATTACTGTTTGCTTATTTTTTATAAAAGGTATTTACTCTTCTACAGTAGACGCCTCATGGTCAAATAATTTGATTTATTAAGGAAAATCATCGAACCAAAAGAAAAAAACAATAGAACCAAATATATACTCGTTCCTTAATAATAGATTTTTTAGAAGAAAAAATTATTTCAGAAAGATGTATTTTTAGTGTAATCTATAAAAAAAATTAATTGACTTTATTAAACTACTATTAGTTAAAATTTATTGAAATTAAAAAAAAACGATACATTTGTTATGATAATTTAGTGTGTTTTCTTACTACATGTGAAAATATTAAAATATATATTTTTGTTGAATGGAGAAAGTATTCCCTCGGTTCATAAATATAATATGTTTAGGTAGAAACACACATATTAAGAAAACTACTTTTTGTCTAGAAAATATAATTAAAACTATAAATGAATAGTATTCAACCAATTACAAAATAGACTATTAAAATATGATTGAATACATAATTTTTAATAAAGTAAAATTTACTTAAAAAAATAAAAAACATTTTATATACTAAAACATCAAAATTTTGTAAAACATCCTAATTTTAAGAACAGAAAGAGTAGTATTTATCTTCAATTTTAAAGCAAACCTATCCTCCACTGCATCTCTCCATCATCACTATCGTTATTTTTATTCTTTTTGTTACTACCAACGTGATGATGATCCATCAAAACTCCGATGTGATGACCACCAACACTCTTTGAATCCAACGTCACGTCTGGAGCCCTTTTGTCTCTTGTATTGTGATCCACACTTCAGACATATTAAGTTTCTTCTAATTAAAGTTGATGTAATAGCACCTGATCATGTGTCAAAGATGATCATGACATCTATGGTTCGAGCACCTTTCTCTTCTAGTGCTTGTTGGTAGGCCCTTTCACATTTCCCTCTCAAGTTGCAAGAACAACACACACTTACTAAAGCAGCTGTTTAAAGTTTCGTGAAGTAAGTTTCAAGTTGAAACCTCCGAAAATCAAAAGAGCTAAAGGCCATAACTGTGTGAATCCACCTTATGTGATATGATATGTATTTCGGTTATATGTTAGAAAATGAATCATCTAAATGAAGTATATAATAAATCTTCAAACGTCAGAACAAAATTAACTTCTACAACACAAATTAAGAAAGCTGCATACTGTCGAGAAGAGAGCTTTCGACTTTTGTAACAGAACAAAAACAAAAAGGGTTTCTTCTACAAGCAAGCTTCAAGTGTGGCCTCTAAGCTCAGTGTGCGGTTTTCAGTGTTTGTCTCACGTCTCCATCCTCTTGCTCGACCTTGAGAGAGAAATAGACAGACATATAATAAGATGATATATAAAAACACTTGAAAGAATTAGGTAGTGTGAATCTCACCTCAACAACTACTCTCTTCTTCTTCTTTGATTTTCCAACATCATCAGCCTTTCTTGAATCTCTGTTTCCTTTCTTATGAATCACAACTTGCTCCTCCACGTCATCGTCTTCCTCCTCATCACCTGAATCTGTAAGAAAGTAAGTTATCCACAATGAGAAAGACCTGATCTGACTAAAAACCCTCCCAAGAGATCAATGGTTTTCAAAAAGGATCTTACCAAGTTCATCATCATCGTCGAAGCCAGACCCATTAGAGGGAAAACCAGAGAAATCTTCCATGTCCTCCTCTTCTTCAAGTTCTTCATAGCCTTCAACATATTCAATCTCTGGTTCCTCCTAATCCAATTCAACAGAGAATATCTGTAAAACAAAGGTCTACAAAGCCAAGAAAGAAAAACACATTATCAGGTACCTCTTCTTGTTCCTCAACACCCTCAGCCACTTGCTTTTCTTCATCAAGAACCTTGTTCCACTCAAGCTCTGGGTAATTGTATATGTCACCATAAATACCTTTCTTCAAACGCTCCAGCAACTCGGTCTCAATGGCCTGTTCACAAGACACGCTTATGTGTTATGAACAAAAGAGAAGGAAACATCAAAACACCATAAAATAGATAGATAGATGGTGGTGACCTTATCCAACACCGCTGCTTTGATAGCCTTCTCCTCTCTTCTTGATTCTCTCTTCTTATCCCTCCTAGGTGTAGTCATTATCTTCTCCCTGTCAACACACAAATCAAAACCCATCAAACAACAACAAACCACTAGGAAGCTGCAACAAAGACAACCAAGGGGACCAACCTTGTTTTGAGAGCAAGTTTCCTCATCCGAATACGCATCTGAGTCATTTTTGTCAGTCTTTGTTTGATCTTGTGCTGTAACAACTTTGGCCAATACAACTGAAGATAAACAGAATTAACCCCATGCTCTTGTCGGATCAATCAATGGACAAGGTAAGCTCACTAACCAAGTGCTTGTCAATGGTTCCAAGAGCCTTCTCGTAGTTTCTTGGCAACTTCACCCTCTCCCACAAGTTCTTTGGCATATGGGCTCTCTCTATTGTCTTCATATACAAATAAAAAACACCTAAAACAGAGAGAATAATCAAAACAGAGTTAAAAGACAAAAATGTCAAACTTTGAGTTTCAGACAATTAAGTAGTAGTACTTTCGTGTTCTCTAATTGTGGCATAGCGGCTGTTAGCGAGAGGACAAGAGCTTCGGTTGCAGATTCCTGTTACGTTGTAAGGGTTTCTACAGAAGATTCCTGTTTCGATTCTACAGAGCAGGACAAAACTCAAATCAGTAAAAAAAGATGTCGGGAGAGGAAGAAGAGAGACGAAGCAAGGAGGAGCTTACTTGGCCATGTAACTGCAGTGCTTGTGCCTGATGACTTGCCATATAACCTCGTCATGCTGCATCTTGAATTCGAAATCCGGCGGCGCAGGGTGGTGGAGATGATCGGAACAGAGGGGTTTATGCGAAACTAGGTTTGCTTTTGTTGGCGAGTGTGTAGTAAAATCTCGTAGGTTTTGTAAATATTTAAAAGTTGGAGGGGTATACTCAACTTTAAAATTTTATGTAATAGTAATATTCAATTGAACCAACAAAACTAACGATGAACTAACTATATAGGGTTAAATTAAACCAATGTTTGTGTTTATTCTCACAATCACAATTTATTTTCACTTTTTTGGAGGTTTTAGCTTTTCAGAGAATCCAAAACGTTTTAAGAATACATGTTGATATGGCCTATGACTATGAATGAACAAGGACTAATTGAGTACCAAATACCAATAAGCCTGGCAAAAGAGGAAGGAGATGTACATTATAAACATGGCATGTCCAAATCTTTCTACTGAAATGTAGATCACTCAAAATGCTAGTACTGAGACAATAATCAACTAGAGAGCAATTATTCAAGAAAGAAACGGAATGCAAAGAGAATTGCTCACGTGGAATCAAGAAGAAGACGGGAGTCAATTTTTTGGTTGAAGGATTTAGCAGAAGAAGAAGAGTTGTGTTGGGTGAATAAAACAAGTCTGACTTGGGAAGACAGAGAGCTATAGGCGGATACGACACATATATGACCATTGGACGATTCAGAGGTAGACCACCAACAAAGTTTGCACGATACAATTACATAGGAAAAGCTTATTAAACCATTACACACTACATAGTCAAATCAGAAAAACAGTAAAAAAAAAATCTTTGGACATCTCTGTCTCAAACCAGTGAGTGACTTTATACCCATGCCCAATTACCATTACCCAAACCCCATTGATCAACCAAGGCACATCCAGAATCACCAAATCTCTGCGCACAGCATTGTCCTGGCCATGGTTTTGCTCAACTGTGTTCATTAATCCCGATGTCGCCTGCGGGGAGATCTGGACCTTGACCGCTTTGACCTGTATAGCAAACCATATTTGAGTTCCATTAAAAAGCATAAGGTAACAAAATGTTTTTTTTTTAATTAGAGGAAAAACAAAAGTTCCAGCTTTAACCACCTGTCAAGAGAGAGAGAAGTATCATATGAAATTGGAAATATGTACCTGGATTTTTCATGAGAAGAGTAGGAACTGTGCTTGTTCTCAGAATGCTTGCTATGTGGTGACCGCGAAGTAACATGTCTATACAATCAAAACATATATAATATTTTGTCTCGTGAGTTTCATGCTACCTTATTCCGCTTTGAACGATGCTTAGCCATCTCTCTTGGTCAAACTTTTGCTTTCAAAAGTTCTCTAACTTCACTAAGTCTAACAGACATATGGAAACACTAGTGACCTTGAAATGGTAACAGTATAGAAAAATTACCTTTTTCTGGACCTTCCGGGAGATGGTGACCGATTCCTTCTTCTAGAAGAAGACTTCCTGAAGAAGGCCAAAACGGTCGTTAGCATCAAAAAAAGAAAAAGAAGTGCAAAAGAACAAAAGTCAAAGCAGGAAACTCTATTGCCACCTTCTTGAATCATCAGAAGATTCATCACTCGATGGAGAAGAGCGTTTTCTTCTGGACCTAACAGGAGATGGTGATATATTCCTTTTTCTCGAACGGGACTTTCTGAAGATAGGCAAAAAAATAATCATTGTGAGTACTGGAAAACACTGTTAGAACAACTTAATGTAAGAACATCCCATGCCACCTTATTGAGTCATCAGAGGATCCATTACTAGTTGGAGAGCGTCTTCTTTTGTCTTTGCTTGAGCCTTGAGAATGTCTGTGTCTTGACCGTTCTTCCTTTTCCTTCTCCCTCTTTTTACCCCGGTCTTCCTTAGAATTTGTTCTGTGATGCCTCTCTGCATCCTTCGAGTCCTTTTTTACATCCAGATCAGTACATTTTTTATTTGATTCAAAGCCTTTACCTTCCTCTGCTGACTTCATATCCTTCTGCTTCACTCTATCTTTTGAGCCATTCCGAGAATCTCCCTTCTCTTTTCCACTTTTCATTTCATCTCCTCTACTTTTATCCCTACTCAAATCGTCACTCAAGTCTTTCCCGGAACTTTTATTGCTGTCCTGACGAAGGCTGCAATCTGATTCCAAGCCAGAGTTCTTCCTGTGAGGCTGTTCTAGTATTGCTTCTTTATCACTGACTGTTCTGTCAGGATCGTTTGTTCTGCATCCTGAAGCATCATCAGAGCTGGCACTTACATTAACAGTTTTGTTACCTTCACTGAATGAATTTCTCCTGGACCCCAACATCTGATCCAAGCCTGCCTTATTGTTATTGTGAGATACATCACCGGCTACAACTTCTGGATTTAATCTCGTGTCGACCATTGCTTTAGATTCAGGAGGATTATCCGCGCTTGGCTGCTGAGTAACATCGTTTGTCGACCCCATGCCATGACTTTCAACTCCATCACCGCCATCGACATCAGCACTAGAGGCAGCATCAGTATCCGCATCATCATCATCAGACGCATAGCTAGCAAGGCCTAGTACATCTGCTTTTTTATCTGTGCCTCCTACTGAGACCAAAACTTTTGCCGAAGCCTTGTGCGTTGGATCAGCTGCCGACAGAAAAGAAGATGATGACTTAGGTTCGTGCTGGACAAGTAATGATGAATAGCACAGAATAACAGCAAACAAACCTTTTTGTATTGCTCCATCTTCATTAATGACTTTGGTTGCAATTTCATCAAATAATTCATCTGTAACCTGTTTAAAAAAATATGTTAAACTGTTGCGAAAATGTGTTTGTAGACCAATTCTATCAGGCTATCTACCTTGAGAAGAACTTCAGTCAAGATACGCTTTATCTCAGAGTTAATTGCTGTGCTTCTAGCTGCATCCATCTCATCCTACAAGTAGCAAACCATGGGTGTAAATGATGGTGCTGAATAAAGTTGTAAGTACCAGGGGAGCTTGAATCGTCATAAAGAACCTCATCCTTCTCCTCCTCCTCCTCCTCTTCTTCGTCGGAAGATTTAGAAGCGCTGAACCTTTTGTTGTCACGCTGATCAAATTTCTCGGTAGGTTTATAAAGTATATCATCGTCCATAGCCTCTCTCTCCTCAAAACTCCCTGAAGAAGGCTTTCCATGAGATGGTTTGATCTTCGATAACTCTTCCTTGAGCCAGTTAGGTAAATTAACCTGTAAACCACCTAATTAGACAGAATCATGGAAGGTACTGAACTACACCAGAATATATTTATTCTTACGTTTTTAGAAGGAACAGACGATGCTGCATATGAGTCGTCCATGAAAGCAGTAACAGGGTGAAGAGGCGGCTTTGTCCCAAAAGCATAAGGGGGTCCAACAGGCTGGAGATTTGGTGGGGTATACCCTCCATATGGAGGCATGTTATGACCCGTAACAGGAGGCATAGCCATAGATGAATTATGCTGCCAAAAAAAAGCATACATCATACTTGTCAATACAAAAATGAAAGATAAAACCAAAAGCGTTAAGAGTACCTCTGGCATTGAAGGTACCGACGAAGGAATAGGAGGATAAACTACTCCGGTTGAGGCATGGGGCAGCCACGCATTATGATGACTAGCGTAATCAGAACTCTCTCTGGTAGCAAACTGTAAAGGCTGGTCGTGAAGGTTGGTAATTGGAGCGACTGTTTGATCCCCATATGAATATTGCATTTGCTGCTCTGCGTGAACAGGCCCCCCACCATTCGGCACTCCTATCTGCACATGATGCTGTGTTGCATTGCCAGATTCTTCTCTCCCTACAAACAAAATAACGAGTTTAAGTTCTGGAGGTGTGAACAGCTTAATCAGTCTTCCTATTCAGTGAGAAAAAGCGCAAGGAGAATGATAATCGGTAAATGTCTAATCTATGTGCGGGATTAATCATAGACTTAGCCACTTAGGTCAGAGAAAATTTGAAGACATCCGTAGAATTTCTAGTTACAAGGAAACCCTCATAGAGTGCTTTGACTAGAAGCTAGAATGATGTTCCAAGTAAAAGGTTACCTGCAACAGAAGAATAACTATAAGGTACCTCCTGCTGATGAATAGGCATGTTTTCTTGATGTGACAATCCAGCTGTTGCATAATTTGGATATCTCTCCGGCGGTGGAGCTGGAAACTGCTGATAGCTAGGGAGCTGTGGAGCTGGAGCCGTCTGTTGATGAACATCTTGATCAGGGTGTTGGTGGTAGACTTGTCCACTAGGTTGGTTCGTTGCAGAGCGTTGAACCTCTGCCCATTCTTTAGCTTTTAGTGCCCAATCCTCAGCGTTACTACTAGCTGTTGTGTCATCACGAGATTAGTCAGAAAGCTAAACCCTAATACTACTAACTCAATAACATTGAGTGCGATCAAGAAAGCAAACCTTGAGCGTTGTGACCTTGCTGAGACCATTCCTAATAAGCAAAATCAAAATCAAATCTAAGAATTGCGACACAAGATCAATATAACGACGAAGCAAACCTGCGGATATGGCTGACGAGGCGGCGGTCCAGCAGGCGAGGGCGCAAACTGACTGTTACCGTTGGCGGCTGCGTTAAACGGCTGCTGGTGAGAGTGAATCGGGTAAGGAGGATAAGCAGGAGGTGGTCCCCAGTGCTGCGGTGGTGGCGATGGAGAGTGAGGGCTATGGAATTGATTGGAGTAACCACCAGGCTGCGGAGGAGGAGGCAACGGTGGCCTCCCCGTATGTTGATAATATTGGTGGTAAGGATCCGCCGCTGGCGGTGGTACAGACGGCGGTCTCATGTACGGGCGCGGTGGCTGGTACGCGTCCATTCCGATTCGCGAGAGATTATTGACAATGTCTTTCGAGTCTTCACAACTTTAGACCTACGGATCTACAAAACAGCAGGTCGTCTTCAGTGTTTTACTTTAACTTCCGTGCCGTTAAAAAGCGTCTAAACGTCAGGTAGTTTCGATTAACTATAGAAAAACGGAATTAAAGAATGATCTCCGGTTAACACCATTTACACGGTTTTTAAAAATTGAAACCCCAACCGATCTATATTTCTAAAATCTGAAGGATCCGAACCCAAACCAAAGACCTGAATTCGATGCCTAACCAAAACAATCTGCAAACCGATGTGGGGTCCACCACCGAATTCGTCGGCCACGAAGTTACACCGGCGCGTGAGAAATTGTGCGTGGAGACCCGACCGTGTGATGCTGAACTATTATTCCCTTTTCCAACCAAATCCTTCCATCTAAACGACACCATTTCAATATTCTTATTGGGCTTAATCCTTATTAGGCCCATTTAATATACAAGCCCAGATCAAATATGAAAAACCTAGGTCATCACTATAAGTGTGTGCTGCTTGCTTCTTCAGAAAACCCTAGCCGCAGGGGGAAAATGACGACGAGATTCAAGAAGAACAGGAAGAAGCGTGGCCACGTCAGCGCCGGACATGGTCGTATCGGAAAGCACCGAAAGCATCCCGGAGGTCGTGGTAACGCCGGAGGAATGCACCACCACCGGATCCTCTTCGACAAGTACCATCCCGGTTACTTCGGTAAAGTCGGTATGCGATACTTCCACAAGCTTCGCAACAAGTTCTTCTGCCCGATCGTCAACCTCGACAGGCTTTGGTCGCTCGTCCCCGAGGACGTGAAGGCGAAAGCGACCAAGGACAAGGTTCCTTTGATCGATGTGACGCAGCACGGGTTCTTCAAGGTGTTGGGGAAAGGTCATTTGCCTGAGAACAAGCCTTTTGTGGTGAAGGCGAAGCTTATCTCGAAGACTGCTGAGAAGAAGATTAAGGAAGCTGGTGGTGCTGTTGTTCTTACAGCTTAGGTTTTGTTATAACTTGTCTTGTTTTGGATCTTGAGTTTTGGAACTTATGTTGGATTTTATAAATGGTTGTTTTGACATTTGGGTTGAGGATTGTGATTCAGCTATTAATCGTTCATGCTCTGGAATAATTAGTGAATTATCGCTAGGTTGAGGTTAAAAGAGTCGATTACTTTGACACCACGGTACTCGAAGATAATAAGAAGCTTAGCGAGTAGCTTGTAATGCACGCCAGTTATTGGCTTTAAGACTAGTAGCTGTTACAAGACACAAGTCAAACATTTTCTCACTAATGTTTTGTTGCCTCGTGATGCATTTCTTCAGAAATTTATCGACTTAACCATTCACACACTCTCAAAATCAATTATTTAACGGAAAAATGTTGGTTTTCTGTAAACACATGTAAATTATTTCTTATTTTTGGGTTGAAACCCATTATTTTTTCTGAAAATTAAAAACAACAAATATATAATATTAATTTCGTTGTAGACATCAACGAACAAACTATGTATTAGTGAGAATCTTGTGCGACTTATTTATGTGTTTTTGAGAAGAAAGTGTTCAAATCTTGAATGGTCTTTTGTCGGATTCCGCTGCGATCAGGAAGCGGAGGCTTACCTTTCGACGGAGCCTGAGGAGTCTTAGGCTGTGGTGGATTTCTAGATTGCACTTCTTTTGGTGTGGTGAATCCATCTTCTTCTTTCTCCGGCTTGTTATTGATCGGAGCGGGCGCCGGAATGTTCACTTTAAACGACTTTCTCGGAGGAGCCATGGCCTAAACAAAGAAAAACGAACTGCTTTATGTTAATTACTTAAAAACGTAAAAGTAAAAAAGCTTTTCTTCTTCAGAGACAGGTGAGAACCTGATTTTCTTGAGTTTTCTTGAGTAGTAAGTAAACTCAAAGTTTCTTTAAAACTATATCTGATTGAAGAAGCTTTGGAGGAATATATATAACACCAAAAGAGCTTTGACTAGCGGCTCAATTTCTAGTTACACCAAAAGGTCTTAAGAACATACTCTCAGCTAAGCTTTTGAGTGACTAGTGGCTATCTGTTTAAGTGTGAATAGACAAAAATAATAATGTTTTTGAGTCCTTAATTTCTCTAACATTCTTCAGTACACAAAGTTATGATGACGTAGTTATCAAAATTTTTGAAACTATCCATAATCTCGCAACCTCAGCTAGTAACAAATTGTTTTGATTAATTAATGTGGATAAAACCTTTTTTTTTTTTGAACTTTAGATAAAAAATTTGGTCGCTAGAAAAGAATTACAATATGTGACTGTCTAATAAAGTTGACACTATATGACTTGCATGATACTTCTACGATTTCACCGGATAAGAGAGTTTCCTACAAAAATAAATAACATTATAGTATGAAATTATTGATGATTGTGATGCATAGGATTATATTTAGCTCGAAGCTGACTATTCAATTTACACTTCCATTACCAAACATGATGTACTTCTATTTAGACTTTATGTAATTTTTGTGTGGCCGTGTGGGTCAACTTTCTCTAGTTCTAATATTTTTAACATTAAAGGTTTAAGGAAAAGTTGTAGCATGTGGCAGATTGAGTAGTTATAAAATCCAAAGTCGAAGCATGTGGCAGATTGAATTGTTATAAAATCCAAAGTCGAAGCATGTAGCAGATTGAACCATGTGACCAAATACTTACTGATTTTGGATATAAAATCCAAAGTTGAAGCATGTGGCAGATTGAATAGTTATGTTGATTCTTTTCGTTGTGAACAATCAAATTTCTGATAAAAATAAGATAAATAGTTATGCAACATATAAGACGAAGAAAAGAATGACTCAACTATGAATTTTCCATTCACTTATACTTATTACAAGTTCAAATCGTTGAAATATAAAATTACAATGTCCTCGTCCAGACACCAAGAAGATTATAGATCCAAAATCCATTAAATCTTACAAAAAGTGTATGAATTTTAGTTGATTCATATCTTTAGTTCGATGGCAGACGAAATAATTCTCCTAAAAAATATAAAAACTTTTAAATCGTAACTAAAACACTAAAATAAAATGCATATACAAACCATTAATGAACGCACTAAAAGGCTAAATATGTATCAGTGAGAATCTTGTGTTATTATGTTTGTGTTCTTGAGAAGAAAGTGTTCAAATCTTCAATGTTGACGGAGGTAAGTCTCCCTGCTGGGGTGGATATTTTCCGACGTTTTTGGATGGCCTTTTGTTGGATGCCGCCGCGTGGAGGAGCCGGAGGACACTTAACCTGCGATGGAATACTAAATTGCACTCCCTTTGGTGGTGAATCCATCTTCATCTTCTCCTTCTCTCTCTTTTTTATCCGGCTTCTCATTGATCGGAGATTTCACCAGATTAGTCACTTTAAGCGGCTTCCCCGGAGAATCCATGGCCTAAACAAAGAAACGAACTGTTATGTTAATTACTTAAAACGGAAAAGTAAACTTTCTTCTTCAGAGAAAAAGAGAACTGATTTTCTTGAGTTTTCTCTGAAATAAGTACAAAAATGTATTTAACATGATTACCAAAAAAAAAAGTAAAAAAATGTTTCGTGTAAGGAACAAGAGGAGAAGATTTGGGAGTTACAGTTTCTTTAACGGTATCATTACGTGAATCACTATCACGTCCATGTTCATTACATTTTTAATATGAAAAAATAAGAAAAATATTGAGAAGCTTCTCCACTTAAGATCTGGATAATTACTCAATTTATAGTTTCACCAAAAATAAGAACATACTTCTTCCGTTTCATATATCAAATATACTTCCGGCTAAGCTTTTTTTACGTAAATTAATGTCATTTTATGGGTTCAGTGAAAAAGTTTATATAAACTCGAGATTATTTGTTTGTGCTATCCAATAAGTATAAAGGGATTTTAAAGAGCATGAGAAGAGTTATTGCAGACTAGGACCAGTAGTTATAGCTTTTTAAGAGTGAATAGACGAGAATAATGTTCTCCGAGTCCTTTCTTCACATTCTTGAGTTAACCATATTTGTCACCGTACTAAGACATGAAGTCATCATTGAACTTTTTTGAAACCAGTCATAATCCATGGCATTATCCTCAGATGAAAGACCCCTAAAAACAAGAAACCAAATGAACTCAAAGAGGTTGCAAGAACATGATAATGTTTGTTTGATCAGAAAGGGGATATGGGATATTGGTCATCTCGAAGTAACCACCTCGTTGCCCACACAGGTGTGAAAAGATATGAGCTGAACTTCATCGACTTGAATAGGATTAATATGAAAGAATCCCCTTAGATAAATTGTGAATCACATTTATCCTCAAGATTCTGTACATAGCATTCAACATCTATCCACAGAAAGCCCCACAAGCATTAATGCTGTGTGTCCACTCTGTAAAACAACACTCTGATTGCAACAAACAACGATAGATGTCCACAAAAACGAAACAAAAAAGATTCAAGGAAAGGTGTTTCTCTATTCCGTGTAAGATGATTTGTCAAAGACTCCAGATTGTTGGGAGGAGCTATTTCATTTTGCGTGAGACTAAACATGATGTACCTTTCTATTTAGACTTCATGTAATTTTTGTGTTAGCCGTGTGGATCAACTTTCTCGAGTTCGAATATTTTTAACATTAAAGGTTTAAGGAAAAGTTGAAGCATGTGGCAGATTGAATAGTTATAAAATCCAAAGTCGAAGCATGTGGCAGATTGAATAGTTATAAAATCCAAAGTCGAAGCATGTGGCAGATTGATCCATGTGACCAAATACTTAATTACTGGTTTTGGATATAAATCCAAAGTTGACTTAGTGGCAAAGTTGGCTCTTGCTAATGCTGTTGTAACCTCCTCCCATTATGGAGTGTAAGACTTTCTTTTAATATAATCTATGTTTGCTCAAAAGAAAAAAAAATCCAAAGTTGAAGCAAGTGGCAGATTGAATAGTTATGTTGATTCTTTTCGTTGCAAACAATCAAATTTCTGATAAAAATGTGATAAATAGTTATGCAACATATAAGACGAAGGAAAGAATGAGTCAATATTCCGTTCACTGATACTTTTCAAGATTACAAGTTTTCAAAAAAAATATATATATGTTCTCGTCCAGGCACCAAGAAGATTATGGATCCCAAATCCATTAAGTCTTACAAAAATGTATGAATTTCAGTTACTTCATATCTTTAATTCAATGGTAGACGAAATATTCTACTAAAAATGTACAAAAAGTTATAGATTGTAACTAAACACTAAAATAAAATCCATGCAACCATTAATGAACGCATTAAAACGCTAAATATGTATTAGTGAGAATCTTATGCGACTTATGTATGTGTTCTAGAGAAAGTGTTCAAATCTTGAACGTTGACGGAGGTAAGCCTCCGTGGGCTGGACCTTTTCCGACGTTTTTCAATGGCCTTTTGCTGGATTCCGCCGCGTGGAGGAGCCGGAGGACAATCAACATGCGGTGGAATCCTAAATTGCACTCCCTTTGGAGTGGTGAATCCATCTTCCTCTTCTCCTTCTCTCTCGTGTGGGTCAACTTAATTTCCTTGGTTCGAATATTTTACTCAAACATTAAAAGGTTGAAAGAAAAGTTTAATCGGATTCAAATGTTGTTTTTATCTTTTTTGACCATGTGGCAGATTGAATAGTATAATGCTGAGTCTTCGTTTTCGTTGTAAACAATTAAATTTCTGATAAAACGTGATAAATAGTTATGCAATATATAAATCCGAAGAAAGGAATGATTCAACTTTGAATATACGAAAAGAAAGCGTATGAATTTCAGTTGCTTAATCATATATCTGTAATTCGATGGTAGACGAAACAGCTTAGTAAAAATATACTAAGATAAATAATAGTAACAATAATAAATAAACATAAAATCCATGCAAGGCAGTACTAACGAACACACTTATGTATTAGCGAGGATCATATGCGACTTATATATGTGTTCTTGAGAAGGAAGTGTTCAAATCTTGACTGTTGACGGAGGTATGCTTCCTTGGGGTGGATTTTTTACGACTTTGTTGGATGGTCTTTTTTTTGGACTTCGCCAAGTCCATCCATCTTCTTTCTCCAGAGCTTGCACCGGAAACTTCTCTGGAAACAACTTTCCCTGAGAATCCATGGCCTAAACAACGAAAAGTAACTGGTATGTTAATTACTTCCTTTTTTTTTGCAAAAGGTATGATAATTACTTAAAACGTAAAATTAAAACTTTATTTTCTTCAGAGACAGATGAGAACCTGATTTTCTTGATTTTGCTTAACAAGTAACTGCAAACTAAATGGTTCCCCCTCTGGAGTGGGGAATCCATCTTCTTTCTCTGGGGTCTTATTGATGGGAGCTTGCACCGGATTCTTCACTGTAAGCAACTTTCCCGGAGAATCCATGGCCTAAACAACGAAAATGAACTGGTATGTTAATTACTTTTTTGTTTTTTTTGCAAAAGGTATGGTAAAAGTAAAACTTTCTTTTGCTTCACAGACAGATGAGCACCTGATCTTCTTCTTTCTCCTGCTTGTTATTGATCGGACTCTTCCCTTTAAGCGACTTTGCCGGAGAATCCATCGCCTAAACAAAGAAAGCGAACTGGTATATGTTAATTACTTGAGTTAAAACGTAAAACGAAAAACTTTCTTCTTCAGAGACAGATGAGAACCTGATTTTCTTGAGAAATAAGTAAAAAAAGCAAAGTTTCTTTAAAACTGTATATGACTGAAGAAGCTTTGAAGGAATATATATACACCAAAAGAGCGTCGAAGGAATATATATACACCAAAAGAGCTTTGACTAGTGGCTATACTTTTCAGCTAAGCTTTGACTAGTGGCTGTAACTACTCAATTTCTAGATTCACCAGAAGGTCTTGAGAATATACTTCTTCACTTCGTCAGTTTCATATATATCAAATATATTTTCAGCTAAGCTTTGACTAGTGGCTATAGCCTTTTGACTTGTGGCTTATAGCTTATTTTAAGAGTGTGAATAGACAAATAATAATAACATTCTTTATTTATTTTCTTTAACATTCTTTATTTATTTTCTTTAACATTCTTGGGTAACCAAAGTCATCACCGTGTTACTGTAACATGAAGTAAATATGAAACCAAATGAGCTTAAAAAAGGTTACAAGAACGGGTTACTAGTCATCGACTTGAATAGTGAATCACTCTAAAACGAGCTCAAAGAGGTTACTAATCATCGAGTTGAATAGGATTAATATGGAAAAAAATCACTAAGATGAATAGTGAATTACTCATAAACACATCAGAAATTTATAACCATCTCTTCTCTCTTATTACATTTTGTACATAGCATTCACCATCTATCCACAGAAAGTCCCCCACAAGCATTTATCTTATGTGTCCACTCTGTAAAAACAACACTTGGTTTTCAACAACAACAACAACAGAGACTTAGAGAGTTTTGTCCACAAAAACGAAACAAAAAAAGATTCAAGATTCCGCGTATGCATTTGTTAAGACGCCAGTTTGTTGGAGGAGCTATTTCATCTTGCGTGAGATCTCAATGTAATTCAAAAGCTTCTAGAGCCTTCCCACTGTCAATAGCTTCCTTTGCTCTCTCCATTGCTACAGTAACATCTTCTGCTCCTTCGCACCCCAATAAATGATCTACAATCCCAGCATTTAGGACGATTCCATCACAAGCCGCTCTTTTTTCACCACGCAGCGCTGCCAAATCCAGCTCTATGTTCTTCCACACCTTCTCATTCAATAAAGGTATATCAAGTTCTTTCTCTTTCTCTTTTGTGGGTAACCATTGTCCCCAACAGTGTGAAAGATAAGAGGTCTTATCGAAGGATCAGTTCAGTTTCTGTTGGCTGAAACCCATAATTTCTTGCATTCACCTCCAGGTTGAAACTCGGATTACCTAAAACTTGACGCTATACTTACATGGTACTGCGATTACACCGAAAAATATATAAAATTTACGAATCTTCATGAGAGAAAGAAAAACAATCACAGAGTTAGTATCCTAGAAAATAAATAACATTATAGTAGAAATTATTGATGACTGCAATGCATAGGATTCTATTCAGCTCGAAACCGACTATTCAATTTAGTTGGACATTACCAACCATGATGTAGACTTCTATTTAGACTTCAAGTAGTTGTAGTTATGCCGTGTGGGTCAACTTTCCTAGTTTGAATATTTTTACTCAGAAAATTCGAGGTTTAAAGAAAAGTTGAATCGGAGTTACATTTTAAAAAAAATCTATTTGACCAAATAATTGTTGATTTTGGATGTAAATCCAAAGTTGAAGCATGTGGCAGACTGAATAGTCTTAAGTTGAACATGTTCCTGTAAGCAATCAAATTTCTAATAAAATGTGACAAATAGTTATGCAACATACAATCAGATTTTCCATTCACTTAATACGCCTCAAAATTACAAGTTCAAGTCGTTAGAATATAAAATTAACATGTTCTTGTCCAGGCACCGATAAGATTACGGATCTAAGGACTCATAACGTAGAAGGAGTTCACAGAAACTGTATGAATTTCAGTTGCTTCATCATCTTTTATTTTACTAAAAATATACAAAAAAAAATCAAGATAAAATCGTAACTAATTAAAAAATTGGATAAACTCCATGCAAGGCATTAACGAACGTATTAAAAAGCTAAATATGTATTAGTGAGGATCTTATGCGACTTATGTATGTGTTCTTGCGAAGAAAGAGTTCAAATCTTGAACGTTGACGGAGGTAAGCCTCCGTGGGGTCGTCGTTTGTTGGATTCCGCCGCGCACAGGAGCCGGAGGACACTGAAGCAGCGGTGGAATTTTAAATTGTGTCCCCTTTGGAGTGGTGAATCCATCCTCTTCTTCTCCTTCTTTCTCTAGCTTCTTATTGATCGGAGTCTTCACTTTAAGTGTCTTTCCCGAAGAATCCATTGGCGAAGAAAACTGAATAAACAAAAACAACAAGGAAAATAAACCCTTTGACCTAAACTGGTTTGTTAATTACTTTAAACGAAAAAATAAATTCACTCTTCAAGGGAAAATGATAACTGAGTTTCTTGAGTTTTCTAAGCAAAAGGAGGAACAATAAGAAGATTAGCTCACACCAAAAAAAAAAAATATATAAGAAGATTAGGTTTCAGGGCTTTTTAAGTTTATCTACTTGAAGCTTTGAAGAGAAAATACCAACAAGAAAAAAGAGAGGCAAAGAGTCGTGGAGAATGTGATATCATTTTTAGTTTAATATTATATATAAAGGTGGAATATTTTCCATCTAGAAACTTTATTTTATCAACGATTAAATAACTCTTCGTTAATCCTCATAATGTGAATGAAAATAAACATGAATCACTATCACGTCCATGTTCATAACATTTTTAATATGGTAAAAATAAGAAAAAAAATATATTGAGAAGCTTCTCGACTTAATATCTAGATAATTACTCAATTTCGTGTTTCACCATAAAGAAGAATATACTTCTTCCGTTTCATATATCAAATATATATACTTTCGGCTAAGCTTTTTTTAATTGAAATTAATGTCGTCATTTTATGGATTCAATGAAAAAGTTTATATAAACTTGAGATTATTTTGTGTGGGTTATCCAATAAATACAAAGTATTTTAAAGAGAATAAGACGGGGTTTTTACAGAGTAAGGAACAACAGTAGTTATAGTATTTTAAGAGTGAATATACAATAATAATGTTATGCGAGTCCTTTTTCACATTCTTGAGTTAACCAAAGTTGTCACCGTGAAGTCATCATTGAACTTTTTGAAACTAGTCATAATCCCTGGCATTGTCCTCAGATGAAAGACCCCGAAAAAAAAGAAACCAAATGAACTCAAAGAGGTTGCAAGAACATGATAATGTTTGTCTGATCGATCATAGCGGGATCGAATACAAACTCTGGGAAGGGATATAAGGTCATCTCGAAGAAACCACCTCGTTGCCCACATTGGCGTGGAAAGATATGATCTGAACTTCTTCCATCAATAGCTAAACAGCAAAGGATCAAAATCCCACACCCACAAAGCAATTTCATAGACCAATGAAACACAAAAAAAAAGGATTATTTTCTTGGAACTGATACAGGGAAGCTCATCTTGCTATATGTTGTGCTGGCACACCTATATGAGCTGAATTCTTGTGAATCACTAAACAAAAACACACACACATGAGAAATAAACATTTCTCCTCCAGATTCTGTACATAGCATTCACCAACTATCCACAGAAAAGCCCCCACAAGCATTTTTATCTTATGTGTCCACTCTGTAAGAAAAACAACACTCAGTTTGCAACACTCCAGACTTAGAGAGTTTAATTTGTCCACAAAAAAAAAGATTCAAGGAAAAGGTGTATGCAATTCTCTATTCCGTGTATGTCAAGACTCCAGACTGTTGTTGGAACTATTTCATCTTGCGTGAGAACTCAATGTAATTCAAAAGCTTCTTTAGAGCCTTCCCACTGTCAATAGCTTCCTTTGCTCTCTCCATAGCCACAGCCACATCCTCTGCACCTTCAGATCCCAATAAATGATCTACAATCCCAGCATTTAGCACGATTCTATCATAAGCAGCTCCTTTCTCACCACGAAGTGCTGCCAAACCCAGCTCTATGTTCTTGGACACCTATCAAGTTTATTCCTTTCTTTGAGTAACCATTGTCCCCAACCAAATGTGAAATAAATATGTTTTAAGAGGTCTAACCGAACGATCAGTTCTTGGAGTCTCTGTTGGCTCAAACCCATAGTTTCTTGCATCCACCTCAAGGTTGAAACTCTGACGTGACACCCCTACAGTTACAGAAGTTAATTAAGTCATAAGTTGCATTGACCAACAATCTAAACAAGTGACAGCTCTGGATTAGTTTACATAGCAATCTAGAATGGCCAATTCGCTCAAAAACTTATATCTAAGACACCATGACAACTATGGAGCCCCATTGGTTCATACAACATATCAAGCAATAGATTCTGCAATGAGACTAGGAATGTTGTTTTAATTAGTTGTTCTTACCGTCAGCTTCTAGAGCGGTTTCTGAACTCAAAGAACGGAAACCAGAACAGTAGTTAACTGGAAACCCTTTTGATGCAGTTGCAGCTCGCACACGTGTTGTCATTGAGAGTGCCCCTTCTTCTCCCTGCATTTACCAAACGAGAACTCTTATTTATTCACTGTCAAAAGGTTCAAAATTTAAAAGGGAAACTAGTAACAGATGCTAGGTTCTAATACTATGACAAAACAAAAAAGAGCCGACCTTAACGACCAAACCAGAATGGACACCTCTTCTTCTCATAAGCATTAGGAGAGGCTCTTCGTAGCCTTCATGGTAAAACCCCGCCACTATTGATTCCTTCCCTGTCGCCTGCAGTTAAAAGACAGTCCATGAAATGTATGTATAGAGTATACAAGCAGCTTCTCTCAAGTCCTATGGAGCATGTAACCTCTGAAAGATCCCCTTACCCTCACAAACTGCTGAACTTTCTCCGTTGTTGCCAGAGGAGGACGCTTCTTTATATGCTCCCTCATTCCCACTAGCGAATATCTGCAAACATCAAAGAAAAAGATAGTACACATTAGCATAGCCCCCATATCTAAAGCTTAACCAAAGGAATGGATCAAGCAAAATATATCATACAAAGATGGTCGAGCTTCCCGTAGACTCAGATATGCAAATCCAGCCTTCTCATCCTATAATTTAAAAAACAAACCAACAGGGTCATATAGAGATAGGCTGGCTATAGAGCCCTGTGGGACATTAGTTAAAACTATTGTAGGCACCTCGATGAGTTCTTTTGCCTGGTGAACAGACAAGCTTGTATTTGCTCCCATAAACTTCAGCATTTGCTCCTCAGTCACACCCCCCTGGACCAAAAACACTAAAGAGTTAACCAAAATAACAATCTAAAAGCATCATCATAATATCATATACTGAAAGAGATTCATATTCGTTATAATTACTTTTGGAGGCATCCATTCAACGCCATGGAGCAGTGATGATTCACCATAGCAAGCTCTAACAGTAGCCACAAACAGCGTGCTCCGAAAGAACCGAGTGTTTCCATCATAAGGCTCCCCATAATGAGTTAACGACTTGACATCAGCAACAGGAGCACCCCCTGAAAATTTAGTTAAAACATGCGTTAAAACTCATGTCATAACTTTCATTTGAATAGTCTGGTTTCTTACCAAGCTCGTCATCAAACGCAAGGCAGTAAGCTTTAAGCTCACGATCCGTCTCTCTATTCATACGCTGACCAATCAAAAACGCAGAAAGCAACGACTCACTCACTCCAGAGGCTAACCCCCCATCTTCACTTCCAAGCGGCAGAACGTCTCTTAAAACACCCTTGACCTCTTCATACCCAAGATGACCTCCAGCCAAAACCTCTCTCAACGCACCAACCAACCTCATCTCCTTAGCTTCATTGCCGACAAAACTTGGCCCAACAGAGTTGCCAGTTCCCAAAAGGGATCCTTCAGGGTCTGCAATGAAGAGCACATCAGGAGGTAGCGCCCGAACAAGAAGTGGCCAGAACACATCCATTGCTCGCTTTTCGCCTTCGCTCCATTGAGTCTCCTCAGGAAATGCGTTTGCACGGATTGTCATCCCAGCAAAGAATGCACCAAGCTGGGCCTTTGACACAGGTTCTTCTCCTTTTAGTTCCCCTCTAGCTGCATCATAGTGAGAACTAGTAAAGAGTCTTTTTTTTTCGTCTAAAAATTCTTTTATTCAATATTGTTTATCAAAAACAATAACATAAAAATTGATATGATACATCGCATCAAAAAAAACAAAACAAGCTCTTGAGAAACAATCAAACCCATTAGAAAATATTATCTGACAAATACGACTATAAAAAAAATCAACCGAAATTTGGTTCCATGTTGCCAAATACATTTGATATCCACTGAAGAACTATACAGAGTCCAATCACTAAACAGATTGTTGATTCTGGAAATGACAAATCTCAGTGTACTAGTAAAGAACCACATGTATGTATGTATTTTAGGATTATGAAAAAAAACATTTATTAGGATAAAGAATATAGAGTTTTGAGGTTAGTATAATTACGGATCTATTCATTCACATAATCAATAAACACATATTTCCTCAATTAGTCTTGTTTTTTGTTTTTGCTCTCTTCTAAAGTTAATTTGCGTTTGTTCATAACACAAACCAAGAAGCTTAACCAAAACAGACTAAGGTCTTTCCATAAGAACATGAAACCAAACAAGCTGAAGACATAAAGTTTGAAACTTTATTATAAAGGCCTAAGCTTTCTTGATAACGATTTAGTCAAACATGAATCCACTGATGCTTTACCTGATCTGAGTATAGTATCAAACACCTTGAAAGCCTGTTCTTCACTGAGAGGTCTTGTCTGAGTAGGTCCGGTGCAAACCCTAGCTTGAGCGTCAAGAACGGTAGGGTTAGCTTTGGGAATCTCCGATCTACGGTAAGTGGAAGAGAGAGCTGGATTCTTGATATCAGACTCCTTGAGCCCAAACTGTTCCATCATTGCAGAGTCCAACACTGCTTTTATCTTCAAACCACCACCGTGAGGGCGGAGCAGCTTCCGCCGCCACGAACGGCCGTTGAAATTGGTTAAAGGGAACCGGAGGCATGAGGGAGGCAGGGCGTCGGAGTAGGTAGACCTCTTGATCTGAAGCGAGGAGATGGAGAAGGAAGGTTCGGGGTTGAGGAGAGCTTTCATCGGATTGGATTGTCTCGGTGTGGGAGTTTCTCAGATGACGATGACGGTATGAACCAAACCGTTAAAACTTAACAGTACTTTCTCCACTTTTTTCATTAGTTCTTTAGTACTTTATCTACTTTTTATTACATAACTTTTAATCAGACCAAAGTTGGTAATAATAAGATAAATAATTATTTTATTAGGCACATTTTGTTTTTTTCTTGCCTTTTAAAGATATGATAAGTCACATTCAAGTTCGCATCTTTGTGACTTTACAGGGAATGTCTCAATGTTAATGCACTTGGTAGGTAGAGTCGTAGAGAGTTTGAGTTTGGTAGGTACAACATAGAGCAAGCAGAGAATCAAGCTGAATACCCCCAAGACAGCAGCAATCGATTCTCGAATTTGATTAAAAACAGAACATCCAGGGTAGTGTTTGTTGCTTCTGGGGTTTTTCTCTTTATTCATACTAATTTCTGTGAACAAATTTGGCCGGCTGTATTTCCATTGTTCATCCATGCTCCAAAAACTGCATGTAATATCACTCTTTATTCATTTTCACTTTAGAATACTTTTCATTTTAATTGATGTTTTGAAATTAATGCAATAGATTAAGAAGATGCAAAATTTTATATAAATTATTTTGGTTACATAAAAATATCATTAATAAAACTAGTTCAATCAATAAAAAAAATCTAATATTATGTAACTGATCACAAATCTCAAGCAATATTAAACTTTTATCTTTTTTTTTATCAAAAACTTTTATCTAAGATAACTAAAACATCGCTTATTTATTTTGCAACAAAAATAATTTTTTCTTTCAATGAAATTTTAAATTTATTGATCAAAAAAGATATGCATTTACAAAATAATAAGCTAGCTAATGCATATGTAAGCTAAAGTTCAAAAGGAAACTAGTGTAAAATGTTGTAATGGAGGCGAAAATCCTAACGCGCCACTTCAAACCACCGTCGCATAAGCTCTTCGAACTTGTGATCATCTCTATACTTGAGTGAAGAGATGCGGTTGCACATAGTTTTATCTATGTATCGCGTTAACTGAGCAGCAGCTGTTGACCAAGGTTTCTGGTGCCTTCGCCCCATTGCGTTCCCTCCAAATGATGTATGTAGTCATCTGGAATATAATTTATTTAACTATCAAATAAATTGAGCTCTGCCTGCGAGATGATGGAACACGAGGCTTATCTACTCCGGTTCTATTTTATAGGCGAGTCTATGGGCTGCGATTTTGCGGACAAACTCTAGACGAAAAACTCTGATGATTTTCTTTGAACCCACGTTAAGGCGGGCTTATTGGGCCTGTAGTTTTGTCATTAGTAATTGAACAAAAGTTAAATGTCGACCAAACCTCCGCCAGATCGGCTAGTTCATTTGGTTTGTTTGCTCAGCTCCACCTCATGGGTTCGATCAAGGCACGGAGAAGAGAAAGAGTGATGATACTATGTCTTAATTAAGGTATTCTCAAATACCTTTTTTTAATATTCTTATATAGTTTTCTTTTTCGTCAGGTCATCTAGTATTTAACAAAATCCAAAAGATGAGAAACAAAACATGATACAATATTTGTTCTGTGATAACTGACAAGTAAATTTCTTATAGATCATTAAAATTTCGTATACTTTGATTTTCCATGCCTTATACTTTCAGTTTTTTTTATTGTCTCCTCTTTTCCCTCTGTGGCAATAATCAATCTCTTAACCTTATAAAACTTTCAGTAGTATGCAATTCAAATATTTAGATAAACTGAAAGCATTTATATATTTCACATATAAAAAAGCCCACATATAATTAGACAGACACCGAGAGAGAACCTTTATTGTTTCTACATATATGTAGATGTCTAGGGTAAGCTAGACATACTAAAGAGTACTTAATTATAAAGGCTTTTTACAAACCTTTAACCATTAAACTTTTATATGCGCTTATTATTTTAAAGGTCAATGCTTTTAATGAGCTTCATGTTGGCGAGTCTCTCGAGAAACACATTGAAAACATCTTCACGACTCAGCATACTGACTCGGACATGCTTCTTGTCAGAACCACAACGTTCTCCTGCCCTGCTCATAACCTTCTGTCTCCTCAAATCGTTAACCAGATCCGTCTCTTCCTTCGTCCCCAGCCACGCGAACGCTTGTGTTAGCACATGAAAAACACCAACGGTTACGTCTTATTCAATTCACAAAAATCCAAAAGTTATAATAACATAAAACATGTGTCGACTAGTATTAGTTACCAGGGTAAGATTCGAGTGTCTTGCCAAAAAAGTTGCAATAGCCTTCGGGGTACTTAGGAAGAGTGAAATCACTTTCCTTCACCACTTCACGAAGCCTCTCCCACCTGTTCTTCATCATCTCACGACCATACTCGAAGAAATTCTCCGTTTCGCTCGTACAAGTCTCCTTGAGAACTTTGAGAATCTTGGCGCTTCGTACCTGTGACTCCTTAGACACACCAATAGAGTTCACTATGATATACTCAACCATCTTCTTTGCCACCTCCTTGTCCTTCACCAGTGCCCACCTTCACCATCCAAACAAACCAAACCCATTAATTAGTTTCAATGATTAATTAGGTTTAAATTCAGCAAACATGCGTTTTAGTCCAATGCATGTTATTGTGAAAGAAGGAAACTAATGCATAACCCAATATCTGACCCGATGCGGGACCCAGCGTGGCCTGTGATCTTGGAGAAAGTGAAGAGCATGATGTCATGGTCTTGACAGTGAGTGATGGGAGTGTAGTGGGGCCAGTAATAAGCAAAGTCATGGATCACTTTAGCTTCTTCGTCGTCTGGACGGTTCACCACAGTCTCTCTGATAGTGCCGTCTGGGTTATTGGGTGACGTCACCAGCTCGATGAACGGACCCTTCTTGTCGAAACGCCACGCGTCTCCTTCCCACTTGTACATACCCGACCGAACATATGTTGTCTCCTCCACATACGTCTGTTTAAAAAATAAAGTTGTAAACATTTTTTATATTCCAAAGAATGAAATTATTTAAGAGAAGAAGAACGGTTTTTGGTAAAAGCGAAAGAAAAAAGTGGGGACATGAGCATGTTACTGATGTCTTTGCACATGAATCCATAAACATGCAGTATGTAAGAAGGAAAAATATTTTTGTAAATTGTTAAATAAAAAAGAATGGTGGATGTGAGGTGTTGTGTTCGATAAACATGTCTGTCACTGTGATTAAAAAAAACGACTTTGTGATTAAAAAGAATGGTAGATCTCCAATCTTTGTGATATTGTAAATCTTTGATATTGTAAACAAGACCCCCTAAATCTTCACATCAAATCAACTTTTTTTATTAAAAACGACTTTTTGATTAAAAAAAATTATAAACGACTTAGGATTTTATATAAAATTAGAATAAAAAACAAGAATAAGACGTAGCTAATGAATCTTCTTCAAATTTTTATTATATTATGCGTCTATAGTTTTTTTTTCTAAAATGTCATTTATGCAATACTATATGACATCCTAAGAGCATCTCCAAGGGGACTCTATTTTTTCCTCTATAATTTACACTAAAATAGAGTAACTCTATTATAGAGTTGAATTTGCTCCAATGGTTCACTCTATAATAAAGTTACTCTATAATAGAGTGAAATATAGAGTAATCTTATTTTTTTACTCCAAATATAGAGTGGAAAAATAAGAATACTCTATATTTCACTCTATTATAGAGTAACTCTATTATAGAGTGAACCATTGGAGCAAATCCAACTCTATAATAGAGTTACTCTATTTTAGAGTGAAATATAGAGAAAATTATAGAGTACCATTGGAGATGGTCTAAACAAGTAAAAATAAATAAAACAATGGTTTCTTTGTCGGGTTTACATTTGGCTAGGCAGTTTTAAATAGATAAACCCAAATCAACACCAGAAAAAACAGTCAAAATCAGTTAATATATTTTGTATTTACGTTTAGATTTAGTTTATTTATCTAGAGGTTTTAAGAAACTACTTCTATCTAATATCCAGCAGGTACAAATGTTTATTTTTCTTAATAAACTTAATTTTATTAAACAAAGCACCCAATATAGATCTGGACTTGATCCAAAACCCTACTCGAATTAAAAATAATCCATCACAGATTCAGAGTAGTGGTTTTGTAGCTAAAAAATCGGTTTATTAGTTGTTAATCGGTTTTATTAGTTTTAAAATATATGTCAACGCAAAAAGGAATGATTTAAAATAAATTAAAAAGGGAAAAAGATACGAGGAGAACGAAGATGAGAGTTTAGTTTAGTGGTGGGGGCTTACGGAGTAATAAGGAGCCGCGGCGACGACACTGACAGGTTCGGTCCCACCAGCAAGCAAAGATAATGCGTGGACGGCTGCTTGACAAAGCTGCGTCGAACCGGTCCCGACCACGATGTAACGATCCTCGGTTGCTGCGTTTCCGACGGCACCGTGCAACTCTTTGATCGCTTCGGCTAGTTCCGGTTCAAGGAACCAACACAGGTTGTTCACGTCGCTGAAATAACTCATTAGATCACAACCACGTATCGTCACCGTACATCTGTCACCAATCTTCCTCCAGTATTCTTCGTACGCCGTTGGATCTCCACTGCAACAATTTTTATTTTTTTTAAAACATGAGAAACTGATTTTCTTTTTTGGAGCCGAGGGTTATGCAATGCGGTTAGGGAAATTTGTGATATTAATTAAAAAGAAAGACGTACTGATCAAGGTTGATGATGGAGTCAGACATGGCGATGCTCTTCGTGTTCTCCACTTTCACCATCGTCTTCTTCTTCTTGGTTTTGCTCTTATGTTTTGTTAGTGTGTAATGATTAGGGAATAGTGTAGGGCTGAGTGTATTTATAGGAGGAAAGCGATTTCTTATTTTATTGTTAACCTTTTTTTTTCTTTAAAAAAAGAAAAGAAAGGGTGATGTATTCTGGTTTTAAATGGGAAATATCTTTATTAAAAATTATTTACTTTCTAGAGTCAATAATATGACACTTATTGGAAAATCAATTTAATTAATATTTATACTATTAAAATAGAAGTCATCACTCTTTTCATGTGTGATTTTTTTATTTGGACCATCCTTAAAAAATTTATTAAATTTTACATAACTTAATTATAGTATCTTTTAATATCTTTATTTTTATTTGAAATACTAATAAATATCTTAAAGAAATGCCTAACAAAATCCACAAATATCTTTAGAATCTTTTTAAAATATATTTTTGAATTATTTATTTCAAAATTTATAATTATCACAAAGTATAATTACAAACTAAATTTTAGATTAGTTTTGATTGTAAACAAAATTTAATAATGATAAAAACATACATTTAATAATATTTTAATGATAATAATAAGCGCAATTCTCTCGAATAGCCTTTTGTTAATTTTTGTCACAAAAATAGCCATTGAAAAAGACAACGACCAAAATAACCCAGTTAATTATGCATATCGGCTATGTTAAATATAAATTTGATAATATAAATAGTTATCATAAGCAAACACAAAAAGTAAAATAAAATTATGTATATCTCTATGATATTATTTGAGAAATCAATTACCTACGTGTTACGTTCACATTATTTTTTTATGATGGTTAATTACGTTAACAACCTTAATGAATTAATATTTTATGTAATTGCCATTATCAAAATTTCTATTTTAGTTTCTTATTAATAATAATTTTTTAAATAACAAAAATAAAAATAGCTATATATCTTTCCAAGGTTATTTGGGATGTTTTGTATGAACCATTATTACGTTTTTCTTTTCAAAAGTCAATAATATATGTATACTGGATTAATAAGATTAAGTTTAACAAATGATTATTTTTTTTAAAAAATATGTCCTTTAAAAAAAGAAAATGCAAAAAATATCATAGAAAATAATTTGACTTTAAAAAAAAATTGAAATCCTATCCCAAAATTTCATTCTTTAACTCTAAACCCTAAATCTAGAATAGTTTACCATAGGGTAAAACTGTATTTTTACCCTGTAACAAAACTTATTTTAGTCATTTTTTTCATTGAGTGCTATTTTTGTGAAATAAACTAAAAATTATTATCTTATGAGTGCTATGTTAAATATAAATTTGATAATATAAATAGTTATCATAAGCAAACACAAAAAGTAAAATAAAATTATGTATATCTCTATGATATTATTTGAGAAATCAATTACCTACGTGTTACGTTCACATTATTTTTTTATGATGGTTAATTACGTTAACAACCTTAATGAATTAATATTTTATGTAATTGCCATTATCAAAATTTCTATTTTAGTTTCTTATTAATAATAATTTTTTAAATAACAAAAATAAAAATAGCTATATATCTTTCCAAGGTTATTTGGGATGTTTTGTATGAACCATTATTACGTTTTTCTTTTCAAAAGTCAATAATATATGTATACTGGATTAATAAGATTAAGTTTAACAAATGATTATTTTTTTTAAAAAATATGTCCTTTAAAAAAAGAAAATGCAAATAAAAATTGTACTAAAAAATATTTTATCTATTATTTATTTTTAATAAGTATAATCTTTATTTACAAAATATTTTTACAGACTAAAAAAATTTACTATTTTCAAAATAAAAGTTACCAGTTATTTAATTTTAAAGTGGAAAATAAATATTTTGAGAAGTTAGTTTCTTACATGTCAAGCTCACGTTAATTATCTTGATTGTTAATTATGTCGATAACTTTAATTAATTAATATTATTATGTATTTTCATTATCAAAATTTATATTTTAAATTCTTATTAATAATTTTTTTCTTAAATAAAAAAGGAAAATATCTATATATATTTCAATGGTTACTTGGGATTTTTTATAAACCATTATTACGTTATTGTTTTCAAAACTTAGTAATATATGTATACTGGATTAATAAGATTAAGTTTAACAACTAATTAATTTAAAATATATATATATTTTTTAAAAATATGTATATAATAAAATATGCTAAACAAATATATATTATTTATTTTTAATAAGTATGAGATCTTTATTCAGTGCTGTCAAAAAAAAGATCTTTATTCAGTAAATATTTTTATAGAAAAAATATTTACTATTTAAAAAAATAAAATTGACTAATTATTTAAATTAATGTGGGGAAAAATATTTTTAATTATTTTTTTCTTCTAATATTAGCTTTTGAAAACTTATATCAAATTATATAGAATTTTATAAACAAATATTTACATATGTAAGATGAGTAACCAAACTAAATGAAAAGGATGAAATAATTCAAATTTTAGCCAAACTAGAACAAAAATGGAACAAGGATAACAGTTAGTTCAATTTAGAAGAGTTGTTCAAACTAATATGTTTTAAAATAATCAAATAAATTGGTCTGGATTATTATAACTTAAATTATATGTCAAATTAAGCTAGCAATACAATTTAAAAACTATATTTAATTTATATATATATATATATATATATATTATAAACCATCTTATATTTTATAAGCAAAAGATTAATAATTTATTAATATTTATTAGAAAATAATCTTCTTTGAATATATTTAAAATATATTTACAAGCAAATAGGATGAATCAAACTAAATATATTTAAAAGAATTTTATTTATATATATTTAAATCTAAAATAAATTATGATTCAATTGAAAAATAGAATATCATAATATAACAGAGAATTAAACTGATATATATTGTTATAATCGAAATTACATATTTAATTAAGATAACAACATAATTTTATTTAAATAAAATATTATATTTACTTTTCATACATGTAGATTATAAAATGATTTAAAATTTATCAACAAGTGGAAACAAAATATTAAATAATTAAATTTTAATTATTTTGTAAATATTAACATATGTGCATGAGCACATTTAGTTTTAGTGAAAACAATAAAAATATACATCTAATATCTTGTAACAAATTGTGAAAATATAAATGAAAAGATGAAATAAACTTTGCTGGATGATTTTTTTGGTTGTGTTGGTAAACGATTGTGGATGTTAAATGATGAAACAAACTATGTATCATCAAGATTTCCAAGATAAAGACTTTAAAATTGGATTTCCTGACCGATTATATTGTACTTATTATTTCGATCTCTTGTAAACAAAAAAATTAATCAGAATGATAGAAACATAATCTTCCATCTCAGTATGGAATGATGTAGGAATTTCAATCTTTCACCCGAGATCATCAATATGTAAATTCTATCATTATTATACTTTTGTCAGGTTAGTCGACTAATTGATCTAGCAACAAGAACATGAAATTCTCAGTTGGTTAATGCAATTATTGTGTCAGAATATGTTATACTTAGCTTAAATGTGTCAATTAGATACAATTTATCATCACACACTTACGGAAGGTAATTTATTGAAGATAACATGGGAAGGAAGATGTGTATCTTTCGAATCAACTATTGTAAACCGTTAAGAATACAAAGTTAAGCCCGTAGAGTCTTTCAAGCCCAAACCCGAAAGTATCGTATGAATTTTATTCCGATAAAGGTAAGTTGATCTAGATATATATCATAATTAGATAAGTTCTAATTCGATGCCAAAAAAAAAGAAGATAAGTTCTAATTCTATTAGAAATGTGTTTAAGTCTTGTGCATATATGTACAACTTCATGTAATTCAGATAGAAACACAATGTTACAACACAATAATACTCTTACTACCTAATCGTACATGATATCAGAAACTCATTTCTGACCCAAATTTAGTGGCACGAAAGGGTTTATTATCGGTATTAAAGTGAGATTCAGTTTGAGATGAGCCGACAAAACCATCATATCAAGGGGACGTGTTGAGATCTCATATCGAAATTTTAAACAGATATGGCTTGGATCATTCTGCTTATAGTCAATTGGTTTTAAGTAGAAATCCATGATAAGCTCAAATTTAACATGGTATCAGAGCCTCATTTGTTGATTCAAGCATGGTGGCCAAAAAGGTTTATTATCAGTCCTAAAATGGGACACAAATCAAATATAAACCACACCTCGAGAGGATGTTTTTAAATCCCACCCCGAAAGTTTACAGAGACCAACACTAATATATAATCAACTTCAGTCAATCCGCTTATGACCACTTGGGTTTAAGTTGGAAACCCAAAAACATAACAAGATATCATGGCTATATACAACTTCATGTAATCCACCAAATAACAACACAATAATATAAACATAATAGTATTCTTACTCTCTAATACTACATAATTAAAAAATTTATAAAAATACGGTTAAGTCAGGATATCGTACCGAAAATAATTTCCTTTTAATGTGTAACTACTCAATATATGGCCCAGGAGGTAATAATTTTACATGCTTTCTTATGGAAATTCAAATGACCCCATTTTGTTTGGTAAATTATTTGACATGTTTATTGGTACCTTAATTCTGAAAGAAAAAAATTGTGATATACAATACGATGATTGTGGAATGGACGGAGAATTACTAAACAATGTATTTTTTTTTTAATTTTCATTGGCACTCCAAACATTGACTCTTTTACCAGTTTCATCTAACATATGTGTGTGCTTTTTTTTCCCCCAAATTTAAATTCATATTCCATAGAAAAATACTAATTAAAATACAAAAACTGACGGAAAATCGAACATTCTTCAGACACAAGAGCCCACAGGAGGCGGCAGCTAGAACCCACACAGGGGCGACTTACAAACACAAGCGATAAGAACTCAATCCACAACTAAGCAAAGGAAATCCATTAATAACTACACTAGGATATTAAGCAAAACAACTCAGCAGATTTCAAAACATAAGGATGCCAATGACCGGGAATTATCGCTGCACATCAAAGATTGCCACCCGATAACCTCCACCTCTAGAACCCAATACACCACAACCTATCGTTGCTGCACACGCCCGCCAACCGATAACGTCCAAGAACCTCAAGACTTCATAACCCGACAAGAAGGACCGTTACTCGGTCCACACCACCATCGTATACGGATGCGACGCACTCACAAGCGCCCACTTACCCCTGAATAGAAGACCTGCTAAAACCACACGAAACGGAAGCCTTGCCCATCGAAACTCTCCGGAGTCACTCACTCACGGAAAAAGAAACGAAGAGAAGCACTCATTGTACCCACCACCAGTTGAAACCCAATCTGCTAAGTCAATTGTTAACCCCAAGAATAGAGACATCGAAAACCAAGCTTATCCCACCATAAACAAGCCCATGCTAAACATACGACAACAGCCGTAAAGACCAATACCATCAAACAAACCCAACATTGTCACAAAAACAAAACGTTAAGGACCAATCGTTACTTCAACCCACAAAAGGCAGGGACCCGAGAGACGACTCGAAACGGAACCACCAAGCTTCACCGGCAGCTGGCATGACCAACTAGCCACACGACCTCCACAGAGACCGTGACCCGACACGAGCTCGACGAAACAGCACCCTCCGCTTAACCAGATACGAAACCTAAGACAAATTAAATAAGGGATCTACACAAAACAAAGAAGAGGAAACTAACGGGACCGGCGGTGGCGCTAACGGAGCCGCCACGCGCCGGTCACCGGAGAAACAGAGATCTGTGGTTGTAAGTTGAAGAAGAGAGCGTCGAGAGGATGAATTAATGGCTAGATGCAAAATACATATGTGTTTTATATGTCATTAATTTTTTCATATATGGATTATTTATTCAAGAGTGTACTTTCGGAAAGCATACAGTGGTTTTTGGGCTAGGATGGTATATCAGTCAAGAAGGATAAGATGTCTGGATGAGGTGAAAAATATACTAAGTAATCTCTCACTGTTTCATGCTGAGCTAGAAACACTAATGTGAACAATAAAGTGTAAGATTGCATTCCCATATACAAAGATAATTTTTTGCAATACTGGGTAAAAATGATTTCTTAACCAATAGGTTGGACAATGTTCTCAATCGATTTTGAGGAGATTCAATGATGTAAATAGTTTTCCAATCTTCTCTATTAAAAGAGAAGTACCATTTTTATCTACTATTTAGAAGTCTACTAGAACCATTTCATTAATCACATAATATGACATGATAATTAATATGAATATTAATAATAAATTAATTTTAACTAAAGATTTGAATTTTATTTTCAGTTATAACAAAATCTATTGAGAAAAATCTAACAAAATCCTATTAAATTTTTAAATAGTTTTATTAAATATTGCATTAATTAATTTCGTAATTAAGTAATATAATGCTTTCATTAAAAGAAATTATCATCTACCACTAAAACGGGTTTAAATTTGTTAATCATGTCATATTTTTTTATACAAATGAAGTTATTAATATATGTTAAAACTTTATTTCTACAGCTACATATTTTCAAAAATCATATGTTGAAGAATAGTTTTTATTTGATTATTTCAAATCATGAAAACTCAAAAAACGTAATAAAAAAGGTAAAATGAATAAAACAAACCCCTATATAAATAAAGTAATAAGAAACCTAAAAAATAAAATTAAAGAGTTATAAAATATATAACACTAAAGATATAAATTGTATATTTAAATTTATATAATAATATCAAAATTAAATATTTATAAAATAAAAATATATCCGCAAGATGTGCGGGTTAAACTCTAGTAATGTGTTATCGCTTTAGTCTATCGTACAATCAATACAAATCTAGATAAAATAATACAGTGTGCTCGAACATAACCGTCTTATTTTGTTTTGTAAAAGATTATCACAAATATGTAGTATGAATCATAATAAAATTTGAATTATGTTGTTGACAACATATTTTTATCATAAACAAATACCATAGTTAATTATCAATTGTAAAACCAACACATGAGACCATTATGATTAATAACTCTGTGTAATGTGTATATATATATAATTATATATTTTCAAGGGTCCAAAATTAAAAATACAAATTATTATAGAAATTATGAAAAATAAATTATTTAATACACCAAAATATGTACGTATACTAAAAACAATTAAAAACTGTATTGAGCAATTATTATACTAACAAAGTCTTGCTAAAAGATTACTGAATCCTTTTTTTTTCTTGTGAGCGTCTGATGAAAATTTTATTTGTGGTTATCTTAAGTTCTTAGAATTTCAAAATATTATATTGCATTACAAAACCCAATAATTTTACTGATAATTTAAATAGTTTATAACTTTGTATCAAATCTTTTGTATCATTTTATTTTCTAAAAAAAAATGTTTGATTTTCTTTTAACCAATCCCAAAAGAAAACAAATATTTTTTGGTTAGTAATTTTTTTTCAAAACTTCTGTGATTATTTTACACAAATATATTCATGATAAAAAATTTCAAAAAATGCTATTGATAACTTCCAAATATAAAAATGGACACACTTCGAGGATATATTGTAATCTAGTAAAAAAACTACCAACAAAGAGAACCATCTTCTTAGGCAATTGATTAAAATCTCGAAACATGATTGAAGATATGCATATTTATCTCATTAATGAAAGTACTAAACCTCAATCACAAATTTCTATCCGTTAACTCTAAACCCTAAGGTTTAGATTAGTTAACCTAGGGTATAAATGTATATTTATCTCTTTAATGAAAGTACGAAACATTTTGGTCATTTTGATTCTTAGAGTCTATATTTGTGACCAAAACGTTTTTATTGCTATCTTTGGGTATTTCCCTTATAAAAACTTTAGACAATTTTTTTTTGAAACTCACCTAGCATTAGAATCTAAATTTTAAAATTTTCTAATTTGTTTATGTATTCGAATTTTTATTATTATAGAAAATTTATTTATTATTGGTGTATTTGTTATTTTAGTTTTTAATATAAATTTCCTATATTTTGATTACATATCGAATAATATATATATATAGATGGCATCTAAGAATATTTACTCAGATTTTATGAAAATTTTAAAATGGAAAATGAAATAAATTTGTGGAAGAAAGAGTTTGACTTTCCGTCTAAAACTTATATTATGTAAAATAAAAAAATAAAAAATAAAAAAAATATTTTAAAGATATATATTATCACTTGAACTACATTATATATAATATCAATATTTTATAACAAAATCAATTATATGTTATATTAGTTTAAATTTATAATAAAAGTGAAAACAAAACTTACATAAACATGTAGATCCAAATCTAGTGTTTTTTTAATAAATAATAGACGTTGATGGTTTTAAATTTATGGTAAAATATCTATGAACTAATAAAAAATATATATATATATATATTAAAATAATTATTTTATGAAAGTACATAGTTTTTTCTAAATTCTTACTTTAAGAGATGTTACAGAAAACAAAAACAAAAATGCTTATGAAAAATGCATGAATTTGAAAATATAATTAGTAATCTCGACGATCAAAAATAGAAAAGATTATTTTACTTGTCTGATGATCTATCCAAGTGAGAGAAAAAAAGATTTGTGACTACTCTGATGACACAATTCAATTATTCTTTTGGATACAGGAAATATTTCTGGATGGTCTGAAAATATGAATAAATATAAATTTTATAGAAGTTTTATAAAACTGATATCTTAATATTATCTTATTCAACTTTACTAATTCTTTCAATGGATTAGTTCATAACCCACAATTTTATTATTTTATTTTTGTTAATTTACACTGATTATACCACATTTACATTATTTGGGTTTATTAATTTACGGAATAGTATTAATTTACATTGATTATAGTACATTCACATTACAGTTATAGTCAAATTGGGAAAGATTAAAAGTGTTTTTATTCAATCCGTAAAAATATCAATAAAATAATAAAAGTTTTTTTTTTAATAAATCATGATAATTTTTAGGTCCTTTTTAAAAGTTGTAACGTTTAGTGCTTCACTAAAATAGTATAAAATTTTCATATCGCAACAAACTATAAAACTTTCCGATTTTATTTTTATACTCGGAATTTTTATTTCAAAATCAGCTTCATTTATTGCGAGTGGGCGTGGCAAAATCTTGTAGGATTCTCTCTTTAATTTCGTTGGTTTATTCTTTCGTATACATTGAATGAACACCAAAGAAGAAAGTTCAAGGGCAGTTAATGCTTTCAAATTTCTAACGCCATTTTACTTCTTGGCCTCTTGCGAACCACATTACTCTCATGCTTCTTGAGTTCTTGTAGACCACAGTACTGTCATTTACCTATACGTAACCGATGCATGCATAATATTTCATATTTTTCTATATAATGACACATTGACATGTGGTTTTGAGCGTTTTTGAATTGTAGAACTGCTACATTTGTCCATAACCTCGATATATTCCCTTGTAAAAGCTACTTTCATATTTAAAACCTCATATTAGTTATCGAAACGTAAATGTTAGATGTCAGCTATCTAGAGTAACCGATGCATGGTATTTCATATTTTTCTAAATGTTGAAGGTTGGATGAGCAACTGACATGTGGGCCTGTGGTTACGCTCCATTTGTACATAACCTCGACATCTATAAGCTGAGATTTATGCTTAAGATTTCAACGTCATTTTTGGGTCCAATTGTTAAATTTTCAAACGTCATTTTACTTCTTGGCTTCTTGCACATCATAGTACTTTGATTTATCCTCAGCACATAGTGTTTAGATGATTTGTTAGAGCAGGTTATGGTTCGGTTTAATGTGGTATCAGTTATGTGTTGGTAGATAGCGGTATTTGGGGTATAAGCCATTGTAGATACGAGATAAGTATCGAGAAGATATGGGTAGGACGAGATCTAGTATGTTTAGATTCTCTTGTATCACGTATATATATAAGCGTTACTCTGATGAATAACAACACACAACATTCTCAACATATTCTTCCTAGTTTACATGGTCTCAGAGCGATAAGATCCTTTGACATAATTTACTACAACTACTACTATACCGATGTTGGGTCCTCTGTGGATGTTATTCCCACATTGTCCACGCTTCAGACCTAGATGTCTGAACGTGAGGGAGGGTATTGATGAGAAACATCTCACATCAGAAATATATGAATTAATCTACTACTATATAAAGAGTTAGGGTCAATCCACTCATCGCCAATTGGTTTTAAGTTGGAAGCCCAAGAAACTTAACATGGTATCGGTTATGTGTTGGTAGATAGCGTTACTTGGGGTATAAGCCATTATAGATACGAGATAAGTATCGAGAAGATATGGGTAGAAGGAGATCTAGTATGTTTAGATTCTCTTGTATCACGTATATATGTAAGCGTTACTCTGATGAATAACAATACACAACATTCTCAACATATTCTTCCTAGTTTACATGATTCACCGTAAAAACATTTTTCTTTTGAGAAAAGACTTTGCATACACAAAATAATCTAGAAGGCAGTTGTTTTTTGGGCTTGTCCCATTACATCAAGTTGATAATTAAACATTAGGACGGGTCTGGCCCCATTTGAACTACAAATAAACACAATTACATATAGAGAAACTGAAAAGGTGATTGACCCTGAGTCAGTGATTGCGAAAGGAAGGAGCTCATGCTTAGTCATCGAGCCAAATTTGAATCATCTTAGAGACCGAAGAGAGAGATGGGTTGCAGAGCAAAAGCTGGAGATATGATTTATGATGAGAACATCTGCTTGCTTCGAGATGGAAGAGGTGGTGCAGAATTTTTGGCGGTGAAGCCTACTATTTCGCTCAAACCAAAGAAGGTAGATCGTCGCTTGCCATGCTACCTGAGTTAGAAGTTTATGATGTTTACATTTGGCATGCAAACTGGTCCATAAGCCCAATTCCTTGTTGGTGTCCAGTTTTTTTTTCTCGTCAAATCTTACCATAAGTTCTAAGAGAATGGGCATTCAAAGTAGAGGTGAGTTCTTGATTCTCTTTCACTGTTGTATAGGATACATAATGGATCTGTTTGGAGAGCCCAACTTAACATTTGATCCTTTGTAGGACAACTATTCAGAACTGTTTGCCAAGTGAGAAAATTATACCGTGGAATCCCTCTGGATAACCAAACCCCCTTATGCCAAGGTATTGGAAGTTGATGGATTTTGATTGCATTGTAGATCATCCCAGTTGAGTACAACGATTTAGGAGTTCCTAAAGGTGACCATTCGAAGATGTATTTCTCCAAAATAAGAATGATGGTGGAGAGGTAGACGTGAAGAGATAGTTGTGTTTCAGACCATGGATGAGGGAGTAGCCAGCTTCCTCGTTGATATAGATCATGGAGGGTCATTTTCTGTCGAATACCAAGGCTTTAAGATGCAGGGAGGTCAAAATAGAATAGAATTTCAAGTTCTCAGACGGACTCCAGCGGTCTGACCAGAACCTAGTGTTCCTTCTATTTCGAGGTATTGTTTTTATCCAGTTGTAAGCATAATCTCGTAAGATATTTTTAGTCGATGAGGAGTGAGTTTGTTTTTTCTTAATGATCCACATGTTGCTTATGTTACATGAGAGGATGTTTTTGATGAACCAAGCAATCCAAATAGAGCATGCTTTGGAAAAAAGAATCCATATCAACTTGATTGAGCAAGATTTATTCCAAGATACCAACTCTCTGATCCCAAGACTTCCTTCTGACTTCGCTAAGGTGTTTTTTCCCAGTAGAGCTTTGCCATATTGCTTTCTTCTGATGTACCCTTCCAAATATAAGCACCACGTAGAGAGTGGATTAGTTTGATGCATTTTATAGAGATAGTAAAGATAGAACACCAGAAATTAGAAATTCATGAGATCAAACGTCCTGCAAACGAAAGAGTTTTTGTTGTCCAGCTATTGATCTTGATCTTAACTTGCTGGATTAATGGTTCACAATTTGATAGGGTTAGCTTCTTTTTACAGAGTGGAACTCCTAAGTAGTGAATATGGAGAGTTTCTAGTGTTAATTATGATTGGGTTTCATCTGCCTGGTTTCAGGTTGTTGAACCCCACATGAGAAGACGAAAGTTTTAGAGATGCTGATTGAGGGTACAAAGAGCTGTTTGAAGTCATTCAGAATCTCAAGGACGTTTTGAACTGAACGGAATGATCCATCATAAAATACTAACAAGTTATCTGCAAAGCAAAGGTACGTGAGTGTGGTCTCTTTACAAGCGTAGTGATAACCACATTTTCCTTCTTCAACTGCTTTATCCAAGAGTAGTGATAGACAATTCATTGCAATGACAAACATGTAAGGAAAAAAAAAGGTCTCTCTGCCTGAGTCCTCTTGTACTTTTGGAGAAGCCTTGGACTGTTCCACTTAATCTTATCATAAAACTTGGCGAAGTAATACAAAAATGGACCCACTTGATGAATTAAGAAGGCAGATTAATCCCACGGAGACAATTGAAGATAAAGTCCCAATTGACTGTATCAAAAGCTTTGACAATGTCTATTTTAATGGTAACTCTACTTTGACATTTATTCCGATGATAACCATGAACTATCTCTGATGCTAGGATTGTATTTTCCACTAATAGTCGACCTTTCACAAAATCTATTTGGTTTGGAAGGATAAGGTATAGAAGTAGATGTTGGACCCAATTTCGGTCAATATGTAAATGGGCCACGATCAACTGAATGGGCCGCGAAGAGTTGAAGCCCACTGCAAGCACTCGAGCTCCAAACGGAGACTTCGAAGACCCGGAGATCGCGGAACGGCTGCTGAGATTGCGGAGCAGTTGCGAACATCATGAGGGCAGCATGCTATAACAAGAAGTCGACGCATAAAGAAGAGACACGTTGAAAACCCTAGAGAGAGCTACACCCACACTTCGACCTTGTATTCATCCATCTTTAGATTTTTTCTCTTAAGCGATCTCGTTGTAACATTCGATCTTGTTTTACTCATTGTATCCGATCTTATTCATCAATAACGTCCATTTTTACCTACCGGAAACTGATTATATCGTTGTATTCTAAAGATATTGTTGCCTACATCGTTTATCTTATCCTGATTAAACTCCCGATCATTATCAAATTCTTAGTGTAGATTTTAGGATCTACAATAGATGCTTGAGGCGTTTTACCACTATTTTTGAGATGAGCTTGTATAGTTTATTGCAACATGAGATCGGTCGGAAGACCCCAATAGTTGAAGCTCCACTATGTTTGGAAACCAGTGATAAAACTTTTTCATGTTTCTTTTTCCTTCATATTAGATTCAAAACTGAAATGTTGGATGTAATTGTTTTAACGATAACTAATGATATTTCGTATTCTAATTCTATCCATATACTGGGATGTTTTAAAAAATATATATATATTTTTTGGGCTGTGGTTATTGAACTCAAAGAATACAAGGTTTAAGATCAAAGACTAACTTTCTTTATTGCTTTAGAAAATTACTCAAAACTAAAGCTCTCAAACCTTAATTTCTCAACTCATAAGTTATGTCACAACTTTGATATCTCCTTATATATAGAGATAGATAACTCCTAATCTCATTAAGTTTAACTTATTTAGATATCTCCTAAACACGTATATTTCTTAATTCTTTCATAACTAGGTTAGCTTTGAATCCAAGCTAACTTCAAGTTTACTTTTAACATTCTCTTCTTTAAACTTGAAGTCCATTTTTGACAAGTCTTCAATACCGACAAGTCCTCTTATCTCTTTGAACTTCAATCTCCCAAGTGTATTTGTCAAGATGTCATCTCTCTGTTCACTCCCGGGTATATGCTGAACCATGATCAAAAATCATTCTCCACACTCTCTTATGAGTGATAACATCGATGTATGTGTTTGTTTTGTCCGTGAAATACATGGTTATTTGTGAGGGCTATAGCAGAATTATTATCAATATGAATTGTTACTTTCTCACACGTCCTACTGGTAATCTCTCCAAGAAGTTTTTGTAGCCATATGGCATGCTTAGCCACCTCAGTTTATGTCATAAACTAGGCTTCATAAGGGGATAGTGCAACAATGTCTTACTTTTGAGAATATCACATGATGGAACTATCGGAGAAATAGAAAATGTGTCGACTTGTACTTCTTCCGTCATCAACGTTGTGGCTACTGTCTATATCATATAAGTTTTGCTTTTGCTGCTCGACTAAACACCAAACTGTGTGCAAGAATTCCTCGTAAGTACCTCAAAATCTGTTTTAAAACTGTTTTGCGATTGTTTGGGAGTTTGCATGTACCTACTTAAAACTTCAACACAAAAGAATAGGTCCGGTCGTGTCTGTATCAAATACCTGAGGCACCCAATGTTTCTTTTATACTCTTTTTCGTCTTTGTTTTGTTCTTTGTGTGCTTTAGAAAGTTTCAAATCCAGTTCCATGTGTGTAAGTACCGTGTTGCATTCTTCCATTTCAGTTTCTGTTAGGCCTTTTTTTAGCATATATCTCTTGTCTCAGTGTAATCCCTTATTGTTATCATGTGATTAAGAAAATACGGAATAATCATGTTATCATGTCAACCTTATGAGGGTCAAACGGTAAACTCTAACCACCCAAATCCACCTGGGTAAGCTTCTATCAAATAAAATATATAATACGTAGGACTTGATAAAATTTTTAAAAGGTTTGTTAATCACTTTGCGAAATAGAAAACCACATCGAACTTACTACAGTTTCATCGAGTCCGAAGTAGATATTTTCGTTATATTAAAAAAACATAACAGTAACAGTAACAACGTAGTGGGTTTCTTTAAATTAAATAGAGAGGGTATTGAGACCACCAAGTTGGAAAGCGAGGAAGTAGGGGGAATGATGAAGTCGCAAGCCCATTCGATATAAATAATTAATTTGTCAATTCTCACCGCTCTTCATCATCACATATCATTTTCCTAGATGGACCTATCGTAACACTATCTCTCGTTCATACCTTTGATCTCGAAAATCGTCACTCGAAATTAACTTAAAAGACGGTATGTAATATCATATGGACGTGATCGACTTATCAAATGACAACGATGTACACTGATTTATCTGTTGTAAAATACTATATCAAATCTAATTTTATTTTGTGTAAGGACGATTCAAGTCCTTTGCTCCACAATTATTCCAGTCCCGGGGACCAAGTACTTATGTACGTGTATCTTTCGTCAAAGAGTCCCGCACAATGATGACTCTGCATATGATGATATCGAAAGCCTTTATATTCTTAATCGTTATGGTTGTGTTTTGATCTTCATAAAGATGCATATCTATAAAATGAACACTGTGTATTCTTAATAAACTGAAAAGTTACATATAAAGTTACGAAAAGACGTAATATATCTCTTGATCATCTTAAGAAAGAATTTGCTACATTTGTATAAACGACCTCTACATAAAGTTAATTAAGCAATACACAAATAGAAATATAATAATCTTATCATACATAAAAAGAACTATGTGGCTTTATAAAAAGTGTGCGTATTACACTAAAACTCACCTAGTTATTTTTAAATTATGAGTTTAGGGTATGTCTATTTGAAGGGTCGTGTTATCACGTGGAAAGGTTCGATATGATCATATGCTTCAACTCAATTGAATGCGAAATCCGAAAGGTGAAAGCTACTACAATGTAATTAGCTTTGACATTGAATTGTCAACTCTCTGATACTGATAATTTGTAATTTGAGAATCACCTTCCTTTTAGTTCTCCTTAATTTTTTAATATTCTTAATTTGTTTAATTAGTTTATTCTCAGAGAGTGTTTGCCAAATGGCGAGCTCACATAGTCAGAACGTTGAGGTAAGGACAAGAACATGATGAGTCGGTTTGCATGCTTCGTGCTTCCACTTCACTCGCCGTTGTTCTTGTTACTTGTCGTCGTTTGTACTATCTTTTAATTAATGGAAAGTGTTATTTATATTCGTTAAGTACAATCAGATATCCAAATCATATTTCCACTCTCTTTCATATGGATTGGTTACGAGTTCCGACCATCGCTTAGGTTTTTTCTCCTCAACCTATCGATTAAAAATAAATAGTCAAATTAATTACATAAAAAGAAGACTTAGTTGACATTATATATTTATATTATAACCACTAAATTTATCTGGTTTCAGTCTGAAACTCAAACTGTATCAAATTGAAATTGCACTAACAAATTATAATATTTTGATTTTATTTAACATTTTCGTAACTGTGCAATATTGTCGTTTCTTTCTGTCTTTGTGCAATATTACGAAAATGTTAAGTCACAGAAAAAAAGACTGACCAATGTTTGTGACTGTGTGCATTATTCAGAATATGAGAGATATGAAAACAGCCATTTCGAGATATGTTTAATTCATACACAACTTATATGACTATACAAAAACATATTTATATTTTTGAAAATTTCAAATAATATGCCTTTTGTTTATCTTTTGGTGAAATCATACACTAATCGCCACATCAACTGTATCATCTAATTTTTCTGATATACATGCTATGTCAACTAAATTTATTGATGAGTATGCCATGTGCACAATATTTTTTTAAACAAAATAATCATTTTGTAACATTTATTATTTTTTATTATTTTAAATCATAAGACTTAATCTTAAATAAGTGATATATTCGTAAATGTTATATAATAATTTTACATCATAAATTTATTAAATGTAGTGTTCGAGTACTCGTTGGGATTCATGTCAAGTTTCTTGAATTTCGATTTTATTTTGTAACACATCATAAGAACCATATTGGTATTTTTGTTAGTATGGATCAAGATATTTTTTGTAACACTGTACAAGACTCATTCGGGCATTTTCTTATATTTAAGACCGAGTACGGATCAGATTATTTGGTTCGGGTTTGGTTCAGATTTCAGGTTATAGATTTTATTGAAAGTAACACAACTGCAAAAGTGATATTGAATTTGAATCATTACAACACTTATATAATTTTTATAAGGACGGTATTGTGATAGAATCTAATATTTATAAATATATATGTTATATAAAGTTAAATTTTTATGATTTAATTAATTTTTTAAATATTACTAAATAATAAAATTTATAAAATTTTACATTTTCTAAAAAGTTATTTATATAAAACAACTATTTTCTTTTAAAAAGATTGTATAAATGATATTTTCGTCAGTAAAATTAGCTAGCGTATTATCCACATCAGCAAAATTAGATGATGTGTCAGCTGATGTGGCGACTGATGTATGATTTCGCAAAAAAAATAAGCAACGGATATGTTATTTGAAAATTTTGAAAATACATGTATATTTTTGCACGGTCGTATAAGCCGAGTATGAATTAAATGAAATAGCCAAATATGAATTAAATGAATTGACCGATTTCCTTCTATTTGTTATATTTTCGTAAACTTCGTGTTACTCCCAAAATGGTCAAGCCCGCAGTCCAGTCAACTGTTTTAAACTACGTCTATTGGGCTTACAAAAGGCCCATATTTCTCAATCCTCTATTCATAAAGAAAATCTAATAATAGCTGGTATCTTTTTGACAGCTGAGTTATCTATGCTAAACACTACTTTTGGCCAAAGAATAGAGTTTCAAACTTCTTTTGCCAAACCTTATATGAATAGTATTATGATTAATTAGGGGTCAGAGGGTTCTGAAATCGAAGGAAGCTTATTTATAATTTAAAAGTGTCATGAGATATGACTGTGAAGCCTAACCGTTGAATGTATATAAGATTTCTAGCTTCGGGATGCATATGTTTTATATGCATACAAACTAAACATAGTGCTCTACGAATAGGGCGCGGGACAACCCTAATTGAGATTTGGACCATTGTTGGTTGTTATACTCAAAATCGTATAATAACATTGAATTAACATACTTTTTTTCTAAATGAAAAAAACGAATGCTGTTTTGCTAAATTGTTTCAAATTCAATGATATTTTATCCAAATTTTTTATTTTTAATCATTTTCATTCTGCGAATTATTTTATTATTGGCTAATTTAGGTAAATAATTAATGATCTATTGATTTAGAATTAGTTAATTAAATTATGTGCAAAGTCTTGAACATCTTTTAAATAGAACGTAGGAAATACTGAATTTTGAGGAATTTAGAGAGGATGCTTCATTTGAAAATTGTGTTGTAGGCTTGTAGCTTAAGTAATAAAAGAAGGCACATGGGGAGATTAACGAAAGACCATCAAAATCGGCATTTAATTATGGTCTCATCCCATGTAATCACCTCTAAGGACATGACTAACCTTGGTCTCTTAACTGAAATTATTAATTTATGATTTGACATTTTTTTTGTTTTTTATTTTTTTTTTACATTTTTTCGGTTAAAAGACGGTTCTTAGCGTTTTTTAGTAAAAATTTAATAAAAACCAAGAATCGTCTTTTAACCGAAGTTAAAAATTCCAGTTAAGAGACTGTGATTAATCATGGTTAGTGATTAATCATGGTTAGTTTCAACCTTTGCTTAATTCTTCATATTTTTGGGGTATTCGATAAAAATAGACAGTTCACAGTTATGCGACATGAGTGTTTGAATCTAATCGCAGAACTAACATTTATAACCATTTCCAATTATTATTTCAGTCTCTGCTCTATTTCCACATAACTTGTCTTCTGGTCCACCAGTGACAAACCTTTCTGACCATTTTATACATATTTAAAATTTTGAGAAGAGCCTTAATTAGTTACGAGTACATGACATTAAAAATCAACATTCAATATCCTTTTGAATAGTCTACATTTACACATTGGTAACACTAATCCCACTATATAAAAGCAACTAAATTGAAGCTTTTTTAGAGGTGTCACATGGGCAAAAAAATTGAGAACCAACCAATCTGCCATGTCATTTCGGACTGGGCTTGAAAGACCAACCTTCGCAGCCCATTATTACTAAATTTCGGAGCCCATTTACACCATTCTCAGCATTCCATTATAACAGTCCATTATTATTCAGATACTAAAGGCCCTAACCCATTATTACTCATATACTAAAGGCTCTAAAACATAATCCCTAATCCATTAATACTAAAAGCCCTAAAACATATAATTTTCTAAAAACTAAAGATCACTCATCCTCACCCTAGCCTTATCACCGACTCCATCTCATCGTGATTCTCTTCCTCTTCATCTCATCTTCAACTTAAATATTATCATTTTTGAATGAAAACATTATTATTATTGAAATATTAATTATTTATCCAAAACTCTAATAAACAAAATATACAAGTTGTTAATGCACTCTATTGTTTGCAAAGAAGCTTTTCATATTATTTCCCTTTTTCATTTAATGCACAAATACAAATGTAGATTTTCCTTTTGTCTAGAAGATGTTTTTTAATTTAACATACAAATTATGAACCGTTTGACCATGTTTATCATAAATTTGGTTATATATATATATATATATATTTACTTTTAATATATTCTTCATTATTTACATCTTATTAGTTTTAAACCATACAAAAAACATATATTAATTACATATTTTAAAACTTACTTTATATTTTAAAACGATTAAAGTCACAATGACCAATTATTTCCAGCACCACAAAAAATTTGAAAAACCCTATACAACCGAAATTTTATTTGTTTATAATATGTTTTAAAAACAAACAAAAAAAATTGTGATAAAGAAGGAAAGTTTTGATAGAACACCAAAATGTTTTATTTAATAGGTAAAATGACCCTTATACCCTAGATATATAAATTTTAATTAAAATATATTAAAAAAACATTAAAAAAATAATTAAGTAATAGTCTTATATTATACGTTTTCAAAATACATTTTTTAAAAATAATTCTTTTAGATGATTTTTTAATTGCATTTTTTCTCTATTTTTGTTTTCAATTTATCTTTTTGTAATTCTAGCCGAAGTTCACAACAGGTGGAGCGACAACCTCGGACCGCAACCAATTATCGCTAGGATCATTAGGATGTAGCCCATCACAAATCACACAAATAAAAATGCTTTCCTAGGAACAACTTTCATTTATCTTGACATCTAGGTTTGTCTAAGAAATACTTACTTTTAATTATTCCAACAACATTTCAAATAATTGTTTTTAACCACTCAACAGGAACAAAAAATGGAAGGGCAGGTGCCTATTTCTACGTCTGACACAATGTACCAACGGTTCGAGGAAGAAAAAAATTATCACATTAGATATTTTAATCTTCTTCCCAATAACTGACGGTACATGCTTACCGTTCAACCATACATAATCAATATCAATGAAACAACAATTATAACACTGATTCAAGAAAACATTCCACCGATTCGTTCATACAATTTCCAGCCCAACGCTATCCCCAGTTGATCAGCTTAGCCAGTGCAACCAACTTCCTCCTAGGTCAAAAAAAAACCATACCTATCACACATACAAATAAATTCTCTATTTTTGTCGCTAAAAACAAATTATTCTCACAGATGTTGTTGGCCGCATATGCCTCATCCAAGGAAGTGATTTATATAACCACAACACATATACAAAAATCATCATTGGATTGCGTTAAGCAATAAATATATAATACAATAATTTTTTGTAGATCCAAATTGGACCGTCTAACTATATGAGACAATGAAGCGGCTAATTTCAGGGAGTTAAATCGCATATCTACCAGGAAAAACCAAATCGTAATCATCACAAGTATCATTCCAAGATTACATGAAGGTAATCAACTAAACAAAAAGTTTATGTCTAACTAAATGCTTACATATATTTCAATTTTTAGGGAAACTATCACTCACAACCACACCAGGATCACGTTTTTACTTTGACAACGACATAGATATCATACAACGCTTTCAAAAGAGGAATAAACTGCTATCCTAAGCCTGATGGCATACCTCCACATGGGATCAAACCACAAGACGGAAACCGACACGAGTCAACTGTTTTAAAATTTACACTTCAATGCAAACAACCATATATTTTTCAAACTTACTATTGTTTAGAAAACGGAAACTGATCACCGCATCGCATTCAAACAAAAGCTCTATGGTTAATTCTACAACGAACAAAACTTAACTTCTAATATCTGATACTTAAACTACAAAATTTTAAAAATTTACTTTAATAAAACATATTATCCGCGCGAAGCGCGGACCCCGGCTCTAGTAAACATAAACATTGCAAAATTCATTATGCGATACCACATTCCTCATTAATAATAAACAAAAGAAAATCCAAGGGAAAAATGTATAAACCTACCAAACTTTTTTTTGGTAAAAACTACCAAACTTTTTGTTGCCAAAGAAACAACTCATCCACATTATATTTGCAAAATCACCTAGCCGCAGAGATACTTTTAAGTTCCTAATCTTCTACTCCCAAAATCCATTAAAGCACAGCATGCTAGAATAACAACAATAATAGAACGTTTCTTGATCCTTCATGGACATCTAGGGTTTTTTCCTGGACCTCCATAATAAAAATAGTTACCCCACACACGACTCGTCCCGCCTCTTATATCATAACAATTGGGATGATCAGCAAGAATCTTTAGATTCGAAACGGGAATAAGAGTATTGTCCCAATCAACCATTTGGAGATTCCGGAAATAAGATGCTTTACCAAAACCTTCACCTGCGAAATGGCCACTGCCCATTTGTGTCGAAGTGTGTGAACCACCAGGTCGGGTGTTCACAATCTCGCCTCCGAACTGGACCATGCTCCCATGTTGCCTTAGATGGGTGAATAGAAATGCCGGCCAGTACCCGACTAATACACCCGACCCGAATTGTAGCCACCAGTGACCGTGCTTCGGATCCTAAGTAGTACATGCATGTAACGAACTTGCATTAACATCATTGTTATTATTATTATTATCATTAAAGTATTTAAGACTTTGTGGAGACACATCTTATAAATGACACGTTAAATGAGCTGGGCTGACGCAGGAAACATTGATGTGAACCATGTGCTTTAAATTCTTTCTTAACTGCTAGGTTTGATTGGTAACGTTTCTGAATTACATAATACCAACAATATATATATCTAGAATTATATAGAAAATAGTGATTATCAAAATGTTGCTTAATCATGAAATCATTATGCGATACTACCTTGTCTCAACTAAGCAATGGTATAACTACAAGGTAAATTTTGATAATGGATATGGAGTAGTGAAGAAGATTACCTTCCAGATCAATAATCTTATATCGAATTGTCCACCTTTATAAGAAGATCTAGGAGAAATGGCTGCTCCGATCGCGATTCGACGGTTGGTTTGGACAAAACCGGAACACAACAAATTGTAGCAACCCGTTGTTCGGTATGCATCAGACTGAAAATCACTATCGTTACCATTGTTAGCAAAATGTTAATTCAAGCAAACGATTTACTTTAGCATGACGTTAAAGTAATGAAGTAAACATTTACCGTCCAATAGGTGAAGAATCTTGGGTAAGTATCTCCGTATAGCTCCGGGCTAATCTTTGCAACGTAATCAAATAAACTTATTAGTCTACAAAAAAATCTAAATGGATAAAATAAATGAATCTCATAATTAGCATAATTTTATTAAATTTATTTTTCTATAAAATAAATAAAATGAAAAATCGAGACGTACTTGCCAACCGGCTTCGATAGTATTAAGATCGTGAGTGAACGAACCGGCAATAACCCAAATCTGAGAGAGACTGAACTCGTATTGGCTAGTGACTATTGGCGACCACACGTTTATACTCGCTTTTGCTCCGTAATATTGTCTTCCGGATACGTATCCTACCGCATGCTACACAAAAACTAACTTTATCATCAAAATAAAATATTATTTTCTAATCAAATTATAATTTATAGATTTTACATATTAAGAAAAATAAATATATAGTTATGTTAATATTCTATTTGTTTTCAGTAATTACTACTCATATTTTTATATCTTACTTTTAGTTTTAAATTAAAATGCATTACTTAATGTCTAAACTAACCTTTTGAATCTAAAACAAAACTTTAAAAATATTAAACTGGCAAAAAAATAAATGTGTTTACTGAATTTCATGTAAATTTCTAAACACTGAAAAAGAGAAAAAAAGGAACAGAGAATAATCTCTTGACGATGTGAACAGAGAATAATCTTTGTAATGTCACGCTTCTCTTTTGAGACTTTGGAATACAAGAAAGTGTGTGATGGTCGTGCAAAGAATTAACGAAAAAGCTGAGTTTTGGTATCATTCTATTATCTTTTTTCCTTTATAGGTAAAAGAAAGCTCTGACTTTTTTTTCTGGATAGTTATAGTAACTTACTTCGTGTCCGTTACTTGTGGAATCTCTCCTCACACGCCTGATTTTCCGACCAAATCTCCGAACAGAACTTGCTCGTAACATGTCTTGTTCCGTTGTTCTTCTTATAGGAACCGTACCTTCTGGACATGACTCTCCGGTTAAACTCCACAGCTGAGAATCTTCATACGATTCATCATCTTTGCTATATCCTTTGGGCATCTCAGGCGGATCCTAATGTAAGAAAGATTGAAAACTTTGATGTTAGACTTATGGTTTCAAATGAAAATGGAGAAGAAGATGGAAAATAACTTACCATTGGTCTCTGTCCATGTAAGAGAGGATGATCGAAAGCTGGTTGCTGATGAGTCGGAACACAATCTATTGTATCTCCGTCTGAGCTCTGCAAGAAACATAACATAAAGAGAAGAAACAGAGCAAAATGCTTGCATGTTGATGATAAAGTAAAATAGAGAGATCTAAATAAATACATTGATCAAAGATAACGCTGGGGGAGATAGAAAAATTACTTGAATGGTTTTAACGGCGGGCTTGTTGATCTTGAGAAGCTCATTTCTAATCAGTTTCAGCTTCTGTATCTCTTCTTGAGGCCGGAGAGTTTGATCTGAGGCAGTAGAATTGGAGGGAGAAGTGGTGTAGGAGAAGGAAGAAGAGACGAGGGAGAGTAACAGAATCAGTCTGAGAAATCTAGAAAAGACCATCTTAACGGACTTGAATGAAACCTGGTGTGGACTCGGTTATGATGATGATGAAAGCATCTGATGTGGTGTTGTTTTCTTCTTCTTGAGTGATTCAAAAGACTTAACATTTAATACGCTTTCTTATTGTTGTTCGTCTTCTTGATGTTTCTGACACATCTCCCAACAAACACATAATCACTCTCTCTAAGGAAACCCAGATGTGATCAGAAGCAATAAAGAATGGATCAAGAAAATTTATTAGGGTTGAGTGTTGCCAAATTTTTGGGCATGTGGGTACATAAGGTAATATAAATACATGGTTTATGATGAAATCAGAAGATTCATGTATCAAAGTTTTGCAGATTTGTAAGAAGTAAATGGATAAAAGAAGAGAGAAAAGGAGAAGTAAACTTCATATATATGTGAGAAGAGTAATAATGTATAGGGAAACTTGGTTTTGTGGTGATCATTCTTTGGTTTGAAGAAAGGGACCAGAGTTCAAACTTTATTACCCTCTCTTTCCACTTCCTTTTAGTTTTTTTTTTTCGTTTTTTCACAGTTTATGTAGAATACTATATTAATATTTATATTCCATGCATGTTGCAGTTAAGAAAATATGTAGGGGATAACATCTTTTATTCCACAGTGTTACTTGTGGAATAGTGAACTGTTATCTTATTAATTCTCAAAGCAAATATATTATTATAGATAGGTCCCTATTATTATATGATCACTTATCTTTTGTATTTAAGAAGCTGTGGAGTTTACGGTACGTAGTCTCTTTAATCAGAGATTAAAACTATGCAGTCTATGCTTATAATTTAATCTTCTCTTCAAGCTGGAAGAAGAAGAATATACAACAACAAAAAACTATCAATTTGCGGAAAACAAAACGAGTTTATTGATACAAAACATTATTATAGCATAGTACAAGTTGTGAAATTAAATTGTCGAGCCTCGAGAGTGTCTATTCTTTAAAACACAATCATATTGTCTCTCAAAATTGAGGGATTGCTTTAACCAAAGCATGCTTAGTTCGTCTTTTTTTTCCTTTTGAAAGAAACATGCTAAATTGAATCGTACGTATGTTGACCAATATTATAAGATTCCAGCGACATTATATTGCAACTTTATACGAATTTAATATACTAATCTTAAGATAATAATTATAAGTTGGGGAAGTAAGTGGGTGCAGTCCTCGTAGGGACACATGCATATATTGATGATCCTTCTGTTAGCCCATTTATAATCAAGTAATGGGTAATCCCTCTGCCATTTTGTAAATAATTCAAAAATTCCTGTCACTTATAAGTTTTGTCTCTTTAGAATCTTTTACCATAATGTATTTCTGGGGAAGATCTGTATATCATTTACTCTTTGAGTTAAAAGCTTTATGAGTAAGAGTCAAACATCCAAATAAATAAGAAATGTGAGCTTGGCTGCTATTTTGCCAGAGTCAACTCAATCAAAATAGCATCCGCTGGTTTAAAAATATGACGAATAATCGAACTCATCCATTTTGTGTTTAGAACATACCATTTATATTAAGTTCAAAAAAAGCATACCATTTATATTATTATTTTAAAAGTATTTATGTCTAGTAATTTAACTAAATTTCACAAGGCTAATTATTTCTCATTATTTTGTATCAAACGGGCGGGGTGATTCGAATATGGTAGTATCTTTACATAAACTGATTATATGGCTTTTACGACGTAATGTATGGTTGGACTTGGAGCTGCTTTTGTTACATTCAAGTTATTATTGAAAAAAGAAAATCGATCCGATATATATATTTCTTAGAAAAGAATATAGTTGAGGGCCTTGAGGCTCTCTTTTAGGTAAGCCCAAAACGTGAAGTTGTGACTTTCTATATATATATACATATGTTTTGGACATACGATTCATTGTTTTTTGTTTTTAAGTTCTATCGAGGCCAAGACAAAATCGGAGGGTTTGGATGAGAAGCATGAAGATATAAGATGTGTGTCCTGAATTAGTCGCTGACATAGTTGCTGAAACAGATGTTATGTTGAGTGATAAAAATTATACGGAGTTAAGGTGCTAAGCTGGAGTCGTGTAGACTTGGAGAGTAAGAGAGTATCTTGAAGAAAAGACAAGAAGAATAAACTTAGGTATCAAATTTATGACTTAAAGAAAGTGCAATAAGTACAATGCCAAGAAAAGAAAAGTTGCACTTATTGTTTTGGAAGATATCGATATTCTTGATGCTTTGGAGAAAATACATTGTAGAACGTGGAGTTAATGATAAAATAGCTCTGAGGGTTGTCGAAAAAGACAGCGACATAGAGACTGATTTTATAGAGAGAGAAAAACTCTTGAGCGTGGTCTTAGTCGTACTGAAGTAGTTGTTGAAGTACTGATGGAAGACAAAAGAAGCATTGTAGCTTAGGAATCTTTCAGTTACGTGTGTTAGGGTGTTAACACTAGACGTGTAAAAGCTGAATTAAGCAGATCTTGTAATAAATTGTTTAAAAGAGATTCTAATAAAGCATAAGTGTTTGCTTGTAGTGTTTTGTCTCTCGGATTACTTTCTGCAGTACTATTGTGGTGTCTCCTTTACATCAATAATTGGTATCAGAGCGGGTCACCTAAGTCACTGGTGAAGAACCCGAAAATAAGAGAAAAGAAGGAAAGACAGAATACAACAGAAAACATGGTGGAATAGCTTATTCTTGATCCTGAACAAGTCTAAAAGAATTTAGAAAGTTCTCTACTACATCTATTGCACCCCTAAATAGACATACATGACATTATAACACATGTAAACAAAAGTTTACGCAGCAGAACAAAAACCTTGGAGGATGGACCGACTAGGTCAGGTTGTTGTGATGACTAAAATGAATACCAATTAGTTATTTTTGACTATGGGGTAAACAAATTTGGGTTTGTAACTCAGAAAAAAAAATTAAAAATTACATTTATTTGTAATGAATTTTGAGAGTTTTATAACTTGGAGTACAAAATTATTTTCTTTCATGAAATTAGAATTAGTCTTTTTAATATTGTTTTAGCATTTATTTGAAAAAAATATAATTATTTTTTTTTACAAATACTAAATTAATTTTATATTTTAAATTTATTTATTTATAAACAGCATATAATATCCATGAATATACAAAGACGGATCTACAAAGACGAGATATAAGAGAATGGGCAACTGTGAGAGCTTTCATTGGTTTCTCATATTAAATTCTCTATTTATGTTTTATTTGTTTTAGTTTAATTAAGCTGTTGTGGGGTTGACATGTGTAGAATCATCTCTCACTATTTTGTTTGCAGTACCTTTATAAACAATTGATCCTAACAAATTATCGTTCTCTTTTCTACCATTTCAATTCTTTTTGTTATTTTAATTGATAGACACTTAGTGAGATACCTTCACTAACGGTGCCCTAAGTGTCTAAACAAACCTCCAACATTGGTTTCAATCAATGTTTTTAAACATGACTCAGACGACTTACCGGGTCACTGGATCGACCGCGGATTAATAAATAAATTAATTTATTATATAATAATATATTAGCTATGAAAATAAATATATAAAACTAAAGTTTAATATTTTCTATATGTTTTTTAAAACATAAAATAATAGTTTGGATATGTGAATATTTTATGTTTAAAAAGTATTTAGAAAATACTTCACTTTAGTTTTTATATTTTTATTTTCATTTGACATACAAAATATCAAAAAATAATTTAGACTATTTAAAGTTTTGTGTAACAAAGTAAGAGTTATGAATCTAAAAAAATCAAGATATAAAATTTATAAATATTTAAATGTCTACTGTGAATAATAAATTAAACTTTAAATTTAAAATAAACCAAAAGTAAAAGATCATTGTAATAAATAGTCAATAACGGAAGTAAACTAACACCAAATCACGTCACCTAATTTTGTTTTTTATACCATCTTTCACTTCATTTTTTTTAGGTGACATAATGAAATCTTCATCAAAATCTAAAAATTACAAATATAAAATTGAAAAGGGAAAACCTAACTCTTTTTTTTTATCAGCACCGAACTTCTTAATTGGAAACTTAGAATATACAACATAATCATCTAAAGACTTTTTTTTTAAGTTATTTATTGGTTCAATCAATAGTTCAATCGATATCAAGTTCCGGATTTTAATGGGTTTTTGCGGGGTTTTGCGGGTTTCTAAATATTGGATTTTTTACAAAACCCAAACCGGAATTTTTTCTGGGTCACCAAATTTACCGGTTCAACCGCGGGTCTAGGTCGGATTTCAAAACACTGGTTTCAATTAAATCCAAACATCATAATATTTATATAAAAAGGTGATTAGTTGCACTGTAGAATACCTTTACAGCTAAAATTTTGTTTACATCCATAACCCATAACTAATACCAATTTAGCATTATTTAAAACACTCACCTTACAAAATAACAAAAGATATATTTTTGAATGTAGCAGCATTAATTTTTATAATCATGATTTCATTTCTTTAGGAAGACTGTAGCTAATTAATTATTGTATTTTTCTTTTTAAAATAAATTTTGCAACTATTTCACATTTTATGATGTATGAAGTATGTGTTATAAATATAATATGTTATATGTTACGGTAATATATTCAAATTATTATACACAAATTTAAATAATCAAAATATATAGATACAATTTACAATTTCTTCTATAAATGCATCATATATCTACTAATAATAGCAATCCTGATTAATTTCAAAGGTTGTGAATTTCATTTATGTTGAAAGGTTGTGTCTTTTCTAAAAAATATTAAGAAGGGTTGTGTCTTTTCAAAAGTTCAGTGTTATAAAGTTGTGTCTTTTCTAAAAATTCATATAAATGTATTTTAAAAAGTGAAAAGTTGTGATTATTCTATAAGCATCTTTTAAAAATAACTAAATTTAAATTAAAAGAATGTGATTATTCAAATTGAAGAGTTGTGACTATTCAAGGTTAAAAGTTGTGACTATTCAAGTTGAAGAGTTGTGACTATTCCAGTTGAAGAGTTGTGACTATTCGAATAAAATTTTAAAATCTATAAATAGTCTTTGACATGCATTTCTCAAAATAAGATTTCCACTAATCGAGCTAATAATAAAATGGTGGAAAAAAAGAGATTCTAAGCAGTTAATTGGTTACAAATTTAAAAAAAAATAATATAATAACAGCAATTTTTGTAAATAAATATTGTTGTTATTCATATAGATCTTTGAAAAGTTTTTCAAATAGTTAAGGTGTCTTTTTATGATAAAAGTGTTTTTTAACTAATGCGTCTTTTCAAATTATATTGTAAAAATGTATTGGTGCACGGCTGTAAGCACGGCTCTGATATTGGTGCACATTTTCAGATTCCTTCTGTAATTCTATTTAATAATCATTCACTAATACCTATTTACAATTGTTTTTCTTAAATTTCTTGGTTTTACTTTGCATCATTTTAGGTTTGATGATACTAATAACTATATTTCTAATTATTATGCCTGTATATACAATTTAAATTTAAATTTTTAATCGGTAAATGTTTTTGAATATTGTATTCCAATTCCTTTAGATTATATAACTGTTAACCGGATTCGTAGCCGGGGTGAAAACGTGGAAGCCTATGCCATTATCTCAATAACGCAGCTAAACGCTTCTGTTTATCACAGTACACCAGAGAACTATGCCATGGTTATTCGAGTAACCTTCATCACCTTCAAATAGATATATAGGTCGTGGTTTGTAACTTACTGCAGTCCAAGCTTCGTACCCCACTTTCTCCGCTAACACCACCGCCACCGATCTATTATTCTGATACGATTTGCTAATTTTACCGTTGATTCGCAACATTTATAGGGGATTAACATAGTCAAAATTCTTTTTTTCCGGAATGTTTGCTATGCAGATAATTCACGCTTTTGTTGTTACTAAGAAGGCTTACACTCACTATTAAGGTGGAACATGTAGACACCTTTCACGATAAACTCTTTTTTTTAATAAAATGATTTTTTAACTTCAAATTACAGAATTACAAAAATTGTTTCTAATTTTGTATCAGTTACAATTTAGTTAAATATCATGTATTTAAGTTTAACTAGATTTTGACCCGTGCAACCGCACGGGTGTTTGTTTTCATTTTTCTATACATAAATTATTGTTTTAGAACATAAGTGGTATATATTTTTAATGTTAATCATATACTTAAATATTTATATAACTATTTCAAATACAATAATTTTATAATTTACATGTTATAATTAATTAATTGTTTAAACCTTATGTATTTGCTACTTCTTATTATATATTTATCTTATTCTATTTGCATTTAGTTATTAAGAAAATTAATATATTCATGAGAAAATATATTTAAAAATATTTTGTAATTAATTTATGCTAAATTCTGACCCGTATTTCAAAACTGGATTTCTTTTTACCAATATTTTTATGCTTACTCATTTTAGATAATTTATTATTGTATATATAAAAGTGTAAGATATGTTAATTTTTAAACATGTATTATATAGTTTGTTAATTTTAAGCCGTTCTATCAACATATTATATTTTAAATAAATAGTTTATATTTATGAAAATAAAATTTATAAATTTATCAATTGAATATAATTTTATCATAATTATTTTAGTATAATAATTATATTTTAACATGATCATGACTATAAAAGTAGACAAAATAGAATATAATTTATTTGTTTTCATTTCAAAACGATAACTTAAAATACATTAAGTTATTGTTTAAATATTACACAGATTTATTAGAATTTTTAAAATATAGTATATAAATATATATAATATTTAAAATGAAAATATATTATGATTAAAGTAGTTACAAAGATTTTATATTATTAACTTTAAAGAAATACATGTTAATTTTTATACATGTATTATATAGTTTGATAATGTTAACCCATCTTACCAACATATTAGATTTTATTTTTGAACATAAATATTTTATAATTACAAAAATAAAATATATAAATATAGAAATTTAATACAATTTTATTATATTTAGCTTAATATAATAATTTTAATTTAATATGATTGATTATGATTATATAATAACTAAAATATTATAGATTTTTTTATTTTTCATTTTATATAACTGAATATTAATGTATAATAATATTTTAAACTAATTTCGAAATTAGTGAAAATATTTAAATATAATTTCGAAAATGAAGATCTTGTAAAAATCTTTTTAAACAGATTTGTTAGAATTTTAAAATAAATATATTTATATTTAAAATGAAAAGATATCAAAAGATACTATGATTAAAATATTTTAAAAATTATATTTATTATTAGTCTAAATTAAAATATAGTATGAATTTCTATGAATAGGTCCATTAAGTCCATTTTTAAAAAAAATCACACATGAATCAAGGTTGTGACTTCTGTTTTAATATATAAGATATTACACTTATTATTAATAACTTATATATACATAATAATCATTATAATACTAATTGTGAAAAGATGCAACTGTAAATTAAATATTAAATCTTCATCACCAAAAGGTGCATGTCTATGAAAAGTTGTATCTCTTGCTTGTGTCTTTTCATTTAAAATGTGGAAAGATGCAACTGTAAATTAAATATCAAATCTTTATCACCAAAAGGTGCATCTAAATGTTCAATAATTCGATATGAAAAGTTGTATCTGTTGATTGTGTCTTTTCATTCTAAATATATACTGTCTGTTGTACTACATAACTGATTAAAATCCTATTTTTTTAAGGAGATCTTGTATTTTCTGGTTTTTAAACGTTCAGAAAACGAAATTGACAAGAACAAAATATTAAACAATAAAGTTAATGCTATGCCGTCACAAGTGCCAAGAGTGTCCAATACTTATCTGCATGATCAAAGATCCAGTATTCCACTATTTTTCAACGAGAAAGGTTATACTGCTTATCATTTTTTTTTAATTAATCGTTTCATGTATTTTCTCGAAAGTAATTGTAAACAAGTTTTTAAATGGTTTTTAACACAAAATATGACATGTTTTTTTTTATAAAATGAGTTTCCGTGCGATATCGCACGGGTTCCTTACCTAGTTATAATAAAATCACATTGTTATAATTAATATTAGGTAATATTTTATTTTCTAAAAAATTGCAAAACTTTACCAAATAAATAATTATTAATCATTTATGTTTTATTTTAAAATAGCTAAATATGAAACTGTAGAGGTATGACTAATATATTTTGAAAACTGGGTATTATTCAACATGGCCAATTCCTCATCATATAACGAAAGTTATATGAAAACTGGGTATTATTCAACACTACACCACCTCTGTGCGAAGCCTGAATGAATCTAAATAACGAAAGTTAAAAATAGAATTTAATCTGCTCTGGAAACAGTTTAGTTATAAGAAAGAAAAAAGATCGTAGATAGGTTATTGATAAAAATTAAAAAAAATCATAGACAATCTAGTTTCTTTTTACTAAAGAGGGAGAAAGAGAATGCGGGGAAAAAGGTGAAGAAAAAAAGGAATATTGAAACAAAAGGAGGATACAACAATTTGATGTAAGAGACCAATGATGCTGTCTAAAGTCGTCCCATGCTCAGCTTTTACTTCCTCGAGGTAAAACTTTTATTTTAGTTTTGATTTAATCAAGATTCTATTAAGTACTATAAAGATAGATTTTTTATGTTGTTAAAGTATTTTTTTATACTTTTGAGAAACATTTAAAAATATTTAAATTGATTAAATTTCATTGGTGAAAAAATATTGAAAAGTATATAATAAAGTTAAAAATAAATTAAATTATATATTTATTAAATTCTTAATAAACGTGCATGCTCTAGAAAATCTTACTTTCGGAAACGGAGATGGTGTATCTTTTTTTGCATAGTACGTCGAGTATTTATTTTTATACTATACGATTCGGCACTCACTATGATTCCTCATCATTTTGTGAATAAGGTGTTCACAAAGCGGCGTGATTACATATAGGACCTGCACATTATTACAGCTTCAACACATGCATGATGAATAATGCGCATATGCGTGTGACCATCACTTATCTTATAGACAAAATTGGGCCAGGAGTTTCGTTATATTGGGTTGTATACAGGCTCGTCTTGGGCCCGTAAAGCTACGTACTCCAAATTGTATATTTGTACAACTACAACGCAATGCAATAAAGTTGCTACAAATTAATAAATTAATACCATAATATTTTATTCACTTAATAAGCTAATAATTTATTAAAAGACTTACTAAATCAAAAACTTAATTAAAAGGAAATTATGTTAATTAGTGAAATTATCAATTATTGGTATTGTATTATTTGTCATTTTAGAATTAAAATTTTGTTTTATTTTAAGTGTTGTTTTATGTTTTCAATGCAAAATTTAATAACAATATTCTCTATTTTATTTTTTATTGGTTAAAATATAATAAAATGTATAGATAATGATGTTTTATTTTGTAAATATGCAAAATTAAATGTTTTATTAATCTGTGTGCATAAACCTAAAACAACAAATTAAGTGAAACATGTGGAGTATTAATTCATAGAGGCTAACGTGGGTCATGTTTGTTTACATATGGATATCGATGTGATCTACAACTACGATCAAAGACAAATGTTGTTTGTTTATTTCTGCAACTAAACACACCGACCAATTGTAAATTACATAAAATTTTAATTTCTAGTTGCTATTTTTCAACGTTTTTAAATTGCAATTTGCGTTAGTCGTGATCAGTCACACGAAAACAAAACAAACAATAATCAGTGACCTGCGACACAAATCATAGGTCACATCGACACACAGGCAAACACCTGACCACAATGAATAAACATAGATGGTCAAACAATCAGAAAATATACACAAGTTTTTATTGTGTACTAAAAATGATGGCCTCTCGAATACAATAACTTTAGTAGGTAGGTTTGACCATTTACAATGTAGGTGTTGAAAGTCCTCCAATAAGCAGGGCCGGTCTCAAAATTAGGCGAGGTAAGCGACCGCTTAGAGCATCATATTTTAAGCGAAAATATTAGTTATATATAAAGCATAAATTTTTTTTACATGAATAACAAAGGCATAAAATTTGAAATGAGCTTAGGGCATCAAGAAAAAAATGAGAATGTTGGACCGGCACTGCCAATAAGAGTGTTGAAATATTGTGTTTATCTACCTGGATTCAACCACCGTTATAAAGTTTCAATTTAAAAAAAAAAAAATTGTGTTACTTCAAGATTGGGCAAACAAATTTTTATTGGTTGTGCAGATTTCTTTTGTTTTTTATTCTTACCTAATAATTCAAAAACATTTATTATACAATAAAAGATTTTTAAAAAATATCAAAATTAAAGAAAATTTTAATCTATAAATAGAGACTGCAAAACTACAGGGAGGAGCCCTGAACTCCGACTGGAACAAAAGCCAAGGAAGAACTCCATTCAAACACGCGGACACAAAGATCCATGACCTACAACTGCCTACAAGCTATACACCAGACACCTTATCAGCCGGTTTAGATTGGTTTGATTGTATATATATTTAAGATGGTTTAGTCCGGTTTAGGTTATCTATATATACCTGTAAATCACATTTTGTACAGTTAATGAGTTTGGTGTAACAACCATTTTATTCATTTCTCTCATGAACTCGTCACTCTCATATGGTATCAGAGCATTTCTTTTGCTCGTTTCTCTCTGATTCTCCTCTCTGATCTTCGATTTCGTCACGGATCTAGCTATATCTGAGCTTCGGTTGATTTTTCGAATCACGATTCATCGTTATCGGTGATTTCCTTCTCGATTCGAGCTTCTCATCGCGCTCAGATTCGATCTTCGTCATGGTGAAACAAGGAAGAAAAATGAGGACACGCAACACGGTATCAGACTCGGAGACACCAGCATTGAGGACTCGATCGCGAAGCTCTGTCAACGGCGACGACGATCTTGATGCTGATGTTAATCCGCCTCCGACTGTTCCGGTTAACCGCACTACTCAAGGATCGACACATTCTGGTATAACTTCGATCGACACTCATAGTCCTTACTTCTTGCATTCAGCAGATCATCCAGGACTAGTTATTGCGAATCAAACTCTTGATGGAACGAATTACAATAACTGGTACATTGCGATGCGGATGAGTTTAGATGTTAAGAACAAGATTGGCTTTGTGGACGGATCGTTGGTTAGACCAGATGTGAGTGATTCTCTTTTCAAGATTTGGAGTCGATGCAATAGCATGGTCAAATCTTGGTTACTTAATACTGTCAATAGAGAGATCTATGATAGTATTTTGTATTATGAGGATGCTGTTGAGATGTGGAACGACTTGTATTCGAGGTTCAGAGTGAGCAATCTCCCTCGAAAGTATCAGCTAGAGCAGTCCATTGCAACACTGAAGCAAGGGAACATGGATCTTTCTGCGTATTATACAAAGAAGAAGACTCTTTGGGAACAGCTCTCCAACACGCGAATCACCACTGCCCGTAGATGCAATTGTGATCATGTGAAAGAACTTCTTGAAGAGGCAGAGACTAGCAGAATCATTCAGTTTCTCATGGGTTTGAATGAGAACTTTGCGAACATACGTGGTCAAATCCTCAACTTGAAACCTCGTCCAAGCTTACCTGAGATATATAACATGCTGGATCAAGATGAAAGCCAAAGGATTGTTGGTTCTAATCAACGCCAGAATCCACCTCCAGCAGCTTTCCAGGTTCAGGACTCGATGGTTTCAGATCCCAATCAAATCTTGCTAGCTCAAGGAGGTTACCACAAGGTTAAGTGTTCACACTGCTCTCGGCTTGGTCACACTGTTGACAAGTGTTACAAGAAGCACGGTTATCCACCTGGTTTCAGAGGAAGGAAACCATCTCCTGTTGCTTCTGCCAACATGACTGTGTCACAGCCGTCGTTTACCACTGAGAAGGACAAGTTTGATGAAGTTTCTGGAGATCAAATGTCGAAGGATCAGATTCAGTCAATGATCTCTTACTTGAGTTCCCAACTTCAATCGCATAGTGTCACTTCCACAACTGAAACAGCAAACACCTCTTCATCGATCAGTGCTCCTGTGATTTCTCAGATAACAGGCAGCCTTTCTGGTAAATTCATTTCTCTATACAATCATTCTTATCATGACATGCTTGTTTCTTCCACTGCTAAAGAAACAGATGTGTCTCTTAGAGCTTGGATTATAGAATCAGGAGCCACACACCACGTTAGTCATGATAATACCCTTTTCACAGATTATAAACCTTTAGATCACACTTACGTAACCCTTCCCAATGGTTATACTGTTACTATAAAGGGTATAGGATGCATTCGTTTGACTGATTCTATAATCTTATTTGATGTTCTGTACATTCCGGATTTCAAATTCAATCTCTTGAGTGTGAGTGTTTTAACAAAGACATTGAATACTGAAGTTTCCTTTACTGCAAATGATTGTTTCATTCAGGAACTTACTCAGGCATTGATGATTGGTCAAGGTAGTCAAGTTGGGAATTTGTATCTGTTGGATGTTCATAATAATACGCATAAGTCTTTGTCTTTCAAAGATATGTCGTCTGTTTCCATTGTTGTAGATTCTCAAACTTGGCACAAACGTCTAGGTCATCCTGCTCAGTCTAAAGTTGATCTATTATCTGATGTATTAGCAATTTCAAAAGCAAATAAAACTGTTTCTGACCATTGTCATGTTTGCCATTTAGCTAAACAAAAGCATAAACCATTTCCGATTAGACAGAATATGTGTAAAAATGCTTTTGAACTGCTTCACATTGATACTTGGGGTCCCTTTGCTGAACCTACCATAGATGATTCAAAATATTTTCTGACCATTGTAGATGACTATAGTCGAGCAACATGGGTTTTCTTAATGCATGCTAAATCTGATGTCATAAATATCTTTCCTGATTTTATCAAAATGGTTGAAAACCAGTATAACACAAAGGTGAAAGCGGTTAGATCAGATAATGCAAATGAACTAAAATTCACTGAATTTTATGCTGCTCGTGGAATCATATCATATCATTCATGTCCTGAAACTCCTGAACAAAATTCTGTGGTAGAAAGAAAGCATCAACACATCTTAAATGTTGCTCGTGCATTGCTATTTCAGTCTCATGTTCCTTTAAAATTTTGGAGTGATTGTGTGTTAACTGCAGTGTTCTTGATAAATAGATTACCTTCCCCTGTTATAGGAGATGTTACTCCTTTTGAAAGATTAACCCGTAAACAACCTGAGTATGAAGCTTTGAAAACCTTTGGATGCCTGTGTTATGCGAGCACCTCTACTAAACATAGGACTAAGTTTGATCCTAGAGCTCGGGCGTGTGTTTTTCTAGGTTACCCCTCAGGTTATAAAGGTTACAAACTATTAGATATAGAGACACATTCTGTTTCTATTTCAAGGCATGTCATGTTTCATGAGGATATTTTCCCATTTGCTTCATCAACCCTTCGTGATGAAGTCAAAACCTTCTTTCCTCATTTTCATTCTCCTGCTAAATCTGATGATTTGTTCCCTGAACAAACATCTTCTGATACACATCACAATCCTGATGTGGCATCATCCTCGGGTTCTCCTCCTTCTGGAACTCGACCTGTTCGAAACAAGAAACAACCCGCAAATTTGCAGGACTTTCATTGTTATAATCTCTCTCCTGATCAATCTACACCTTACCCTATAGCCAACTTTGTTTCTTATTCCTCATTATCTTCTCCTTTTCAAGCTTTCATCAATGCCATTACCAAAATAAAAGAACCGCAGAAGTATAAAGAGGCTTTGCTTGATCAGTTGTGGCGTGATGCTATGCGAGAGGAAATAGGATCACAAGAGAGAACAAAGACTTGGAGTATCTGTTCTTTACCTCCTGGTAAGACAGCGATTGGGTGCAAATGGATTAACAAGGTGAAATATAATCCAGATGGCACTGTGGAGAGATATAAAAGTCGCTGTGTTGGGCAGGGTTATACACAGGAAGAAGGAGTGGATTACCAAGAAACTTTCTCTCCTGTTGCAAAACTATCCACTGTGCGCATTCTTATAGACATTGCAGCTAAGATGAAGTGATCTCTTACACAGTTGGATATATCAAATGCATTTTTGAATGATGATCTTGATGAGGAGATTTACATGAAGCTTCCTCCTGGTTATGAAGAGATCACAGGTGTGTCTTGTCCGCCTAACTTTGTCTGTCGTCTTCACAAGTCCCTTTATGGACTTAAACAGGCATCACGACAATGGTATTTGAAGCTGTCTCGAACTTTGTTGAACATGGGGTTCAAGAAGTCTCATCATGATCATACTTTGTTTGTGAAGAACACTGGAGGGAAGTATGTTGCAGTCTTAGTATATGTTGATGATATACTTGTCGCAAGTAACAATGATGATGCTGTGAAGATGTTTGTTACAGAACTAGAGTCTCATTTCAAATTGAGGAATCTTGGTCATGCGAAGTATTTTCTAGGGTTGGAGATAGCTCGGTCTTCAAAAGGTATCTCTGTTTGCCAGCGAAAGTATACTCTCGAGTTGTTGGATGATGCAGGTTTTCTTGGATGCAAGCCTTCTACTATTCCATTGGATCCAACTGTGAAGCTCTCCAAGGAAACGATAATACCTAAGGATGGATCGAAAGTGATTCATGAGATGGGAGAGTTGATACCGGAGCCGAAGGTTTATAAAAAATTGATGGGCAGACTCATGTACTTGGCTATTACGCGTCCTGACATCACTTACACTTTGACGAAGCTCTGTCAGTACTCTTCATTCCCACGCGAAGCTCATTTACAGGCAGCTCACAAACTATTGCGTTATCTTAAAGGCACGGTTGGTCAAGGGATTTTCTATGCAGCTGATGGAAGCTTTGATCTCCGTGGTTTTGCTGATGCTGATTGGGGTGCGTGTCTTGATTCACGGAAGTCTATCACTGGTTACATGATGTTTTTGGGAGATTCTCTAGTCTCTTGGAGATCGAAGAAGCAGAGGACTGTGTCGAGAAGCACAGCAGAAGCAGAGTTTCGTGCATTGGCTGATGCATCTTGCGAGATAGAGTGGGTAATACGAATCATGGCTGATCTCTTACTACCTATATCTATGCCTGCACATCTTTATGGGGATAACACAGCCTCTCTTTACATTGCCAATAACTCTGTCTATCATGAGCGAACCAAGCATGTTGAGCTTGATTGCTACACGATCAGGGAGCGTATTGATGCAGGAATGATCAAAACAATGCATGTTAGAACACATAACCAACTTGCAGATGTTTTGACAAAGGCATTATACCCTGCGCTTTTCAGAGATCTCATTTCCAAGATGGGAGTTCTGGATTTGTACACACCTCCATCTTGAGGGGGGGTATCAGCCGGTTTAGATTGGTTTGATTGTATATATATTTAAGATGGTTTAGTCCGGTTTAGGTTATCTATATATACCTGTAAATCACATTTTGTACAGTTAATGAGTTTGGTGTAACAACCATTTTATTCATTTCTCTCATGAACTCGTCACTCTCATACACCTCATGCAAGAGAAAAATGGAAGCAAATGAAAAAGAGCAAACTCAGGAGTAGAGGAAATTTGGGTGAAACCGTGACTCTGTATTTCAAGCTTACCTCTTATATTGCTCACTTTTCTGTTTTTCTTAACCACAAAAAAAAGAATTCTTGACATTGTGGCATACAGAAACAAATCAGTTTTTTTTTCTCTCTTTCATCATCAACAATCACATTTTCGCTATATTATTATTGTTTAACAAGAGTAGAGAGCGCTAAACAATTATCAGCCATTTCATGCAAAGTCTTTGTAGATCTAGCGAAGACATTCGACGCCTTAGCACCGCCCATGGCGTCGTTGCATGTATCAAATTCCGTTAAGGATGCACTAAGATTGATGTTAAGGCTAAATCCATCATTCTTTTTAAGGTCTTTCAACGCCTTTTGTAGATTACCAATCGCACTATCATAGTTTGAGTAACAAGTCTTGAGTCCTCCACCACTTTTCTGGCCACTAGCAGCGACTTCTTTAGCCTTTGTCGTTCTTTTCATCAGCTCTCTTATGGAAACTTCCGTCGCTGCGTTAACATTCTTTTGACCTTTTACGACTGATCTGCACAAGACCTTGAAGTCTGACACGGAGCATGGATCACGCCCGCCTGAGATCACCGGGCGAGCGATCGCTACGACGCTTTTGCTCACCATACAGAAGAGGAGAACCATCGCCACAAGGTGAAGATTTGCTGACATATTATATTATTGTGCTTTTGAGATTAATATTATGGGCCTTTAAACACCGGTTGTTTATTATTTGATCGAAGAGAAGGAAATTGATTATTTATGTGTGTTGCATATGCTAACCAAAACTATATTTTTAGTAAGTATTTTTGAGGAAAATAACTAAAATCATTTGTCACCGGTGAATTAGAGGGACATATCAAATATAGTTCAATGTGATAGCTTTTTTGTTTTCTTTTGAGGAAGAACTATAAAATCTTCAAAATTTTGATGGTTTGTGACTATGCTTCAACATTAGCCATATATGACCAATGAATCATTTTGCAATAAAGGACTGCTGGAAAAGGCTATCTTAAATCCTATTTATGTTGCCTACCATTATCAATAGGGTTATAAGTGGCTCTTGCTGTTTCTTGGTTCAGTTAGAAAAGATGTTCAACCGTTGACTTGGGTGAAGAGGTTCACAATTTTACTTGGCACCGCAGAATAAAAGACGTATCTTCACGAAGAATCAAACCTGACAATACATTTCGCTGATTAATATGACCTTCCAACATGATTTTCTGTATTACGATGAGTTTTCAATTCAAAATCAATTACTAATTTAATAGATCGATCTTCATGTTTAGAATAATTTTTATGTTCTAATATATACGATGTTTTCATCTTTCTAGGTAACTTAAAGTTTATCAAAAACAATATAACCAATAAAATTTAATAGTTCTATTTTGTAATTGGTTGAATAATTTTTAGTTTATAATTTTAATGATACTTTTAGGTAAAAAGTAATTTTCTAAATAAGTGTGTACTATCCAAAATATCTTACATTTCAGAACAGAGGGAGTAGTTCAATAATATAATTATCTAACTACTGATATACAGTCATTTATTAACACTCAGTAAGTGTGAGAACAAAATCTATAAGGCTTAAATGAAACAAACGGCGGTATATTTCTGGTGAAAAAACATATTTATTCTCATTTCAGCCAATATTAAACCAATCAAGTTAAAAACTTTTCACCTCCTTTTCTGTTAGTAACTACTTAGATAAAAGTAAAATTGGTTACTCTTTCCCTCTTGATCCATGAAGAGAAAAAATATGTTGCATTCGATTTGACTTTTTTTATCATTAGATTTATATATACTATTAGAATAGAAGTTTTAGATATCATGTTTATAACTAGTTGTAGAGTTTACTAAAATACTACGGGGGGAAGCCATTTCATATCCAACATACCGCGATATGTTCAATTTAACCGAATTATATGAACATGTAAAAACATATTCGTACTTTTGAAAATTTCAAATAACATATCCATTGTTTATTTTTTTGACGAAATCACTGATCGCTACAACAGCTGTCACTTCATCTAATTTTGTGACGTGGATATTATGTCAGCTAATTTTGCTGACATATATGCTAAATAAGCTAATTTTGCTGATGAAGATTCCACGTATACAATTTTTTCTTTTTAAAGAAAAAAAATAAAATAGTCGTTTATACAATTTTTTTTAAATGGAAAATTTTATAATTTTTATTATTCAGTATTATAACAAAAATAAACTAAATTAACAAAAATTTAATCTTATATAACATATATATATTCATAAATGTTTTGATTGTATCACAATATCGTCTTTATAAGAGTTATTTATGTGTTGTAATGATTCAAATTCAATGCTAGTGTTACTCTCGATTAATCATGGTTGTGTTTAGGGTTAGACATAAAATCCGTGACCTGAAATCTGAACCGAACCCGAACCAAAAACCACAATCCGTACCCGGTCCTAAATGTAAAAAAAAATACTTGAATAGGTCTTGTAGTGTATTACAAAACATATCCCGATCCATATTTACAAAAATTCAAGTATATATGGGTCTGAGGACGTGTTACAAAATAGAATCGAAATCTGAAAAGCTCGATTGAACTCCAACAGTACGCGAACGCTACATTTAAAGAATTTATGATGTAAATTTATTATATAACTAACATTTACGAATATATCTCTTACATAAGAATATTTTTTATGATTTAATTAATTTTTTTTAATTTACTAAATAATTTTTTTTTTATAAAACGACTACTTTTGTCTAAAAAAATTGTACACGTGGCATAGCAAAATTAGCTAACGTGGACAAACGTCAACAAATTTAGATGACGTGTCAGCTAATGTGGTGACTAGTGTATGATTTTGCCAAAAAAATAAACAATAGGTATGTTATTAAAATACAAGTATGTTTTTGTACCGTTAAATAAGTTAGGTATAAATTGAACGTATCACGATATGTTGGGTATGAAATGACCATTTCCCATAATATGGGACACAACTTGTAGTTGTGAGATCCATATATTGTTTCAAGGATAAAATATTAAAACAACTCAAAACAAAACAAAAAGACGAAAAACCAGTATGTGTTGGTCCAAATGATAAAAGAGTTTAGGTTGGAATTACCGCCACATAGGTATGAAATGACCATTTCCTATATTTAATTTGTATTTAAAATAATAAATAATTTTTTATACATTTTTTTTGATGAAATTTCAAATTTATTGATCATGGCAAAAAAATATATGTACAACTATACGGTGTTTTACAGCTTAATTATCTAGTTTTCTTATAGTGATTCCTAAAAGAATTTTACAGCCGTGTATATTCATCTGTTGTTAAAGGATTTTTTATAAACTTTATGCAAAATGAAAACTTTTTAATGCATAACATTTTTTTAATTAAAAACCAATTTTAGTTTTAACACTCATAAAAATAGTTTTAAATTTTAAATATTTTGATTGTTATAGTGAATCAAAATTATACATTTTTATTGTATTCCTTATGTGAAAAATATTTTTAATGATTCTATTTAATAATAAAACTATATAGTTGAAACTTATCAAGTTTTATTTTATACTAGGTAATTTCCTTGTGCTCATGCACGGATATAAATATTATAAAATAAATACATCATAAAATTTATTAATATTTTTATTTTTTTTATTATTCTATTATTTATATTGTAACCAATATGAAAGGTTTTAATAAAATTATGTTATTTTAATTAGACGTATAGTTTTAGACATATAATATCTCGACTTTTTGGTTATTATTTGGATATATTAGATAATATTTACTTTTCCGATTCAACTATAATACTTTTGTTATTTTGATGTAGTTTGATTCTTGTCTTAGACTTGTAAACATATTTCAGTAAGATTATGCATAATTTACTATATGTTGTTTGAGAATCAAATAATAAAAGTAAACTAAAGTGTTGACGATTCAAAGTTACATAAATAAATATAACAATGAAAGTCTTTTGAAACTTTATGCATATATATATATATATATATATATAAGTTATACAAAATATTTAATTGTAATAATTGGTTAATATATTTCTATTTTTAAAAAAAAATCATATTTATTTGTAATATGTTGAACCATTCTATAATTTATATGTATAAAAATATTGCTATAAATAAAAAATATTATTTTTAATTTAATGTTTGACTTTGTATAAAGAAAATTGAATTTGTCTAGTTACTCATCTTGTGGGTATATTGTGTTACATATATTCCGTCAAATTAAAAGTATAAATATTTCTATTCATTGTATTAGTTTGGTTGTTCATCTTAGATGTATAAATATATTTTATTTTTTTAGTTCTTAATGTCAGTGAAAAAATCAGGTTTTGAAGTGATCATCAAAGACTAGCTATTTCGGTAATGACACGAAAAGAACCGACATTCGAGCCAAGGAAGTAAATCTCACCTTTTAAGTTGTTATATCATCGCCTCTGAGAACCGGTTAATGATATTCTAAAGATTACATAACGATTTAGCGGAACGATGGAAAAGAAGCTAGTGTCTTAATGTTTAATTAAGAAAATTTTGTTCAAATCGATTTTTAATCAACACTTGAATTTTTGTTTTTTCGGATTGTTTGAATGAAATTAAATATTAAAAAAAAATATACCACTGAAAAATTGAGTCATTAATATTGGTTTTTATTTTGATGATGTATAACACTATAAATAGAGAGAAAAGTCTCTCATCATATAACAGATTCAAATTTTTTTACGTCAGTCTAAGTACGTCAGCCTATCATGTTCTTTTCTTATTCAACTTTTTTGTTTGCTTCAGTTGACTGATTTACATACCCCTTTGATCAAAGTCAAGCTGTTGAAAAATTCAATACTTTTAATTTCAACATATATATTCTGTCTCCATGTATCCAATCAAAAGAACAACAAATGAAGAAAAAATCAACACATCTCTACCTTCCATGCCTCTTGACTTTGTTTCTTGCGTTACTCCGTCCAACCAACGGAGACGCAAGAACTCGAGCCGTAAGAATCACATGCTCACCACAGCTCGAGCGCAACGAAACCGTTTACATCTCCAACTTCGTCGCCACGTGGGACAAAGTCCTCCAACAGGTTCAGACCAACGGTTTCGGAGTCGCTTCCACCGGCTCAGGACCATCTTCTAACTACGGTCTCGCCCAGTGTTATGGAGACCTGTCTTTAAACGACTGTTTCCTCTGTTACTCGGAAGCACGCGCTAACCTTCCACAGTGCTACCCTCACAACGGTGGTCGTATCTTCCTCGACGGGTGTTTCATGAGAGCTGAGAACTACAGTTTCTTCGACGAGTTCAAAGGACCTGAAGATGACGTCGTGTGCGGCGGGACCACGACGAGGATGAGGAGAGAGGAGGAGAGTTTCGGAGAAGCGGTGAGGCTGGTGGTGAGAAACGCGGTCGCTGCGGCTCCTGGTAACGGAGGGTACGCTCGCGGTGCGTCTGCGAACGCGTTTGTGTTGGCAAACTGCTGGAGAAGTTTGAGTGCTGAGTCTTGTAAACAGTGTTTGGAGGATGCTTCTGCTTCTGTGGTTAGCAAGTGCTTGCCGTGGTCAGAAGGGCGTGCGATTCACACGGGGTGTTTCCTTAGGTACTCTGATCATGATTTCTTGAACAAGATTCCAAGAAACCGAAGATCAAGAGGTGACAGACACGAAAAGGATAGTTCTCTTTTATAGAAGAATCTGATTTTAGCTTGATCATAACTAATCAGTTGACTTTTGCAGGTTCTGTAGTTGTGATTGTTGTCTCAGTGCTTAGCTCTGTGTTTCTGTTCATTGTTGGAATAGCTGTAGGTGTTAATATCAGCAAACACCGGACCATAGAGAAGAAGAGAAGAGGTCAGTGTACATTGTTTTGTTTCTGATGAATCTAATGTAGAAGAGAATGTTCTTACCTAGACTTTTGGTTCAATTTCAGGATCAAATGATGTTGAAAAAATGGCGAAAATTTTGACCAACAGTAGTTTGAACTTTAAATACACAACATTGGAGAAGGCCACTGGTTCATTTGACAGCGCAAACATGCTTGGACAAGGCGGGTTTGGATCTGTCTTCAAGGTATGAATACGTTTCTAGTTGTGAGTTATGACCGGTCCTCAGATTTTTAGGGATATAAACAATTTAGTAAGAGTTTATATAATTTTTTTTTTTTACGAATTTGGAGGTCTATATATATATGTAAACGTTTCTTAAAATTTTAGAGGTCATAGCTAATGCTTCACAAGCTTTTGCTAAGAACCGGCCTAACCTATTGGCATCTCTCTTGGTTTATAGGGGGTTCTTCCAGACGGACGAGATATTGCCGTGAAACGGTTGTTCTTCAATAACAGGCACAGGGCAGGAGATTTCTACAATGAAGTCAACATTATCAGCACTGTTGAACACAAGAACCTTGTCAGGCTCCTTGGCTGCAGCTGCTCAGGACCAGAGAGTATCCTTGTCTATGAGCATATTCAGAACAAGAGCCTAGATAGATTCATCTTTGGTAAACACCAAACACTATTCCATGAGTTTCTTTCATTGGTTCTTAAAAGCAGGTGATCATTAAGAATTTTACAGATGTGAACAGAGGCAAAACACTAGACTGGCAGAGAAGGTTCGTGATCATTGTTGGAACAGCTGAGGGACTGGTGTATTTGCACGAGCAGTCGACTGTGAGAATTATCCACAGAGACATAAAAGCAAGCAACATCCTTCTAGACTCAAAGTTCCAAGCTAAAATAGCTGACTTTGGTCTGGCAAGATCGTTCCAGGAGGACAAGAGCCACATCAGTACTGCCATTGCAGGGACTTTGTAAGATATTGATTTTGTTACTTCAGAAAATTAAATGTTTGTTATAATCCAATACGTGTGAATCTGCAGGGGTTATATGGCTCCAGAGTACGTGGTACATGGTCAGCTAACAGAGAAGGTAGATGTCTACAGCTTCGGAGTTCTTGTGTTAGAGATTGTAACTGGGAAGCAGATCACCAAAAGTGAAATGTCAGAATACTTGGTCACAGAAGTAAGTTTTGACCACAAAAGAAACTTTCATGAATTAAAATAGTAAGTCAAATTTTACTATCTCATACTAATTGGTGTGTTTTGTTTTGGCTATAAAAAGGCATGGAAACATTTTCAGTCAGGAGACTTGGAGGAAATATTTGATCCAAACCTGAACTGGAAGAATCATAAGGACAGTATCATCATCAAGAAGGAGATAGTGAGGGTTGTTCAGATAGGGCTCTTGTGCACTCAAGAGATAGCTTCGCTAAGACCATCAATGTCAAAGGTGTTGCAGATGCTAAAGAACAAAAAGGAAGTATTGCCATTGCCAAGTAATCCTCCCTTTTTGGATGACAAAGTCATGGAACTTACACATGTTTCTAATAGCACTCCACCTGCTTATACATCTCATGCCACCATCTCGCAAAACTCCTTGTACTGTAGATGAGTCTTTGAAGAACTGCATAAGGACAGCAAAAACAGTGTTGAGCACAAACCAAAATGTTATGTATAAACCGTAAAAAGAGATAAAGAGTTAAAGGTTAATATTTGGAGCTCGAATCTTTTTAATCAATAAATACACATTCCATGCATGTCATATATGTATATAGCTTTTTCATGTTTCTCAAATATCAAGAAAATTTATTAAATTTTTATCAAAAATCATCACTTTTGTGATTATCAAAATTTTAATAATATTAAGGAATAGCAATTCACTAAATTCAGTTTTTTCAAAGTTTACAGTTTAATATTATTAGTAATAAAAATTGTAGAAAACATTAAAAATATTTTTTGTGAAATTGTTTTTTTTTCCTTCTAAAACATACTCCTTCCATTCTACAAAGATGTTTTTAAATTTTTTTCATAAATATAATTTTTGTATTTTATATTAATTTCTGTTATTTAATAACATTAACTAGTAAAAATTAAAATTGAATATTAAATCAGTGTTGTTTTAAATTTATTGATAATAGAATGATGTATTTATAATACAAATTTAAAGTAATTGTTATGTGTCAAAAATATGAATTTTATTTTGAAATAGAGAGTATTTTAATAAACTGATGAAGTATATATGTATTCTCCAGCAACTTAAACATATGCAAAAGGAAAAAAAAAACACCAAAACCTAATTCATAAAGGAAACACTACAAGAAAACACAAGTTTTACGAGGGCAGTTTTCCTCGCTAATTCGTCGTAAAAGCAGTGTTACGACGAATTAGCGAGGAAACCCGTTTCGTCGTTATATGTTTGTCGTAACGCATATATCCTCGCTAAATCGTCGTAAGTTAGCGAGGAAATAATTTCGTCGTAAAAGCGAAGGAGGATATTTCGTCGTAAAGACCACGTAAAGATTCCTCGTAAGGACGTCGCTAATTTTCCTCGTAAAGACCACGTAAAGATTCCTCGTAAGGACGTCGCTAACATTCCTCGTAATTACCACGAAAATCTTTCCTCGTAAGACACACGTAAATAAATACTCGTAAAATTGACGTAAATACCTTGAAAACTTTCCACGTAAAGAAAACGTAAAAACCTTGATAGATTTCCAAACGTTTCCTCGTAAAAACCACGTTAATCTTCCACGTAAAGAAGCCGCAAAATTAGCTACGAATTTACTTCGTTTCATTATTTTATAGAAATATAAAAAATTATAATTATAAATATAATTTAAATTATTTAAATTATTAATGAAATTAAAATTCTAAAAAAATCAAAACCAAAATATTTTATTTATAAATAAGTTTTGAATTCATAATACAAGAACCGAAATTAAAAAGAACTTGGGTGGTCGTTAATTAATCGCCTCGTAGAATTCATCACTCCTCGCCTGAACATCCGCCTCGGCATGTGAGTCGTCGGTCGGTGACTGGCCTGGGATAGGATTTTCTTGTCGCATGGTCCTCAACAAAGTCGCCCATTCCGGATTTGTGGCCGCTACAACGTCCAAGAAGCCCTCGAGTCCACCCATACGAGATCGCAGCTGAGTAGAATCTCTACGCAGCTCAGTAGACTCTCTACGCAGCTCTTCGGACTCCCTACGCAGCTGAGCGACTTCATCATCCCGTCGCTGAACATAAGACGATGTCGCTATCGGAACATCGTTGACGGAACCAATCCCCAACGTCCGTCCCTTTTTTTTAGGGACAACCTTAAAAACAAAAAATAAATTTTGTTAGTAAAAATTTAAAGTTAAATTAAATGAATATTTAAAAAAATTAAAATTTTAGAAAATTTACCTCCTCGTAAAGCTTATCCACTTCAGGTGTGGATAAGGTGACGGGTAATCCATCGGTGGACTGTTGGGTCAGCTGGGTCTGGCGTTCTTCAACCCGAGCAGCCAAATCGTTGTAGATTTGTTCGGACTTGCCATCTATAAATCGGCCCGCCTTGTTCTTGTGGGTCCTCTCGTAAAGTTGCATAAGAGACGGGAATTCTCCCGTCTCTTTGGCCTAAAAAAACATTTAAGAAAGTTGTTAATTAGAATATATATATAAAAATATACTAAAAATTTAATATAATTAAATTTTTAATTACCATTTCCAAACGGACACCAGCGTGGGGTTTTTGGCCCGTAGTGTGAAGCATCGGCCCGTTCCCGTGCTCATCGACTGTGTTACGGGAGTTAGAGCAAGACTGGGCGATTCTAATGGAATCAGGAAGACGCCAATATCGGATGAGGCCATCCCAGACATCCGTGGTGAGCTCAGCGGGTTTGCCACGCTCATACCCCTTCACGATCCAGTCACCCTTCCAGTTGGAGACCGTGTCCAACAAGCGAACTTTCGCCTTCGCTTCAAACTTCTTCCTCACCCTCTCAGTGATCCCGAAGGCCCAATTATATTTTTGCTGTTGGAAAAAATAATTTATAATTAGTTTTTCAGAAAAAAATATATATATAAATAATTAAAAAATTTAAAGATATATATTTAATTAATAGAACTTACAGAGTAAATTTTGAACCACGTCTTTAAAACACCAAAACTCTTTTCTTTTTCTTTTTCGAAAATATCAGAACTTAACTAAAACACCGTGTACGATCACACCGGCAAATCCCATCAGAATTTCGCAGTTAAACATGCTTGGGTGAAAACAGTACTAGGATGTGTGACTTCCCAGAAAATCTTGTGTTACGGCCTCTTTTAAGATTAATCAAAGAAAAAAAAGGACATCGAAAGCATATGAAAAGATATGGATGATATAGATAAGTCCGAAATTAAAAAGATCTTTGATTTCTTCTCATTTAAGCCCCTTTTAGTCTGCGTGAATTTTGTGCAGGCTAGGCCTTTTTAAAACATTTCATTTTGTTAAGTAGAATTGGGTGGGCCTCTCTTCTCTAGAAGGAAGGTTTCAAAATTCTTTCTAAAATTGCTACTTTTTTGACCAAGCAGTAGAGAGATAGAAACAGCAAATTTGGTGGACTATATTATCACACACCTTTTTCATCAGTTAAGCTACTGAAACAGAATACATAACCCTTGACCGGTCCGGAAGAATAAAGGTTATGTATTTAGTAGGACACGCACGTTTTTAGTGGAGGAACTTGAGTCTTGTAACGAGTGTTTAGAGAATGCTTCTGCTTCTGTGGCTAACGAGTGGTTGTAACGGTCAGAAGGACGCGCGCTTTTTCACGAGATGCTTTCTTAACTCAGATCAAGATTTCTTGAACAAGATACCAACAAACGTAAGATCCTCGTCAGGCTGTTTGGTGCAGCTGATCGGGACCAGATAGTCTTCTCGTCTATGAATACCTTCAGAACAAGAGCCTTCAACGATTCATCTTCGTTAACAAAAAAAAATATATGATCCAAACCTGAACTGGAAGAATCAGTATGATAGTATCATCATCAAAAATGAGTTAGTGAGACTTGTTTAGATATGGCTTTTGTACACTCAAGAAATCGCATCGCTAAGACCATCCATGTCAAAGATCTTGCACATGCTAACGAACAAAGTGGAAATCTTGTCATTACCTAGTATATCTTCTGTTACTGGATAATAGATTCATGGAGTTTCAATATGGTTCTGATATAGATTCAGCTGCTTGTGCACCTCTTGCAACTATCTCGCAAGGGTAGATGAGGCCTTCGAAGCTACCATAAGAACAACAAAAACATCGTTGATCATGAGCACAAACCAAAGTTTAATATAAACGAGTCGGAAGATTTAGCTAGTATGTATAGATAGATGCGATATTGAGTAATTTGTATACCAGATGAAACCTATTCAATGAAAAAAAAAATCAATCGAGAAGCCCTTTTAAAGATCCAGACACGAGATAATGAATGTTTTTTCGCATGAAAACGCCAAGCCATTGCCAACCTCAACTGATAAGCAAGCTTCAACCTTATTGGAAGATAGAATGTTTCAGCTACTCAAAAGTTATTTGAATATTTGTATTTTAACAATGATGTTCCAGTCACAACTTGTAACAAATTGTTTATGTAATATTATTTAGGACTACATTTACATGAACTTGAGAACCAGATGAGTGCCATCATTTTAGACCAGTGGTGGATATGTGACAATTAATATTTGCCCATATATATTTTAATACAAAGGGTCGTTTCGCCCCTCGGCCGTACATGTAAATATTCTTTTCGTTTGGCCTAGGACTCTAGGAGTTTAATTTACTGGCAATGACACTCCATGTACCAAAGCTTTTAGCTTCTTTTTTATCTTGGCAAAACAATGTAATATAGAATTATACAACGCATGATGTCAATGCATAGGCTTCTGTTACGTTTCATTCCTCGGTAAAGAAAGTTTCACTAGAATCGTCCATCATAGCGAACGGCATGTTCTCGGATGGCTTCCAATGGCGTTTCCTTTGGTTTATAAACCAGTTGTTGATTTGTTTTTGATCCAAACCCGTTTCTTCAGCCAAGGCTATTTTGTCAGCTTCCTGCACACATTTCATACGAGTTGAGATGAACACAACAGTGACCAATTGTTAGGCTGACTGAAATATAGAAACATAACATCCTGTCTCCATTAGTATATACGGTCCAAAACACAGCAGACTTACAGTTGGGTAAGGCCATTTATAATGAACATTCCACCAATCAAGCAATGCTTGTCTTGCTTCTCTTGGTAGCTTCCCTTTCTTCTTCTTCTTGGAGAACTCGAGTTTCAATGAACTTATATGGCTACCGAATTTACGCAGCAGCTGGTCCTTGAGTTCCCGGTCATTACTTCTTTGTTGGCTGTCCTGGGTTGCTACGTCATCACTTTCTCTTAGTTCTTCGTCTGATGAAACCGCACCATCATCTATTCATATAGCAAAAATTAGTGACATGCAGAAGGTCACTCAATGCTTAACATTAAGATATGATATGACTGTATCATTGTATGCTCAGCTAAACGGCTAAAACAAGAAAAGAGCCAAAAACCTATAGAAGGGAGTCAAATGGCTTAGGGGTAAAAGAGGAAAAAACAAAGTAGCGAGAGAATATCGAGGGCTTCACAAACACACAGACAATAACTGTTGTCGTGACTGAACAAGTGTATAAGCTTCCATTTTCACTTGTCAGAGGACGAAGTGCTCCCCTGGGGCCTACCACCGCCCACCGGAGTCACGACACGTGTTACCTTTTCTGAGCTTTTTGAGGTATAGAAATGACCCCCGGAAATAACGCTTCCACAACGCTTATGATTTTTTTTGCGATGACCAAACTGGCCCCATAATGTTGCTGCCACTAATCAAATTAGTGGCACCATATTTTAAAAAATGGCACTAGAGTTAATCTCCAATCATTTGATTAGATAAAAGAAATTACCTACTATACTAATCTTTTTTTTTTTGTCAAGGACCTATACTATACTAATATCATAAGGCATTAATGCGAAAGAGGCAACGAGATATATAATTTGAGAAAACAATCTCTTTAAATTCTGCAACACCTTGATGTAAAAATATTTTTTTGATGAATACCAATTTAACATTCATTCAAAAAAGATATATAATTTCAATATAGACATCCCAGGATATGAATCATGTTATGGGTTTGCTATACATAGAAGGACCATCTTAAATGCATAGACACATGCATGGGCTAGCGATCTTTAGACAAATCAGACAAAGATAGTTCATACCCATCTTTGCTAGTTGAGGAAGGCATGTGCAATAGTAACTTAGTTTGATCTTTACCTATTAACCGAATTTGATTCATAAACATCAATGCATTGACAAAAAAATACCAAGAAGGTAAAGACACGATGAAATAACATGGCCCACTAAGAGCACAACGCAGGGACGACATGACAACCACTATTACTAAACAATAGTTGAAAAGGATGGCAAGAACAAGAAAGTGGAGAAGCATTAGTCATAGATGATTGGGTTGTACAGAGAAACCCTATTTTCTTTTTTCCCTTTTCCTTTATAATCAGAAGAAAAAAGCTTTTAAAAGAGGAAGTTGCTATTGGGTCACGGAGGGATCCACCAGCGGAATCCACGGGAGTCCATGTGACACCCGACCACCCAATGCACCCCGCTTTGTTCTTCCATCTTAAGCCCTCTTCTATTTTGAATTTAAAAGGTCCTATAAAGTTTCTAATTCAAGCTTATCATCCTCTCTTTTTGTTGTTAGTTTTACGTGAATAATGCGTATTGTATTAAGAACCTACTATGTGCAACACGACAATGGACACGGCTCTCTTAAGTGATCATGACTACAACTAGACGAACAACTAATGTGCAATCACTAGTAATTTTCTTTCTAGGCATGGAGATCATACCTTCATGTCTAGAGACTAGAATACAAATTACACTCTAGAACACAAAACTACATTTTGTAAGATTACTCCATATTAGACGTGGCTTTCCTAAGGCATTCTGATTCGAATCTAGTATTCTGATATGAAGTTAAAGCAAATGATGAGGCTCGTCATTTAGCACAAAACATCAAGAAACGAGAAAAAAAGAGCAGATAAATGATAAATCCAATTGTTATGATAAACATCACTGGGCCAAAAGAGGATATGGTTTATTCCTAAAGCATATTAGCAAGAAAAGAAACCAAAGCACGTGACTCTGAAAACAGGTGAAACGAATACATTAGGAAGCTTTTGATTAGTTTAAGATAAATTCAGTTGAAAAGAAAATCTCTTCTCGAGAGAGTTAAGAAGCAGGAAAAGCTATTGGCTAAGGAAAAAGATAAGTTCAGAAGGTAATACATATCCAATCAAAAAGAAAATACATGAGATTACCCAAACAAAAAAGTTAGTTGTACTTCCCAACATTAAAATATAAGATTATAAACTAAACATTCGCCCACTATAGAAAATTCAACCTGCAGCGATCCGTTTTAAAACCTTTTGAACATGATTCCCTACGCAAACTACAATTAATTAAATACGACCTGATATGTATTAACAACTTTTCCAAATTAAACAATGCTAACAAAGTACAACCGAAACTGCATTTGATATCTACAGACTACATACAAAATAGCACGATAACAATAAGCCTACAAAAGCTGAAACCCACGATTTTTAGTTCCATTTCTTTACAGCTAGCTCTTATCAGGTGTAGTTGAAGAAAGAAATGATTAATTTAAAATCCCTAAGATCGTGAAAAAGCTTAGGCGGCTAATAAATTATTGTACACTAACAAAGACTCTACACAAGGTAAATAAAGCAGTACTTTATGGAGAAAAAAACCTAATAGTTCCATATATGGGCTAGTAGTAAATACTCACCAGGTTATATCCTTTTTAACTCAGAAAACAAACATAACTAATTAGATGTATAGTTCCAACAAGATTACAAGACGACAAACACATTAACCACGCCATGCAAAATACTACCACTTGGCCAGAAAGCATTTTAGAAGGCTAATTATACAATCCATGCGCATTAGCTCAGACATTGGAACTTGAAATCTACCAAAGATTTATTTTTGCTCTTTTAGGTTCAAATAACACAAAACCCAACCAGCTGACATATTCAAGACATTTATGTTGTGTACATAGTCAAGGGAGGTTCGTAAAAGATAAGCACATGCGAGTGATTTTGTAAACGTGACGAAATGAACACATTTGGACTTGACTGAATTCAAATGTAAGACTAACACACAATGTATCCAATAATAAGGACAGATGTCTACAAGTTGGGGACTGTCAACTACTCTCTCCGTTTTATCTTTAAAACCCTTTACAAACGTGGTTAAACTATTAACCCTGATAATAGACTATAAGTTCATCTCTCTAATAATGAATTTGTTTGAAAATCTTGATCGAGTATATAAAAATGATTATTTTTTGTGAAACAAACTCAAGTCACACAGCAACATTTATTATAAAATGGAAAGAAAAAAAATTCTGAAAATGTTTCTCACCAAGAGAATTTGGGAGCAGTTAAAGAACTGCCAAAGTTTTGTTTTACCCGTCAGTCTTAATGAAGATGAAAACAGCATAAGCCTAGCGACTCAGATGGTCTAAAACATGAAGTAAAGAAACGGTCTCAAGAAAATCAATGGCATTTTTATTTTTTAGTAGAACTTAAGACTAGGTTTTTTTTTCTCTTATCATTAGTTTTTCACTGGAAAGGAAAGCATTTTAAAAAACTTTCAGTACGACATTGAAACGTCAAAATCGGAATCTCTACCGCAGAAGTTTTTGCTTTCATAGACCATTTTCTTTCTGTCAGAGAAGATAATAATACAACTACATATATAAAGTAACAAAAGAAAAGTATAACATACACAAAATCATGCACTAAGGAAGAAAATATCGTTGAGCAAGAGAAAATCCCACCCACTCCTTTTGCTTAACACCATCTAAAGCCCCACGACTACTAAACCATAACGGATGACGAAAAAAATAATGTCACAAAGTTTAGCTTTTCGCAGGAAACATTTGTAAGCAAAAACAACAAGAACCATTGAAGGAAAATGGCAGTAAATATGTAGCAAATGTTTTCACCATAATTAGGGTTTTATATTCACGCGGTTGTTTCTACAACTGGATTTACTAAGCTTATAGTTTCTATCGTTCCCCACGATTATTGTAATATTAAAATAGCAAATATATTAAAGGAACCAAAACATGTGTCAGAAGGTTTTCATCAATTCCTAGGAACTGGTGTGGAGCACCGAAGGGAAAGTTCTGGCTAAGATTTTCCATATCCGCTAGTTTTGTAAGGTGAAATTTAAATAATAGGACAAGCAGATCAATAAAACCTAAAGACTGAACAAGAAATCAACAGCACATGCAAATAAGAAAGAGATCATTTTAGAGCTGACCTGAAACTGAAAGGCCTCTGGCAGAAGCGGGACCAGTGCACAGGTCCTGAAGTTGCGTTTCGATCTTGTTCAGGAAAGTCGTAGCCTCATCGAACGGCCTCGCCAGATCGGATTTGTACTTAACCAATATATCGCAATATGTTTCCTAAAATAGCAAAAAATGATTTATAGAAAAGATTAAAAGGTTAGAGAATTAAAGATCGAGACCAAGGATGAAGTGAGAAACCATGAACTCATCAAGTTCAGGATCAGCTCCAAAGCAAGATAAAGGAGCAACATCTCTCTTGTACACATCGTTCTCTCGCTGAATCTCTTCCAACACACACGCTATCTCCAAAGGAGCTCCCACCTGCGAATAAAGTAACAAAAAAAACATACTCATCAGCACAACTGATCTTGGTTGTGTGTATATAAATCAACCAATCACCTTTTGGCAATCGATGTAGGTCTGAAGCAAGCGGGGATACAAAGGATGAGAAGCGATTTTCGACTTAATGAGACCAAGTGAGGGGTTGTCCTGATCAGCTCTTCGAGCAGGCGGCGCAATCGAAACCTCCGAGGACAAAGCAGAAGCTGCTGCTGAGAAAAGCTCGTTGGATCCAAACACGTGGTTTTCTCCGGCGGATGAACAAATCAAGTTATGGTAATCAGACAGCGACATAAGACTCTCCGAAGAAGACATCATCAGCTCAGCCTTCTCCGAGTAATCTCCCGCCGAACGGAAACCGCACATTCTATCCATAACGTAGCTTTGATCTTTCAAGCCTTGTCTTGTCTTTACTTTCTGATGAAGCACAAAGTTACGAAGACGATGAAACGGAGCTGCTCCACAAACTTGTATCCAGTTCCACTGCGTGGAGAGAGAGACAATGAAAAAATAGAGTGAGTCGGTCTCGGACTGTCGTTCGAGGGCATGATCGTAAATAAAATAAACCAAAACGTTTTGGACGAAAAGAATATATTTATATTGAAAATTACGAATTTAGGTATAAGACCTATTTATCGTTTTTTCTTCTCTCCTGAGTCCTGCCAGTGTCCTTGAGATACACTAGCATAAATTTCAATATTTCATGCATATTGGAAGCATCATTAGTGGGGTATTTACATGATTTCTCATAATTAAAATAATAAAATAGTATAACAAATTTAAACAGAAAAATTTCAGCAAAAGATATAAAATGTCAAATTATGTGGGTGATTTATTTGTATATATTTAAATTTAAATTATATTATTAAATAATATCAATATAATATATTTGCGATGTTCTTGTTAGAGTATTTATTAATAAAGCTGCTTTATATTACTTGTACTAGTATTATTTGCATAAGCGACATTATCAAATTATTCTATAATATATATAAATATACTTTCTCACTTTTAAAATTAAGGAGAGTGAAAAAAGAAGAAAGGCTTGTCATATGTGTTAAGGAATACGATTCGGGTAAATTAAATAACCATGATCAGCCTGCTTGTATTCTTTCTTCGTGATTCAATACCACCTTTTTTGTTTGTCCCATTCAAATGTATAACATTAATCATGACTAGTTTTGATATACATCAATTATTGTCTAAAAGGCGAAAATAACACCCTAAGACCATCCTAATGTTACATCATTTTTGAAAAATATTTAAAAAACAATAAAATATTCTTCAATAGTGCAACAGCAAAAAATGAGGATATAAATAGTATCCTCTCGAATTTGAGGAACACTATTCACAAATCATTTTTACTATTGAACTTTTTATTTACAAATTGATCTTTAAATTTTTATATAGTTTTATTTTATATTTAAAAGATTCAATATTTATGTTTTATACTTTATTAAAATTAATAATACTTTCGTTAATACAATTATAAGTTAATATAATTCATTTTCTATTTTCTAAAACTAAATTTATGTATAAAATAAAAATTTAGTTAAAATAAAAATTATAGTTGAATTTTTTTTTGTGATTTTTTAAAATACATAGCTTTATTGTAATTAATAATAAGTATTAATAATCGTACATAATTGGAATATTTTATTTTGAGGAAAAAAAATAAAGGTAACTTTGGAGCAAAATTTAATTTGACGCCAACTATAAAATTATGAGGAAATTTTTTATGCGAACCCATTGGAGATGTCTTAAGTATCCATTTTATTTAAACCCCCAAACTTAATTTTTGTAAGAATTTACGTTTTAATTAGGTGATCAAGCAGGGTAAAAAAAAATAATCTAATTAAGTCTACAATTATTTTGTTAACAGAAGAATCTGTTAGATGGTTCCATGGCTAAATATTCTTTATTGCATTAATTTAAGGCTCGAATGGTAGTTAACTAGTTACCAGTGGTATGCCAGTAAACTTATGTGAATGTATGGATAGTGCTGTGTCTCTAGTGCAGTGGCCTTAATATTTTAAAATGAGAACAGCAAAAATCAGCGTTATGTTTGTTGGATTTTTATTGCCAGCAATTCAACAACCAAAAAAAGAAAAATTATCGTTATCATTTGTCGTTATTGTTGACGACATAGATATATATATTACAATATATCCACTGTATTAATAACTAAAATCTAATGTAAATCTATAAATTAACGCACAAGATTTCAGTTTAAAAATATTATTTTTTTCGTTTCATAATACTTGATGTTTTACCTTAACGCATATTCGAAATCTGAATGGTAAAATGCATGACAACAACGGAATAACCGTGGTCCGGTTTTAATAATAACAAAATACATATATACATAAATAAATATAGAAATATTTGTTACTATTAATAGCGGTGCAGGGGTGTAAGTCATTATTCGAAACCTCGCTTGAACAATTTATAGATGATATGCGACACCTCGATCTCGATTGAAAATGATTTATACGTGTTATATACAGTCCAAATGACTATCAATTCTGTGGAAATGGACGGACAGGATTAGCCCGATTTAGAAGAGTAGTGTTTTTTTTTTTTTGTCAACAGAAGAGTAGTGTTTACATTTCATAAAATTCTGTCTGCAAAACTTTATTTTTATTTTCAAATTAACTAGTACACATATATATGATCACTGATATTAGGGGCGGATGTAGAACAGTAGGCACACGGTATTTTTCATCCTGTTTAATTTTTTAATCAAGGACATTACACAAAGTGTAAATTAGTGAAGAGAATAAAAAAGAGTTGGGGTGCATCCACCCCTGGTACATATTATACACTAACAACATATTTATAGTAAGTTCCATATTAGTTTAGGATATCTCTAATGGTTATCTTCATTCCTTCCTCAAAATAAAATAAATTCATAATAAGTTTACATTTTGTTTCCTTCATTTTTTTTAGAGAATATTTTAGTTGACAAAACCGAATATTTTAATATTTTATTATTAATATTTATTTATTAATTTTAATAATGCTTGTTATTTTACAAGACTTAAAAATTTTACTCGAATATAATTTTATTCCCTCTAACTATTCATTATATATATAAGTTCAGTTTCTAAAAAAATATATACTGAATTTTTTAGATATAAACTTATAACTATATCGTGAAAATATTAATAATTCATTAAAGTATAAAACACAAATATTTTACTTTTAGATATATAACAAATTATATAAACGTTTAAATACTAATTTATAAATAAAAAGTAAACACTAAAATTATGTACTATTCATTTGGTTCATGGACTCTAATACAGTAAAAAAAATTTTATAAATGAATAATGTTGAAACAATAATATTTTATTAGTTTCATAGACTTAGTAATTAAAACCTTACCAACTTTATGCACCTATGCATGACGGAACCTTATGGACGCGCGGTTGTATAATTATCGAAGCCGTGTTATAACGCGAGAAGTGTACATCTATGAATTGATGATAAAAAGAATACACCCATATCTATGAATTATTGATGATAAAAAGAATACACCCATGACCCGTGTGTTGTGGAGTATTAGAGAGTACAAAATACTTTCTTGGGATTGTTATCGTGTCTTTATTAGGCATATACTCTACGATATGTATATTATTATTGTCTCTTTTAGGCATGTTTATTCCCTCGGATTAGGTCTGGACGTTCGGTGAACCGTTCGGTTTCGGTCCGGATAATTCGGATTTTCGGTGTTATGCTCAGAAGTGCCATTCGGATTTTATTAATTATCGGAACGGTTTCAGTTTGGTTCCTTTCAGGTTCGGTTCGGATCGGATGTAACCAATGTTTAAAATCGTCCAAACATTTTTTTTTTTTAAACCTTAAAAATTGACAAAAACTTTAACATATTTAACTAATTTCGAATATCTTCGGATCTTAGTTCGGATGTCGGTTCGGTTCGGATTATAACCAAACACTAAAGTATTAAGCTCATAAGTCCCGTTCGGATATTTTTGTATAACAGTTCGGATTCGGTTTCGATTTTTCCGGTTCGGATCTAGGTAGGTACTTCGGATTGAGTTAAAAACGCCCAGGTCTACCCCGGACATAATAATATAAAGAGAATAATACGTTTGAGTGTTTACAAAAGCATAGTTTGCTTGCAAGTAAACCCCAATAGAGAATCTATAGTGTTTAAAAAAAAAAGAATCTATAGTGTATGTAAGAAACAAATAAAATTCAATTGGAAACAATCTACTTAAATTCGAGGATAAATATTCGTCGCGTGACGAAAGAAGTTGCACGGCCGTGAATGACCTGAATACGCTTTCTTGTTCCAATTACGGTGGCCGACACAACACCCTACGATTCTAGTTGTCTAACTGGATCGGTTTAACTTTAACTTCACTTCTTTGATTCTAATTCTCTGGTTATATGTATACATGACCACGGTAGCTACGTGCTCTTTGTCGATCACAGCCATCAAGTGATGGTCTTAGCGAGCAATTGTTGTGCTTAATTGCTGTCATGTGCTAATTAAAAATCTTTTGAAAAAACTTTTAGTGGCCACTCGACTAATAGCACTTCTCATTATATGCATAAAGAATCTTAAGTCGCGTATTATATAAACTGATATATACACTATATGGTAATAGAACCTGCAATTTAATTTATTTCTTCACGTTTATCAAATTAAATTACGCTTAAATAATATATAAATAATATTTGTTATGAATAGAATGATAAATATATCCCTATGTATAATAATATGATTAATTATATACATTGAAAATAAAAATAAACTATTTAAAAAAATGTTAAATAATAAATTAAATACTAAATATGTATTTCATTTGAAATTAGAATTAACAGTTAGTGTTTAAGGGTAGAAATTAGAAATAGAATTAATTAGTGTTTAAGATAATCTTTTAATGTTCAATGAATGCTATTTTGTGGATTTTTAGATGCGTTTTATAATCAGTTTTTAATATGGGTGATTGGTTGGGCTGTAAGAAGTGACTTTAGCTTTAATTTTCATCTACAACCTTAAATACTACTAATCATGCTTTATCTTATTTTTTAAAGTTACAACAAAAAAATTAAAGTTTCAGTAAAAACATACAAAAAATAGTTGTAAAAATCTTATTTTCTAAAGCTCCATTTTTTTAGCTGTAAGAAATTTTAAAGTTACATCCCTTAAATCTAAATCAAAAAATTCTACAGACTAAATTCTAAAGTAAATTTTCTACATTACATCCCAACCAATCGCCCCCATTATCTATGGATGTTGCCATTTTCTAAATTCAATATCAGTTTTTTTTTTTTTTGACATCGTTCATTATCAGTTTTCTTATTTTATGAAAAACTCATTTTATGCATGGGTCTTCTCCGAAACCCAATCCGACGAGCCAGTATTTTTTTTACGAAAAGTAAAAGTGTAGTAAAGGTCTTTTCGTTGATGTTACAGTTTGATGGACACATCCATCGGACCACTTTGGTGGGAAATTTTACTGACATAAAGCTTTGGTTGCGTCCAAACCATATAAAACGACAGAGCTTTGCTTCTTCCATTTCACTTCGTTGGATCGTCCCGGATAAGAATCCCACCGTTGGTCTTCACGGCATACACATAAACATATATATTACATATGTAATCTATCATATTGTTTTTTGGTAAAGGCTCTAGGTTACACGTTTTTATATGATCATTGCACTCGAGAAATTAGACATGTTTTGGTCCGACCCTTCCATCATCAGTCCACATGACTTTGCAGAACAAAATAAAGATAACAATAGTGGCTAAATGATTGAATCAGTTTGTATTTACTGATGCTGATATTTACAGGTGAGTAGGTGAGTTTCAACTTTCATATATTCTGGTTTTACCTGATATTCATTATTTTGTTAAATTCATTTATGTATATTAAGCTGCCTCAACTTTTCAGGAATTCTCAAACAATGTCACAAAAAGTTACTGTATGTTGTTACGAAAGCAAATATTTAATTATTATAACGTTAAAAATGAGTACTTTATTATTTAACATATTTATATTAAAATTTTAAAACGACTGTACATAATTCTGATAAGTTGAGCATAACTGAGATATTTAGAAACTCGTATAGAGGGTTTAAATATAAAAATTTACCAAAACATACCAACATACCTTTTCAAAAAAAAGTGGACAAAATAGTCTCCTATAGCTTTGTTTGTTAAGCAAAAACTGAAGACAGATCGATTTGATTTTTTTTTTGTTCTTCAGCCTTCGTTGCACCAAAACCTTATATATACACCAAAGTTCCACAATGATTTGGCCGGAAATATAAAACAATGGAAGCCTTTATGTGTCTAGAAAGTCAATTATGGATTATTTAAAAATTATCTTTAGGAATAAATCTTGTGAAATGTCGCTTGAAACAGTGGGAAATAATAGTTATTGGAACAGCATCCTTGAGGTAGCATCTATATTGTTGTCACACAGCATCATAATCGGCTTCTGAGTTCTAACCTTACAACCTAAAATAATCGGCCATCACAAGCAATTATGCATTCATCTGTATGTCCTAAAATATGAGTATTGAGACAAAAACTTACTTTAACATTAACATCTTCTTGAGAAAAAAACATTAACATCTGCTTTTCAAACAAAACCAAATTTATGAATTATTTAAACACACAAAAATATTTATATAAGAGGCGACGTTAAACAAACAACCACATTGTATGAAGATACTTGTTTAAGAAAGAAAAAACATTACTGTTGACAAAAAAACAGTCTTTTATTCCCATGGTTAACTAAACAGGTCTTATTATAAATTACTGTAGTTCAATGATTTTATTCCCATGATTACCACGTGGTTATAAGAAAAGAAAACCCGAAGTCTGGGGATGTCGTGGACATGCATTAAAACAAAACAATATCAAAGCATCCTGATGCAAAGTGTTTAATATATGTTTCTTAACATAAATTTTTTTTTTCAAATCTATCTTGTGAAGTGGTCCTTCGGTTTTGTCTGTGGTCCATCAAATACAAACTTTGTCTTTCTTTTGTTATCTTATAAAATTTCGAAGTTCAACAGAAAGTGATGTGTTATATTTCTTATATGCTTACTGAATAATAGTAAAAACTAGGACACTGCGGAAATGGATCAGTTTAAGTTGTATTTTTTTATCAATTGTATTATAATGAAAAACGAAAAATAGTCTTAAGACATCAAGAGTACCATTGAAATACACGCAAAAACTTATTACCATGGTAACATTTTATATTTTGAGACAACGTTTATGCTGTGTTAATATTTTTTAAACTAAAAGGATATACTATATTTGTTTATGAATTCGGTTATGCACCTCAGTTCATCCAGTACAAATTTAAATGGACCGTTAGAATTTTAAAACACGAATAGTGATTTGTCGCTAATACTATTACCACATATTGTTGGTTTATCAAATAAAATTAAAATGAAAGTACATGTACAAAAAAAGTCTAAAAACTTCTAAATATTTTTTTTGAGTTGAGTCAAAGACAAGAGTGCAAGGAAATTGGGCTCCAACTGTGCGGGTGAGATCAAAAGATACATATATGGAAAGTTAGTTTTATTTAATTACCTAAGGTCAAAAGCTTACCAAAGATAAAATCTATTTTGATTAACGTGGCACAATTTTGTTTATCTTCGGTTTTGACTTAGATTGGATATTACTATATTTATATAAGATAAGCCTAGCCTTTTGGTTATGGCGCATTTGACGGTGGAAACCTAACTATTATTCCAAAAGTGCAAGTATTAGCTGACTTTTTTTTTCATTGGGTATAGCTCGCAAATCATAACCATCATGTTTAAAAGGAGCTAAAAAGCTGATACACGTTATTCTAGTCAATGCATATACTATAATTTATAGAAATTAAATTCAAGAATTGCTTCATACAGAAAAATAGAGATGGTACACTTCAACCGCTTTTTTTTATCACAGTTAAACAAAAGTTTGCTTTGTAAAAAAGAATTTCTCTCTCTAGGATTAAGTTCTCTCATCTCTCTAAAAAATCTCCAGTAAAGCTTGCCGTGTAGGGTAGCCGGCGGCGGCTTTAGCCATCGGTCACCTCTATTTCTTTTGTTTTCTGGTGTCCCGATCTTTTGAGATCAGTATCTTTTCCGGCTAAGTCCGATGTAAAGTCTGATGTATTCGGTTTATCTTTGTTTTTGTTTTATTTTACATCTATGCTCACCTTCTGCTAGGAAGTTATTTTTCTGGGTTGATTTATAGTTCTTTCTGTTTCTTCCGGTATTGCTTGTTCTTCTTTTATGGTGAGTAAATCTACACTATCTCTATTGAGTTTGTTTGAAGTGGAGTTTCTCAATAAACAGAAGATTCAGATCAATTGTGTTTGAACATGAAGAAATAGTTGTCTCTTCACCGTGTTAGGTGGTGCGCCAAAGAGTGTTTGATCTCAGTCATCTGCGAGCTTATTTTCCAGTGCTTCAGATTTAGACCTATCATCAACCCGGCGATTAACAGAAGGTGTACTAACATCTTTTGAGTTGAGACCCTGGAAGAGAAGCACACCGTAGGTATCACCGTCGGAAGCTTACCAGGAAACGTTTCTTCGGTGATGTTCCAGAGAATTCGAGTCTATCCGGATGACGTCATTCCCTAAAATCTCGACACGTAGTTGGCCTTAAATTTGAACTTATCCTATCTTTTGTACAAGCTTATATTGGGCTTAAAATATATTGGGTTTAATCTCTCACTTGAACTCTGTTTATAATTTGGGCTTTTGTACCTTTTAGAATAAATGAAATGTCGACGGAAAAAAAAAAGCAAAAATTTTGGAATGGTTAATTTTCAATCTTTGCCAAATGTTGCGCTGAACAATATTTTTATGGCACTGGCGTATATGCGATTAGTTCAAAAAAGCTAATTTGTGTTACGTTTGTTTAGCGACTCAAAATTCAACATATCACCCAAAATAACTTGACCACATCTCTTCAACTATATCACTCTTTCGAGGGTCTCCCGATAAAAGTGTACCGATAATGTGGCTAAGAAACCACGTTGTGCACATACATGTTCTTGAAAGTCGTAGTAACAATAAAATAAGTAAAAACAAGCTGTAGATAAGAAACCGAGGGCCGAGGGGTTGAGAAAGATCCTAGGTTGGAAGGAATCGGAAACGGCTATATGTTTTTTGAAACGTAGAAACGTGATTATTAACAAAAAATAGGAATGAAAACGTTTTGAAACGTTTATAAATATAAGTACAATTGTTTTCTTCTATTTAATGCATCTAAGAATACAAATCAACAAATAACCATTGATAGTGTTTAAGTATACAGAAATAAAATAAATAAAAATAAAATATCAAAAATCATATAAAAATTCAAAATAACACAAATCCAATACTCATATATTACTTAATTTAACTCAAGATAAAAATCATAAAGACAAGCCAAAGATCAATAGCATCATCTTCAGCCTCATTTTCATTAGCTCCAGCAAACTTAACCATTTATCACCAAGAGAAAGATAAATTCAAGTCTCCCAATATTAATCTCATCCAATGAATCAAACCTCCAACATCTCATATATGATTAAAACCATCTTTGTATTCAAGACTTCGTCTATAGATGGAAAAAGAAGATTAGTGTACACAAATACCAAATCTTCTGCTCTTTGCAAAGTATATCCCCATATTTATAAATGGTTTATAAATCTGTTTTAAATTAAAAAATAACATAAGAGTTTTTTTTGCTTTTCCAAAAAGAATCTGTAATTTCTAAAATTCTAAAATGAAATTTAAAAAAAAAAACGAGTTTTGAATGTGTTTTTACGAGTTTCAAGAAACTCCGATTCTTAAACGTTTCAAAACGTGAAATGGACATTTACTCGAGTTCCATTCAATCTAAAAAAGAACTGAGACTATTTTTTTTTTTTTTTTATAGCTGGAAAGTATCAGAAAATGAAAATCTGACTGTTGAAATCTATGATTATTTTCTTTAAACCATTTGAATAAAATTTTGATTTCAGATTAAAACTGAAAAGTGAAACAGCCTAGAGCCGACAACTTTTGTGCGTGCTTTATTAGAAAGTTTTTTTATAATTAGAAAGTTAAAACTTTCTGTCTAATTTTCCAAAGATAAATTTGAAATATAATTTTATTGATTCTTATTTATGGGGATGTATTTTTATCCCGCCAATTTGTCTATTTCAATTGCAATAAAAATTTAGATGACAAAAGTAAAAAGATAACAGTTTTAAGAATTTGTTTTAATTGTACTAGGTAAGGAACCCCGTGCGATATCGCACGGGAACTCATTTTATGAAAATAAAAATGCTATATTTTATAATATAGTTTTCTTATAAAAAATTGTTTACAATTTATTTTGAAGAAATACATGTCTTAGCATGTTATGGGCCTGAGGCCAAAAACAGTTTATTTTAAATTAATGAAAACCAGTTGATCAAAAAAGCATGAAACTATATTCTTGTTATTAATAATACTAAAAATCTACATTTTGTTTATAGGTTTGGTTGTAATAAAATTATAAATATTTTGAATAAACTTTATTTTGAACGAACAGACACATATTTTGAATTCTTTTAAAAAAATATAATAAAAATAATTTGTCACATGATAAAATTAACATCACAAAAAATTATGCAGTTTATATAAGAATAAAAGACACACCCTTGGACATTTTTAGGAAACTTATCATTATTGCATATTATTATGTACTTTTGTTTTTAGAATATGTTAATATAATACAATTTATTTGATAAAATATTTTGTTTATCAATGAGTCTAAAACATATTCAGTTTAGTTAAGAAAAAATAAAGATACACTCATATAAACAGATTAATTTTCTCTAAAATATAATTTAAACTGAAAAGATATTAACTTTTTTAAAAGGATACACTTTTAAAACATTTTAGTATTCTTAAAGAATGCATCTACTCAACAGAAAAATAATAATAAACAAATGAATACTTCCATAAAAATAAAATTAAAATTCAATAAACTGAGAAAACTAAGAATTATATAAATAAATACTCTTACACTATTAAATTGTACGTAAAAAATACAACAACTTAAAAATATAACTTATTGGTAAAGGCACACACACTGAAGTTTCCATGCATGTTTAAAGTTATTATAATGAACTCATTTTATTAAAAATATATGCCATTTTCATTTATAACATTGCTTTAAATTTCTGAAAGAATTTTTGTAAAACACTAACACTTATTATAGTAAACTATGGAACATAAAATTAACTAAGTTGATAAAATATGGATTTACCTTTTTGAAACCATTAACCACTTTTATTAGATTTTCAAATAGCATTTTTGAAAGCGAGGTGATATTTAGATATAAATACTCTAAAATTTTATCGGTTCCTCAAACCAAAATTTCCCACCTTAGCCTAAGATATAAGAAAAACAGAAAAAAAAATTCATGTATTTATATATTTCTTCAAAGATTTTTGATGATTTTGGAACAATGAATCTCTTTTATAGTATATCTATGATTATCGTGTTTTCCTGGTTGTAATTTATTAGTGTCCACAACTCTTTATATAGAGAACTAAGAGTTGCAATGGTTGTTAATACGAAAAGTTGCAATGATTTATCACCAAAGACGTCTATTGTCACCTACAATTGCAATGGTTCATCACCAAAGATTGTAATGGTTCATCACTAAAAATTATATTCACCAAAAGTTACAATATTTCATTTACTTAGGTATAACTGTTCACAAAACAATTGCACTGATTCACTTAAACTGTTACAAATATTCACTTTAATCGCTAATAATTCTTCCATTTACGTTTAATAGTCTATGGAACTCATGTATAAAGGAAAATGTTTTAACCAATGCAATTATTAGGATGAAAAACACATATTTAAACATTTTGACAACTTCTATTAAACTCATACAATTTTTAGGATGAAGAAACACATTGTTAGAATGAAAATACACATTTTTAGATAAATTTTTAAGATGAGAAGACACACTGTAGAATGATAAGATTTGTGAATATATAAGAACACAACTATAAACATTTTGCCAACCGCTTAAATATCAAAACAATTTCATAAATAACTCCAAAGAACCTATATAATTTATAGGACTATAAAACATATTTTTAGACATTTTAAACTTTCTAAAACCAATTTTTTTAACAGTGTCAAGACATATCATTACATAGTTTTACAGTTTACTAATTAAATAAAATATTTATAAAGAATACTTAAAAATATTACATACCTACAATGTAAGATTTTTCTTTTTTACCATACAGTTAAAAATAACATTTATATATTTCAATTAAGAATAAATCAATATGTTCTGTTTTTTGAAAAATCTCATCGTATATAGGTTTATGAAATTTCAATTAAAGTAAGTTTTGGCTGTTAATCAATATATTATCTCTCCAACTTCTCCCAAAAGAATGGGTTACCAAAACAATAGGGTATCATCATTTCACATTTCGTTGAAATAATGTGTGTAGTTGTAGAGGACACTAACCAGTCTCTTCACTTCTTCAGTATTAGTATATATCTTGACAATTACAACAAATAAAATAACTAATCAACTTATAAGTTATAACATGACTTACAAAGTCGAACATGTGATCATGGGAAGACTCATCATTCGCTGCTTGCGTATCTCTGCACCTCCGTATACGCGTTCGTCCCGAGACGCCACTAGACCTTATTTAAATTAGAAGAACAATACGATTTTGAACCTTGATCGACATGTAGACCAATATTTGTTTTTACGTTATGCGTTATAACAGTTCCAATTCCTATGACAATGATACAACCCATTATCCATTAAAATAATTATACGTCACATATACCAATTACCCCATATATATAGGCAATAAAACCTAATGAATAGATATAACTCTTACAATTTTAGAAAGACACTCTTTAAGATATTTTAACTACTTTTAAAACTAATTAAAAAGACACAACTCTTCAAACAATTACATGACAATAATAGAAACCTATTATCTGTAAAGATAATTATATGTCAATATACAATTACCCAATATATTTTTTATCAAAAAAATAATATATATATATATATAGAAGAAAAAATCTAATGAATAAACACAACTCTTAAATTTTTAGAAACACACTCTTTAGGATATTTTAACTATTTTTAAAACTAATTAAAAAGACACAACTTTTCAAACAATAACATTTTACAGGAAATGTTGAAAAGACACATATATAATTTGGCAACTTCTTTTTAACTATTGAAACTTCTAAGATGAAACAACACAACTTAAAGATGAAACCATCGTCATAGAAAGAAACCAGTGATCATCACACCAGAATAACACTCCTATGGAGAGACACAACGACAACGTCTAATTAACCCAACGACAATTTGGATGATCTCATCACTGCGCGTTTTCCTCTATAGATTTATTGAATGACAGACATAAACCCCTTGTTCTCTAATATGGTAAGCCTCAATCTAGAATCTAAAAAGAGCAAACGAAAGAACAACAACATAAATTTAGATGTATTAAACTATTAGAAAATTGAATGATGAGAACCCCAAATTTGTCTAAAGGAAAGGACATTGATAGTGATTTCTTAAAAGAAACATGAGGTTATGATGAACGATAACTTTGAACTATTATTGTAAACACGTTTCAAATCCAACAGTAACAAAATGCTCACTGAAATTAGAGATGGCAGTAAGTGATAACCACCAACTCAATTGCATCGCAACTGGAATTACTGCCACGAAAGTTTTGGCTTGCGAAAACATTAATTCTAATTTTCTTCAGATTGGGATAGAGAGCAAAACAAATAAATCAATTCTGAGATTCTTGGTGGAAATGAAATTTGAGAGGAGACAAAAGAACGATGGAGGACTAATTAAAGTGTTAGTAAAACACATATACACACATATATAGAGAGATTAATAAGAGAAATTTTGTTTAAGGGTTGCCTTGTTTGAGAATGAAAAGATGCCAAGCAAAACAGTTTTTTTTTGACATTTTTTAGAAAGGACACAATTTTTCAATATAAGTGAAATTCATAACCTTTAGAATTAAATAGGATTGCTATTATTAGTAGATTAGCACTACGAATACATAACCATTTATTTCCTATTAGTATACAGTTGTTCCAGTTACTTTGTTAACATTACCACAAAGTTTAATTTTTGGTGGACGTCTATCTTCTTAAAATTACTTACAACTACTACCAAATACTAATATTATGTATTATCTAATTAGTGATTAGTACGATGCTATTTTGTTTTAATTTTGTCCACTAAGATATAAAACAAATATTTTGGTGTATTTCGTCTCTTCGTTTAAATGCTCTTTTAACACTTAAATGGCTATTATGTATACAGAAGATGTTCAACCATGTGTGTGAAGAATCGGGTCAACGACAAAAATGATCGAAAATGTTATCTTCTTCGCCATTTTCGGATACGAATATAAAGGTTTGTTCAAATCTGAATAAAATATGTTTTCTCAGGAATTTCAGTTCCAAAATATTCCCGTAAACATGATGCTTCTTTTGAAGTTTGAAAATAAAAGTCACACGATATAATAATATCTGAATGTGATTAAATAGGGGAAGAAGAGAAGATATGATTAATTAGCTTAGAGGGATATATATTTATTCATTATCTAATTGAAAATGGATTTGTGGAACTTATGATGTCTCCCTTTCAAATCCGGTCCACTATTATTGTTACATTTCTGATAGAATTAAGAGAATCTTGTCTATGATGCAGATATGCTAGAAAGAAAATGGTAATGTTCATCAGGCTATTCATAAAAATAATCATGGTGACCGTCTAAGTGATTTATATGTTCCTTCAACAGGAACTTTGAATGTCATTTACAAAAAAAATTGATACAGAAGGCAGGAAAGAACCTGTATCTGTACATGATAGTGTATAAATTTTTGAACTCTGTTCAAGAATATAACCAACCATTCGTGTATATAGGCTATGTGTTACTGTGGTTCTTCTGAGAAACATTTTGAGAGCCACATGTACTTCAACTTCACGATCAACGCAAAGACACCAAAGCACGGTACGTGCATCAACCCAACGGCGGCATACCTGCCATCAATTAAACCATTCAGTCCATTTAAGATCAAGAATCATTGTCTACATCAGAAGTTGAGTTTGATCTCTATTATTTGGTGGTACAGGTTGTTATAAAAGTAACGGGCGATGAGTTTGTGTAGCGTACCATAAAGGGGCGTAGGATGATGACAAGTCCAAGAATGGGTATGGCCACCTGCATAAACAGATTACACATATGTTATAGTAAAATGTTCATAGGATCATGTAAAGAAGGATAGAACCATGGTCCATGAGTATTACCAGAAAGAGACACAAGCATGAACAATCCATTGGAATATAACAAATACACCGGTCCATACCACAAAGTATGATATCCTGAACAATGGGAACCGCTGCATACAAATAAATCATCATACCACTATAACCACATCATCTTATTACGTTGAGTAAGGAAAGGATAGAGAGACTAACAAGAGAGTTCAAGAAAGTTTCACCGAGGAGGAAAACAGCGTTGACTGAGTGCATAATCACAATGAACTACAGTATAAAATGTTTGGTTAGAGTTGAGCATGTCAGATACAACTTACAAAATGTGTGTTAAAAGTTAAAACTTACAAAGTCAAGATTGAAATCTTTGGAAGTGAGAAAAGGGTAGATAATGAACCAAAACACACCATCTGTAAGCAATACAGCTCCTGCACAAGTCTACAAATCCAAAAACACATGTTCAGAGACAGAGAGAAACTTAACACAGAGAAACGTAACACATCTGACACTTACTTGAAAAAGAATCTGATGGATGTAACCCAATGTAGAAGCTAGTTGACGTGTTGACCTATTATGTCTCTCGTGTCCGTTAGAAGCTTTAAACACATTCGAGTTTTCGCCATGAATTGGAGGTCTATACGACCCTTGCTCTTCATCTACAGTACTAACTCCGTTCTGATAGTTATCACCAGATCTAAATTTGTATATGGACATCAAGGCTGCAACCTGCATTATAATCAAGTCCAATATAAGTGTCCACATAAAAACACATCTAATAATCAACATTCACTGACGCATAGAAGCATGGGCGGTCCTGAGCATACCCAAGTAAAGCATTGGTCATAGGCCCCCACAAATTTCAAAAAATAATTAATATAGACATAAGTCTCCAAATTTATTTAAAATTTTTATTTTTTATAAAAACTTTTACTAAATTATCTAACCCCAAAATCTCACTGATGCTGGTGAATTGTTAAGAAAAAAGGCATACCCCAAAGTAGATTGTGACCAATGTGAAAGTCCATCTGATAAGAACAATCAAAACACTCTCCCATCAGAACAAGTGAACGTTCCTCAAAATGTGAAATCTAATCAGATAATACGGAAGACTCACTGTGTGTAGAAGATGAAGATGCCAGCTCCATCAGCAATAGCATTACCAGAGATGAGTCCAAGAAGAGTAACAAAACCGAAAACTCGAAAACCTAAAAGCCAGTTCGGATGAATCCTTCTCACACACGTGTTCCACGTTTCATCATCGTACACAACTCCTGTTCCTTCTCTTTGATCATGATCATGACCACCTCCACGTTTCCTGCGTTTTCCAGGTCCTTCGTATCTCCAAATTAAGAAAGAAGATAGAAAGAGAGACGTTAAGACGAAGATCGCGCAGAGGAAGAATCTCCAGTTCAGCCAGTAACTTGGGATGTTGGTCTCCGCAGACATTGTTGGTTGCCACGTGTGCTCTGTCGAACCTGTCACGAAACTCGAAAGATCAACTCGGCTGAACACATTCTTTGTCATCGTTATCAAAATGTCTCTGTAACTTTCTTAGTTTCAGCGTTTGTTTATGCTACAACAAGCTGATGAGTTCATGTCGAGGGAAAAGAGAAAAAGCAGAGGCGAGAAACACATGATGAGACATCACGGAGTTGGTTTTGCATTAACATCAAAAAAAAAAGGAGAAAGAAGATAAAAGTTTAAATGATCGAGTGATGTAGCATTCAAAGCAAGAGACAGATTCTTTACTTAACCAGAGACAAGAAAAAAAACCAAAGTAAAAAACAAGAAAAGAAAAAACAAGAAGAGAGATAAGACAAGAATCATTTAAAGGAGACTAGATGTGATACCTGTAATAAAGCTTTGATCTCTTGTCTTCCGTATCAGATTCTGTTAGTAAACTCCATGAGAAGAACTCTCTCCTCCTCTGTAATGAATTTCGAATCTGATGATTTTTTAAAAATGATTTTAATTGGGAGAGTTTGTGGGAGATTTGGCTTTTGTGTTTCTTTGTAATTATCACTGCCACCTCCACACGTTTATTAGTTTTTTATTTGGTTTTAGTTTATTTAATTTAGAACCGTTGATTTTCCCGAGTAATCAAATCGAACGGTCAAGAGGAAAGGGTCTAGAAAGCTGGAGGTCGAATGTCCTTCTTATTCCAACTTGTAACATCTAGCATCTGTGTTAAAAAAAAAAAAGTAACATCTACCATCTTTCTTATGCTAACTTGTTTATATTACATAAGGCCCATTAATGGATTATCTAAGGTCCACTAAAGGATACTAGAAAGCTGAATGGTCATTAAGTTGATGAATCAAAGACTGTACAAAATGTATATACAGAGCTTCGGTGTGTGGGTAATCTTTTGTAAGAAAAGAAAAAAATGATACATGCATATTAAACTAGGGCAAATCTCTTAAAACGATATAAAATAAAGTTTTTATGATCAAAATAGCTCATGACAAAAGAAAATGATCTAAATAAATTTCATTAAAAAGGAAAATAAAATTAACCTATCTTTATTGATAATATAGTTAATTTAAATAAGTATTTAAATATATATTTTTTAAACACCATAAATTCTAGACCATAAAACATTAATTCTTAAAACCCTAAACCTCATTCCTCAAAAACAAACTCTAATTCTAGACTAATTAACCCAAAGTATACATGTGTCTTTAAGCCTTTAAATGAAGGTTACTTTGGTTACTTTTTCATTTTTAATTTATTTTGTAACATTTTTTTCTGAAAACTATTATAAGGTATTTTTCATTAAAATATACTTAATTCAAATATGAATAGGAAAAACTAAACATTATGCAAGTATTTAAACTTCAAAAAGTAAATCTGTTTCAAATAAAAACAAAAGGTTGAAATAATATGAGTAACTAGATAATAGGAATAAACTTAAATCAAATAGAAATACAAAAGCTTTAAGACATGTGATAAAATTTAATTAGAAACAAAAAATTAATTGAAGAAAAAAAAAGAAAAAAATATTTAGTGGTGTGTGATTTCGTATATACACTTATCTGATTTATTTTATTTTTATGGATGATAAATATTAAATGGGAATATGCACAACCTAATCTAGTAGATTATAAACTTATTATAAATCTACCATCATTCACATTGGTTTAAAATCTACTTAGACTTAATAAGAGTTGGTGTACACAAAAACATTTAACAAAAAAAAAAGGTGTGTGGAAGCCCTTTAACATTAGAAAGTTTGGGTTTCGAATTCTGAAAAAGTGTGAAATTATGTAACTTAATAGGAAAAAGGTTAAAGGTTTACAAATTTTCTTTAACAATGTGCCAAGAATAACGTGAAGACTAGTCGTAATTGATTTAACAAAAAGAATAATGGCTATATTTTTATTTTTGAAAAACGGCTAGGTTTTTCCTTACTATATTCACATCTATCATGAATGCTTGATTAGTGATGGGAATAACTTACGTGTAGCGCCGTAGCGGCAGCATGGTCTGGTATGCAAAAGAAAAATATTTTTTGACTCTTGCCCAAACGATTTAGTTCCTATCCGTTTTTTTCCTTCTCCCTTACCGATAAAATGACACTACACATCGTCGAGCTTGCCCGAGTCACCCTGCCGCCGACTCCGACTCGGTTCTAAACACCGCCAACTCACTCCCAATCCCGTTGACTTTCTTCGATCTACCATGGCTAGTATTCCCCCCAGTAAAGCGAGTCTTCTTCTACAGGCTCACCGAGTCTACTCGTGACCATTTCAACTCCTCCATCCTCCCTAAGCTCAAGCTCTCCCTCTCCCTCGTCCTCCGCAGCTACCTCCCTCTCACTGGCCGCATCCTCTGGGACCTAAACCAGCCCAAACCGAACATCATCGTCTCCCAAAACGACACAGTTTCAGTGACCATCGCGGAGAGTGACGCTGATTTCTCTCTTCTCTCCGGTTATGGACAACGTCCAGTTTCAGAGTTACACAACTTACTCCCCGAGTTACCAGTTTCCGATGACTCAGCGACAGCTTTCTCTCTTCAAATCACGTTTTTCCCTAACAACGGATTCTCCATCGGCGTTGCCGCACACCACGCCGTTTTAGACGGGAAAACGTCAAGCATGTTCGTCAAAGCTTGGGCCAACTTGTGCAAGGAAGAAAACAGAGTCGTCTCCTCTCTGCCGGAGACTCTAACTCCGTCTCTTGATCGGTCGTTGATCAACGACCAAACCGGACTCGACGAACAGATGATCAAGATCGTGACATCTCTGAAACACGACAAAACCGGCGGGAGAATAAGTCTGCGTCCGATTCCCGCCCAGGACCCCGCACACGACGCCGTACTGGCCACGCTAGTGCTGTCTCGTGATGACGTCGAGAGGCTCAGGGAGCGAGTCAAGAGCGACTCACCGACCCGAGATAAGAGCCTCCACCTGTCGACTTTCGTCATCGCCTACGCTTACGTGTGGACATGCCTTGTGAAGGCGCGTGGAGGAAGCGGGGAGAGACGCGTGTGTTTCCTCTTCTCTGGAGATTTCAGAGAGCGACTTGTTCCGCCGCTTCCGGCGACGTACTTCGGAAATTGCGTGTTTCCGGCGGGTAGCTACGACAGGAAGGCGGCGGATTTCGAGGGAGAGGAAGGGTTCGTAACGGCGGTTGAGATTCTCAGCGGTTTGGTGAAAGGGTTGAGTTCGAGAAGGATAGAGACGATAGCTGAAGAGTTCAAGATTGGGTTTGATTCTATGGGTGTCGCCTCGCAGTTCGGGACTGTAGCCGGGTCGACCCGGTTGGGTGTATATGATTCGGATTTCGGGTGGGGAAGACCCGTTAAGGTTGATGTTGTCTCCATCGATGGGGAGAGGATCTCAATGGCAGAGAGACGTGATGGATCAGGTGGTGTAGAGATTGGAATGTGCTTGAAGAAGAGTGATATGGACATCGTCCTTACTCTGTTCAACAATGGTTTACACAACTAAACGCCTTTTTTTGTTTCTACAAAATTTTAATAAGACATAGCTCATTGAGCTGTTAGTGTGTTCTTGTTTCTTGTGAAGCTTTGTAGGCAAGAAACTTGATCGTCAGAGTTGTGAGCTTTGTATGCGAACTATCTCAGAACATAATAGTTTCAACAGTTGCATTTTGTTTTGTCCATATCGCGAGAAACACATCAACATAATGAACATATCAAATGCTTTGAATTTGAATTTAGTGTGGTTGCTTTTAAGTGATCCATATATTTATAAGAGCATGATTATCCCTATAACCTCATTTGGGTTTCTTAAAGACTTTTAAGTGATCCATAATAGTTTTTGTACTCCATTGGTAGTTTCTTAATCAAGGGTTTTTAAAAAAGATTGTTTACAAGATTGAATTTTTTTAGATTCAGATGAATATTTTGAATTTGGATGTGAGAAAGAAGAATATGAGAAGGAGAAGATTGCACAAATTGTTTACAAGAGTTGTTCAGTACAAGATAGACTGTAACTGATAAATTAAAATGGAATTGATGGAACAAAAAAAATGGAATGATAAGAATGGAATACTCCAAAAAATGGAATGAAATTCATTCCTTTCATTCATGAACAAATTTCTTATGGAATAATTTTCTTTGTATTTTATCTAATTAGTTTTGGAATTGGTGGAATGAACATTACATTCCATTCATAGCAAATGGTAAAAAAAATTGTGGAATTAATGGAATCAACCATTCCACATCATTCCATTCCAAAATATTGTAACCCAGTTGCACCCATAGTATTTTAAAGACAATGACACAAGAAAACAACAAAACTATCTTGATTCCATGACGCAAGAAAAAAACAAAACAACAGAACAACTCGCAATGTTCCACCCGTGACACAAAGACATAAAACATTACACAATCAACATATCGTGTTCTCATCGTTTATCAGCACAAGACACAAGAATGTTATATCGAAAAGAGGAAATGGTTAAGATAAACAAACCTCAATGCTGGCAAGGAGGATCCTCAAAGCCATCTCATGACAATACTTCCCTCTCAATGGGTAAGAACCATATCTGATATAGATCAAAAAGATTATTGCACATCCTCAAAGATATTTTCAGGTAACACATCATGCAACTCTGAGGAGAATGTTCACATTATCATATTATTTTGTTCGATTTGAAACCTACGTTCAGACTAGTATTAGAGAGTATTAAGAGTAAACATACCCCGGTTTCCTTTAACTTCTTTTGCATCTTTCTTCTCCTTAGAGACCCCAACACAGTCATAGCAAAGATCTATCATGGAGGTGGAGACCTGTTTGAATAATCCACGAACTCTAAATCAGTACTTGAACATTCAAGAACCAGAAAAATAAATAAAAAAACAATGTCGTAAACACAGGTCTGGTGAAGTCAGCATTCGCCTGTCTTGACGCTGGTACCGATGAAGAAACCTCTCTTTATACCTAGACATCAACCAAACCCCGAAAAGACAAAGCAAAGCATAACCATGAAGGGAAGAAAAAAAAGCTTACAAAGATAACATGTTTTGCACAGATTTGATGATCCTATTTGCAATATATCTAACCACATCATGTTTGCAATATATCTCTTAAGTATGATTATGTGTTAGATTCTCTTATACATGTCATAGCTTTTATTACAATGATGCAAGCTGAATTTTGCATATGATATCAATTGCATGGTTGATAAATGTTTTAAAATCAAATATTATGTTTTCCAGCCCTTTTGACATTTAAGATCTTTTTAACATTTTCAGATTATATTGGACATAGATTAAGAAAATGCACATTGGTTAAAATTTTGCATTTTATTAATCTGTATGCATCTAATCTATTAAAATTGAGTCTTATTTGAAGTTATTGTGGTATGTTTTGAATTTGGACCTATTAAATATGTTGTGACTAAATATACAAACACGCTATATATCTATCGTTGCGGAAATTATGATTTTTGCATATTTATTCTATTAAAATAGAAGTCAACTTCTCTTCATGTGTGATATTTTTAAAAAAATAGATATTCCTAGAAAATTATATTTCATTTATTTTTAATTTAACATTTTGGCATCATTAAAATACTACATCTTATATAATTGACACACATAACAATCTCACCTATAAAATTGTCCTATTTTTTAATTATAAAAATCTGTTGACAAAAAAATCTAACCAAATTTTATTAAAAATTCTAAATATTTTTTTAAAATAATGCAATTAAATTCGTAATTAGTAGTATAATAATATTACAAATCTATTCTATTAAAATAGAAGTCACAACTTCTCTTCATGTGTGATATTTTTAAAAATAGACATTCCTTAGAAAATTATATTTCATTTATCTTTAATTAACATTTTGGCATCATTAAAATATTACATCTTATATAATTGACACATATAAAAATATCACCTATAAAATTGTCCTATTTTGTTAATTATAAAAATATATTGACAAAAAAATCTAACAAAATCTTATTAAAATTTCTAAATATTGTTTTTTTTAAATAATGCATTAACTAAGATAGTCATATTTCATTTAATTCTAATTAACATTTTAACAACATTAAAATATCACTTCTTATATAATCAACGCATATAACAACTCCATCTATAAAACTAACCTAATTTTATTTTAATTATAAAAAAAACTGTTGACAGACTAAAAAAATCTTAATAAAAATTGTAAATATTTTTTTATAAAATAATATACTAATTATTTTTGTATTTAGTAATATAATATTATTACAAATTAATGTTAAGTAAGATCTTATTATAAAATAAAAATAAATTTTGTATGCTATTTTCATACACTTTCTAATTATAGTCTATATCTATTCTATTTGAATAAAAGTCACGATTTCTTTCCATGTGTGATTTTTTAAAAATAAATATTTCTTAGAAATAATATTTCATTTTATTCTAAATAACATTTTAGCTTCATTAAGATATCACATTTATATAACCAACGGATATAACATTTTAGCATCATTAGTGACACGGTAACTTTCTATTGGAATCTATGAAACTGATCAAAGAAAATTCGAAAAGGATAAAAATGCATTGATAATGATACGGTAACTTCAGCCGTTCGATGTAAAAAAAACCACATGGTAACTTTCTATTGGAATCTATGAAATTGATCAAAGAAAATTCGAAAAGGATAAAAATGCATTGGTAATGATACGGTAACTTCAGCCGTTCGATGTAAAAAAAAACACATGGTAACTTTCTATTGGTCGATGAATAACATTGATATACATAATGACATGGTAACTTCCTATTGGTCAAACACATCAATGAATAACGGTCGTTCGTTTTGGAAAAAGCTATTGCTCTCGTGTCAACTATTGATAGGCTAAATCGCATGAGCCCCTGACCAAGATGAACACCTGCACACCAGTCGTGGAAGATTCAAAACAAAGGGGGGTATTCTCGTAAATCAAACAGCGTGAAAAGCGACGTACAAACCGGTGGTACCCTTCTCCCTTATAAAAATATTAATTTCCCCCTCTAAACCGGTTTTGTCGTCGTTTCTCTCAAGCTTCGCTCTCTCTCTCTCTCGGTTACATTCTCCAGAGGTACGGTTTCATGATCTGGATCTGAGCTTCTGCATTCTCCATTTTGATTTTTCCGTAGATCTGAGTATGTGATTTGCTCCGGATCCGTTTCGATTGTTTGAGAATTGATTCCGTTTAGTCTGATTATATTCTCTGATACGATAGCCTCTAATATAGTGTGGATCTGTTATAATCTCTATTCACTTCCAGATTTGTAGACGATCTGATCCGTTAAGAGAGATCATGAATAATGCTAATGATAGTGCGGATCTGTTAAAATCTATATTCGATTCTCGTCGTAATTGTTTCTGATAGCTTCCGATCGGCAGATTTCAACCTATGTGTTTGGATCTGCCTCATCTCGTTGTGTTGATCATGTTCATAGAGATAATACAATTTACGTCATTTCTATCAGGAACGATAGTTATAGAATGTGGATGAAGTTTTAATACTCTTTCTTGTGGTTTGTGTGCAGCAGTTAAAGAGCACAAGATGGGGTTGAGTTTCGCCAAGCTGTTTAGCAGGCTCTTTGCCAAGAAGGAGATGAGGATTCTGATGGTTGGTCTTGATGCTGCTGGTAAGACCACTATTCTCTACAAGCTCAAGCTCGGAGAGATTGTCACCACCATCCCCACTATTGGTAATGCTTCGCAGTACACACCATAATAATAGTACTGGTTTGCTTCTAGTTTGTGAATGTGTATGATAAACTCTAGGATCTTTCTTGCAGGTTTCAATGTGGAAACTGTGGAGTACAAGAACATCAGTTTCACTGTGTGGGATGTCGGGGGTCAGGACAAGGTATCAGATTATCCACTTCTTTCAGCTGTGTATTATGCACTTCTTTGTACCTACATCTGATTCTGGATCTTATTCTTGAAGAACTTGTAACTTGTAACCAAGTAAACTAATCTTTTGGCTTCTTTTCAGATCCGTCCCTTGTGGAGGCATTACTTCCAGAACACTCAGGGTCTGATTTTTGTCGTGGACAGCAACGACAGAGACCGTGTTGTTGAGGCTCGAGATGAACTTCACAGGATGCTCAATGAGGTCCATTTCGATTGCTATCCAAGATGAATCATTCAGGAAAGGCATTTATACTTATCAAATCCTTGGTTTCTTTTTTTTTTTTTTGTGTAGGACGAGCTCCGTGATGCTGTGCTGCTTGTGTTTGCCAACAAGCAAGATCTTCCAAATGCGATGAATGCAGCTGAGATCACAGATAAGCTTGGCCTTCACTCCCTGCGCCAGCGTCACTGGTGAATTAAGAAACCCTCGACAAGTCTCTGAAAATCAAAAGCCTTTCTTTTGTTCTAAATTTCTTGTCTTTGTTGCAATCTACCAGGTACATTCAGAGCACATGCGCCACTTCAGGTGAAGGACTGTACGAAGGTCTGGACTGGCTGTCCAACAACATCGCTGGCAAGGTAACATAAAGTTTCAAAAACCCAATCTAACACAAGATGGTTTCGTTCTTTCTCTTAACGATGCTTATTTTCTTGTCCTCGTGTTACTATTTACGCAGGCGTGATGAGGGTGAGTTGCATTTGCATCGAGATGGTTCTATCTTCTGTGATGCAAGAAACAATTATAAATATTATCTGAACCTTTTTGATATTGGGTATGTGAATGTTTTGATTGTGCAAGTAGAAGAACCCATTTAAATAAGTTTTCATGTGTTTTGAATATGAGTATTATTTTGCTTTTGGCGTATTTCATTTGCAAGTGTTATTTTGCTCTAGTGTCTGAACCCGGGTTTTCAATAGTGGCCTTGTCCATTTATGTCTTGCACAGTGTATAAGGCAGTGTAACAGTCAAATGGTCATCATGTTTAGAAAAGCTCAGCTTGTTCATCAGAAACAACAACAATGAATACGAGCTCAAGCTAAGGGTGTGAATGTGATGTAGGAGAGAGACAGGAGAGATGCAGGAGATTTAGACATGCAGTTTCATCTGCATTTGTTGTCCATTCACATAGAATTTGCAGAACAAAAAAATTAATAATAAAATATTTGATGAACCGTATGCAGTTCAAGTTGTGTGTAAAAAAACTGTCCTGCATATAAGAAAAAAAGAAGTCTGATCAAATGTCGAGGCTCAATAGGTGATTTTGATCTTTTTTACCTATGAATACTACACGCAACTTTATGTTTTATTCATAAACCAAATAACAACACTAAATAAGTTTTATGTAAGGTTTAAACAAATAAAAACATATATGTTATAGTTTATTTTTTTTATTGATGATGATGAACATAAATAAACTAATTACAGTTGTGTACAAAAGTTAACTATCAATTTATAATATTTTTATAGAATTCATTTAAATGAATTTATGCAATTTAATATACTGCTTATATTTATAAATTTAAATAGTTACTTTTATAGAAATCATATAAATTTGATATAATTTCTGTAAGTGGTTTTAGACATTATTTTCTGTGCTATATACTTCCATATTTGATCATTCATATTTTAATTGCATATAATTATAAATGGTAATGGCTATTCATAATTACTTAATATCAATAAATATCAAACATATTTTTTTGTTCTTACATATACATGTATGCATTTTAATATTTTAAAATTTTAAATAAATATTTTTTGATACAATAACATATATAAAGATTGACAATATAAGTTCTATATGAACCAAACGGTAAGAAAGAACCGAAAACTGAATAAAGATACAAAAAATAAGAGTAAAACAAGAATACTCTTTATAATTTTTGTAATTGTCATGAATTTTCATATAATTTTAAATTACACTATATTTATTAAAATGATGATATTTATTTTTGTCAACATATATTTATTAATTATTTATAATAAGTTGTATTTTGTTAAGATATTTAGTTTTCATTTAAAATCCAACATTTATTTAAATATAATAATTTATTAAATTAGTTTGATCTGTATTTGTTCTGTTTGATCTGCATGATCTGCAATTGTTCTGCATGATCTGCGTTTCTGTTTGATCTGTATTTTTTTAATCTGCATCACCCATTCGAAGAAGTAAAATAAACAAAAGTTATAAAAAAACCGACAATCCTCACCCAAATCGATGTCCAATGACCTATCTAGCGTAGGATAGAATTGTATAAGGGGTCCAAGCGTAAGGAAGCTTTTTGTTTGGTCACACAAAGCGCTCTTCCATGGAATGAGAAGACAAATCATCCAGCCTTTAAATCCCAATGCGACGGTCCTAGAGTGACACCTTCTCTCTTTGTGTAGACAAAAGAGTTGAAGCCTTAAGAAACAAGATTCCCACGTGTCGTTTTCTAGTTGAACTTAGCGCGGGAAAAAGAAGGTTTCTAGCCACTGTTTCTCGAACTGCGTGCTGTTTTGGTGAAAACGATGGATCCTTTTTGCTCCACTGTAAATGAAATTACTTTAGTTTCTCCTGTTCCTTTTCTAAATGAGCAAATTAGCTCAATATACTGAAAAGAATGAGATACCATTGAATTGGAAGAAAATGGTAGTGATGGAGGGAAAAAAATTGAAGGAAAATAGAGTATGAAGTGCAAATAGAAGGGAAGTTGTGTGTAGAGAGTACAAATACTATTTCTAAATAGCTTTTCTGAGCTCATTAAGTTGGACCAAGTCCTTTCTAAAGGTCTTATGATTCTTTTTTTTCTTCTTCTGTATATGATTTAAGTCTATTGTTTTCAAGTTTATTCCTAGATCGTCAAACAACTCTGCAGACTTTTTGGCAAAACAGGCTTTATGGGCCTTGAGCCCACCTTAGCTTATTCTAATGAAATTTGAGTTTGAACAAAAAAAAAAAGAGTATTTGTACTTCCTACACACAACTTCTCCTCTATTTGCACCCCATACCCTATTTTCCTTCAATTTTTTCCCCTATCACTACCATTTTTCTCCAATTCAATGGTATCCCACTCTTTTGAGTATATTGAGCTAATTTGCTCAAAAAAAAAAGAGAGTAAGATTACACAGAAGTGAAACAAAGTACAAATCACACAAAATATGTAACAAATTTTAACAATCAAAACATTTTTGTTAGTGAAAAATGGTAATAAGTCCAGTTGCGGAAGCGGCCCATTATGATGAACGCTTACACGAACCTCTCCAGCTAAACCGGTTTCAGAGCACCTAACAAAAAGATATTGAACAAATACAGAAGCAAACCTCGAAGACGTGTTTATGATTGGTTGTACACTTATCCTGGATAAATCAATTTTATCGTAACGGTAAACTCATTTTAAATATCACTTATGCGATGTTTAGCAAAAGTTTTGTAATTCTTCGGCTCATCAAGAGACTTAAAGAACATATCATGCATGGAATATTTTTCTTTCTTGGTGAAAAAGAAAAGCAAACAAAGAATCAAAATTCAAAATCTAAAGGTGTTCCCATTAGGCCTCAAGAAGATATCACTGTAAACATTACAAGAAGATGACATTCAAAGAGACATAAAGTTTGAAAGTAATATGAAAAAAGGAAAAGAAGAAAACAAATATCTGCGTGAAAGAACTCAAAATGTGCTTTGCACTAATCCCTATGTTGAATACATTCCACTTACACTCTCTTTTGTGGAACCCCACTCTAAACCTACAATTTAAAGTTGATAAATCCAGTTAGAAATTCACTAGAAAATTTAAAGTTAACACTAGAGTAAATTTGATGGTGTATAAGTATACTATTATGCAAAACTAGTGGATCCATATTCTCACCTTAAAAAAAGAAAGAAAAAAAAAACAGTTTTTATTCTCCTGATATTTAGCAAACTTTATAACAATTATTAAGATTTGTATCATTAAATTATACACCTGCAGGTCCAGCACTGGGGAATTGAAAATTGGAGACTGAAGAATAGTGAAGAGGTGTATAAATTAATGGGTAACGGGAATTCAATAGAGCAGAGTCAATGATTGGTAAAGGAGCATCCCCACTCATCAAATCTTTAAGCTAATCTTTATTGGAAACAATGTATTGTGTCTCATCTAAAATACTTAACCACAGTCTCACTTTCTCTTCTTACAAAGCAATCAGAAAATATTCTAAAGTGCACCTCTTAAATAAACCCATATTGTTGATGACAAGCAAACAAGACAACCCACAGTATCTTTTCTTACAAAAATAAAGTTGCGCAACAAACAAACTGGTAATTTCCACAAAAGCAAGCAATATGTAACTTTATTTCAAAAACAACACCATATGTCTAGGCTCTAGCATAAACTTTATTTATAGATACTGATACTATTAATACATTGGCCACATTTCAGATGAAAATGGTATAAACTGAAGTGATCTTCAACACCACAGAGCTCCCAATATCACAATCAAAACCAAACCCACCCAAAATGGCAGATCAACCACAACAGTTCCAGCAACCTCTTATTGTGTATCCATCATCATCTTCTTCTTCTTCATCATCTTTCTCGTATGCACCGCCCTCATCCTCTGGTTCAAGTGGCTCATTCGGTACAGCGTTCATAGTTCTAGCAGCCATCCTTATCTTGGCAGCACTGGCTTGTGTATTCGGAAGGCTATGCAACCGGGGCCGCAAGGACCACAAAAACAACAACAAAGCTTCAAAGCATGAGAAACCGTCTTCAAAGAAGAGCCGTGAGATCAGACCTGTGGAACGTGAGCCGAGACAGAGAGGTGATGATTTGGAGCTTGGGTTCGATATAAAGCGTCCTGGTCCAATGAGCAAACCTTCTGGTCGAAACGGAGGAGACATTGAGTTTGGGTTTGATAACAAGAAAGGAGGAGGAAAGAAAGGACCAACTCCTGTTACTAAACATGGCGTAAGGTCCAAGAAATGACTTCAGACACGGTGGTTCCGTCTTCAAGTTCCGATCAGGACAATGATCTAAATAAGACAGGAGACTTACTCAAGCTTGTTTAGTTTTATCATTTTCCTATTTATTTCTAATTGTTCTTCTTGATTTGGATCAAATTATAAATGAAAGCAAAAAAAGTAGATGACAAGTAACATTACAAGCTCAATCTGTAAGCAAATGTTACATATCTGAAAATGGAGTTGTTCAATATCCTCATCACACACAAAAAAAAATCTGAAACCAAACACAGAGAAACAAAAATAAAAAAATCAAAACTAAAGGTAGCAGCTATGCAATAAAATGTTATCTCACAAAAAAAAAATTACAAAGAGCATTGATGCTGTACAGAGAGCTCAAACATTAGGTATAATAACTTCACTTGTATTTGAATCAGAACCGCCGGTTATTGAAGTTTCGGTTCTCAGATTCGTTCCTTGTGAACTCAGTAGAGGCTCCATTGGATCCTTTCCTGGAGGTTTGGACAGAATAGTCTCCACTGTGCATCCCTGAATCTGAACTATCGTCAAAACCAAACGCCATTTTCCTGTCGTCTGAGTTATACTGACCAGAATCATAAGCACTACTGTTTTGTCCCACTTTGGATCCGTTGCTGATGTCTCCCATGTCCCCTTCACTGTCTAGTGCTCTCACAACCTTATTTCAACCAAGTTTTGTTTCAGAAAATAAGTTTTCAAATGTGAACAACTAAAACATGAGATATGTAGAATTGTTAACTGTAATTTTACATTTTTAATACATATATTAATTAAAATTTCCGGTTCACAAAATCGAATATGTAAAAAATAAAAATTATTTTCTTAAAATCCCGTGTGAAAAAACTTTAAAACAAAGCTTGAGCTTCCCATTCACAAGGAGCTTATCAGAAAGCGTTATAAGAAAAGTTACCTGAGCCATGCGTGGACGTTTTGGACCGGAATGTCTAACACATGCAGCAGCTGTTTCAATCATTCTGAAAACTTCATTCTCCACATAATGTTTTTCGAGCCGTCTATCAACCAGTTCGCTGAAATCACCCGTCTCAATGGCTTTATGAAGCAGAGGACGAGCCTGTGAGTTTTATGGATTAGTAACTAATCAATAGCAAACCATACATAACTATAACTGAAAAGATGTTGAGATATCAAGACAGGAAGGTTGCAGATTTTAGTATTTTACTCACCCACTCGACCAAACTCTCTTCTCCCAAAGGCATGTACTGATCAACTGGCTTGCGTCCAGTTATAAGTTCTAAGAGAACAACCCCAAAAGAGAAAACATCTGATCTATCTGTCAGTTTCCCACTTTGTGCATATTCTGGTGCCAAGTACCTGAAAGCAAAACCCAATAACATAAAGTCTTACGCATTTTTCATATTTGGCAAGTAAACATCTCAGCTTTCAAAGATCTCTCTACATAAACAAACTAGTTCATCATTATCAGATCTAGAAGTTCTACAAATGCTTACCCAAAGGTTCCCATAACGCGAGTTGAGACATGGGTTTGCGTTGAATCACTGAGTTTTGCAAGTCCAAAGTCAGCAACCTAAATACCAAGAAGCAGAAAATTAAGAACAGATAAAACATAGCACAAGTGTTGAATACAAGGATGGTTTTCTTTATTGCCTGAGCTTCAAACTCATCGTCAAGCAGTATGTTTGCTGACTTAATGTCCCTGTGAATGATTTTTGGGTGACCTACAAAACAAAACATAGAAAGATACACTCAGCTTCCCTTTGTACTTTTTAAGTGCCTAAGCATGGCTTTCACACTTATAAAAGAGACTTACAATCTTCATGCAAATATGCCAAACCTTTGGCAGAACCTATAGCGATTCGGACTCTCCTAGCCCAGTCTAGGACTGGCCTTCCCTTCCCTGTCCAAAAAAACACAAACCCCATGTAAGTAAAAAAACAAAGCCACATGTCAGCTGATGAATGGAAGTGGTAAATGAACCTCACCATGCAAATGATGCTCCAAGGTTTGGTTTGGAACATACTCATAAATAAGCAACCTCTGGACATCCGAGATACAATAACCAACCAGAGAAACCAAATGACGATGATGAACACGGCTAATGATCTCAACCTCTGCTTTAAACTCACGATCACCTTGTCCACTCCCAACCTTAAGCTGCTTCACAGCAACTAGCTTTCCGTCGTGTAGTTTACCTTTGTAGACACACCCGAACCCACCTTCTCCGAGTATGTTTTGCTTAGCGAATCCTTGCGTTATCTCCATTAGCTCTTCGTAGGCGAAATGCGTTTGACCACTTCCCATCACAGCTGAATCAGGTGTACTCCCTCTTTGGCTCCCGAAGCTGTTATTGGATTGTTGCTTTGTGTTGTAGCCACCAGGACCAGAGTACCCTCCTTTTGTCGTATTCTGTCCGTATAAAAATCCATCTACATGATTTTACAAAAGGTGTTAGTGTTAGTGTTTTTAAGACAGAACACAAAGACGAGAGATTGATCAAGATCTGACCGTACAAAAAATTACATCTGCATGATTTTTAAAATGGTTTTTTTTTTTTTTTTTTTTTTTTTTGTCACAAGATTTTTAAAATGGTTAAAATTTATATTTTTAAGACAGAACACAAAGATGTTGTTTCACCTGACTTGATGGAGAAGTTAGAAGGAGGCAAGTACTGGGAGTCAGTGTATACATCTACGTTTTTCTTTTTCTTTCTTCTGACTAAGAACACGACGGCGATCAAGGCGATGATTGCGAATCCGGCGACTGCCATGCCGGCCATAGTCTTGCCTTGATAGCCACCGTCATTGCTGGTTGGAGGAGGCGGCGGGAAGCTGGGGACGCCGCGAGAAGGGGATTTGAGAGGTCCTCCTGCACCGGTGGACTTGGGTGGTAGTGCGTGGGAAGGCGCATTTGGAGGAGCCGGAGGAGAATTGGCTGGTGGTAGTGATTTTTTCGGGTTTTTGGGTCCTCCCTTTGGTGAAGGCGCCTGAGGAGGAGGAGGAGGTGGTTGTTCCGGAGGTGAAGGAGGAGAGGTGTTGTCTTCATTCGGTGGAGGTGGTGGTGGTGATTCAAATTCCTCAGGGGGAGGAGGAGGAGAGTTTGTGGGCTCCGGTGGTGGAGAACCGGAGTCAACCGGTGGTAGAGGATCAGAAGGAGGTGGAGCATCCGGGGGAGGAGGGGGTGAGGAATCAGGCGGGGGATTGGATTCCGGAGGAGGAGACGCCGGCGGTGGAGACGGGGTACTCGGCGGCGGTGCTGAGTCAGCCGGTGGGGAAGGAGGTGGTGAGGAATCAGTAGGTGGAGGAGCAGAACCACCGGTGGAGTTATCCGGCGGTGGAACGGAGTCGGCGGAGGGGGCTGGTGGGGAAGAAGTCGGCGAGTCAGACATTTTCTTGTTCTGATTCTGATTCTTCCCCAGAAACAACACTCAGAAAGTCTCTAATGAATGAAACTATGAATCGATAAAGAATAACTCTAACAGATACAATTGAATAATCAGATGAAAATAAATTATATTTCCACTCTGCAACTGGAAACAACTAATAATTAAAATCTGAAAAATAGATCTCCAATTTACAAAAAAAATAATAATAGTAATTACAAGAAGTCAGAGTTTATGAAAGCTAGGGCCTGGAAATAAGCTGGAGAGAGAGGAGAAATGCATTCCATTACGGAATTATAAATCTGACAATGTCAAATGTGAAAATAAAACGATAATGGAGGTCCTCTCTCTCTCTCTCTCTGTGCAATGTCAAATGTTTTCCAGGGAAAATAAAATAAAAAGGAAAAAGAAAAATGGAAGGAATGTTGAGTATAAGAGGGTCTCCATGATCTTTCTTATTTTTTTTTTTGAATTTCTAGCGAGAGAGTTGGAGGCACGTCCTGTGTACCGTTTGATCTTCTCTCCTATTATATTATTTGTTTCCCTTTTCTGAGAGTTTGAGAGAGTCTCTCTCTCTCTCCTTCATACCCGGGTTACCGCGCAAATTTAATGGTTTCTTTCTTTCTATTCTTTCAAACCCGACCCGGTTACGCGTTTGAGTTCTGCCACATCAGACTATGATTACTTCCCAGAACCGGAAACATAATTGAGATAGTCATGGACCAGATTTTGTAAAGCCCATATCTTTGTGGGCCTATTCATTCTGGATTTGGAAAGTCGTTTTCCATTGGAAAGAAACAATGTTGATAGGAGAATGGCAATTGAAGAACACACAAGGAAGTGAGAATAGGAGAATCCTTGTTCTCCAAGCCTTTGCTTCTTAACGTTGCACTCACTAAACCTAACCTATAACTAACTGACTGTAAATTGTCAAACGGATTCATCTTCTGGTTCCTTTTTTTTGGGTTGAAACGGAAGCTGGGGAGAGAGCAGCTAGAGAGCTAGGGAAGTAGTTGTAGACGGACCTCTTTTGTATATAATCAAGGATGGTATTTGAATATTTGATCATAGTAAGTTTCCTTTTACCAATTCTTGTTACACATTAATTTTGCTTTACGTCAATATAATTTTTTTCTTGTGAAGCAATGTCTTTCGCTTTCTTTGGGAAGGGTCTATACTCTATAGCATAAGTCAATATATATATATACATACCTTAAAAAGGTTTGTGAAAATATAATCTAATTTAATTTATTTTGTAGAATAAAAGTGTGATTCTACATAATTATGAATATTATTGAAAATTGAATACAAAAAAAAGAATAGTCTCCCTCCTTCTCTTGGAAGAGACAAAAAGAGGATGGTTAATTAAGCTCCTGATCTGCTATTGCTCCTCCTGCTGATGCTGCTAGTTAGAGATCTGATTTGTTCTTCTAGCTGCAAAAAAACAGATCAACATTTTTAGTTTTAAAGTTACTATTATGATCTCTAATATTCATTTGTGTTTTAATCCTTTTTTTTACCTGATCATTTATTCCTTTTCTTCTCTTCACTTCCTCTACAAGTATCTCAACACTGAAAACTCATAACCCATACCTTATCTCAGCTTACTAATCAAATCTTAATCAAAAAACAAACAAACAAAGGGAAAGAAGTTATATGATTACCTTTGCTCCAAGAAAGTAACTTGAGATTGTAGTTCTCTCTCCCTTGATGGATATATCTGTGAATATATTCATTCATGCTCTTTAGTTTTGTGATGATCAAGTACTAAAGATATCCACATAAGTCACATGAACATTACCTGCACTGCTTCGTTTTTCGAGGTTGGATTTTGAGTTTCTGCACAAAGGTCATCAAAACTCATTAGTCCAAAGACAGTAACTGAAACTGATAGAGATGTGTGAGACAGACATATTACCGGAGACAGTTCCATCAAAAAATCTAATCAATCTGATTACTTTCTCCTGCAAAAAAATATAATGTGAAGACTCACAAGTTAAAATCCAAATAAACCATTTCAGGAGAGAATATTTTTATTTGGATATATACGTATAGGCCACACACCCTCTGAATGTCATTCTGAACCAGGAGACTCTGTAACAGTGGTAGGACTTCATTTGCTGTGCAAGACGCCCGGCTCACAGAACCAACTCTGTAGCCATTTTTTGGTTTCTCCGCTAATGGCTCTACTTGATGTGACTCTTCAAGAGCTAGTGTCTGCTTGGTGGTATCCACCGCTAATGGTTCTTCTAGTTGATGTAGCTCTTCAAGAGCAGGTGTCTGCTTGCTATCCACCGCTAATAGCTCTAGTTGATTGGGCTCTTCAAGAGCGAGGGCCTCTGCAGCTCTTTTGCAACATGCATTGCTTTCATCAGAAAGGATGCCAACTTTATATCTGCATCCAATACGTTTATTTCAAAAGTTGTACAAAACAGACACAGCAAAGCAGTGCAGGATCTAGGAATGTGTAGAGAAGATAAAAGTTGTAAAAGTACCCAATAGCAGGGAGGAACTTGCGACGAAATGAAGGAAGTAATGGACCTATTGTTAGACTATTACTCGCACTCATCAGATCCTGTAAAGTTGAATATTAGCAAGAGGGTTTAGAATAGGCACACGGAGACATGAATGCGTTCATTAGGAGGAAGCAAAGACACTAGCCTTGTCTGAGATTTTGAACATCTCCAAAGACATAGTCTTTGACCTTTGTATCATTGGGTTTCTCTTTGGTGCATCAACCTCTTTAACATCCCGAGTCTCTGAACTGCACATTTCATTATCTGGATTCTGATATAGCAGAAACATTGAACCACTGAGAAGGTGCAAAACAACAAGTTTTACTTTTACTACTTAAGAAGACATGACCTTACTTACAAGTGATGCCTGCTTCCTCAAGTCTTGTAGATCAAAGTTCCAAGCACTAATCCCTCGCATGTACTCGTGTTCTTTGTCACCATTTATGCCTTTAAACAACTCAGCTTCTGCCTCCTATAAAGACAAACATAAAGAGATGATTGCACAGCTTCAATCATCACCTTTTTTTCTAAGTTCTAATCAACTTTACCTTGAGCTTTTTAAAACGTTCACCAAGTGGAGAAAGACCATGTAGAATTTTACGGGACAGATAATCTGTGGACCGTGCATGTTTGAAGAAAGGGTGCTTCAGAAGCTTTGCTGCGGTTGGACGCTTCTTTGGATCTTTAACCAAACAGGCTGCGATCAACTCTCTAAACGACTGCGTACAGCAGAAACAGTTCTTTTCTCTCAGTGAAAGAAAAAATGAAATCTACTTCTTTATGTTGCAAAACAATTAGTCTCTCACTTACCTTTGAGAATTTCTTATCCCTGTCATAGTCAAGTCGAGGAGGAGCATTTTGTAAGGTCATTAATAGCACCTGAATTAGTAAATCGGGGTTTTGAGGCTACTATAAATAATGAATCTAAAGGATTGTAAATTATTCATTTACATAATCAAATATACAAACCCTAAACAAGTATTTGCTTCAAAAGGCTTTTTGCTCTTTAAAGTTTCTTTGCTTTCTTATAAAGTTTGTTTGCGTTTGTTGTTCATTCACATCAATAGTGTAAGGACTCACCTTCATAGGTGGAAATTTTGAAAATGGGGCGTGACCATGAGCTAGCTCCAGTGCAGTTATGCCAAAGGACCAGATATCCGCTCTGTTATACAGAACAAATACATTCAAAATCAGTAAGTAAACACTATTCATGATTGTGATTGGTGTGCAGATAGACTAGAAAAGTTGCAAAAACATACTTGAAATCATATCCATCTACTTGCTGCATAACTTCAGGTGCCATCCTTTAAGACCCATAACAAACACACAAATAAGAAACTTGAAAAAAAACTTATTGTAAAGAGAATATAAGCACACACCAGCAAGGAGTTCCAACGAATGTGTTCCTTGTACGCATCCTTTCACCGCTATCAAACATACACGCTGAAACTCCAAAGTCTCCTAGTTTCACTACACCTCTCGAGTGAACCAGTATGTTCCCAGCCTATATAAAAAAGCATTTTAGATGGCAAAACTAATATAGTGTAACCGCAGGGCCGGTTCTGAACATAACCAAGTGAAACCATAGCCCAAAAATTTTCGAAAAAAATTACATAGACATATAAGTCCCCAAATTTATTAAAAAAAATCTTTACTAAATCGCCTACGGCCCTAAAATCTGAGGACTAGAGTTAAAAAAAAAAAAGGTGACTACCTTAACATCTCTATGGATGTGACCTTGTCTATGAAGATAAACAAGAGCTTTAAGCACTTCCCTCAACAAAGTAGCAATGATAGGTTGCTCAAAACCTTGAGGATAAACAGTTTTCATCAAATGAAAACATGAGCCACCAGACATATAAGGCATCACAATCCATAAGGTGTTACGGTCTATGAAAGAGCAATGCGCTTTCAACAGATTCGGATGCTCAATCAAACTCATAATGTGAACTTCCTTCCTTATTGTGTCCTGTCATTGAACAAGACAAGTCAAGTAAGAAAAATATATAAAAATCTGATTTTTATTTTCTTAAATTTAATAAAAATGCAATCTTTTACCAAATCGTTTCTGCATTTCTCAAGATCCATAATCTTAATGGCGACATTCTCGTTAAGAGCAATGCACTTAGCTCTGTACACTGAGGCGCTTACACCTTCTCCCACCTCCTCGAAGAGCTCGTAGTCCTTAGCGTAGAGAGGAAACCTCTTGGTTGATGAACCAGCCATTTGTCTAGCATCAATGCACAAACATTGAAAGGAAAGGATAAGACTTTCTTCCTTCTCTTAACGAGTTGAAAGCGAATGAAGCGAGAGAAAATGGAACCTGGGTTTGTTGTTGTTGTTAGACGAAGAGGGTGTCGTGATGAAGAACCACCCTTTTGGGAGTGTAATGGTGATGAAGTTGGTCAAGGATCCATTCAAAGTTTGCTCCTTTTTTGGGGGTTTTGAGGAGGCAAAGGCTTGATTTAGTAAATATCTAATCCGGTTTTCAATTGGATCCTCTCTTTTAGTTCTCTTGTGTTTTTTTGACTTTTTTTAATATTATCTTTTTTGAGGAAATTATTAAATAAATACCCATTTGTCTCAAGTATATGACAAAAATAGCGATTGATTTTTTCTTTGATACGTTGAAAATATTTTAAATTGGGTAATAATTTTTCTTTGAGGAAAAAATTGGGTTGTACACCTTTTTTTTTTTGAGAAAGGACAATTGGGTTATACACTTTCCAATACAGTATTGGTTTGGATTTGGAGTGTTCAACTGACCTTTTGCAAAATGTATTGTATTTTCTTACAGCTTTTGTTAAAAAGATTTTGTTTTGTCTAAATATTTTATTTTAAAATATATGATTTTAGGATTATTTCCCAAAATTTTGTTCGATATTTTAATATGACATTGTTCTGATTCCCTATATTACTGAAGCTAAACTCTTTTAGTATAAAATAGTTATCAATTAATAGATGATATATTACATAGGAAGTATATATGTATATTAACAAAATTATTTAGTCTGCAAGTAAAATATCAGAAGGACAATTTTTATGAAACAAGAAAATCATTTTGGTTATTGAAAGCACTAGCAATAATATAACTAACTAGATCTCGATCCGTGCAACCGTCTTTTCATTTATTTTTATATAAATATTTTTTTAATTCTAAATTGGCATATATTGTAATATATATGTGTCTATCAATTTTTAAAACAAAATAAGTTTACGGTATATTTTTTTTATTGAATAGATTGTTTCAAATTTTCACATGTATCTGTATTTTTTCTATATATATATTTTCGGATTATTATTTTATTATTAAAATCGTAACTATATATATAAATATTAGTAAAATATTGTTTTATTGTCATATTCAAAGATATTGTAACATTTCACAAATTTAGAAAGTTTTTTAAAAAATTAATTTTTTTCCTTCATAGATTTATATTATCGTTTAAATAATTAAACATTTAGTTTTTGTTTAATGTTTAAAATAAACTATATAGTTTAAAATTTGTTTTCATTGATTTAAGGTAGTAAAGATTAATCATTGTTAAATAATATGATTTTTGCTATTTAAAAAAAAAACTTTATAATTTTAAAAGTTAACATCGACAAATATTTAAATAATTAACATATGGAGGTATAGTATTACAACATTAAATTATATCTATTTAATTTATACTATCTATAAATCCAATGGATCATCTATTGTTTAAATCCAATTATTAATAGCTCAATAAAAAATTTTGGTAAACCCAAAATTTAAATGATAAGATTAAAGATTAGACGTAACATGATTTTCTAGAAATATGTCCACTTTTTAAAAAATCACACATGAATCAAGGTTGTGACTTCTGTTTTAATACATAAGATTAAGGTTATACTGGTTATCAATTTAAGGAAAATCATAAATGAAAGAAATTAAAAAAATGGAATGTAGATGAATGGAATAAGGAAAATTATGGAATTAAAAAAATTGAATTACATTCCACTTATTCAGGAGCTTTTTTAATCATGAATGTTTAATAACTACATTCTATTTTTTTTTTCCAGACATTCCACAAAGAATCACTGAAATGAATTTTTTTTTATTTCATTCAAATGGTAAAAGAATTTAAAATCTGCAGGAATAAACTATTCCAAACAATTTTATTCTAAAAATTTGTAATCCAGTTACACCCTCAAACATGATAAAATAATACAGTGATTTTTAATGATTTCCTTGATAAATTATTTTAAAAATATAATAATACAAATGATTTTAAAATTACGTTTCCATCCAAAACTCCCAAAAACAAATGTAAGTAGAAAACTTGAGTTTCATGTGTCACAAAACTGAAATAGAGCTACCTGCTAAGAGGGCCAAAGTTAGCAAGCTTCATTGTGACATCTTTATGGATTAGAAGGCTTTGTAAGAATCTATTTTTGCATGATTTTGTGTGCAAGTACTCAGTAGTCAGTACCTGCCTGAGTGTCTATGACTTCTTTCAGTAAAGGTAGGACGTTAAAACAATGTGTTCCTTTGTGGAAAGTTTGGTGAATGCTCACTCTAGACATATATTATGTGAATACATTACATGATCAAAATCAAATCACATATTTCATAGCTGAAGAAAAACAGTATGATACAAATATCATAATATGATTATGAGCTACGGACATCTCAAATGTGTCTTGGTCAATTATCAGGTAAGCTCTTTTGAGCCTCATGACATATTTCTTAGCTTGGTACAATCTAATCCCATTTACTTCAAAACCTCACAACAACGTTGCTTTCTGAATGTGGATATATGAAGTAATTGTATGACATTCTTATGCTTCATTTCCTTTTTTTGTATCTAGGGGCGGACCTAAGAGCATCTCCAACCAATTCATATATTTGTTTCTAAATGCTATAATAGAGTAAAATCAGCTTCAACCCACCTCTATTTATTCCCCTAAAATAGAGATTGCTATTTTTTCCTCTATATTTAGGGGAAAAAATAGCATTCCTCTATAATAGAAGCAAACTTTTTTATTTACAAAGTAGTATTCTAATTTTTTATGATTGTAACTAAAATACTTGTGTAAGAAGAAATACAATTCTTACAATATGAAATCACACATTTTTGTTTACGTACTAATTATTAATATTAATAACCATAGTTATAATTAAAATAAAAAATATTTATTTATTTAAAAGTCAATTATAATTAAAATAAAATAAAAAAGTTATTATTTTATTTAAAAGTCAAAGACTTTTTATTTAAATATTAATCAATACAACATATTAAAACTTAATACTCCAAAGAAAAAATATTTTGCAGCACAACAAGAAGCATGTAGAAAAGATGTAGAACGTGCATTCGGAGTTTTACAATCACGTTTTGCGATTGTGAAAGGCAGGTACGTTTTTGGAAAAAAAAAGTACTACATGATATAATGACTACATGTATAATTTTACATAATATGATTGAAACTTCAAATAATATTGAAATTAAATTTGAAGTTTTACTTTTGAAGAAAAATACATTGAAACTTCAAATATAGAGTTTTGCAAACTTTCAAATAAACTGTAAATACAAAAAAAGAAAAATTCCAAAAGGTCTTTAAACATTTGGCCGATTTTGTTGATAATATTAAAGGCCTGCTTCCTTGGCTTCCTATCAAGGCCAGGCCTGAGTGTAACCATTACATCATGTTCAATGTAAATGTTTTGTAACAAACAAACAATTATAACAAACGCTTACTGCATTCTCATCATCTGAGACTATTTCGGCTGAAAAGAAGCAAAAAAAGTGTCTATAGTTAGAAACAGCTTATGACGAAGGAAGGAGATCAGAATACTTTAGATTCTTCTATGTCTTTCTAATACAAGATTAGACAAAACTAAGATGTAATTTAAGCAAGATTGGTTGGATTAGCTCATTGAACTCAAACTTTAAATAATATAGTATGAAGATTGGAAATTCGGAATAAAGTATATATATTCACACAAGTCATATTTAGATGTCGCATTTTTAGAAATTATTAAACTTCATGTTGGTTTTCAAGCGGCATCTTTGGTTTATACCTGAACTATCAAAAGTTCTTCAATTGCTTGCCACATAAACAGAAACCCACCTTATATTTGCTTGTTTTATTTTCTCCGTTCAGCTTATGTAGTTGCAGTTCTTTTAGTCATGTAGACTTTGGTGTCTTTCTTTTTGAACATTTTATTCGTTAGTGTAGTAGGATAAACTATCCTTAAAAGTGAGGTTTGCCAGATTTCTGTTGACATAATAACAAAGTCAATAATCTCCTAAATTCTAGTATTGAGTTACTAAGATGTCAATTAATTGTATCAAAGTCTAAGAAAATAAATGGTTCGGTAGAATAGTTGTGGTCTACCATCAGCAAAACAACGGGCAGTACAAATGCGACGAACAAAACCGTAAAGAAAAATTCCAAAAGGTCTTCAAACATTTGGTCGAAAACATGTTAGCTTTTGCGGCGGTTCTGGGTACGAAAGTTATATATTGCTTCAATTCACCAAATGCATACAAAATAAATTATTGTACACGATCTTTCTGTCGGGTTATGGACTTTATTAAAAGGCACATGTGTGGGACACAGCTATTCTCTATTAAGACATTCAAATTTTGGATAAGTTTAGCTGTTAAATTCATAATATGATGATGTATTACCATTAGTTTCAAAAAAAAAAAAAAAGATGATGTATTACCATTTAATTAAGACATAAAGTAAAAGAAAATAATAAGATATGATGTCTATTGAAGAAAATGAAATGTCTTAATGGCTTAATATCTAGGAACTATATCACCCATTTTAATTAGGATCTAACTGATAGATCCTACAAGATGATTAATGGAACTTGAATTGTGGAAGCACCGTAGTCTAATGGTTATGGTTTAAAGTCTTCTACACCCAGGTCTGGGGTTCAAATCCCAGACTATGCAATTTTTTGCAGATTGCATAGGAAATCCATGTTTCAATTCTCGGAGCAAGCGATTTATTCAACAATTATGCGATTACGGAAGAAAGACTTACAAGGGTTTCTCAACATGGTGCAAGTAAATCCAGTCAGGCTTGATCTTCATAGGACGGCTCAAATGATGCAGTTAAGCGTAGATTCTCATAAGGCAGGTAGTATTGTCGGTTATCGAATCGTCTTTGTAATCTTTCTCATAATTGTAATATCTAAATAAATTCTTGATAAAAAAAAAAGATTAATGGAACTTGAACTTTGATTAGTCACAAATTTTATTTGTTGTGTATATTATCAGCAATTTAGCATATCATTGCTTGAGACAACACTAAACGCGTTAATATATATTTTTGGTTTTTAATTCAGATGATTTGGACATTATTTCCTCGACGTCCACATTCTACCTATCTTCTCGATCATTAAGTACTACTTTCTAAATTTGAACTCAAACGTTCTCCTCCACTGCTGAGAACTTTCTCCAAGTCTTTATTTAAAGAAACTTTTGAATATTGTTCTTTTTGTCAACTATTTTCCCCGTTAAATAATATGAATGCAAGACGTAACTTACTTGTAAACTAGTCTATACAAAACGTTAACTGCTAAGTAATCATACTCGTTTGTTCATTTATGTGAATTTTTTTTATCTCATCCATAATTTTTTCACGCGGTGAAATTAATCCACTTCTGTTATTGATCATACCGTAAAATAGAGAAATGCAAATTTTTGTTGTGGTTCACAAGAGATACTGATTAATGTTTTCTAACTTGTAGGTAAATCTTATACTTTTTACGACCAAGTTATTATCACATCATTACCTGAAAAAATGTCCCTCGTAACCGATTACGAAACATTTCTCCGGCGATAATGCGTGACATTTACCAGTTAAACATTGATACAATATTATTAATACTTTATTTTAAAACACTAGTATAGTGATTGAGTCTGTGTTGGTGAGCCACCTATACGAGCCAACAGCGACCAATTTTCATTTATACCACACAATAAATGGAACGATACACAGCTCAACACTTGCCACTTCATTCTCATAACTCTTCGTTTGTTCGTACGTGGATACTTAATGATACAACACATGTAGAACATGATCGAAGGATAGTATTTGAAACGGTGATAAAAAGTCGGACCGACTTGTGTCAGACCAAATTCAACCAAATTGAAGAAATGTTTTGTAAATGATAAAAAGGATAAATAAATAAGATAGTCTTGTTCTCTGTTTTGTGAAAAGTTTCCTATAACATATCGAATAAAGTTATTATTTCTCTTCAATTTATGTAAAAGAAAGTGATGTATTATTGTACGTTTTCGAGATGAGTACTAGATACTATCATATACCACACATTATCACAACTTTTATCTATAGTCCACAAAACTATTGGACCCACCAAAACCCTACGCATACGAAATCTGACAATAACAAAGATTTTTTTTTAAGGTCTACCAATAACAGATATATTATCATTGAATAGACCCGAGCTGAATAGATCCACGCCTTACATTGCTAATACCGTTCACCGAATGCGAACCGGCCCTTACAAGAAAGCCAAGTGAGCTTCTCGATAATTATCGTCTATTTATCAACAAGGTCAACACGTGAACCTCAAGCCACCTTCCACGTCAAGAATCATGTCAGCGCCATTGAACAAGTCCTGTTTTGCTTCTCGAACATATATTCATGTTCCTTTCCCATCACGCGGTTTCACGTTCTTTTGGTTTTTGTTTGGTCAATTGGTGAAATAACTTTGTAATACATATTTTGTGATTTGAATGGAGGAATTAAAGTCTTTTGAAACTGTTGAGATTTTTTTATAGCTAAAAACCAATAACAGAACTGCCAATCATTTATGTCTTGTGTTTTCATAAAGGGATTTATAACTAGTTGATTTTCAAAAATTCTTTTCATTCATGGCCTTTTTTTTGGTGAACTATTCATGACTTTTCTAAATTGGATCAACTGTAGTTTGGTTTGTAATGGTGTGTATTCAAGGTCAATGCTAAGATGACGTTCAATATTTGTTTGTTCTAGAATCCAAATCCAGTCAACAAAGAAAATACTATATTGACTTATTTATATTCGTTTTTGTTAGATAGATATGGACAAGAATTAATTTCAGTAATTTATAGTGTAACCATTACATCAAGTTCTCAACAACGATGTTTGGCAATTATTTTAAAGTTTTTTGTAACAAGTTTATGACAAATAAATAAATAAATAAAAATAGGAAAATAAAAATAGAAGATACTTAAAATATCTGGTCCATATATAAAAAGAGAGAGCAAAGGATCTTCCTCTATTTTTATCAAACAAGACCCTCTCTCTCTCTCTATTTCAGATTATTTTTTGTTTTTTTTTTCATAGAAAAGAGAGAAGTTTTGTGTGTTGTATCTGTTTTGCTCTATTTGATATAAAAAAAAAGAAGATGCAAGTTGTTTCTCCTTCGTCTCCGGCGGCGAGGTTCGTCGGAAAAGAAAGATTCGCCGAGCTTTACGGGAAATTAAACGAAGACTTCAGCTCCAAACTCAAGGTCGGTGTTACAGAGAAGGAAGAAGAAGAATCTAATGATGAAGGAGAAGAAGGTGATGAGTTCTCGTTCGCGAGTGTAAACGGAGAGAACTCACCTATAACGGCGGATGAAGCTTTCGAAGGCGGTCAGATCCGACCGGTTTACCCTTTCTTTAACCGGAATCTCCTCTTCGAACCGGAGGCTGAAGAATCTCTCCGTTCGCCTCTCAAGAAGGTCTTCGTGGAAAGAGAGGAAGCCACCACCACCACCACCACCGCGACGGAAGAATCTGAGCCGATCGGTCCTTACTGCTCGTGGTCAGGTAGAACGGTGGAGGAAGCTTCGCCGAAGACTTGTCGGAAAAGTAACTCGACAGGATTCTCGAAGCTTTGGAGGTTTAGAGATCTTGTCCTGAGAAGCAAAAGCGACGGTAAAGACGCGTTTGTGTTTCTTAGTAACGGTTCTTCGTCGCAGTCGTCTCCTTCAACGGCGGCGGCGGCGGCGAAACCGAGCGGCGTGAAGAGAGCGGAGAAGGCGAAGATGAAAACGAAGTCGGCACACGAGAGGCTGTACATGAGGAACAGAGCGATAAGGGAAGAAGGGAAACGGAGATCGTATCTTCCGTACAAACATGTCGGGTTCTTCACCAATGTCAATGGTCTTACAAGGAATGTTCATCCTTACTGATCATCACCTTCTTGTTGCTCAGACAAAACTTTGATTTCGTACATAGTTAAAAATCTAACCATGTCTTAATACCATTATAATAACCCTTTTTCTCTAAGCAAAAAGTTATTTAAACTGTTTCGTATATTCGTACCACATTCCAGTTTACCGACAATCGCTTAATGCCCAAAAACATCCAAGTACAACCAAATCCATTGATTGATACTTTGATAGTGACAACACATCACACTAAAACACTCCTCACGTATGCAAAACTATACCTTATATGTTTAGAGGCCCATTGGGGCTTCGAAAACAAACCCAATACTAGAGGTAAATGCCTTTTAATTAAGAGGTCTTTCCGTATTAGTAATATGAAAATGCAGCCTTGGTTAAATCGAACCACGCTCATGAATGAAGGACTCCTGGCTCCAGGCTGACAAACACCATTATAAGAAATCGATAGTTTGTATTAATGTAGATGATGGACCCATCAAGCCCAATAAATTGACCACTTTCCTCGGCCCACTTTAAGCTAAGTTTAATCCATATGATGTTAGAGCACCCTCGGTTAAAATGGTTGCAACTCAAATGTAAACGTATGCATAGAAGAATATTAATATTAGATTTCTTAAATAGGTTCTCATGAGTTTGAGATATACAACATAACAATTTACATTTCAGTGTACTTTTTTTAAAAAACCACAAAATACTTTCAATGAAAGTGTTCGTATACCAAAACTTTTCAAACTGAACTTAATGAAAACCAACTGTTAAGACATTAGCTTGTGTGAACATTTTACATCATTAGCTTGTGTGAACATTTAATATATCATTATTTTTTAGGGTGTCATGTCTTTTTTTTTTTTTTTTCTGGAACACATTAGGGTGTCATGTCTTCAATAACAACTTGTTGACTCAAAACAAAACAAAAACAAAAACTAATAATAACAACTGAAATTTTGTCATAGATGAAACTTGTAAGAAATAAGACACAGTTTGAATAAAAAACTTCAATAATTTAGAATTTATAGATTTTTTTTTGTAAATATAAATTTTGATTTTACATGTTTACTTTTTGTCAAATAAGTTAATTTCAATTTTGAAAATCATTTACATATTTATTTTATATTGGAATGATTAGTAGAAAAATAAAAAAAGGGGAAAATCTTATGAGATTATCTTCTTTTTTGTGCAACATGAGATTATCTTCTATTACTTCCTATATTTCATAAATAATGTCACTCTAGCTTTTTATTTTGTTTCAAAAATGTCATTCTACATTTTCAATGTAAATTTTCATATAAAATCTCTTTCTTATCTTTTTAAATAACCAGTAGATTGTTATTTAAATTATTTTCAGATCTTATATTAATTTAGTATAACTTTTAAGTATTTGCAGATCTTATACTTACAGTATAACCTCTTTAAATTAATACTCTATAAATTAATATACACTAAAAATCTCTATAAAATAATATAATTTTATAGTCATAAATTGAGTTTTTGGTTCAATGAATATATCAATAAATTAATATCTTTATAAATTAATAAAAAATTATAGTTTTGGTGTAGTTCTAATATTATTAATTTATAGAGATTTCACTGTAGTTGTGAATTTAACTAGATAAAACCTAACAGAAATAAAATATTTAATTATGATTTTACTAGATAAAACTTCTATAAATTCTAAAATAAAATAAAAACTTAATAAAAATAAAATAATTGGAAGAAGAAGAAGGCCTGCTTCACTCACCTTTCGCTTTCTCTATCCCTTGCATTGCTCGTACGGTCGTCATTATTCCCTAAAACATTGAAATCCAAACCCATATCCAAATAAAATATATAAATTCGTTTTCTTTTTGCGGAATTTTTATTTCAGTTCCCAAAATTTTCTGCATTATCGTCATCACCCGTAGAGGATTTCGAGGAGCTATCAACTGGCCAACAAAGAACAATACCAAGTCCTCCTTCATCCCTAACCATTTGGTATCTCATTTCTTCCTCTTAATCTTATCACCTTATGTATGGACCCTTCGGTCCTAATGAAAAGCCAGCTTGCTGTTCTTCAGCATGTTAGGCGAAGAAAAGCTTGCAAATATGGTATATTATATATATATATATATATATATATATATATATATATGAATCTAAAGAGTCGAGAACCATTCAGTTATGGACCATCTATCTATTTTAATATTCGAGCTTCGACTATGGCATATTTTCAATTCAAATATAGTAACATATAAATCTGCTGTGAACAGAAAAAAATGAATGCCGACGTGATCAGTGATCAATAATGTAGTCAATAATACAATGGGACGTTATCTCTAAAATATTCAAATCTAAATAAATATTAAAATCAGTACGTATTTGGGCAGATTGCTTGGGCCTTGGAGAAGCAGAAACAAATTACTTAATGGCTCCCACATTCGGCAAATGTTTCACGTTCTGCTGTGCAAAGACCTCTCCCGTAAGTTCGATCAAACACATTTTCAAGTAACACAGAAAATATGAATACTGTTTATATGCTTATAAGAAAGAAACTATATGCTTAGGCTCTTGTGGTATCTTAAGAGTTACATTTTGTATTTTTATTTAATTAACAAAGGGTCGACTAACTCGTGAAGCCATTTGTTTATATATATATTATAGAGCTATTTTAATAGTGATGGTATTAGTTTACACAGTGTACCCACTAAACGGTGACGAAATTGACCTTGAAATAACAATAAGAATGCAAAATGCTGACCTGTAATTGTCAGCTGGCGAGTGCGGTTAAACCTTTTAAATCATTACGCGTTAGCCCATAGGCTTGCCTTCGTTGACTTTATCTTCAAATGGGCATCGTCCACCGCCCCTCGGAAAAGACGAAGACCATTTGCTTTTAACAATATAGGAAAGTAAAAAAAACTTTATCATTTGCTTCCATTTTTCTTTTGTTCCCTGCGTAACTGCGTCTACTTCTGTTTTACTGCGAGTCGATATCAGTTTTAGGGGTCCGATTGTTTGAGACTCTGGAGACTTTTGCCTAACTTTTGCTATCAACGCTTTAAGACAATTGCTTTCTATTCACTTTTGATGTTTAGCTGCGTGACAACTTCTAACCGGTGTTTTAATATATTGAAAAATGTAAACCAAACAAAAATGATGTGTTTATTTTGGTAAGTAATCAATAATTATTTAATCGATTCCTGGATAGGAAGGAAAAGCTTGTCACGTAATACTATTTTTTTACCCATACCCCAAATGGAATAGGAAGATGAGGAGGAAGAAATGGATAATAGATGCTCGAACATATAATGATTAACTACAGAGAATACAGATTAGGTGTGCAAACTGATAAAACGAATAAGAATATAGAGAGACACTCATTAAATTCGGCATGTTCACAAAAACCCTACATTATTCATAAATCACCATTTGGCCCCCACACTTATCCTTAATTTTTAAAAAAATGATTTGTCTTTCCCATTTTTGTGGAGTTTTTTTTTTTTTTAATACCGTGTGTAAAGAAAACAAAGTTGTGAGCATAAAGAAAATGTAAGACTTGAGCCAAAGGGGTAAATATAGATCTCTCTCTTTCTCTCTCTCTCAGTCTATAAATACCGGTTCTCATAATCAATCTCTCAGCCTTAAGTGATTTCACATTCCTCATTAACAACTTTTCTTTTAATAAAATCATCATCTGCTTTAAAACCTTTAAGGTAGTATTGTATTTCCTCAGATCCCAAAGCTTCATACTCCTTTGTTATAAATTGAACGTATGATCTTCAAGTTTTTTTCTGGAATTTAAACCGATTGTTTTTTTAAAATAGGAAGGAGACGAAATGGCCACGGAATCTTACGAAGCCGCCATCAAAGGACTTAATGATCTTCTCAGGTACGACCAACGAGACATTCTCTTTCTCTCTCCTCTGCTTCAAAGGACAGAAACAATCATTACATAGCTAAAAAAAACTGTCGGAATATTCGCCTTCCCCGATCAACACTTTTGTTTACATGAATCCATCATCGTTTGATTTTAATTGCAAAAAGTTTGACGTTTGAATCGGAAAAAAGGTCTTTTGATATCTCTGTTGTGTTGTGTGTGTGTTTTATTTGGCATCCCCGACATTTAGGATTCCGTACGCGTACGACTGATCCTAACCGTCGATCACGCTTTTACTTTATTTCCCTTTTTACCCCTATTTACGCGTTTTTTATTAATCTGGGGACAGTAAGAAAACAGATCTGGGGAACGTCGCCGCGGAGAAGATCAAAGTGTTGACGCAGGAGCTCAAGGAGCTTGATTCCTCCAACAACGACGCCGTTGAACGAATCAAATCCGGTTTCACCCACTTCAAAACCGAAAAATACTTGTCAGTCTTTTTCTTTTAAATATATTCTTGTTTATTTAAATAAAATTTTGTTGGTTAATGACGTAAAATATTACCTTTATTATACGTATTTCCCCCGTGTGTTACGGTTTTATTTTTGGGGCCCTTTTAAGTTTCCACATCGGATAGTGCTAATAAAAGTTATTAAAAGTTAGTTACAGTGATTCAATTAGTGGGTTTCGTTGTAAGAATTAAAAAAGTGAGATCCAATTAGTATATGCGTAAACAAAAATTCTGAAATTTTAACCTTTGATCTCTGAATATAATGAAATATAAATGTTTTTGTTTTTTTTTCTTAACAGGAAGAATGATGCACTGTTCAGTGATCTCGCCAAGGGTCAGAGCCCAAAGGTTTTAACTTTAACAACGTCTTTCTCTATGTCTTCATTTACTCGTCTTGGTTTCATGGGTTTTGACTTATATATATTAATTAACTAGTGTATTAAAGTAATTAGGTTTATGTAAGAGGATCACGGTCTAAACGGTTGTTTTGTCAGAGTCAAAGTTGTAACAGATACTATAAGATTTTCTGGTTTGGACTGGTTTTTATAATTAATACAACTAATATCTATTTTAAAAGTAAAAAAAAGTGATTAATAATAGAGATGGAATAAAAGGTGTATGAAAGCTTTTTTAATCCAACTGTGATGTTTGTTGACTTTATGAATAATCAAAAGTCAAAAACAGACCACTTTCTTGATATTGAAACAATCCAGTATTTATTTATTGAAAACTTTGAATCTTTTTTTTTTGTTGTTGTTGCAGTTTCTGGTATTCGCTTGTTCGGATTCTCGAGTTTGTCCATCTCACATTTTGAATTTCCAACCTGGTGAGGCCTTTGTCGTCAGAAACATTGCTAACATGGTTCCACCTTTCGACCAGGTTCTTAAACAAAACCATAACCATTTCATTAGACTTTCGTCCGAGATCAAAACAACTAACTGCTGAAAGCTTTCTTGATATTAATTCAGAAGAGACATTCTGGAGTTGGTGCCGCCGTTGAATACGCAGTTGTACATCTCAAGGTATATAAAGCCACAATGATAGGCACTCACAGAGTTTAATTAATAAATAAGGAAACTTGCTTATCTTCTAATCAGTTATCATAACAAAAGTTTAGCTCTCTTCGGTTATGCCAAACTTTGGTTTTGAAAAGTCGTGTGATGCGTTCTTGCACATGGCCCTAAATAAAAGTTGATGTCTAGTCACAGTACAGTAGCATTTGTCCCCATTGCATTCACCAAACCTTTTTTTTTTTGCCATTAGGAATTGCATTCCACTAATTATCTTTTATTAAAATAATAAAAAGATGAATCATTTTGCAACTATTTTTAATCACAGGCAAACAGTTTTTTAATAATCATTTTTCGGCAGGTGGAGAACATTGTGGTGATAGGCCATAGCTGTTGTGGTGGTATCAAGGGACTCATGTCCATTGAAGATGATGCTGCACCAACTCAGAGGTAACTAAAAACTATATCTGACTTGGCACATCGAAATAATGGCAAAAGAGAAAGGATGTGTATAATGTTCTTGTGGATTTGTTATTTAAAATGGCAGTGACTTCATAGAGAACTGGGTGAAGATAGGTGCACCAGCAAGGAACAAGATCAAGGAAGAAAATCAAGACCTAAGCTACGACGATCAATGCAACAAGTGTGAGAAGGTAAAACACAACAAATTTTAAAAGTACACAATAACACAAACAATGATTGACGTGTTATTAACGTTTTTAAGAAATCTTTTTCACATGCAGGAAGCTGTGAATGTGTCGCTTGGGAACTTGCTTTCGTACCCATTTGTGAGAGCTGCAGTAGTGAAGAACACACTTGCTATAAGAGGAGCTCACTACAATTTCGTCAAAGGAACATTTGATCTTTGGGAGCTCGATTTCAAGACCACCCCTGCTTATGCCTTCTCTTGAACATAATACTCTTTGCAATTTTTTCTCGCAAAAAGCCTTTGACTCGTCTTCCTTTTCCTCTTTCTCATGTTGATTCTGGTCTCAACTTCTTTCAACTTTTGCTGCTTCTGTTTCGAAAAGATGTAAACAATAATACTATGAACAACATTTGAATCTTTTTTTTAATTCCAATCAAGAAATACCCATAATATGGGGTTTATGTATCTCTCTGCGTTTGAACAAACATCTCAGCATCATCATAAGTCTTAATAGATTCTTTAGAGACATGGACGCATATAACTTAAATAGAAAAAATATTCTTCTAGTTCTCTCAACCTCTGCTTCCTGCCACAAGATCCTCAGACTCTTCCAAGTTCCCAAGCATTTCTGCTTCCACTAGTCATTGCTTAAAACCAGGTGTCGAGGTTCAGAAGACTAACCTTGCAATGTACATACCCTGAAGCGCACTCTACTATGCAATGTACACAAGTCCTCCATTTAGAAAAATAATAATTTTCAGTTCCAATTCTTGAAATAAAACAAGCCGGTTACTAACTCCCGGTTGAACCAGATTCGACCGGTTTTGAATATACAATATGGAAAAGCTCGGCTGGTTTGCAGTATGGGCCGAAGTAGGCTTTTGACGGATCCAACCAATCCGAGATCTAACCCGACCCGAACTAAAACCCCACATTAGTCAAATCAGAACCATGTCAGTCACCGAAGACTTGGAGGAGGAGTTGGAACAATGGCGGCCAACGGCGTGAGAAGGGCCCTTAAGCTATCAGGAAAAACACTCTTCGGTCGTTCTTCAGCAGCATCATCTTCTGGTCCGAGTGTCGGAAAATCAGCAGGATTCTTTTTCGCGAATGAATCATCGTCATCTACTTCATCTCGCTCCTCACTTCGCAGGCTCACATCCTCCAGGTCAGCTTCGAAAACCGTAAAACTGAGTGTATAAAAACTTTGTCTCTAAGGTGAAGCAAATCGATTTCGAACAGGGTTGTAAATTTCTCTGCACGAAATGTATAATTAATTGGGGTTTGTTTGTGTGTTGTGTTTCAGGGTCCCTGTTGAGCTGAGTGCAGGGGTTTCGCTTTTACCTTTACATAGCGTTACTGCTTCAGCTTTACTCACTTCGTTGCTGTCTCTTAGCAATCAAAGCTGGGGTTGCTTGTCTGAAGGTATTCTTACTTACTTGTCTTCTTAGTCTCTTGTTTGGAAACGAGGAAAGTTTGCATCTTTGCTCATGTATGTTTAGATGCGATTTTTTCAATCTGTTTCCATAAAAGTAGTTTCAGTTGATAAAGGTTCAGTAAAAGATCTGCTTGACATGCCATGCCATATCAAGTGTTGGTCTTTGTAAAAACCCTTCCTTTTCTTTGCATGTTTTATCTGTTTTGAGAATTGAGTTGAAATAAGTTGCTCTCTCTCTATCGTACTATTGATGGATTGGGACCTTATCATTTGTCTGCCTGTCTTTCCACACCATTACCTTGGCCTTTGTTAGCCATTAACCGACGCGAGTGTAAACCTTATCTGAAACTATGTGTTGATTTCATATCTGACAGGCTCTTTGGACCAGAGTTTTGTTAGTCAATTTGCACATTGACTCATCAATGTCTATGCACTTTGGTGTTTTTGCAGGATTTGGAACGACACTATAACATGGCCTCCAAGTTTTTGACTCCAGTTTTACAACAAACTTAGTTTCATCATCGGTGGTCTGCAGTTTCTTTTCCCCAAAGGTTTTAAGATAACATTTCTTCAAAGGGGCTTCTTTGTTCTGTTTACTCTTATACTATTGTCATCTTCAATTTGATGATTTCATTTCTTCATCAATTCTGCCTTGAAATAAAACTACTCATTTTTGTTAAAGAGTTTTACTCGAGAAATATATATTGAAACAGTTCGATTTTCTTGCAATATGGCGCATGTGTTTAGTCTTGAATCTCACACTATGGAAATTCGGTTAGTAGGAGTGGTTGTTAACCTGTGTCACAGTTTGGTTCCTCAAGTTGGCTAATTACACATCACATCGACCAAACTCTGAGCTAATCACTCCTCCAATGACCTTAACTCACCTTCGCATTCAATATATTCGTAAAGCCAAAACGTTCACTGATACTATTAATTAGACAATTCAAACAGAAACAGAGATCTACCAGCAGTTCAACCGTCACAACGTTCCAAAAAGCTACTTCTTGAACTTATGAACCACTCTTCTCGAGCTAAATCTCAACAAAGATGGTGGCTTTGGCGCCAGGAGTACTTCAAAAACTGATCAACGGTATGAAAACAGGAACCAAACCCACCAGGAACTAATCCCTGGACTTTGACCGGTCCACGCCGGCTAAGAGACGGTGTGAGATGCTCTTACGGCGGAGGGGTTTGAGTGAAAGTGGACCGGGAGAGTTGTGTGGTTACGAGAAGCAGAAGTGTCTGTCTGTGATAGAGAGGCGAAGAGGAACAATGTATCAGCTTCTGTTTTTAGTCCATTCAAATCCTCTCTACGGACATTTCTTGTTCTATTGATCGTTCAGTGTATCTAAAGTTCATGGAGTTTCACCAACAGATGGCACAAACCATATCCCAAATCACATCCATTGAAGCAGAGAGCATAGACACAAGAGCTGAGAAATGAGAATCAGAAACCAAGAGACGAAGAGTCTTTCATCATGCTTGAAACCCCCCGCTTGTGCGGAATGTGCAACACAGCAAGGCTTGCAAAGGAGATAAGAGGACAAAACTGCAAACTGGTTTATGGAGTTCATTGAAATGGCTCTGGAGAAAGGCATGACTAAATCAAGAGACCCTGAGACGTTAAGAAGGTTCCACAATCTATGATTACACTTATCTTAATGACCGAACCCACGTGCAGTTCTGTCTGCTTTCAGCTTAATGTGTTCTTGGTGTAAAGAGGTTAAAATAAGAGTTTTTACTGAAGTAAAAAAAAAACAAACGATTCACAATTTAATGAAGCTTAGTTTCTTGAAAGCTTTAAAGAATACAAATACAGATACCAACAAAAGCATTGGTAGAATCAGATAACCCAGAACCAAGCCAAGACCGACCCAGACGCCAAACCAATAACCAAGAACAGCACACTTACAATACCTGCCGTCTCAGAGTGCTTCAATGGAACAGACTTCGGAGCCAGAATCATCAACACGCTTGTCAAGTACCCATTAGTAAGCCCCAACAAGCACGTCAGTAACGCTACAGGTATCTCAGTCCTCAGAAACATCGGTCCATGCAAGCAACCCCAGAAGAGAGGGTAAAACAACAGCCTAGCGATGCACCCACCGACCGCAATCTTCTCATCCGTAAACATGTAAACAGCAGTCAACGACTTCCCAACCAAGTCAAAGACATTGAAAGCCGCAATGAGCAGGACAGGGAACCAATCTCCGAGAAGATCAGAATGAACATCCTCAGTGATGTAGCCAGGGAATATCGATAACGTCACAATGTATATAAGCACGATCCCGAAGCCATGAGACTTGATCCTCGTCACGATCTGCCAAAGCGTCTTCCTCCACATTGGTCCGGTTAAAGAACCGTTCTCTTGACTCTCTTTGAGTGCTTGAGCCTTGCGCTCTTCATGGAACTTGATCACAGGAAGCTTGTGAGCTAAGTTGTAAGACACAGCACAGATCACCATAACAACAATCCCCACAGCAAAGTAAAGATTCGCGCTTTTTCTTAACCCATTAGGATCTTGTGGGTACACAGCTTTAGTCAAGATCCTCAACAGAGACACAAGCACACCTAAAAAGAAAAAAAATCAAAACCTTTCTAAATTAACAATCTAACAGTAAAGGTTCAAACTTTCTATTAAAGGTTGAAACTTTCTTAGTCAAGATCCTCAACAGAGACACAAGCACACCTTAAAAACAAAAATCAAAACCTTTCTAAATTAACAATCTAACAGTAAAGGTTGAAACTTTCTTAGTCAAGATACTCAAGAGAGACACAAGAACACCTAAAAATTCAAAAGCTTTCTAAATTAACAATCTAACAGTAAAGGTAGAAACTTTTATAGTCAAGATCCTCAAGAGACACAAGAACACCTAAAAAAAATTAAAACCTTTCTATATTAACAATGTAACAGTAAAGGTTGAAACTTTCTTAGTCAAGATCCTCAAGAGAGACACAAGAACACCTAAAAATCAAACCTTTCTAAGTTAACAATCCACTAAAGGTTGAGACTTTCTGTTAAAGGTTTAAACTTTCTTACCGGAGCCAGCAGTTCCGGCGATGACAGCTTGCGTATACCTCTCAGGCATCTCACCAGCAACACCGATCAAACCCCCCTGCATAAGCGCGTCGGCCACACCGGAGAGGCCAACAGCGACGGAGGTGATATCGAACCCAACGTACAACCCGACTCGCCCCTTGACGTAGACGAGATCCAAGACAGGGATCACGAGCAAGGAGACGGCGAAGAGCGCGAGGCCGAGGTTGATCCTGAAGCTAGCGAGGCTCTTGTGCGCGTAGAAGACGATGATCACGAGGAGGCAGAAGAGGCCGACGAGCATGTAGACGACGGCGAAGATGCGGTCGACGGAGGTGGAGGGGTAGAGGTAGGAGAAGTAGTCGACGGCGGTGATGAAGGCGTTCCATGGGAGGAGGAAGCCGACGCCGAGGGTGAAGTAGATGATGTAGGCTAAGTGGAAGGAGTCGGGTGGGGATTTGGGGGTTGATCCGAGGAGGGATGTCTCCGGTCCTGATTCCGGGTCGGTTGAGATGTCGTCGGCGGGTTTTCCGGCGGAGCCCATTTGGAAAGTTGTTGACTTTTGTGCAAGTTATTGCCTAACCGTAATGGAGATAGTTGCTAAACGGTGTGGTTTTGTCTGTATGCAATCGGCTAAACGGTGACGTTTGGTTATGGCTAAGCAATCTCAAGCAATTATTGGTGAGGAGGACATAGCCAATTGTCCACAAGGGTTAGCTTCCACGCATAATAGTGCTATATAATATTTATTGTCTTGTTTATCTGTTTTATAGTTGATATTTAAAGTAAAATCTTTTTTTTTTGTCAAATTTAAAGTAAAATCTCAAACTTGATTTGTAGGTTAGACACAACATATAATAATATATAAAGTGGTTGATAATTCAACATCTTATTTTCTTACCTTTTGATACTTGTTATTGCTTTTTCCACTTTCACTACAATTTTAAATTTTATACTTTATATTGGTTTTGTTTACTAAAATTAAATATCATATCTCATCATTTTGATTTTATATACTTTTCTTTTTATGTTTGTTCTTGTGATTATATATCATTAATCATTTTAAATAAAAATTAAATTAAATAATTAAAAGCTGAATACATTTTGTTCTTGTCAAAAATGTAACTAATAAAATTTTAAGTGTTAAAAGAGCTATTGTTAAGATTTATTTCCCAAAATATTTAAAATATGTTAATATGTCCAAATTAAATAAATCAGATTTTTATCCTCTATTTGTAACACATGAAAATGATCATTAAATATGAAAATAATTTATCATAAAATAACCAATATTAATTATGATGAAATAAAAAGCTGATTTTGGAAACTAATAATGAAATAATTATATGGTGCGTTGGTATTTATCTTTTGTTTATTTAATATGGTGAATTTTTTTTTTTGTCTTATAATATGGTGAAATGTTTTAAACTATGTTTATTTCACATCATTGTTTATTTTTTCATTATTTTTTTATATCGATTAAACCGCTGAATAAACATAATCATTGTATTGTATGTAGTCTAAATTAAAAATATATATATATATATGGTTTTCACCTATTTGCCGGATATTAAGCAATGTAAATAGTTTTTTTCCAAAAATAATTGAACCCGAATGACAGTTTTCACTAGACATTTTTTTACCACTAGACCATCAGCTTGTTGGTAATCTAAATTCAAAACAAACATGTTACGAGCAAGATCTGGATGTACGCAACTTAGGTAAAACATCGCATGTGTTTGGTATATCATGGTAAAACTTTGCAGATTCCATTATACTACTGCATGCCATACCATATTTTGGATTATTTTTTTATGACCACAATCTGTTAAAACATATATACAAACCTTCGCAGAGTATGCCAAAGGGTCTCCAACAATTTACTAAGATAGAATCTTAAATATTGCATCAATGGAAAATGGTGCTTTTCTTCAAATTTATATAAGATAGAATGTTGATCTCTCTCTTCCCTAGTGGAGTTGAAAACAAACCACAGAAGAGCTATTGAGAAACCATTATTTGAGCCAGTGATGAACATATATAGAGCTCTACAACCACGTGGAGCTGTGTGCACAAACAGAAGCTGAAAGCATATGGCCTCACATGAATATCGTCGAAGACATTGTTTCTAAGTTGGGTTGATTTCAAGAAACCTGTAAACCCAGACGATGCTAATGAGAGCGCGGTCAAGTTACGGTTTTACAACTTCGAGAGGTAGTAAAAAATAATCGCTACGCCTACTATAGCAATCAGTTCATATCATGCTTGTGTTAAATGACTCATCTTTTTAACGATTTGAATCTTTTTGTGTGCAGTTACACAGTGTGATTGATGCAAAAGCCGGACATCTCCAACCCAGCTTTATAATATAAATTCTTAAAATAGAAAAAAAATAGAGATATAATTTTTTGCTCTATTATGTTTTTTTATAATATAAAAATGTTATATTTGTCTCTATAAATAGTATTCCTCTATTTATAAAGGTAAATATAGCATTCATCTATTATAAATTCATCTATTATAAATGAATACATTAGAGTAAAATTTTTATTTTTTTGTTTTTTTCTATTTTAGAGATCCTTATAGTAGAGGTGGATTGGAAATGGTTACGAAGAGAGAAACTATCTGCTATTAAATAAAGTGATGATATTATATAATGGGACTTTTAGTAAAACAAATGTTATCTAGGCGTATATTAATAGGTAACAGGTCATGAATATCAATAACTATAACAAGACGTTCACCGTCTAACTACACATGTGTATGATTTCACATCGATCGTCACATCAGCAATTAAAACATAACTATTTTTTCATCGTGATAATCTTACGTAAATCATCAATCATGTTTGATTTCCAGTCGTGCACCTTAGATTAACTTTACATGGTGGAATTAAATACAAGATGAGATAGGAATGGTATAAAGGTGTTTGGTTCACCAATTCAACACCTAAGTACTCATTCACAACCTGGGGTTGGCTATTCATAATAGATTGGCAACAGGAGATAGGCTCCTCCTTTGGAATAGTACTGCTGATGCTACTTGAGTTCTATGTCAGGAGGCACAAGAAATTAGGCAACACCTATTCTTTTCTTGCACCTACTCAGAAAAAGTCTGGAAAGATGTAGCATCAGGGCTGCTTCTGGATAAGTTTACAACTGAATGGAATGCTCTCATTGATCTCATATCAGGTTGATCACCAGACCAAACACACGTGTATCTTGCAAGATACGCCTTTCAAACTGCTGTCCATAGCCTATGGAGGTAGAGGAATCAAAGGAGAAATGAAGAGACACCACAAGATCCTAGCTACTAGGCAAATTCATTGATAAGGCTGTGAGGAACATATTGTGTTCTCTAAAGGAAATGGGAATTCAAAGTCTCAAGGATAGCCTAATTACTTGGCTTGGGACGAGGATACATGTCTCTTAGGAGCGCATTCTTTTAATCAATTATAGTTTCATTTTTATCCTTTTTATAATATCAGCAAACTCTGTTAGAATAATTAAGCATGTTTTTTTGTCTGAATAAATTTTACATTCAAAAAACAAAATGCAAGATGAGGATGGGATGAGGTTTTATTTTTCCCACAGGTAAGCAGTAACGAATATATGTAGAATTTTTCAACTAATTATCCTAGATTGTTTTGTTACGTAACGAAGTGACAAACATATCGAGGGTGATTGTAAATTGTGAATGTCTCCATGACCTGATGGTAGTGACTATTGATCCAAGAAATATTGTTGTCGGATACGATTACATCATAAGATTTGTCGGCTTGGAGGATTTCAATACAATTATAATATCAATTAGGTTAATATGTAATTGCTACTATTATATCTGGGATCCTTGTTTGTGGCTCTAAATGCTTCCCACGTCTTTTAAAAAGGAGAAACCAAAAGGGATGGAAGATAGTGTATATAATCGTTAAGCGACAATATTGTCCAACCATATGAATGAAACATATGTTTTATATATCTAGAGGGAGCAATTATCGTAAGGGCCCATCTATTGGGGAAGAAAACTCTTGCAAGTAAAAATCAAACACCTGAAATTTTGGAAATACTAGTGTTGTATTTTTGAAATGTTTTGTAAATGCTCAGATTAGACTAACGAAGACAAGATAGAGATACGAAAATGATCGAGTTAAAAAAGGTTATCAAAAACTGGTGATCTAGTATAGTAGTTGTAAATAAGGGTTGCTTCTTCTTTTTTAATTAAATAAGGATTGCTTTCATTCTTAATTCAAATCTTTTTTTTTTGGGACGGATGATTATACTAATAATACTATATTATAAAGGCTGAATTACAGAAGATTATAAGATAAAATTTTGGAATTTTAATGGTTTCTCAAAACAAAATTTAAAATGATATGATTTTATTATCTTTAAGCCTTTCCGAATAAAACAGAAAAGAAGAGATTTTAAGATAACGAGATTTGAGTGTTCTCTCGGTGAAAAAAATGATTAAAAATAGACAGATCAAACTTTTATCGGATCAAGAGTAAAGTTAGATAAGGTAAGTTCAGAATACTCAAAATCTCATTATCTATTTTCATTCTGGTTTCTGATATATAGCAGGTCGAGAAATAATTATTATTTTTATGTATAATGTTTTTGAAGCAGTTATACGCACTCTTAGATTTTATGCTTTCATCTTTTTATTATTTTAAATGGCAAATTAATGAAGTTAGTCTTATTCAATTAATTTAACACGTGCGAAAGATATAGAATTACTATAGGTAGGATTTCAAATGTGAAGAATAAATTATAAGTGCTGACTATATGAAGCGTATGATCTCTCTAAGGGTTGGTGTGGTGAACTTGGCTTCTTGAGATCATCTCACCATTCATCAGCAAATGTTTAATGTAATTACCAAGTAACATGTCGGGAAATACAAGTAAAAATAGTTTTAACCATCAAAGTGCTATAACGTTTATCACAATGGTAAATAATTACTACCCAACCCCCAGGGGCGGACACAAGGCTAACGGTACGGGGTCATGTGCCCCCTACTGATTTTTTATTTTCTTGTAGTAATTAGTATAAATTTGAAGGTTGTTTCTACTTAGAAAATTATGCATAAGGTAAAAAAATCATGAGCCCCCATCTATATGTAGTCCTGCATCCGCCCCTGCCAACCCCTTAAAGTACACAGTAGCTACCTAAATTATAGAAACCAAAAACATAAAGTATAATGGTTTGTGTTAGTATTTTTCAAATGTCTATATGTTATTAAGACAATCTCAAATGGAACATTACAATTTCCTCTATATTTTATTTTGAAATAGAGTAATTTTATTATATAGTTCAATTTGTTACGATGCGTTACTTTAAATTATAATAAATAATAACATTCTTCTATGTTATAATTTATAATAAAATAATTATATTATATAGTAACGCAATTGGAGCAAATCTATATATAATTATTTTTATTTTTTTTTAGATAGAGAAATTATAGAGATTCATTGGAAATGTTTTAACTGGACTAAAAACCACCAAACAATGATGTCACGGGCGGCTAAATAAGTCAATATCTAACTAATTAGATATCAAAATTGTTGATATTAATGTAATGACATATGTAAAATGGCAATGACGCAAACTAGGGGATGCAGCGACAAAAGAACAATTACCTAACAAAAGTAGGAAACTATATAGTGATTTGCAGAGTCATCAAATAGTTTATCCCACTATGAATAATAATGAGTAAATTAGCTAAATATACTAACAAAGGTGGGATATCATTGAATGGGGGGAAAATGGTAATGTTGGGGGAAGAAAATTGGAGGGATATAGAGTATGGAGTGCAAATAGGAGAAAAGTGGTGTGTAGAGAGTACAAATTCTCTAATAATTTTCTTATACAAATTTACCCACGCATTTATGGTGTTATTATTATATTATCTTATATTTACGATTTTATATTATGTAGTGGATCATATGTGATGCACTATAATAATTCTTAAAAATGGATGAACTAACAAAAATATGTAATTGATATCCAAGCAAGGTGAAAGGTAATTATTTTACTTCTATAGTTCTGTCGTTATAATTACCGTATTTTTCTACTGGATATGTTGTTTATTAATTCATGCAATGGACAGTTTATGTTGTCTTGGAATATGACATATTAGGGAGATAAGAAAGAATCAAATCATTGACAATTATTTGTTTGTGATTCTGCAGGAACTGGAGGGCACTTCACGTTCTTTACACACGTGTAATGTCTAATATCGCACTCCATATTAACCGGGATTCCGAATTTATCCAGAGATGACCACGTGGAATCCGGTTAGTGACAAACCGTAATAATCGCTTCTAAGTTCTAACTGTCATGACCTTGATATCCCATGCGCTTAATTGTAAATTTGCAAGTGTTCTCTCCTTTTTTTTGATAAGAATGTGTAAGTACTCTCGTTCCCTTCATCACCCCCAAACAACAACACAAGTTACTATAAAATTGATTTAGAAAAAAAGGTTTCTATAAAGCTGATGAGAATATGATTCAGATTATTATTATTATTATAAGCTTTGTCATTCCATGTTTGAAAACGAATCAAATTGACAAAAAGAAGAGGGCTAGTTTTCTAAAAAAATACGCGAATACTTTGTTAGAAAGCGAAACAACAACAAGAACCTAAAGGAAAACTAATCAACTTTAGATAATAAAGTAGAGTTAAAGACAAGTTCAACATGTATGGTCTTAATAATAATTCCAGACTGCTTCAATTTAATTTCATTACTACAGATATTCACGAATATGTGGATCTCTATATTCGGATGATAATGTCGTCAGCTTGATTTTGGCCTTTTTCGTAACATATAAAATGGAATAAATGTAAAACTTCAAATTAGAGAGGACCCATATATGTCTCCATTTCTGGTCATTTCTCTCCACACAAAACCTCGAATTGAATTATGTATTTGCATGGTTTATTTCTCTAGTGGAGTAAATATAAATATACCGCTTTAGCCAAAAAGTGGCTACGAAAGAGAATTATTCTGTTATAGATTCCACCACCGGACCTAAAAGCAAATACATATATTGTTGATAATTAGATGGCTGCTCAAGTGAGAAACGCATGACTGTTTTTGAATATCATATAACATCTATATGTTAGGTGAATAATATTAAAGTTAATGTGTAAGTTGATTTAGTTAGGGCACCAATTCGTGGGGAATGAATATTAAGGGAATGTTAGATATTATAAGGCTTGCGTGTTTATTATTACGTTTCTTTTTGGTTACTGGTTAAGAGGAATGGTAGATATATGATCATATGTTGTGAGTTGATTTTAAAATTACAATGCTCATAATTAAAAAAGAAACATATTTGGTTTGTTTTAATACAAAAGAGTATAATTGGGGTTCAAGGCCAAAACATGTTAACGAGTCTCTTTCTACAGCCAGTTGCTGTAAATTAAAACATGATATCTCAACTACACATGTGTTTTTTACCGCTGCACTAACAACCATTACAACAATACTATGACCAAGTAACGTTTATGACCACAATCGTCCACTTTTAAAATTACAAGACATTTTCAAAATTAGGTGACAGACAAAACATGTGTCCAAACTCTAATTAACTGAATTATGGCAAAAAGGGGGAAAATCAAAGTTGAACCTAACTTTTCAGAATAAGATCAGCAGAGTTTGAAGCATTTTCATGTTTTACATTCAAAAATTATAATAAAAATATTTTACATTTTCGTTCCACTGTCTCTTAATTATATTGTTTATCTTATACTAAGAGAAAAAACCAAGGAGGTATAATAAACTTCAATATATATCTTATTCTAAACTATATATTTAAAATGGTAAGTGAACTAGTAAAGTTGGGGTTTGATTAAATAGAGCCAACATTGGTAATGATTATTATTTTTGTTATAAAAACAAAATAAGAACTATTTTTCTTTTCTTCACGCTTTATAATTTGTCTTCAAAGTTGAACATAACATTTTCTTTGAAGTTATGTGATAAATTCACTTTATAGAAAGCTTAAACGATATGAATCGACATCCCACTTATCAAAACACCACACTTTTCTCGTTTCCTTCACTCTCAACGCACTTTGCTTTCACATTTTAATTTCCCTCATAAATTACACCTTTTTAATTAATTATATAGTAACAATACACATTCGTTGAATCAACTTATTACATGCTTATCCAGACCCAATTACTATAAGTAAAGTTATTAGCGTATAGAGTTTGACTAATCTCTCTCTCTCTCTCTCTCAAGTAATAAGCAACTTCAAAGTTGGTTAACCCAACAAAACAAAACAAAACAAAAGAAGTCGCTCTCTTTCTCATAAAAATCTCGCCTTTTTGTCCAGAAACCCATACGCAAACATCCTCTACGTGTTCTCCTTTCACGATTTTCTCGAATTTTCTCGCGTTTTACCTTTTTTAAAAAAAAATTGTTTTAAAACTCTTTTCGTACTTCTTCTTTCCGAACCATTCTCGGTTAGACGGTTACTCAAAAGCCTGTTCAGTTCTGAGTGGTAATAACAAACATCTCAAATAAAACCGTTTCGTAAAGTTTTTTCTTTTTGCATCTGTTTCCGTTTCCTCTGTAAACTCTCTCTCTCGATTCATGGACTTCTCCACTCCCTGAGCCTAAATCCACAAAAACCCACCATGGATATCGAATCAAGGACTTATCAGAACATCATCAAGGTGAGATCCAATCTCAAAGTCCTCTCCTTTCTCTCTCTAGATCCTCTTCCCTCGTTATCATCGAATCTTGAAAAAAAAAAAAAAAACCTTTCGTTTTGATTTTACAGAAGGAATCATGGAGAACAGTGTTGACATTAGCGTACCAGAGCCTAGGCGTAGTATACGGAGACTTAAGCACTTCTCCTCTATACGTCTACAAAAGCACATTCGCCGAAGACATTCACCACACCGAGTCCAACGACGAGATCTTCGGTGTTCTGTCTTTCATCTTCTGGACCATCACTCTCGTCCCTCTCTTCAAATACGTCTTCATAGTACTCAGAGCAGACGACAATGGCGAAGGTGGCACCTTCGCTCTCTACTCGCTCCTCTGTCGACACGCGCGGGTCAACTCGCTACCCAGTTGCCAGCTGGCGGACGAGCAGCTCATCGAGTACAACGGATCGTCGTCGTTGGAGATGGCTGCTCAGACGGGTTTCGCGGCGAGGTTGAAGAGTACGCTTGAGAAGCAGAGAGTGTTGCAGAAGGTTTTGCTTGTGTTGGCTTTGATTGGGACTTGTATGGTCATTGGTGACGGTGTTCTTACGCCTGCGATTTCAGGTAAAAGTTTAAACTTTTGACTTGTTCTTGTTTTTTTTTGACTAAGACAAAGATCATTCTTTGACTTTGGTCTCTTTTTTTTTTTTTGTCTATTACAGTTTTCTCTGCAGTGTCTGGTGTTGAGCTTTCAACGGCCAAGGAGCATCACAAGTGTGAGTTTTTTTCTTTAACACTATTCTTTGATTAGTTTCATCTCAAAACGTTACTCATGGTGATTGTGATGGACACTTTCGTCTTAGAAGGTGTTAGTTAGCATTTTCGGGTTTAAGGCCGGCTCTGAGATTGTGGGGGCGGTAGGCGAGTTAATGGAAGTTTTAATAACTTTTCTTTTATTTATTTTTTTAATTTGAAAGCTTATGTTTATGTAATTTTCTTCAAAAGTTTTGGGGCTACATGTCAATGTTTATGCCCATAACCGGATATGCAGACATGGCCGGTCCGAAGCATAGGCAAAGGGACCGACCGCATCATGATTTTAAGCGATAGTTTTAGTTGTGTATAGGGCTCTATAAAAAGTTTACATGAATAATAAGGGCACAAAGGTGAGCATAGGACATTAAGAAAAAATTGAAAATGTTAGACTGCAGAAAGTCTTTGGTTTCTTTACTAAACCGTGGAGCCAGTTGCTCCCACCATCTGTTTATTAGATAGCTTGACATGGTTTTTTGCACGTAACACGAATTAAATATATCGTATAGGCATCGCTTTCAGTTTGGTTTAATGGCCCACGCCTATTGAATAAGCGTTTTGGATTGTTCTGCACAGACCAAGTGGATGTTTATAACGTTTATCTTCTTCCTGAAAATCCTCATCCACCCCATGTTTGGATCTTAGTGTCAACCTCTTTGACTAAAACGTTAATGTACAATGACTCTTGTAGTAATTAAAGTTTTCTTTTTCTAATGCAGATATAGAAGTCCCTGCTGCTTGTATAATCCTGATAGGTTTGTTTGCGCTTCAACACTACGGCACACACCGGGTCGGGTTCTTGTTCGCACCAGTTATCCTCTTGTGGCTAATGTGCATTAGCGCCATCGGTGTTTACAACATTATCCATTGGAACCCGCATGTGTATCAAGCGCTCTCTCCTTATTACATGTACAAGTTCCTCAAGAAAACTCAAAGCAGAGGCTGGATGTCTCTTGGTGGGATCTTGCTCTGCATTACAGGCTCAGAAGCTATGTTTGCTGATCTCGGTCACTTCTCTCAACTCTCAATCCAGGTTAGCAATCTGAGTCCAATGGATATATCATTAACTAAATAAATATAATTCTGTTTGTAGTCAGATTGTTACCATGTTTTAACCTAGTGAAAATGTGGTAAATGGATTATAGTTTAAGAATTTTAATATTATAAATTTTACATTATGTAAGATAAAAAAATAAAGTTTAATATATATAAAATATTTTTACCCCCATCCAAAATTATTTCTAGATCAGCCACTGTTACTCCTAGTCTTATAAGTTTCATTTTGTTGATTCGATCGTGTTCTCATTGCAGATTGCTTTTACATCACTTGTTTACCCATCCTTGATACTCGCCTACATGGGGCAAGCAGCGTATCTCTCTCAGCATCATGCCATCGCGAGCGAGTACAATATTGGGTTCTATGTATCTGTACCGGAGAAGTTGAGATGGCCTGTTCTTGTGATCGCTATACTTGCTGCTGTTGTTGGAAGTCAAGCTATTATCACTGGAACGTTCTCGATCATCAAGCAGTGCTCTGCGTTGGGATGCTTCCCTAAAGTGAAGATTGTTCATACATCGTCCAAGATCCACGGTCAGATTTACATCCCCGAGATCAACTGGATCTTGATGATCCTCTGTTTAGCTGTCACCATCGGTTTCAGAGACACAAGGCGTTTGGGTAATGCTTCAGGTATATATAAACACTTCAACATCTCTCTAATCTACTTAATGTGGTCTGAGACTAGTCATGTGGGTTCGGTTCCGATTTTCTAGGTTTTCGGTTCAGTTCTTCCGGTTCTTGGTTCGGTTTAAATAATGAGACCCGACTAATAATTTTGGTCTCCGTTTTGGATAACTTTAGATTATTCGGTTTTAGATACAACTATTTGGATACTTAAGTGATATCCAGATAATTTAAAATACTGAATATAAACTATTGGGCTATTCAGTGTTTTTCTTTCTGGGTAATTAGTTTATAAATGTAGTACTTTTAAGGTATTTGGTTATTTCAAAATTAAATATAAGTATTATTTTTAACTATATAAACTGGATTTTGTATATCTAGGTATCCTTGGTTCGGTTTAAGCAGTTTAGGTATTGGTGAATACCGGTTTGGTTTGTTTTTTTGGATAAAAATCTCAGGCAGTTGCTAAGTAACCGTTTATAATGTTTCATTATAGGTTTGGCGGTAATAACCGTTATGCTGGTGACGACATGTCTGATGTCACTAGTGATCGTGCTCTGCTGGCACAAGAACATCTTCTTCGCCATCGCTTTCGTCCTCTTTTTCGGCACGATCGAGTCTCTCTACTTCTCAGCTTCCCTCATCAAATTCCTCGAAGGCGCGTGGGTCCCCATCGCCCTCTCCTTATGCTTCCTCGCCGCGATGTGCACGTGGCACTACGGGACGCTCAAGCGGTACGAGTTCGACGTCCAAAACAAAGTCTCCGTCAACTGGCTCCTCAGCCTCGGACAAACCCTCGGGATCAAACGTGTCCGCGGCATCGGACTCATACACACCGAGCTCGTCTCCGGCGTGCCGGCCATCTTCTCTCATTTCGTGACCAACCTCCCTGCCTTCCACCAGGTTCTCGTCTTCCTCTGCGTCAAATCCGTCCCCGTGCCGCACGTGCGGCCCGAGGAACGGTTTCTTGTGGGCCGCGTTGGGCCGAAACAGTTCAGGATGTACCGTTGCATCGTGCGGTATGGGTACCGTGATGTTCATAAAGACGACATCGAGTTTGAAGGCGATCTTGTGTGTAGCATAGCCGAGTTTGTACGTTCAGAAGCTGAAAGCGCTGTCGTGGAGACCAACGGAGAGGGTGAAAGAATGGCCGTGGTCGGAACTTGTTCAACGTACATGCAAGGGTTCGAGGAGGGAAGCGATGTTGACGAGATGGATAAGCCGGGGCCATCAGAGATCCTATCACCGAAGCTGAAGAAGAAGAAGAGTAAGGTCAAGAAGAAAGTGAGGTTTGTCGTGCCGGAGACACCGAAGATAGAGAAGGAGACGAGAGAGGAGCTGATGGAGCTAACGGAGGCGCGTGAGGGAGGCGTGGCTTATATAATGGGGAACGCGTATATGAGAGCGAAGCATGGATCAGGGTTGGTGAAGAGACTCGCTATTAACGTTGGGTACGAGTTTCTTAGGAGGAACACTAGAGGTCCAAGAACCGCACTGACCTCGCCTTACGCGTCGACGTTAGAAGTTGGTATGATCTACCATGTCTAAAAGGGGTATTTTCGTCTTTTGCTATGTACATGATTAATGATTTTGTTGTATGTTAATTTACCTGAAAGTGAATTAGATCATATCACAGATCAAGAAGTTTTGTCCTTTGTATGTGTGGTATTGCGAAAGGTTACTGCTCTCTTAGAGCCGGATAGAGAGTTTTTTATATATAACAAAATTCTGTACAAATGATGTGTGTCTTATCTATATTGTTGAAATGATGTTTTCAATCTGATACTATTTAATATCAATAATTAGCCATTGAGTTCGTCAGCACTAATGCTTTCAAACCATATTTTTTTATAGATAATCTGTAAAAGTAGTATTCAGGTTTCAGTTTGTAGAAACCTTCTTTTATTTTGATCATTTATTTTTTGTTTATTATCTGTGTTTAACTATTTTCTTGCATCCGTTACAATATACTATTTAGATTATAGTGCCTTAGTGTTAAGAATCAATTTATTTCAAGAGAATACTCTAAAAGAGTAATATTCATCCTTGTTATATATACAATCAATACTAGATTCATACGAAGAGTGATTCTTTATGTATATAGCGTCTTTATGTGTTTCTTATGAATTACAGAAATTAAAAGGCTAATGACGGAAGGAAGTGATGACAACAATGGTGATGACCGGTTGCACTTGACAATGTCTACATCCTTAAGAGCTAACTATCAGTCAATGCTTTATTTTAATTAAGTGGCGGGTTTGGCGACTGCCCCCACAATGGACCTCGCACAAAAAAATGGTAAATAAAACACACTCTCATTATATAAGTGTTTATATTCGTTAGTTGAATATAATTAAATAATACCACTGTTCGTGTTTGTTATTGTCACCGAGGTCCACGGTAGTGCAGAGAGGCAGCCGCTAATAAGTCCTCGTTCCAAGCATGTGAGCTACACGCCCTCGCGCTTGACGAATGGAGAGGGATTAGTGTGAATCCTTAGATTATTAATCATATTAAATTAGCAAATTGATATTTTCAAAGTCTACTTTTTTTTTTTGAACACATATTTTCAAAGTCTACATAAACACCATAATCATTGTTTTTGAGCGATAAGTAATACCTCGAGCTTTTTAATTAACATCTTCTTCTCCGGTCGACCATGCCTAGATTACGACGGTCTCCGTGTCTACTACTTGCTGTCTTGTTCTTGTGTATTCACGTGGTTCGAGCTCAGAACCGAACCCGAGCCACTACTCACCCCGACGAAGGTCTGTCTTTGAAACCCTGGACTCGATTGTGGATTATATAGGCTTCACCTAAGTCTTTGGATCCTCATTGATAATATCTTACCTGCTTCTTTACCGATTAGTTTCAACTAGTATCTGGCTTTAATGCAATCATGAGCTTATTTAGCATAGTTATATAATACATTTATGAACTTAAAATCACTCTATATGTTTTTATTGGTTATCATATGGTTTGGAACACAAAAAAAAGAACCCACGTAATAAGGGGGAAAATATCAATGGAACTATATTTTAGTTAATTTTTTTGTTAACAGTATTATAAATTGATGTATGTATATAAAAGAGGTAAAAATGTTTATTAAAAAGACAGAATTAATGAATATTAAGTAAAGTAAATATAAATTGACAGCGCGTGCGTTGAACTCCATTTTCGCGACTTGGAAGATCCGAGCGTCGAATGAATGGAACATCAGCGGCGAGCTTTGCTCCGGCGCCGCCATAGACAATGTCTCCATCGACGATGGTGCTTACAACCCTATGATCAAATGCACGTGTACTTTCGCCAACTCCACCTGCCGCATCACCGCTCTGTACAGCCTCTTTCCACTCTTCGTGCACACCATCTGCTCGATGAATTCTCCAAGAGAGAATCACTAAACATGATTTTTGTTTTTTTTTCACAGGAAGGTTTATGCGATAGATGTTGTAGGAACTATACCTGATGAGCTCTGGACTCTTGAATACCTCACGAATCTGTATGGTTTTACTCTAAAGAGCACATGCATTTACAAGTTTTATATCATACACATCTTGAGACTGTGTGATGCATACAAAAGACATCAAGATCACATCTTTACTCTTTTTTTTACAGGAACTTGGCTCAGAACTTTCTGACAGGACCCTTGTCTCCTGCAATTGGGAATCTGACTCGAATGGAATGGATGTAAGGCTTTGAAACCCTGCGTCCTGTTGAATTTCTTGCACGTTCAGTTAACAATGCTCAACTGTTTAATCACGTAGGACATTTGGGATCAATGCGTTGTCTGGCCCTGTTCCCAAGGAGATTGGTTTGCTTACCAATCTAAAACTGCTGTAAGCTTTTGGGTGCTTCTTGTTTGCTTAAATATGGTGATCTTCTCTTCTTGATGGTTCCTTATACCTATATATTTGCAGTAGCATTAGTTCAAATAACTTTTCCGGTTCTATGCCAGCTGAAATTGGGAGTTGTACAAAGCTACAGCAAATGTGAGTGCATGTCCAATGTTTTGTGTATTTACTTCTTGGTTATAATACAAAACTCCTGGCTACGAATCATTTCTAAGAAACTCGTACATCTATTGCAGCTACATAGATAGTTCTGGGCTTGGCGGAGAAATACCTTTATCATTTGCTAATCTTGTGGAGATGCAACAAGCGTAAGCGATAACTAAATTCAAATATAAGCTTTATTGTTAGACTTTGACAGTTTTTTTTTGGTTATCTATTTATTACTACTTTTACAATATTTTTCTTTTGTTTCTCTGGGTATTAAGGTGATTTTTTCCTCAAAATGTTTTATCAGTTGGATGATGGATCTGGAATTTACAGGTCGGATACCAGACTTTATAGGAAACTGGACCAAACTTACTACCTTGTAAGAAGATTTCTTGTTTACTGGAATGTTATAATGGACGTGTTTTTATAGTTTCTATATTGGTTTCATTGGTACTTGTTTTATTGCAGGAGAATTGTCGGAACTGGTTTGAGTGGTCCGATACCTTCGTCATTTTCCAACTTAACTTCTTTGACGGAATTGTATGTGTTGCATTATTGTTTCCCTTTCTCTCTCTTTTTGACTCCTTCACATATTCGTATTCTAAATGTAGGAGGCTAGGAGATATATCCAATGGAAGCTCTACTCTTGAGTTCATCAAAAACATGAAATCTCTAAGTACATTGTAAGGCGGCCTTGATTAACGTACTGTTTCTCTCTCCCTCCGTGTATTTAACACTGATGATCTATGCCGCAGAGTATTGAGGAACAACAATCTCACAGGGGAAATACCATCTGATATTGGAGACTACTCAAGCCTGCAACAAGTGTAAGTACATATGTTCGATGGAACTGTCTTTGCTGTTAAACAGGAATGGTTTAATTCATGTCTGTTTTCCAGTGATTTAAGCTTCAACAAACTACATGGACCAATACCGTCTTCACTTTTCAACTTAACTCGACTTACTCACTTGTAAGATGATATATTTTCTGTGTCTTTTTGGTCTTCTTTTGGTCCATTCAAATCATTGTGGGGAAATTTGTTGTCTATATATCAGGTTTTTAGGAAACAACACGTTGAATGGTTCCTTGCCCACTCAAAAGAGTCAGTCGTTAAGCAATATGTGAGTAACCAAAACCTAATTGTTTCATCTTATTCCTTATTATTTTAGAGGGTTTAACAGGTCCTCCTGATACCGACTTAAGTTTCATACTGGTTCGGAATATATAACATGTTCTATAGACACTAATTATTGTTCTTTGTACTTATAGTGATGTGTCGTACAATAATTTGTCTGGAATTCTTCCTTCGTGGGTCAGCTTACCAAACTCGAAATTGTAAGTGAAAAGGCTATCTATCAACTTATAGTCACTATATTTTTCAATTCTCAGAAAATTCCTTATTTATATTCATATTTCAAGGGAATATATTAAAACAAAACTGTATATTATTTGTGCAGTAACCTGGTTGCTAACAACTTCACACTGGAAGGTCTTGACAACAGGTGATTTGATATGTTTCCCTTTTTTTTATTTGCAATAGGATAAACGACTTGCCATTTCTTTCTCAAGTCGTTTTTCTATTTGTTAAAAGGGTTTTATCAGGACTGAATTGTCTGCAAAAGAACTTCCCTTGCAATCGAGGCAAAGGAATCTGTAAGTGTAACAAAAACACATGAGCATTGATTGCAAATAAAAACACTCATATAAGATTTCTCTAATGATTGGTGTCTTAGATTACAACTTTTCAATCAACTGCGGAGGACCGGATAAAAGGTCCGTTAGCAGGGCACTATTTGAGAAAGACGACGCGGATCTTGGACCATCTTCGTTTTTCGTGAATGCTGCTAGAAGATGGGCAGCTAGTAGCATCGGTCTTTTTGCCGGAAGTAGCAGTAATGCATATATAGCTTCTTCACTATCGCAATTTACCAACACTTCAGACTCGGAGCTTTTTCAGACAGCAAGACTTTCTGCATCTTCCCTAAGGTATTATGGCCTGGGGCTCGAGAATGGAGGCTATACCGTAACTCTTCAGTTTGCTGAAATACAAATGGAAGCTTCTAACTCTTGGAAAGGGCTTGGAAGACGACGATTTGACATTTATGTCCAGGTCTGCACCACTTTATCAAGCTGTAGATAATCTTCCTCCGACATTGGTTCTTACGAACTGTAAAATGTATCTTTTTCAGGGAAGACTTGTGGAAAAGGATTTTGATGTACTCAGAACAGCTGGTGGCTCTACTAATAGGGCAGTTCATAAAGTATATAAAGCAAATGTGACAGAAAATTACATCGAAGTTCATCTTTTCTGGGCTGGAAAAGGAACATGTTGTATTCCTATTCAGGGGGCTTATGGGCCAATAATATCGGCAGTCAGTGCAGCGCCAGGTAACACACAATAGTGATTTTCACTCTCTAATGTGAGTAAATACCTAAGTAATTGTTACATATTGCTGCTCAGATTTTAGACCAACTGTGGATAATAAGCCACCATCAAAGGGAAAGAACAAGACTGGTATTATTGTCGGTGTCATTGTTGGCTTAGGACTTTTGAGCATCCTTGCGGGTCTTGGTATCTTCATCATACGAAAAAGAAGAAAGCCTTACACTGATGATGAAGGTATAGATGTAAATCCAAACGAGCGCCCTTGGGCTGAAATGTTTTGGCCCTCTGTCACCATCAAACTTGAATATTTATCTTTCAGATTGCTTCATTTTAAGAACTGTTCTTTTCTTCTTCTTGCAGAGCTACTTAGTATGGAAATAAAGCCTTACACATTTACTTATTCGGAACTTAAAAGTGCAACTCAAGATTTCAATCTCTCAAACAAGCTTGGAGAGGGTGGATTTGGGCCTGTTTATAAGGCAAGTCTCATACCAAAGTATCTGCATATACGTTGAAAGAAGATTATGTGTAATACCTTTTTATACATTCAACAGGGAAACCTTAAAGATGGAAGAGAGGTAGCTGTGAAGCTGTTGTCGGTTGGATCCAGGCAAGGGAAAGGACAATTTGTTGCAGAAATTGTAACAATTTCTACAGTTCTACATCGCAACTTAGTGACACTTTACGGCTGCTGCTTTGAAGGAGATCATCGTTTGCTCGTGTATGAGTATCTCCCTAATGGAAGTCTTGATCAGGCACTATTTGGTAATGAACAGATATAACATACATGATTCTGCCAAGCTAAAATCACTCACAGTGTACTTGTGATTGATGCAGGGGATAAGAGTATACATCTTGATTGGTCAACCCGTTTCGAGATATGCTTGGGAGTAGCCAGAGGTCTAGTCTATCTCCACGAGGAGGCGAGGGTTCGCATTGTACACAGGGATGTGAAGGCCAGCAACATTTTGCTTGACTCCGAACTGGTTCCAAAAGTTTCTGATTTTGGGCTGGCGAAACTATACCATGACAAGAAAACTCACATAAGTACCGGAGTTGCAGGGACCATGTAAGTCTCCCCATAACACACATTAGTTTGGATGTTTTAACACATTTTAGTGTTGTGGTGATAGAGGCAAAAGGTTCAAATGGTAAAAGTTTATGGGCTCTTTACTAGATAAGTGCAAATAACCATAGGTCATAATAAAAGTAACTATTGTTCAGTTATCTTTTATGCTTATCTCTATATATGAACTGGGGTTGGAGAGAGAGGGGCATCGAGAGTTTGAGAGAGAGGGGCATCTTTATTTCAATAAGAACGTACTGAGCCTTTACTATATCGATGCAGTGGATATCTTGCGCCAGAGTATGCAATGCGTGGACATCTAACGGAGAAAACAGATGTGTATGCATTTGGTGTTGTGGCTCTTGAGCTAGTTAGTGGAAGGCCAAACTCTGATGAGGTCTTAGATGACGATAAAAAGTATCTTCTTGAATGGGTACGTCCTCATTTTTGCTATAGTCATTTATGGTTTAACAAAGTCCAGTGATCCTATGTGTATCTCTGGTGACACAGGCATGGAATCTACACGAGAAAGGCCGTGAAGTTGAACTAATAGATGATAGGCTAAGTGAATTCAATGTTGAAGAAGTGAAACGAGTGATTGGCGTTGCTCTGTTATGCACACAAGCATCTCATTCCTTGAGACCACCAATGTCACGAGTGGTGGCTATGTTGTCGGGGGATGTTGAGGTCAGTGATGTCACTTCCAAGCCAGGCTACCTAACTGACTGGAGATATGATGATATCACCACTTCCTCTGGCTTTCAAACCAAAGAGACAGACACTTCTAGCTCCAAGATATCGCCCGGAAACACCGACTCTCTTCCAATGCTTGGAGCCAAGATCAATGTTGGAAGATGACAATATCTCTTCTCTGTTGGCCATGGTGATGCTTCTATACGAGTTCAATATCTTCTTCCTTGATTGGAGAAACATATTTCATTTTTTTATTGGATAAATATTTTAGCTCTACTTTTTTCTTCTTTTTAATGTGATATTTGTGTTGTGGTGAAGTTGAGATATATTTTGTTCTATGGGCCACTGAAAGAAAGAATGTGTATTTGAGGTCCATTGTAAGTGAGAACTGTATACTTTATAGCTTACAAATCGTTGTCCATATGGATAAAGAATTTAAAATTAACTCAATGCAAGAATTCAGTGTCTATGAACTGTGCTCTGATTTTACCTTCTTAACTCTTAGAAACTCTAGAAACAAAACAGAAATGGATCTAGTTGATCAGTTTATCTAGCTAGACAATCTGGTGTCCAGTCATGTTTGGTTCGAGTTTTTGAAGGCATAATTTTTTTATCCCATTCAGATACTTAAAAGTTTGATTCGGTTTTAGTTCGAAGTTACTTGGCTTCAGTTTGGGGTTAGCAAATCATATGAAAACTGGTTGCACCTCGAAAACTTTGAGTTTGGTCCTAAGTTAAAATGTGAACTTGTTCGTATAAGAACTTTTGCTAACTAGTCATAAATATTAACGATAACTCATATACAAAACACTATGCTAACAATGAAGAAGTACAAAACTCAACTTAACAATAACTAACATAATTCTTAACGATAACTTTTGTACAAAACATTATGTTAACAACAAAGAATAACAAATTTGGTATAAAAAATAACCAACTAACAACAAACCACATACTAACACGAACACGAACCTAAGTAATGAGAATGTTGAGCTAAAACAGATCATATACACGTTTCAAAATAAACTCCCAAACCTTGTAAACTACAAAGAAAGGAACACAGAACAAAGTGTATTGGTTCGAACAAAGTTCAAAATGATTGTTTAACAAATCGAACTCAATAAACCCGAACTAAAAAATGATCGATTAATTCATGATATCATATACATATCAAGTACAAAGAAGAATTACGAGTACATGTAAATGATTCCTTGAAGTCTCTGAAGGAGGAGATAATTGGAATCCATAATTTTGTGTTTTCATTTTGAAGAATCGGAAAAACTATATAAAATCCTATATTTAGGGTTTCAGATTTTTAAATCACCGAATGAATAAGAGAAATTGGAGTGAATATATGAGAATAACATTACAAAATGATATGTAGAAAGAATATCATGATTTATGGAGACTGCTTGAATTGAGTTATGAAATGAGAAAAAAAAAGTAATTTGAGTAGAATATGAACTCGGATTATAAATATACTCGATCGGATTTCAGATATATACTATACTGACTACTGATCCGAACACCCATAATACCAATTCTAAAGATCTAATCAGTTTCTTAGCAAGATCCAAATCCGACTCGTACCATTCTATCGGATGAGGTTCGAATTATCGAGTTCGGTCTATTTGCTCATGACTAAGTTAATATAATTCCGTTAAATTTGTCTTTGCTAAAAACATGTTAGCATAAAGAAAATTCTCCATTTGCATGAACAAAAGCAAAAAAACATACAACTTATATATATGCAAAAAGGAACAAACAATAGCACATATAAAAAAAAAAATTAATACTAAAGAATTGTATATACGTACTGTTTCTCTCTCCCTCCGTGTATTTAACACTGATGATCTATGCCGCAGAGTATTGAGGAACAACAATCTCACAGGGGAAATACCATCTGATATTGGAGACTACTCAAGCCTGCAACAAGTGTAAGTACATATGTTCGATGGAACTGTCTTTGCTGTTAAACAGGAATGGTTTAATTCATGTCTGTTTTCCAGTGATTTAAGCTTCAACAAACTACATGGACCAATACCGTCTTCACTTTTCAACTTAACTCGACTTACTCACTTGTAAGATGATATATTTTCTGTGTCTTTTTGGTCTTCTTTTGGTCCATTCAAATCATTGTGGGGAAATTTGTTGTCTATATATCAGGTTTTTAGGAAACAACACGTTGAATGGTTCCTTGCCCACTCAAAAGAGTCAGTCGTTAAGCAATATGTGAGTAACCAAAACCTAATTGTTTCATCTTATTCCTTATTATTTTAGAGGGTTTAACAGGTCCTCCTGATACCGACTTAAGTTTCATACTGGTTCGGAATATATAACATGTTCTATAGACACTAATTATTGTTCTTTGTACTTATAGTGATGTGTCGTACAATAATTTGTCTGGAATTCTTCCTTCGTGGGTCAGCTTACCAAACTCGAAATTGTAAGTGAAAAGGCTATCTATCAACTTATAGTCACTATATTTTTCAATTCTCAGAAAATTCCTTATTTATATTCATATTTCAAGGGAATATATTAAAACAAAACTGTATATTATTTGTGCAGTAACCTGGTTGCTAACAACTTCACACTGGAAGGTCTTGACAACAGGTGATTTGATATGTTTCCCTTTTTTTTATTTGCAATAGGATAAACGACTTGCCATTTCTTTCTCAAGTCGTTTTTCTATTTGTTAAAAGGGTTTTATCAGGACTGAATTGTCTGCAAAAGAACTTCCCTTGCAATCGAGGCAAAGGAATCTGTAAGTGTAACAAAAACACATGAGCATTGATTGCAAATAAAAACACTCATATAAGATTTCTCTAATGATTGGTGTCTTAGATTACAACTTTTCAATCAACTGCGGAGGACCGGATAAAAGGTCCGTTAGCAGGGCACTATTTGAGAAAGACGACGCGGATCTTGGACCATCTTCGTTTTTCGTGAATGCTGCTAGAAGATGGGCAGCTAGTAGCATCGGTCTTTTTGCCGGAAGTAGCAGTAATGCATATATAGCTTCTTCACTATCGCAATTTACCAACACTTCAGACTCGGAGCTTTTTCAGACAGCAAGACTTTCTGCATCTTCCCTAAGGTATTATGGCCTGGGGCTCGAGAATGGAGGCTATACCGTAACTCTTCAGTTTGCTGAAATACAAATGGAAGCTTCTAACTCTTGGAAAGGGCTTGGAAGACGACGATTTGACATTTATGTCCAGGTCTGCACCACTTTATCAAGCTGTAGATAATCTTCCTCCGACATTGGTTCTTACGAACTGTAAAATGTATCTTTTTCAGGGAAGACTTGTGGAAAAGGATTTTGATGTACTCAGAACAGCTGGTGGCTCTACTAATAGGGCAGTTCATAAAGTATATAAAGCAAATGTGACAGAAAATTACATCGAAGTTCATCTTTTCTGGGCTGGAAAAGGAACATGTTGTATTCCTATTCAGGGGGCTTATGGGCCAATAATATCGGCAGTCAGTGCAGCGCCAGGTAACACACAATAGTGATTTTCACTCTCTAATGTGAGTAAATACCTAAGTAATTGTTACATATTGCTGCTCAGATTTTAGACCAACTGTGGATAATAAGCCACCATCAAAGGGAAAGAACAAGACTGGTATTATTGTCGGTGTCATTGTTGGCTTAGGACTTTTGAGCATCCTTGCGGGTCTTGGTATCTTCATCATACGAAAAAGAAGAAAGCCTTACACTGATGATGAAGGTATAGATGTAAATCCAAACGAGCGCCCTTGGGCTGAAATGTTTTGGCTCTCTGTCACCATCAAACTTGAATATTTATCTTTCAGATTGCTTCATTTTAAGAACTGTTCTTTTCTTCTTCTTGCAGAGCTACTTAGTATGGAAATAAAGCCTTACACATTTACTTATTCGGAACTTAAAAGTGCAACTCAAGATTTCAATCTCTCAAACAAGCTTGGAGAGGGTGGATTTGGGCCTGTTTATAAGGCAAGTCTCATACCAAAGTATCTGCATATACGTTGAAAGAAGATTATGTGTAATACCTTTTTATACATTCAACAGGGAAACCTTAAAGATGGAAGAGAGGTAGCTGTGAAGCTGTTGTCGGTTGGATCCAGGCAAGGGAAAGGACAATTTGTTGCAGAAATTGTAACAATTTCTACAGTTCTACATCGCAACTTAGTGACACTTTACGGCTGCTGCTTTGAAGGAGATCATCGTTTGCTCGTGTATGAGTATCTCCCTAATGGAAGTCTTGATCAGGCACTATTTGGTAATGAACAGACATAACATACATGATTCTGCCAAGCTAAAATCACTCATAGTGTACTTGTGATTGATGCAGGGGATAAGAGTATACATCTTGATTGGTCAACCCGTTTCGAGATATGCTTGGGAGTAGCCAGAGGTCTAGTCTATCTCCACGAGGAGGCGAGGGTTCGCATTGTACACAGGGATGTGAAGGCCAGCAACATTTTGCTTGACTCCGAACTGGTTCCAAAAGTTTCTGATTTTGGGCTGGCGAAACTATACCATGACAAGAAAACTCACATAAGTACCGGAGTTGCAGGGACCATGTAAGTCTCCCCATAACACACATTAGTTTGGATGTTTTAACACATTTTAGTGTTGTGGTGATAGAGGCAAAAGGTTCAAATGGTAAAAGTTTATGGGCTCTTTACTAGATAAGTGCAAATAACCATAGGTCATAATAAAAGTAACTATTGTTCAGTTATCTTTTATGCTTATCTCTATATATGAACTGGGGTTGGAGAGAGAGGGGCATCGAGAGTTTGAGAGAGAGGGGCATCTTTATTTCAATAAGAACGTACTGAGCCTTTACTATATCGATGCAGTGGATATCTTGCGCCAGAGTATGCAATGCGTGGACATCTAACGGAGAAAACAGATGTGTATGCATTTGGTGTTGTGGCTCTTGAGCTAGTTAGTGGAAGGCCAAACTCTGATGAGGTCTTAGATGACGATAAAAAGTATCTTCTTGAATGGGTACGTCCTCATTTTTGCTATAGTCATTTATGGTTTAACAAAGTCCAGTGATCCTATGTGTATCTCTGGTGACACAGGCATGGAATCTACACGAGAAAGGCCGTGAAGTTGAACTAATAGATGATAGGCTAAGTGAATTCAATGTTGAAGAAGTGAAACGAGTGATTGGCGTTGCTCTGTTATGCACACAAGCATCTCATTCCTTGAGACCACCAATGTCACGAGTGGTGGCTATGTTGTCGGGGGATGTTGAGGTCAGTGATGTCACTTCCAAGCCAGGCTACCTAACTGACTGGAGATATGATGATATCACCACTTCCTCTGGCTTTCAAACCAAAGAGACAGACACTTCTAGCTCCAAGATATCGCCCGGAAACACCGACTCTCTTCCAATGCTTGGAGCCAAGATCAATGTTGGAAGATGACAATATCTCTTCTCTGTTGGCCATGGTGATGCTTCTATACGAGTTCAATATCTTCTTCCTTGATTGGAGAAACATATTTCATTTTTTTATTGGATAAATATTTTAGCTCTACTTTTTTCTTCTTTTTAATGTGATATTTGTGTTGTGGTGAAGTTGAGATATATTTTGTTCTATGGGCCACTGAAAGAAAGAATGTGTATTTGAGGTCCATTGTAAGTGAGAACTGTATACTTTATAGCTTACAAATCGTTGTCCATATGGATAAAGAATTTAAAATTAACTCAATGCAAGAATTCAGTGTCTATGAACTGTGCTCTGATTTTACCTTCTTAACTTTTAGAAACTCTAGAAACAAAACAGAAATGAATCTAGTTGATCAGTTTATCTAGGCAGACAATCTGGTGTCCAGTCATGTTTGGTTCGAGTTTTTGAAGGCATGATTCTTAATCTCATTCGGATACTTTAAAAGTTTGATTAGGTTTTAGTTCGAATTTACTTGGATTCGGTTTGAGATTAGTAAATTATATGAAAACTGGTTGCACTTCGAAAACTTTTGAGTTTGGTCCTAAACCAGATTTAAATAACCCAAAAAACTTGTTTCTTTTCTAAATATATCCACTTAATTTGAATGACTACTTTTATGACTTCACCAATGACTGAAATCATTAAGTTCAAATATGAACTTGGTCGTATAAGAACTCTTGCAAACTAGTCATAACTATTAACGATAATTCATATACAAAACACTATGCTAACAATAAAGAAGTACAAAACTCAACTTAACATTAACAAACATAATTCTTAACGATAACTTATGTACAAAACATTATGCTAACAACAAAGAACAACAAATTTGGGTATAAAAAATAACCAACTAACAACAAACCACATATTAACACGAACACGAACCCAAGTAATGAGAATGTTGAGCTAAAACAGATCATATACAAGTTTCAAAATAAACTCCCAAACCTTGTAAACTACAAAGAAAGGAACACAAAACGAAGAGTATTGGTTCGAACAAAGTTCAAAATGATTGTTTAACAAATCAAACTCGATAAACCTGAACTAAAAAATGATCCATTAATTCATGATATCATATATATATCAAGTACAAAGAAGAATTACGAGCACATGTAAATGATTCCTTGAAGTCTCTGAAGGAGGAGATAATTGGAATCCATAATTTTGTGTTTTCATTTTGAAGAATCGGAAAAACTATGTAGAAAGAATATCATGATTTATGGAGACTGCTTGAATTGAGTTATGAAGTGAAAAAAAGTAATTTGAATAGAATATAAACTCGAATTATAAATATACTCGATCGGATTTCAGATATATACCGTACTGACCCGTACACCCATAATACCAATTCTAAAGATCTAATCAGTTTCTTAGCAAGATCCAAATCCGGTTCGGACCATTTTTATCGGATCGGATTCGGTCTATTTGCTCATGACTAAGTTAATATAATTTCGTTAATATTGTCTTTGCTAAAAACATGTTAATAAAGAAAATTGTCCATTTGCATGAACAAAAGCAAAAAACATATATGCAAAAAGGAACAAATAATAGTACAGATAAAAAATTAATACTAAAGAATATACCAACTACGCCCCTCCACACCCCCCCCCCCCCCCAAAAAAAAATAATAATTAGAGCTTCAAAATTCAAATGTTAAACAAAAGAATAAGAACCATCAATTAAACGTTTTTGTGACATTTTGAATAAAAGCTAAAGACAATTTTAAGTCTGTAAGAGCAAAGCAAATCATTTCATCTCATATTGCTTCCGTCATCCTGGTATCAGCCGTTCGTTGACTTGCACCACCGTCCGTGAAGAAAAGGACTAAAGATATTATAGGATTTGAATGGGTAAGAATGATCAAAGTGTGATTAAAGTTGTTTTAATTGAATAAATGAGTGAAGCAAAATTGAAGTTTTTGGATTTGACTTTTCTCTATCGTTTATAGTTTGACAAAAGCATCATAAGATGGTGAGATGAGAAGGAGAAAAGATGATCCAAAAAGAAAAATGAGAGATTGAAATGAAAGAGACAAAAATGAGATAAGAGGCTTTTTTCATCTTTTAAAATGTCTAGATAGTTTGAAGTGTCTGATATTGAAAAGTAAAATTAGAAAATGTCTTAATGTATAATTTCTGTGTAATTTCTCTTAATTGTGTATTATTGAAATTAAAAGGCTACTGGTGGAAGTTGTAATAACTATGGCGGTGACTGATTGCACATTTTTGAAATGTCTACAGTTTTAAGAGTCAGCCATCAATCAAGTTTTAAAATTCAACGAATTAGGGATTAGTGTGTTTGCTTAGATTATAAATCAGATCAAATTAGCAAATTAATCTCTTCAAAATCTACATAGACACCATAGCCGTTGTTTTTTTTGAAACTAAAGTAAAACCTCCAGCTCTTTAAGAAGATCTTCTTTCTCCTGTCAACGATGCCTAGATTACGACGGCCTCCGTGTCTACTACTCACTGTCTGGTTCTTGTGTATTTACAGTTTGGTTCACGTCGTTCGAGCTCAAAACCGAACCGGAACTATTACTCATCCGGACGACGGTCTGTCTTTGATTTATGTTTTAATTTTGTGTTGGATTTTATATAGTTGGCTAACTTAATTGTGCTAGCATAATGGGATACTAAACAATCAGTCTTTAGTGTTTTGTTTGAATCTGCATATTTTAAATCATTAGTCTTCCTTAAATAGAAACACGTACATATATCAGATATAGACTAGTGCGTTGTATGAATTTTCTGAGGTTTTAATTTGAAATTATTCCTTGAAGTGGACTAAACAGAAACCAGAATTTTAAATATTAAGTTACACAGTATAAGAGATCTATCAAACATAATATGTAGTATATTATCTTTTTGTAATTCTCAATCTTTGAAGCTGCAAAATTTTGATAAGAAGATTCAAAATATTTTCTTTTTAAATCTCGAATAAATAAGTTTTGTTCAAAACCAAATGTGCACTTCTGCAAATATTTTTAAATCTTTATTCAAGTTAGTTTTTTATGTGTCAGCATGATATGTTGATAAAATTTTGATGATACAATTAATATGTACATATTTTTATAATATGAAGCTTATTTTCAGAAATTGATCTAGCTGTTTTTGAATTATCTTCATCAACTATGACAAAAGTTACATAATCATTTCCATCATCTGCTACGAGTTTAATTCTGAATCTCAAAAAAGTTTATTTAAATTTTAAACTTTAATAAAGATGAATATTTATTTTTAAGAACTATAAAATTGTGAATATTATATAGAAACTCCAACGGACTGTGATTTAACACATGTTTGGCAATAAAGTGATAAGTCTGATTTTATCAATTTTGTTGAGCAAATTGAACAATGATATGTAATTCCTACCACTATATGAGATAATATTAGTAATAGTTGCCGTACAAATGAATGTCTTATTCTGGAATTTATAAGTTTATACAATGCTAGAAAGAGTATGTCATAAGAATTTAATTTAGTATTTGATATGATAAAAATTGTTCATTAGATACTATTATTTTGAGATGAAATCTCAAATAATATTAGTACAATGTCAGGCTTTTGAATTTTCATTATACTTTTTGAAGGATTTTCAATCATATCGTCAAAACTAATCCAACAGAAAAACATTATAGCTAAAATTAATAGAAACAAATTAAAAAAGAAAAGAAATTATTTTAACTAATTAAGTTTAAATATTTAATAAACATCCAAACAATTAAAATAGTACATTTTCGAAGTTAGTAACAAAATCAAAATATAATTTAGTCTAAGAAGATGCTGATAAATAAATTGCACTTTGATATGTCTTTATCAAAACATTTGTCATAATAAGAACAATGTTATTAGTTTTCACAGCAAGATGTTTATACTTGTTCATTCCATATTGTTCAAGTGAAGGTATTTCATTTCCACTCTGTAACTATATAAAACCAAACTTTTTAAAAGAAAAAAAGTAAAATAAAAACCGAAAGTGCATCAATTTAACATAGAGATATATGTGATAAATATAAAAGATGCAAAAAAATTAGTAAAATATAAAATTTATGTTTTAATATTAAACGTTGTTAATTAACAAATGAATAAGTATATGATTTAACAGCGCGTGCGCTGAACTCGATTTTCGCGACTTGGAAGATCAATGCGTCGAATGATTGGAACATCAGCGGCGAGCTTTGCTCCGGCGCCGCCACAAACGGCAATGTCGACGTCGATGACCCTGCCTACAACCCTATAATCAAATGCGCGTGTACTTTCGCCAACTCCACCTGCCGCATCACCGCACTGTAGAGCCTCTTTCCCCTCTTCGTGCACACCATGTGTTCGATGCATTCTTCCTCAGAGAATCAGCAGATATGATTTAATGACTCTCAAAATTTGTTTTTTTTTTTTTTGTTCTTCACAGGAAGGTCTATTCAAGAGATGTTGTAGGAACTATACCTGATGAGCTATGGACTTTGGAACACCTCACAAATCTGTATGGTTTATCAGAAACCTCACAAGTTCATATAATCAATTCTTGAGACTGTGTGATGCATCCAAAAGACATCAAGATCACATCTTTACTCTTTTTTGTTACAGGAACTTGGGTCAAAACTTGCTGACAGGACCCTTGTCTCCTGCAATTGGGAACCTGATTCGAATGGAATGGATGTAAAGGCTGTGAAACCTTTCAACATTTTTCTTTCTTGCTCGTTCAGTTAACAGAGTTCAACTGTTTTATCACGTAGGACATTTGGGATCAATGCGTTGTCCGGCCCTGTTCCCAAGGAGATTGGTTTGCTTACCAATCTAAAAATGCTGTAAGCTTTGGTGCTTCTTGTTTGCTTAAATATGGTGATGTTCTCTTCTTGAGGGTTTTGATGGTTTTTTATACCTATATGTGCAGTAGCATTGGTTCAAATAACTTTTCTGGTTCTATGCCAGCTGAAATTGGGAGTTGTACAAAGCTACAGCAAATGTGAGTGCATCTGTCCAATGTTTTGTGTATTTACTTCTTGGTTATAATATGAAGTCATCTATTGCAGCTACATAGATAGTTCTGGGCTTAGCGGGGAAATACCTTTATCATTTGCTAATCTTGTGGAGCTGCAACGAGTGTAAGCTATAGTAAATTCACATATTTACAAAAAAGATTAATTTGTTTTTGGGTCTTGGGGTGATTTTTTTACCCCCAAAAATGTTGTATCAGCTGGATGATGGATCTGGAAGTTACAGGTCGGATACCAGAATTTATTGGAAACTGGACCAAACTTATTGTCTTGTAAGAAGAAATCTAATTTACTGGAATGTTATATAAATGGTCGTGTTTTTATACTTTCTATATTAGTTTGAGTGGTCCGTATTTTATTGCAGGAGAATTGTCGGAACTGGTTTGAGTGGTCCGATACCGTCGTCATTTTCCAACTTAACTTCTTTGACAGAACTGTATGTGTTGCAATGTTGTCATAGTTCATTATTTGTCGCCCTTTCTCTTTCTTCACATATTCATATTCTCAATGTAGGAGGCTAGGAGATATATCCAATGGAAGCTCTTCTCTTGAATTCATCAAAGACATGAAAAATCTAAGTATATTGTAAGGCAGCATTGATTCGAGATATACTGTTGATCTGTTTCTCTCCCTTCTGTGTATTTAACATTGATGATCTATGTGGCAGAGTATTGAGGAACAGCAATCTCACGGGGGAAATACCATCTGATATTGGAGAATACTCAAGCTTGCGCGAAGTGTAAGTACATATGTCGATGGAATTGTCTTTTCTGTGAAAAAAATTGAGATGACATATTTAATTCGTTGCTAAGGAATGATTTAATTTGTGTCTGTTTTCCAGTGATTTAAGCTTCAACAAATTACATGGACCAATACCGTCTTCACTTTTCAATTTAACTTCACTTTCTCACTTGTACGATGCTATATTTTCTGCTTCTTTTTAGGTCTTTGTGCAAAGCCGTTCAAATAATTGTGGGGAAATTTGTTGTCTATATATCAGGTTTCTAGGAAACAACACGTTGAATGGTTCCTTACCCACTCAAAAGAGCCAGTCTTTGCGCAATATGTGAATAACCAAATCCTAATTGTTTCATCTTATCCCTTTATTTTTAGAGGTTTAACAGATCCTCCTGATATCCTCTTTCTACTTACAGAGATGTGTCGTACAATAATTTTTCTGGAAGTCTTCCTTCGTGGGTCAGCTTACCAAACTCGAATTTGTAAGTGAAAAGGCTATATCTCAACTTATAGGCACAATATTTTTCAATCTCAGAAATTTCCCTTATTTTTATTAACTAGGCTTATTTAGATAATCATATTCAGTCTTCTTTTGTGAAGGAAATATGTTTTATAATCATATATTAAGTGAATAGTAAACAAAACTGTATATTATTTGTGCAGCAACCTAGTTGCTAACAGCTTTACACTGGAAGGTCTTGACAACAGGTGATTTTCTTACAAGTGTCTCTTTTTTATTTTGCAGAATCACAAATGACGTATAATTTATTTCTTAAATTATTTCTCTGTTCGTTAAAAGGGTTTTATCAGGACTGAACTGTCTGCAGAAGAACTTCCGTTGCAGTGGAGGCAAAGGAATCTGTAAGTGTAACAAAAGCACATGAATATACCCTCATAACAGCTTTATACATGAACATTGATTGCAAGTAAAAGCACATGAATATAAGATTTCTCTAATGATTGGTGTCTTAGATTACAACTTTTCAATCAACTGCGGAGGCCCGGATATAACGTCTGTTAGTGGGGCACTATATGACAAAGATGACGCGGATCTTGGACCATCTTCGTTTTTCGTGAATGCTGCTAGGAGATGGGCAGTTAGTAGCATTGGTCGCTTTGCCGGAAGTAGCAATAATAGATATACAGAAACTTTACTATCACAATTTACCAACACTTCAGACTCGGAGCTTTTTCAGACAGCAAGACTTTCTCCATCTTCCATAAGATATTATGGTCTGGAGCTCGAAAATGGAGTCTATAACGTCACACTTCAGTTTGCTGAAATACAAATGACAAGTTCTAACTCTTGGACAGGGTTTGGAAGACGGAGATTTGACATTTATGTCCAGGTGTGCACCATTTTATCAAGCCGTAGATAATCTTCCTGCGACATTGGTTCTAATGAAAATTCTTTTACAGGGAAGACTTGTGGAAAAGGATTTTGATGTACGCAGAACAGCTGGTGGCTTCACTGATAGGGCAGTTCGTAGAGAATATAAAGCAAATGTGACAGAAAATTACCTCGAAGTTCATCTTTTCTGGGCTGGAAAAGGAACATGTTGTATTCCTATTCAGGGTGCTTATGGGCCTATAATATCGGCAGTCAGTGCAGCGGCAGGTAACACACAATAGTGATTTTCACTGTCTCTGATGCGAGTAAATACCTAAGTAATTGTTACATATTGCTGCTCAGATTTTACACCAACTGTGAGTAATAAGCCACCATCAAAGAAAAATAATAGGACTGGTGTCATTGTCGGTGTCATTGTTGGCGTAGGACTTTTTAGCTTCCTTGCGGGCGTTGTTATCTTCACAATACGACAAAGAAGAAAGCCATACACTGATGATGAAGGTAATAAGAACTGTTTTTTTTTTTTTCTTCTTGTAGAGCTACTTAGTATGGCCCTTCGTCAAAATCAAACTTGGATATCATCTTTCAGATTGCTTCGTTTAAGAACTTTTTTTTCTTCTTGCAGAACTGCTTAGTATGGAAATAAAGCCTTACACATTTACTTACTCAGAACTTAAAAGTGCAACTCAAGATTTCAATCTCTCAAACAAGCTCGGAGAGGGTGGATTTGGGCCTGTTTATAAAGTAAGTCCCATACCGAAGTAACTGTATATTCGTTGAAAGAACAGTAAATGTAAATATGTAATACCTTTATATACGGTATGAATGACACATTCAACAGGGAAACCTCAAAGATGGAAGAGAGGTAGCTGTGAAGTTGTTGTCTGTTGGATCTCGGCAAGGGAAAGGACAATTTGTTGCAGAAATTGTAACAATTTCTACAGTTCTACATCGAAACCTTGTGACTCTTTACGGCTGCTGCTTTGAAGGAGATCATCGTTTGCTCGTATATGAGTATCTCCCTAATGGAAGTCTCGATCAGGCACTATTTGGTAATGAACAGACATAACATACATGCTTCTGCCAAGCTAAAATCACTCATTGTGTACTTGTGATTGATGCAGGGGAAAAGAGTTTACATCTTGATTGGTCAACACGTTTCGAGATATGCTTGGGAGTAGCCAGAGGACTAGTCTATCTCCACGAGGAGGCGAGGGTTCGCATTGTACACAGGGATGTGAAGGCCAGCAACATTTTGCTAGACTCCGAACTGGTCCCAAAAGTTTCTGATTTTGGGCTGGCGAAACTATACCATGGCAAGAAAACTCACATAAGTACCGGAGTTGCAGGGACCATGTAAGTCTCCCTAAAACCTGACAACCTTAGCTCTGCGTTTGGTTTCAACATTATTTTGGATTTATAACACTTTTAAGTGGTGTTGCTATATCAATGCAGAGGCTATCTTGCGCCAGAGTATGCAATGCGTGGACATCTGACAGAGAAAACAGATGTGTATGCATTTGGTGTTGTGGCTCTTGAGCTAGTTAGTGGAAGGCCAAACTCTGATGAGATCTTAGATGATGAGAAAAAATATCTTCTTGAATGGGTACGTCCTCACTCACTTCCACAACTGAGTGTAACGAAATCTAAGGATCCTTTTTGTATCTCTGCTGAAACAGGCATGGAATCTACACGAGAAAAGCCGTGAAGTCGAACTGATAGATGATAGGCTAAGTGAATTCAATGTGGAAGAAGTGAAACGAGTGATTGGCGTTGCTCTGCTATGCACACAAGCATCTCATTCCTTGAGACCACCAATGTCACGAGTAGTGGCCATGTTGCCAGGAGATGTTGAGGTCAGTGATGTCACTTCTAAGCCAGGCTACCTAACCGATTGGAGATTTGATGACATCACCAGAGATGTTGAGGTCAGTCATGTCACTTTCGAGCCAGGCTATCTAACCGACTGGAGATTTGATGACATCACCACTTCCTCTCTCAGAAGCTTTCAAACCACAGAGACGAACACTTCTGGCTCCAAGATTTCACCCCGAAAAGCCGACTCTGAGCCGATGCTTGGAGCCCAAGATCAGTTTTGGAAGAGAACAATGTCTCTTCTCTGATAGCCATAGTGATGTTTGTATATACTAAGGATCCATATCTTCTTTGATTGTAGAAAACATGTTTCATTATTTGATTGAATAAACATTTTAGCTCTTAGTTTTGTGTAATGAGACATTTGTGGGTGGTGAAGTTGTAGACATATGTAGTTGAACCCTGACCGGTTTAATTTTACTGGTAAGAATTAGTTGGACCGAACCGAATCCGAAGATGAGGATCCTGCCGTCGAGTTGTCAATGTCGTCCGAGTTGTATTTGTCTGAAAGCAATCTGACTTTGGATAATATACTCAAAGAGCCAGCTCAACTGTTTATGATTAAAAAGCACGTGCATTTAAATTTTTTGTTATCCTTTCTTTTTCGTTTTTGTTATGTTTTGTAGGATTCAAACCTGCTTTTTTTATTGGAAATATCTAAGCAATCTCATTGGATGATTTTTTATATGTGAATTTCAGTTACTGTATATTCTTGACTTTTATGTGTGTTCCTAGTTAATTATTTACTTTGTAAATTTTCTAGTTGCTTTAAAATATTCGAAATTTCAGGCATTGTGTTAGTAATGTTGATAAATTATGTATTATACGATAAAAAGGTAAAACTAGATGAAGCTGTGACTATTTTATATTATAATTATATTTTTCTGATTGTAAAATGTTAGTTATGTTATTGATTTTATTACTTATTAAAGGATTTATTGACACAATAACAGTATTTTTATAAAATTATACAACGATTTTGTTTTTCAAGAAAGTCTATACACTTTAAGAGTATTTAAAACACATTTTTAAGAGCATCTCCAAAAAACACTCTATAACTTTAAATATGAAGTTTTTTGTTCTTCAAAAAATAACTTCAAAACTTCAAATTTGAAGTTTTGAAGAGTGAAACTCTATATTTGAAAGTTTCACTATTCAAAACTTCAAATTTGAAGTTTCATATTTTTATTTACATTTTGGTCCATACAATCATACATCAGCTTTATGGTTCATAAATATTTACTCGCTTATTATTTTAATCCTTAAAAAAATTATATCTCATAAATATTTTAATTTTTTTTACAGATTTTAAATTTTACACATAAAATTAAATAAAACTTTAAAATAAGATTTAAAATATTTTAAGCTAGATTTAGACAACAATAATATACAAAAAAAACTTAACAAAAATATTTTTAAAAAATTACTTGCAGACATAACTATTACACAAATTTAAATATTACAACAATACTAATAGTTAGGTAAGTTTGATCCCGAACCTTTAAAATTTTCAAATATTGTCCAAATTTTTTTGTGTAACTGAAGATGGTTGTTGTTGTTTTTGATGTATTTTACTATGTTTCGTACAATTCTTTCTTGTTCATATCGAATATATTCACGAGTATTAATATCATCGAAAAGAAATTAGTCTTTTAACAATATTTTATGTTTCTCTTTTACTTTCTTGTTCCGATCTAATGTATTTATAAGTCCAATATTACCCGATTTCAACAACTTTTAGCTCGTAATCTACAAAGTAAAAATGAGGAGAGCTATTTTTACTTCGAAATGCACTAATAGATCATATATGCATTACGAAAATCATTTTATGAAATAATATTATATTTTGTTTGACGTTTAATATTAATTAAGTTATTTTTATTTAAATTTTTATATTTTAATAGAATATTTTATTAATAAAATTGTTGTAATATGTTTATATATTGTTGGTTATTTACAAAAGTTTTATGAATTCAAATTAGTTATGACAAATATAAGGACCATATTATAAAATATAAATAGTTTTGAAGTTGAGTTTGAAGTTTTACTTTTGAAAAAGAACACCTTTAAACTTCAAATATAGAGTCTTAGAAACTTTAAAATATAGTTCCTTTTTGTAAATGCTCTAACCTTGATGATATGTAAATAAGAGTTTGATTATAGTATTAAGTTGTTGGCTACCAGATATCCTTCCAAAAAGCTCTTCAAAAAGAAAACCAAAATATTCTACAAAAACAGATAATAATGTTTTTAAAAATTGACGTACTTTAAAAATATTTTCCGATGATTAACTTACAAACAAAATCGAGGCCTGGGCGTTCGGTGGTCCGTTCGGTTTTGGTCAGGGTGATTCGGATTTTCGGTGTTATGCTCATAAGTACCATTCGATTTTTACTAATTATTGGATCGGATTTGGTTCGGTTCCTTCCGGGTTCGGATCGGATTTAGCCAATGTTTAAAGTCGTATAAAAATATATTTTTAAAAACCTCGAAAATTGACCAAATTTTTTTCAAAAAATGTAAATGATTTACAAATCTAATTAAAAATTATTCAAAATAACAAATAAAACAAAGTACAAAGATATTTTGAATACTCTAAAATATCTAAATCATCTTAATATATATAAAAACATTAACATATTTAACTAATTTTGGATATCTTCGAGTCCTAATTCGGATTTCGGTTCGGTTCAGGTTATAACCAAAGTCCAAAGTAGTAAGCTCATAAATTCCTTTCGGATATTTTTGTAAAACAGTTTGGATTCGGTTTCGGTTTTTCCGGTTTGGGCTAAGATCGGTACTTCGGGTTGAGTTAAAAACGCTCAAACCTACAAAATCGTATGAATTATCAAACGATTCAGAAACACAAAAAATATATAAATACCTAAAAAATAGGTAAAATGTTAAATTAGTTTGAGTTCAAAATAAAGGCTAATACCAATCCATAATTCGACCATATGTTTTCTAAGCGTTTTGAATTAAAAAATGGTGTTAAACAAGAGCTTTCTAAAGAGAACCAACGATTCAATTATATATCGGTGGTTATTTTTTGACATTCAATATTATTGTAAAATGAAGAGAAACTAATTTTCAAGCACATTTATAATTTGAAAAAAAAACATTTGTGTGGATGGATAAGAACTTAGTCACCCAAAGATCCTACTTTCAGTGTCGTACTCAATGTAGTTGATGCCGTATACGGCGTAAACGGATGGGCAAATGAACCAAATCAGAAAATCTTAACCGAATCCAATTTGATAAAGATAAATTTAAACTAAATCGAATTTGACATAAATACCGACTAGATCTTGTTTAATGATATTTAGGTTATATATTTTATCTAAACCAAAACCAAATCCAAATGGATATCTAAAAAACCCAAAATTAAGGGGGTGTTATTCAATCACTGATTTTAAATCAGTTATTAATGTTTTATAATCTTTCAAATTTTAAAGTTTTAAGTTGATGAATTCTAAAATCTCTGTAGTAGACCTCAGATTTTGAATTCATTCATTTGTTCATAAAAATCTATAAGAGATGATTTGAAATCAATTTAAAATACAAAGAACTTTAAAATACTTGAAAGTTGAATAACACTAGATTTTAAAAGCTGGATTTAAATCATTCACTGAATAACACTAGATTTTAAAATAGAATTTAGAATCATCATTTGAATAACAGTAGATTGTGTTTTGATTTAAACTCTATTAAAATACATGATTGAATAACACCACCTAAATTTTAGAAAATATTCATATCAAACCCGAACTCATTCTCGAATAAGTATTCAAAATATTTTTTCATTGAGTAACAAAAACAAGTATTTATCACAGAAAATTAAGTCAAATATTTTGTTTAATATATTTTGTTATTTGGTACTCTTCCTTCTTTTATATAATCGAATTTATTGGGTTCAATGTATTTTTTGTTCCGGGTTTATCTGATATGATGTATTTGCAAATAATTTTTGAATTTTATTCTATGATTTCATTATCTTTGTTCTTTAGGTTTACTTGTCAAAAGTTACATTACAACCCAAAAAGATCCTGACAAGAGCATTTTCATTTCAATTTTTTATTTTTGGTATTTTATTTCATATAATTTTTATTTGGTTTTCAGATTTAACCAAGTACAAAATAATATTTTGGAAAAAATTGACTAAGCTCCAAAATCTGAACCAAACACAACTAAACTTGAACTGAATTTAAACTGAACTTTATAATATCTAAATAGCTAAACTTTATAAATTCGAAAACCCAAAATTTGATTGTATTTGAATCGAAACCCGATTGAATTCGAACAAAAATCCGATCGGTTCCCCGAATACCCAACCATAACGTATAATTCGAACAAGACTAATTCTGTTTCGTTTTACAATCTAAGCTATCAAGAAGGGAAAATGCCCAACCACAAGTTGTTAGAAACCAAATCATTAACTCTTGCTAGAAGGCGAACAAAATAGAGTATTGCATTAAACACTCTCAATGACAGCTTGTAACAAAAACAAAAAGCAGTATAAATACAAAAGAAAAAAGATTCAATATGTCGGCTTATATTTTAAATCCAAAAAATAAAATGTAAGTACTTGATGTTACAGCTATGAGACAGCCCGGTAATCATAAATAAAAAGGGAAGGTTCTAAGGTTGGCTTTGGCTTTTCATACAGACATGCACAGATCCTTTCCCATGTAAATAAAACATTATTATGACGTGTCAATAATTCATTGGCTATCAATTTTTTGACTAGTTACGTAAGTGGGAACGCAGTTCTGCAGAAATATAGGGAAACACTTATCCATTTCGGAAACATTCTGATCCTCGTTTCTTATTCAACCCCATGGGTCCCACTCACACTTAAGACATTACGAAATTGACATCGTGTCGGATTCGTATTGGTTTTTATGACTAAGGCCCCACCTTGGCCGACGATTATGTCTGCCTGTCTGGATAAACTATGTTTTGGCTCAATACCTGTTAGGATCAACTCGCATAGAAGACATTTAATTTGCAATATAATTTTTTTGTTTTTTTGTTTTTTGTTAAAGAATATAAAATTTATTATTTTGATGTTTTTCTTAAAATTATATTTTGATGTTTATATTGTATAACGAAATTTGATTTTGTTATTGAATTATTTGTAGGTAATACATTTTATTTTTAAAATATATGTTTTTTAGTTTATGTACACAATTTTAAAACATTAATTAATAAAAATATGGAAGATCATTACACAGTGTGTTACTATTTTTCCTGGAAACTAGTTTCTTGCCGTAAGAAAACAAATAATAATGTTAACCAAGATTAATACCACCAAAGATTCAAAGAATGCATTTTAGAAGGGAGTATATATCAAAGAAAAAAGTGGTTTAAGTTTCAAAAAAAGTGGTTTACTTTGTTTTTTGTTTACATAAAAGAAATAATCTTATTTAATAATTTGCACCCACGCGCATGGCCCTTTCGAATAGGGGAAGAGAAACTACAGCTGTGAAATTAGTTTTTATTTATTTAATTATATCCACTGGACTTGAAAATTTATTTATAAAATAAACTTTTTAAAAATATGAAAGGAAGAAGAAAGGGTCTTATCGGATACGTCGGATCCAATCTCCCAATCCGCATTGGCTTTCGAGGCAACGTGGGATGTAAAAAGAAGACCTTTAGGTTCAACATTATTTACTTAACCAGCCACTGGGTCTTAGGGTTAGTGGGCGTCCTAAAATCATATGAAGATAACGTGTGCATACACCTCGATATTTTCTTTTTTTGCATAATCCGTACTGTTTATAAATCTAATAAACAGCACTAATAGAGTAATAGATCGTGGGTAGGCAGGCGACTAGGCATTTCTCGTCACCAGTGGATAACGATAAGATATGTTTATTTTCAAACTTTGTTTCAACTTTGTACTTTGGAGTAGTTCTTTTAATTATTGATTCACATGATTTTTACCGTACCCTTTATTCACTTGATTATGTTATACTTGGAAGTTGGAACTAATTATATTATTTCAGAATATTCTTTAGAATAAACTTGTATCCGATGGATTAGGACCATTAGGTATTCAATTTTCTTTTTAGAACAATTTTTTTTGTTATACTATTGGTATTGTTTTTCAGTTTTAGGTTCAGTCCTCACATGCTTCAGAACATTACCATCAGAAAAACCATGTGCTAATGATTAATGAGACATGCATTTGCAATATAGTACTAATCATGCTAAAGGCTATATATATTATTCATAAATGAAATTTAACCAAACAGTGTAATAGAAGCCATGATTTGAATTTGTCTCCTTTTCAAATATTTTTAAACATTGGGATAAAAATTATCTTGTAAGTATAATTTGACTCTTATATATGTAAATGGGGGACCCCATAATATCCATATAAACCCCAGACAATAGGATAAGATGCGAGTTGGTAAAATTTAATTAAGGATTATATTAATCTGTTCTTGAGTGTAAAATACAAAGTTTGGTCCACCACCCCCACACACTAATCTACCAAACCCAATATTAGTCGATAAGAAAGAAGGCAAAGGGTACCATCGTAATTTCTTATGGCGGCCTCCCAAAAGACTTATCCAAAACATTATCGCCAAAAGAACGTACAGAGCAAAAGCTACGATATGATAATATTAAATAAATTTCAAAATATAGAACTTTTTTATAGTAATATAGAAAAGCAAATAGATCGTTAGAAAACGTGTATAATATATGAATATATTTCCGCATATATAAGTTTTCCTTTCTTGAAATCTCATATTTTATTTTCTTTCTTTTTCTTCCTCTCTCTGAATCTTTCTCTTGAGTGCTGCGAATATCCGAAAGAGTTCCGAGTCTCTTTCTTCTCTCCATCATCTTCGCAAGCTTTCCATTAACCGGTTTGACCACAATAATATAAACATCCACCGGTTCAGAGATCAAGAAACGACGGAGACGGTGAGTTTCCGGCGATATCTCCGTCTTTATACAACTGTGTTTTGATCCATACATATTTAGATCCTTAACGCTAAATCCTTATGTGTTTTTGATCTGTTTATGGTATAATCTCATGCTTTGATTATCCCTAACAATGGTGATTAATTAGCATCTAAATAGCTTCTTATTTCGTTGATTGTATAAACGACAGCGTTTTTGTACGAAAAAGACACAAGCTCGTGTTCTTGATCTGTTTATGGTATAATCCAATGCTTTGATTAGGCCTGAAAATGATGTTCAATTAGCATCTAATAGCCTTCTAATCTCTTTATTTGTAGATTATAAGAACGACACCGCTTTGTGAACAAGACACAAGCTCTTGTGTTTTTGATCTGTTTATTGTATAATCTCATGCTTTTGATTAGACCTGACAATGATGATTAATTAGCATCTAATACCTTTTTAATCTCTTTATTTACAGAAACGACATCGTTTTGGAAGTTATTCGAACAAGACACAAAGCTCTTTAGTCTTTAGCTTCTGGTCTACATGGTAACAAGACCCTGCGCGAATTTTCTCGACGTATCAACTTGAAACCTCTCTCTCCCACGCGTCATGACCGTTCCAGGAATCATCTCCGGCTCCTCCGAGGTAACTTCTTCTCCACGCGAGAGGAAGATCATCGTGGCCAACACGTTACCTCTCCAATCCAAAAGAGACTCAGAAACAGGCAAATGGAGTTTCTCATGGGACGAAGACTCTCTCCAGCTCCAGCTCAAAGACGGCTTCCCTCCAGACACAGAGTTCCTCTACGTCGGCTCCCTCAACGCACACGTGGAACCAAACGAGCAAGAAGCAGTCTCGCAAACCCTCCTCACCAGTTTCAACTCCGTCGCCACCTTCTTACCCAAAGACCTTCAAGAAATGTACTACCGCGGCTTCTGCAAACACCAGCTGTGGCCTCTCTTCCACTACATGCTCCCCATGTTCCCCGACCACGGTGACCGTTTCGACAGAAAGCTCTGGCAGGCTTACGTCTCCGCCAACAAGATCTTCTCCGACAGGGTGATGGAAGTCATCAACCCCGAGGACGACTACGTCTGGATCCAAGATTACCATCTCATGGTTCTCCCCACCTTCTTGAGGAAACGTTTCAACAGAATCAAACTTGGTTTCTTTCTCCACAGCCCTTTCCCTTCCTCAGAGATCTACCGGACGTTACCCGTCCGCGACGAGATCCTCAGAGGCTTGCTGAACTGTGATCTCATCGGCTTCCACACGTTTGACTACGCGAGACACTTCTTGTCTTGCTGTAGTAGAATGCTCGGTCTTGATTACCAGTCTAAGCGCGGACACATCGGTCTTGATTACTTTGGTAGGACCGTGTTCATCAAGATCCTCCCCGTCGGTGTCCACATGGGTAGGTTAGAGTCTGTTCTCAACCTCCCTTCAGCCGCGGCCAAGATTAAAGAGATCCAAGAAGAGTTCAAAGGGAAGAAGCTGGTCCTCGGCATCGACGACATGGACATCTTCAAAGGCATTAGCTTAAAGCTTTTGGCGATGGAGAGTCTCTTCGAGACGTACTGGCACTTGAGAGGGAAAGTAGTTCTTGTTCAGATAGTCAACCCCGCGAGAACCTCTGGTAAAGACGTGGAAGAAGCTAAGAGAGAGACCTACGTGACTGCTAAAAGGATCAACGAGCGCTACGGTAGTCTTGATTACAAGCCTATAGTGTTGATAGACCGTCTTGTTCCTCGTTACGAGAAGAGCGCTTACTACGCTGCTGCGGATTGCTGTTTGGTGAATGCGGTGAGAGATGGTATGAACTTGGTGCCTTATAAGTATATAGTCTGCAGGCAAGGAGGGAGTCTTGTTAATGATTCGTCGCCTAGGACGAGTACTCTTGTTGTGTCTGAGTTTATTGGATGCTCGCCTTCTCTGAGTGGTGCTATTAGAGTGAATCCATGGGATGTGGATGACGTTGCTCAAGCGGTGAACTCGGCTCTTAAAATGAGTGAAGCTGAGAAGCAGCTAAGGCATGAGAAGCATTACCATTATATTAGTACTCATGATGTTGGTTACTGGGCGAAGAGCTTCATGCAGGATCTTGAGAGAGCTTGCAAGGATCATTACAGTAAGCGTTGCTGGGGGATTGGGTTTGGATTAGGGTTTAGGGTTTTGTCGCTGTCTCCTAGCTTTAGGAAGCTGTCTGTGGAACACATTGTTCCGGTTTATAGGAAAGCGCAGAGGAGAGCTATATTTCTTGATTATGATGGGACTCTGGTCCCTGAAAGCTCCATTACTCAAGATCCAAGTGCTGAGGTTTTGTCTGTTCTGAAGGCTCTTTGTGAAGATGATAAGAACACAGTGTTTATTGTTAGTGGGAGAGGACCAGAGTCTCTGAGCGAGTGGTTGTCTCCTTGTGAGAATCTTGGTATAGCTGCTGAACATGGATACTTCATAAGGTATGTGTATTAATGCATAGTCTTGTCCAGTGTTTTTAAAACCAAATTTACTATCAAAAATATTTTTGGTTAATTGTTTTTTATCAATTAAAACATTATAACTATTACAAATAAAAACTTTTTTTAGATTATTTATTATACTCAGTTTTCTGATTTTTTCATATCCTTTGAATGGTTGTTTTGAATATAAAGAAAATTCTTTTTGTTTGTGGGGGTTTAGGTGGAATAGCAAGAAAGAATGGGAGACTTGTTACGCGTCTACGGGTACAGAGTGGAAGGCAATGGTGGAGCCTGTTATGAGATCATACATGGAGGCAACAGATGGGTCTAGTATAGAGTTTAAAGAGAGTGCTTTGGTATGGCATCATCAAGACGCTGATCCAGATTTTGGTTCTTGCCAAGCTAAGGAGCTTCTTGATCACCTAGAGAGTGTGCTTGCGAATGAGCCTGTTGTTGTCAAGAAGGGTCAACACATTGTTGAAGTAAAACCACAGGTAAGCAAAAAAGAATAAAAACACTCCCTTACTAAATTAACACACATGTTCTGAGTCTTGTCCTTGAGTTTCAGGGTGTAAGCAAAGGTCTAGCTGCTGAGAAAGTAATCCGGGAGATGGTTGAACGTGGGGAGCCACCAGAGATGGTGATATGCATAGGAGATGACAGGTCTGACGAGGACATGTTTGAGGGTATGTTGAGTACGGTGACAAATCCAGAGCTTCTGATTCAACCAGAGGTTTTTGCATGCACTGTTGGGAGAAAACCAAGCAAGGCTAAGTACTTCTTGGATGATGTAGCTGACGTGCTTAAGCTACTAAAAGGTTTGGGGGATTCATCGTCGAGCTTGAAGACCACATCTCACACAGAAGTTGCATTTGAAAGCATCATTTAAATGTGGGAAGTGCCAAGAATAACCAGAGTTAAATTTACTTAACATCAAAATGTAAAAAAAAAAAGAAGAGGAGGAATGGTATTTAATTTGCTTCTGAAGGATTATGTTTCTTGTTTTCGGGATGGATTAGGATTTGCAGTTTCTATTTCTTTCTTTTTCTGTATAGAATTAGAAACTACTTTCTTTTTTTGTTTCTTGAATTTAATTCACTTGTGGCCTCACTGACTTGAAGATGTAGTCAGAGGGGTCCGATCATTTGACTAGTACAAGTGTCCACGTGACAGCCAACTAAAAAGAGTAGTTGTTTGTAGTTTAATGTCATGTCCATTTATTTCCCAAACCAACCTTTTGTTTTAATATCTTTGACGGTCGTCATGGCTCGCACAACTTTAGTTCACATATATATTGTAACAGCCCGATTCCCCGGAGTCCGACCGGGGTTATCGAAGGGGCGTTATGGACACGTGTCTACTCATCTAGACAACCCTACGTGTCCCGTTACTGGTCCCGAGAGACGAGCGCATAACCTTCTTTGAAATACCGTCATACCCACATCCATATACTTCTACTTACAGTCCTGCGCACAGGAAAAATGGAAATGGAGGGGTGAGCAACAAGTTACTCAGTGAAGTGGTTCTAGACCAGCCTGCCCGCATGACACTCTATACTACTCCATGCGGGAACTAGGACTGACTAGCCACTACAATCAGTTAATGCATTTTCATCATTTCCTAATGTTATCTGCAATTTCCACAATCACTTCCATTCATTTCTAACAACCTAGCGATCAATCAATACAATGATCTCACTCATTGCCACACACGTCAAACCCTAGACTTAACCGACTCCTCTTGTCCGTCCGACCCGACCCTATGACACCTTTAACTCCCCGTTACCCGACCATGAGCTAAAACCCTACAATGCACATCCTTTTCAACTTCTCATCTTTTCCTCTTTTCCTCTTTTCCTCTTTTCCTCAGTGGGTAGCCCCCCACTAGGCTTCTACCCCATATTCATGTGGATTCGCCACATCTCCTATGGGTGCTTCCATATTCATGTGGATTCGCCACATCTCCTATGGATACCTAGCTTGGACCACTTACCCCACCTACAAACCTTAGACTCTCTATATGCTTTCCCACCCATGCTTAACCTTAACATCCTTCTTTCATACTTTTACTTATCATTTCACTTCCTTATCGTTTTCACTTAATCCTCCCCATTCCCAATTACTTTCCCTTTTCATTCATACTTGAACTTGGACTAAATCACTAGACGCCACCCGTTATCGGTGTCACACACAATACACATCGCATTCAAGTTCTACTTCAATAACGTTTATAATCATTGCTCATCTATCATCCTAGCATTTGTTCCTCTCTAGCATCCTAACTTCAATCACAACAACACATGGGACAACACAACCAAACATACAAGTATCAACTACCAATCAATCATTACCACGACAATTCAATTCAGTTCATCAAGTCCCATTTATCAGTATGAGGGTTCTTATGCATCATGATTCATTCATCTATCATCCTAGCAATACCATGTCCTATCAACCTAACTCCCAATCAGGGTCTAATCAAGCCTAACTCCAACATAAAGGAGTATACAGAACCATGAAAGAAGGTTGGGTTCGAAACACTCCACCTTAGCCTAGATCTGGATCTGGATCTGGAACAGGAGACAAAGGGGATGAGATCTGAACAGATCTGGAACAAGTAAACAAGAGAGACGAGATCTGGTCACCACCACAACACCACACATCCACCACCATCACCACACTCGGACGATCACCCCATCACCACTTGGACGACCACCACCACCACCACCGGCGGCTCGGCTTGCTCTCGGGGGACTCACGGCGAGGAGAGAGGAAGAGAACCAACGGAAAGAGAAAGGAGAGGGAGAGGGAGAGAGAGGAGGCGTGAGAGAAGAAGAGAGAAGAGGAAAAGGGAAGCTTGACGGCTAGGGTTTTCTAGTCTCTCTAAATCTCTGCAGAGCTTCGCTCTAGTTTCAGAATGAGAGAAAAATGAGAGGAGGCAGCTTTATTTATAGGAAAAGGAGGGAACCCTAGGTCATTTACCCTAATGGGCTGCAGTCTTAACGGGCTCTCCTTAAGAAAATTTTTGGGCTAGGAACCGGGCCGTTACAATTCTCCCCTGTTAATCGGAATTCGTCCCCGAATTCCAAGCCCTAGACTTCCAAACTTAACATCCGATAACAAAAGGAACTCACACAATCACACATCATACAAGGGAGGCACACAAGGCGAGAACAACTTTGCTCGGGGATCTTTTAAAAACCAATGAATGAATTAAGCTCAAAAAGAAATTTTGCAAATACAATGGATCCGATCAAAATCATAATAACGTATAGATATAATGGGTGGTTTTGAAATCATTTCCAGGAGTGTTAGAAGAAACAAAACTTTTACAAACTCTTTTCTTTTAATGAAAACAAGTTTTTTTTTTTTTTTTTTTTTTTTTTTTTTTTTTTTCGAAAACGTCGGAAATGCTGATCCCTTAGGACAGAACTAAGGGATCTTAACCCGCTCTGATACCAATTGTAACAGCCCGATTCCCCGGAGTCCGACCGGGGTTATCGAAGGGGCGTTATGGACACGTGTCTACTCATCTAGACAACCCTACGTGTCCCGTTACTGGTCCCGAGAGACGAGCGCATAACCTTCTTTGAAATACCGTCATACCCACATCCATATACTTCTACTTACAGTCCTGCGCACAGGAAAAATGGAAATGGAGGGGTGAGCAACAAGTTACTCAGTGAAGTGGTTCTAGACCAGCCTGCCCGCATGACACTCTATACTACTCCATGCGGGAACTAGGACTGACTAGCCACTACAATCAGTTAATGCATTTTCATCATTTCCTAATGTTATCTGCAATTTCCACAATCACTTCCATTCATTTCTAACAACCTAGCGATCAATCAATACAATGATCTCACTCATTGCCACACACGTCAAACCCTAGACTTAACCGACTCCTCTTGTCCGTCCGACCCGACCCTATGACACCTTTAACTCCCCGTTACCCGACCATGAGCTAAAACCCTACAATGCACATCCTTTTCAACTTCTCATCTTTTCCTCTTTTCCTCTTTTCCTCTTTTCCTCAGTGGGTAGCCCCCCACTAGGCTTCTACCCCATATTCATGTGGATTCGCCACATCTCCTATGGGTGCTTCCATATTCATGTGGATTCGCCACATCTCCTATGGATACCTAGCTTGGACCACTTACCCCACCTACAAACCTTAGACTCTCTATATGCTTTCCCACCCATGCTTAACCTTAACATCCTTCTTTCATACTTTTACTTATCATTTCACTTCCTTATCGTTTTCACTTAATCCTCCCCATTCCCAATTACTTTCCCTTTTCATTCATACTTGAACTTGGACTAAATCACTAGACGCCACCCGTTATCGGTGTCACACACAATACACATCGCATTCAAGTTCTACTTCAATAACGTTTATAATCATTGCTCATCTATCATCCTAGCATTTGTTCCTCTCTAGCATCCTAACTTCAATCACAACAACACATGGGACAACACAACCAAACATACAAGTATCAACTACCAATCAATCATTACCACGACAATTCAATTCAGTTCATCAAGTCCCATTTATCAGTATGAGGGTTCTTATGCATCATGATTCATTCATCTATCATCCTAGCAATACCATGTCCTATCAACCTAACTCCCAATCAGGGTCTAATCAAGCCTAACTCCAACATAAAGGAGTATACAGAACCATGAAAGAAGGTTGGGTTCGAAACACTCCACCTTAGCCTAGATCTGGATCTGGATCTGGAACAGGAGACAAAGGGGATGAGATCTGAACAGATCTGGAACAAGTAAACAAGAGAGACGAGATCTGGTCACCACCACAACACCACACATCCACCACCATCACCACACTCGGACGATCACCCCATCACCACTTGGACGACCACCACCACCACCACCGGCGGCTCGGCTTGCTCTCGGGGGACTCACGGCGAGGAGAGAGGAAGAGAACCAACGGAAAGAGAAAGGAGAGGGAGAGGGAGAGAGAGGAGGCGTGAGAGAAGAAGAGAGAAGAGGAAAAGGGAAGCTTGACGGCTAGGGTTTTCTAGTCTCTCTAAATCTCTGCAGAGCTTCGCTCTAGTTTCAGAATGAGAGAAAAATGAGAGGAGGCAGCTTTATTTATAGGAAAAGGAGGGAACCCTAGGTCATTTACCCTAATGGGCTGCAGTCTTAACGGGCTCTCCTTAAGAAAATTTTTGGGCTAGGAACCGGGCCGTTACATATATCCCTAAACTTTCTCATTTCCAGCCCCATGAGGCTCAAGCCTCACCAAACTATCAGCTCTCTTATCCCCGAAGTGTACACGAGTTTTGTTTCTATTAATTTTAATTGAAAGGCGAAAAATTACTGGAAGATAACTCCTAATACTATTAGATTACATCTTATCTTAACCAGTTAGAGATATTTTGGGCTGGAAGCTTTCGAAGCTTATCCAACACTCCTGGAGACTATGCTTTCATGTCCAAAGACGCAGAGAAAATGCAGCAGCTGCGTCGGAGCCGTGCATTCTACAGTGGCTGGGACTCTGAGTTCCCAAATCAGCAGCAGGAGCAGAACAGTGAGATAGTCTTTGGGGCGGTCCAGTAACAGAGCAGCAAGCGCATGGAAAAGCCTACTGAGTCTGGAGATCAGATAAATAATACTAATACTCAACATAAATCCTCACTACAGTGCTCATTCTGTTAGTTACCCATATGGTTAGTTACTATCCATATACATGTAAAGTCTTTGGGATTACAAATTTTGGGTTTTGAGATTTAATGCGAGGTACTTAGATGCCCTTTGCTTGTGAGAAAAGTTGCAAAACTTTTATTGCGTCGAGTAATTTAAATATATATGATCTTTGTGAGAAAGTGATGCTGTGATTTCATTCTTTAAAGCTCAACAAGTTCATTAGATGTATCTAAGATTTTAATTGAAGGCTTTGTGTCAGTGGCTAAGCTCAAAGAACTAGTATTCCAAACGGTTTTATTGGTTTAGTATCTTGAGGTAAATACATAGAAACATACATCAGTTTAGTGTAAAACATAGATGAGTTTTTTTAGTTAAATAAATTTAACATTTTTAAAAAAAAAATTATTAGAGAATATTTCATCACTTATCAGATGCAACTACGGATGGTCCTACCTCTTCGGAGATCTAAAACATTAAAACAGTTTATGAAGATGTAGTCTTTTTAATTCTTAGTGCTGTTTATTTCAAATTAAACACATTGAGATGAAACATTTGCCTATAGCTCCCAAAGTATTAGTGGTTGATATGTATATGTCATTTGGTCCACAAATTAATCAAGTTAAATATATGCATTGATTGTTTAGTATAATTGTTTCAAACCCTACGAATTTCAGGGTCGACATTGTATACAGTATATACCTCAACTTACTTTTCGATGAGTACGTGAGTTATCAGTGAGATGGATGTACGTGTTTAATCAACTAGTCTAGGCAGATTTTTAGAGTAATGAGTTGGTGGAACTTGGAAGGTTCGGTACATATGCGGTTTAAAATCCTGATTAGGTCTTCTCAGGATCCTCCATTATTCTTTAGGCGAATGTAATCCTGGAGTGGATAGTTGAAACCGTGCATGTATATTCACAAGTAACTTAAACTTAACTCTTCAAATATAAGATAATATGAATTTATAACATCAAATATTAGCCATCAGTATACGAAGGCCTTGGGCAAAACAAGAAGTTCACAAAGCATATTTTAGAATTTCAAACTACTCAATTTCTTACACATTGTCGGATACACATGAATATAGATAACCAATATAACAAATGAAAATACGACATAAAGCAAACTCCAAATGACAATTGATATACAGAGAAATAAAGTCCTTACCATAGCTTATATGACAGCGAAGAGACGAAGAAGCAGAAGAATAGTGCTAGGATTTTCAGAGAGAGTACATATCTGAGAGTGCTTTAAGGAACCTAATCTTCAACTTCAAGTGGACAATATAATCCACGGTTTTAGATAAAAGCAGATCCGGGTGGTTGCATCTCTTTCCACCCGGTATCAGTATTTGGAGCTTCCTCACCTTCACCCCAAGCAACCCGGATCCTGACCCAGAGCCATGACCCCTTTTGTTGTTCTTCTTCTTGTTCTTGTCCATTGTTTGCTTCACCATCCTCTCGTATTTCTTTGACTCCTCCATTGCCTCTTTGTGTAATGAGTAATGACAACACTTCAAAGGGTTGTGATGCAAACGAACGTGCGGGTGGTCCATATTTATATAGGTATATGCTTCTAAACCAATCAGAGTTCTCAATCTTTTTTTTTTTTGGTTTTGTCATTTTATTTTCGTGCAATTATAGAATTTGTTGTTTTTAACAAGGCTGCTTACTTCCACACGCTCAATCTGTTTGTCCTTTTTAATTGTGCGATTAGAAAGCATTATCCATTACAGATATATGTATTAGTAATGTCGGTCGTTAAATTTGTATTTAATATTGCACGGGCTCAATAATTCCCAAAACGTTAAAAGATATATATGTAATCACGTGTGCTGGATTCACTATCATTTGTTTTGGTTTGCAATGTAATCTTGTAATATATATACACATATACTAGAGCTTGGTCCCTGCATCCATATGTGTTTTGTTTAATAAAATAGACACATAGAATTCTTCACATCACAATAATTTAATAATGAAATAAACATGCGTTTGTATGGATGTTTGTTCAATTTGTAATATAAATTTCTTTTGATAGATCGAGAGTTTTTAATTTTCTGTAATTGGTTAATTGTTAATATTATGATTAGATATTAAAGCAATCAAAATGATATGTTTATATGTAATACATTCGTCACTTAATAATGTTTAACTACATTAAACATTTTCTTATGTATTTGTTTATATAAATTAAAACACCAATCAGTAAGTTTATGTATATTAATAAGATAGATAGTTATGCACTAATTTATTTACATGCCAAATAAATTCCACTTCTCTATTTATTTTTAAGGAAAATATTAAATTGAAATTTATTTGTTGTATTCTTATAATCCAACTATATTTATGTGAATTATACTAATTATCAAATTATTTAACATACATTTGAAAATAACTTATATCTTTTAATAAAACATTTAGAGTTTATATTTTGTATGTGAACTGAAATAATAATATATATGATGTATGTCATATTTCAAATAAATCTGTTTAATTTTATTATAAAAATTTGTTAGAGAATAATCTGGTTATAGAATAATCTAACAATAAATTGATTTGTTGTTAATTAATATTTTTTGATTAATTAATAATTATTAACTTAGCAGCACAAACTGTAATTATTAGGATGAAAGAAAGATTATTTATAACAGATACTTCAAATTTTAATAGAATAGACGGTTCTAGTTTAGTTGGTCTATATGTTTCTATATCAAGATTATACATATACAACAAAATCTTAAATAAGAAAAAATACTTGGATGATTCCTCTTGTCTTGCGCAAACGACCATAGTATATAATTAGTCAGATTGTAGGGATATAATGTTTGTATCAATCAACAGGGATGTAATGTTTTACCCAGGTTTCTATATCAAGATTATAAAGATGATAATGAAGGTTACTCATGCAAATGTGTGTGAGTGTGAGTTCCGCGGAGTTGGGGCGTACGTGTTGTGTTGTTAAAATTTTCTTTTGGCCGACACTATGCAAGGTTTGTAAGTGCCAACTGGACACTACGCACGTGTTTCGACAGCTTAGCTTAGCTTTAGCAAGCTCTCTTTTGTAGCCAGCGGTTCTCGACAGTCGACATTGACGTGATCTCTCCTTACCCCCCTGTCTCTTTCTCATTGATAGGCATGGATCAGTCCACATAATACGTTTAAATTATCGTTGCTCTGGTATATGGGAGTAGTAGTAGTACACTAGTTAGAAGAAATCAGTAAATCAGTTTTACATATGTTTGGACTTTAGATCGATGTATATAACCACAAGGTTGTTTAATACAAAGAAATAACGATTAATTTAGGAATTTGAATCTAAACAATATATTATGGATTTTATTTCTTTCTACAATCGGATCATCGTTATTTCAGTCGTTTTTCAGAATATATATTTATTGAAACAATACATGATTAACATAAAATGGACCACTCTACGATTCACATGCATTTGTATGATAATGAGATTGATAAGGATGAAATCAAGTGGCCTTTAGCTTCGAGCTTAGGGCTTTGACAGCCTGACCAGATGGCTATATGTGAGTGACTACTGACCAATGGGGTTTTGCTGTTATTACCCTCTTCGGCAAATCGACGTGGCTGACGTGCCACATGGGTCCCTTCCTTAGACTCATTGCTTCCACAACACCCGTTTCTCACCGTTCGATGATTGCCCATATGTATTTCCTTTCCTTTGCAACTGCATGGTTTTTATACATATAGATAGTTTTAAACAATTTTATTTAGATGATCATAGATTGTTCATGGAAGTGGAAATGCACCGCAGTCTACGGCAACAGGTCCCTACTATTGTATGTTTCCCTCGTTTGGGGCTTTTTTTTGTTCATTTGGCGGGATCTCGGAACAATTATTGGAAATACATTTTTTCCATAAGTCGTTATAGTAATTCCGAAATTATTTTCATCAAACATTTATATAAACCACTACAGCTAAACCCTTCTCTTCTCTTTTCAAAACTGATAGACGATATATTTGACTTCGTGTGCGTTAGTTTATAAACTATTTCTTTAAACTCTCTCAAACAAGTTTTTTTTTTCATTCAAAGGTCATATTGCTTCAAATTTTTGACATCAGAAAGAAAAATGTATGAAAAAACTTGGTTTGATGAGATAATAACGATCGAGTTTTTAAGTTTCAGAAACCAAAAACTACCATTATTTTCGTCTTCAACACCTAAAATAATACACAGAAATACACAAAAATTAATTGTATCAATTTCGAAAAGACAAGAAAAACGTACTGTAGTGAAATACTTTGTTATAAGAATGTTTAAATAATTTTTTTAATATTTACATGTTTTCACTTTATCTTACTTGTGTATTCAACAAAATATATTATTTAGAATATTGGGCAGTAAAGACCTACAAGTATAAGCTTTGCACTTTATTGTTTGTTTTGCAATTCAAATCGGATTAAGTTGCTAACTGATTTCGTCTTCCTTCGTATCTACCTTTTTATTTAAAACAACGGTGAGGCTGTGAGTTGTAATAGTATGTGAGGTTGTTTCAAGTTGTAATCATAAGTACGAATATATAGTTTGATGTGAAATATCTCTAACGAATTAGCGATCCATCTATATTGGATATCGTTGAATTTCAATATATATATGTGGCGCATTTTCCAATATTCTATAGGCTTTTAGATGTAACTTATTAATACATAAATAATCGGGAAGCACATGATGTGTTTATTCAGTGAATATCAAAGTCTATGATCGCAACGATTATTTGACCTATGAATTGCAAGATATTGTAATATTAAATACGAATACATATCTGAAAGACTGAAAACTAATATAGGTTTTATATTCGGGGATTTGATCGTTTCTCAAATCTACATGTGCTTTGCCATAAACGCTAGCATGATGGAAGATTTGAAGTTTCTCACAAGAAATGTTGATTAAAATCATTTTGCCAGCTTCACTCCCATTTAGCCCATACAGATATATCTACCAGCACAATAATTGTAAAACGAACATATGGTTAAGAGACGCTATATAGTATATTAATGAACAGATGATGATGCTCATGTGTTTGTTGCAAACGTTTAATTGGTTGGTTGTATCAACCAAATTAACTCAATATATTTACATTTATGCATGCAACCCATACTCTCATGTGTTTTGGCCAGCTCAGTGTCCGCCGTTTTCAATGTATTCTACAAAAGTAGAGCCATTTTAAATTGTGGATGGTGTGGATGCTCTCCGATCTTTTGTTTGTGTGTATACGTTAATATTTACCATGTAAATTTCAAATAAACATTTTTTATACTCCAAGCCTAGACCCCAAACGCAAACAGAAAATAAAATCAATCCATTCAATCATATGATGTTTGGCTTTCGCGTTTTCACTTTACCGAAGTTTTTCTTTTATAAAGAATGAACATGTCTTCTGTTTCGAAAATGTTATTTATTTTAGGTTTTTTTTCTGGTGAGATTGAAAGAAAAATGTGGTTCAGAAAATTTTAGGAAACAGGCAAGCCGATAAGAAGTTGGCGAAATATTGGTTTGAGAGACTTCGTCCACAAGCGCCTGAGTAGAGAAAACGAATACATACGTATAAAATGAGATTTTTATTCCGTCTAGATGGACATGACAACCTAATATATGCACTTGTTATCGGCTCTAGTTAAATTGGGCCAGAGAATTGTATTTGGAATATATATATATATTGCTTGAAGTCCAAGTTAGTAGACACCAACGTCAGAATATGTAAAAGATCTACAAACCTAAATTATAGAACTATCAATGGAAACCTGCATCCATTGATACTCCAGATAACGAAAAGCATTCTATTACCACTTTCTATTATTATCCTTTGCATTCTATTACCACTTTCTATTATTATCCTTTCTTTCTTCTAATATGAGAATTCTATTTAACCATCCAAGACCCAAACGAAGTGGCATTCCAACAAGCAATGAAATGTCAAATGATGGCCCATGTGTTTAGGGTTTCACAAGTGTTTTCGTATAAATATTCATGTTCTTTGCAAAAAATATAAAAAATATGCATCTTATGTAATGAAAAAAACTCAAAAAGTAACATTATCTCATCAATGGACGCAAAGCATGTTTCCTTTGATAGTTTGGCAATATAGGTTTGTAGGTCTTTTACATTTTCTGACGTTGGTATCTAATAACTTGGTATTCATGCAGTAGACCACATATACGCTCATGTCATTGTTTCCTCTTTACGATCTAATCGAACTTCCTATTGATCTTGGTGACAATCTAAAGTTCTTTTTCCTTTTCTTTATTTTTATCTTGGTGACAAGCTACTTCATTTTCTATATATGTTGTTTATGACTAATCTAATTGAGTTATTAAAGCAAACATAAGCCTATATAGGATCTATTCACAATTATATGCTGAAATCAAGGTTCTAAAATCGGTTTAGGTGGCGCCTAGGCGCGGTACTATTTGAGACGATTTTTCTAAAATCCGATCTATACCGATTAAACAATTCAAATCGGTTGAAACTGTTCTAAATCAGTTTAAATTGATATAAGTTAGTTTAAATATGTTAAATTAAACAATAATGTAAGTATAAATCTACATTTTTCTAATTTATTTGTTTTATATATCTAATTTTGATAATTTATTACAACAATTTTATATTTAAATTCAAAAACTAAAATATATCAAATAAATATTGTAAAATATATATAAAATATATCAATAATTTACTAACGTCTAGACCTCGCCTAGACTCCGAATAATCCGTCTAATCGTTAGTCGTCTAGTTATCGCTTAGCGATAGTTTGAATATTGGTTGAAATTGAGATTAATCCACGGAGCATTCGGTCAATCGTCAATCATGACTAAAATTACAATTACAACATTGGGATTTTGGTCTCTCGACCCTATGGTAACTTTTTCAACCACTAAATCACTTTGCTATTTTTACTTTGCATTTGGCAATGATCACAACAATTATAGTTTTATGTAATTTGGTGTTGACTATTTTATTTTTTCTACTGCATTTGTTGTTGGTTATCAACATCACCGCCAAGTGTACTTAATAGTCTGAAAAGAACCAATTCCGTTTTTGTTTGACATACCGGCGTCCCGTATAACTTCGTATAACACAACACACATCTTCCTGTGAAGAGATTATCATTATGGTACTTGAGAAAATTTTGGGCCTAACTTAGGCCACCAAAGTTCACAGGCCATATAAAGAAGCATAGCCTACACAAAAAAAATAAACAAAGAAAGTAAACTAAACTAAACATTTTACTTTAGTAAATATTCAGTTTCGTATCAATATTTGTTTGTTTTCTTGTAGATATAGCTTAATTCAAACCTACCCAGATTTAGATCATAACTTGGCCCTAATACCATAGTGAAGAGCCGCACTGATATTTGTATTAAACAAAAACAGCTTTGTTTTTCTTAGTTGTTGAACCAAAAATATTTCCAATACAATAGTCAATAGAATACATGTTTAATCTGTTGATAAATTAATTGATTTCGTTCTTTTTTTTTGCCAAAATGTGAATATCATATAAATATGAGAAGAGTTTGTAAACTTTACAAAAGGGAGAATACTATGTTAAGTTGACCTTGGCAAAAAATAAACAAGGCCAAGCCAACAGCAAAATTTTCCTAAAGAATTTGAAAACTATTCATGTCGCAGCCATTCCTGCATTAGATGCTGGAACAGGGCAGTCTTCCTCTTTCCAAGTATTGTGTCCCTGACGTTGCGATCAATCTTCTTGAATAAGGAGGCAGGCGTTTGAGATACTCCGTCATGAAGGCGTTTGTTTCTCTCAGTCCATATACTGGCAATTGTGGCCTGAGCAGCAACGCGTTTAAGAGTCACGCTCACCACCGTATCCCGAAGCCTCATCCAGTCAGTAAAAGCAACCCAAGTATGGAACCCCCTATGGGAGTAGCCAAGTCTCCTCAATACGTAGCCCCAAACAGTTCCGCTAACCTCACAGCGTAGAAATAAATGATCCCTGCTTTCATCCACCAAGGAACAAAGGCAGCATAGTGAAGGTATTTGCATTCCCCACGCGACCAGTCTAGTTCTAGTAGGTAATCGGTCCTGATGAGCTACCCAGGTAGTGAAAGCATGGCGGGGAGTGTGACCTTTGAACCAAATATTTTGGGTCCAGCGCTGTTCTGTTGCTCTGTTCCTTACTTGACTCCAGGTTTTACTCGTGGAGAACTCCTGCAACTCATTTCCATCCACCTCCCACACATAAGAATCATCCGTAGCACTTAACGAGGGGAGAGGGATGGTAGTAAGGTGTAGGTGAAGCTCCTCAGCAGCCTGGGAACGAGCTCCCCTAAGAAGCCATCCTTCACTATTGCAAGCATCCTTCACCAGTGCATATTCATCAATTTGCAGTTCTCTCGGGCCAAGTTCTCCAAACCGAGTGATGAGAGGCCCAAGAGGCGTCCAACGATCATACCAGAAGCTTAGTCGTTGCCCATTACCCACTTTTGCCTTCAGGAAACCCGCTGCAAGACCGCGCATAGATAGCAAACTTCGCCAGGGAGAAGATGTAGCTTTTGAAACATCTATAGCCCAAAAATTTCCTCCTTTTATTCTGTATTCTTTCACCCAGGAAGCCCACAGCGAGTCGTTTGCTGTGAACAGCCTCCAAATCAGCTTCAAACAGAGAGTTTTGTTCCAGCGACATATGTCTCGAAGGCCCAAACCCCCTTCCTTCTTGGGGAGAGTTACAGTTTTCCAAGCCACCTTTGCAATGCTCTTCTTCGTTTCAGTCCCCCCCCAAAGAAATTGAGAGCATAGAGATTCAATCTTCTTAATGCAGTTTTTAGGAAGGATGAAAGCGGATGTCCAGAAGTTGATAGACCCATATATTACCGATGATAGGAGCTGCTTTCTTCCTGCAAAAGATAAGGCTCTAGCCGACCAGCAGTGAAAGTTGGCAGAGAGTTTATCAATCAGAGGCTTATAATCATGCAGTCTCAGCTTCCTATACAGCAAAGGGAGACCTAAGTAACGGATTGGCATCTTTCCAAGGGCGAATCCATGCTGAGAGATCTCCGAGGCTTCTTCCGAGTTCAGGCCCGCAGAAAAAAGTTCTGTCTTTGCTTTGTTCATTCTCAGCCCCGACCAAAGAGCAAAGTCCTCCATTGTTGCCGCTATACATCTTATCGATTCAGCAGTACCATCAGTGAAGATCATCAAGTCATCAGCGAAGGATAAGTGAGTGACCTGAAGTGTGGAGGTGTTAGGATGGTAGCCAATAGATCCATCAAGAAATTTCCGCTTCAGCTGTTGGGAGAAGACCTCAAGGGCAAGGACGAACAGGTAGGGCGAAAGCGGGTCTCCTTGCCGAAGTCCCCTAGTTCCCTTAAAGTAGCCACAAGATTCACCGTTTAAGATGTATGGTCAGTTGGTCACTCAATTTGACCCAATGTTCAGAGTTCTTAACCCATTTAAAAATCAATTTGTATTTAAGATGTACGTATTAATTGAAAATACTGTGTCTTCGACCGTTCGACGTTGTCAGTTATTTTTTCATCCCAGTTTATATGAATTCAAATAAATGAATTATTGCGTTAGATCCATATATGAATGGGTTCATTTATAATCTAAATAAACATCACTAGAAACTCCCCGGCCTAGGTCAGACCTAAATAGTTAGGATTTTTGAAAGAAATGTAACAACGTAGAACCATCATCATAACCTAACTTTTTTGTTGGATGATTCTGACTCCACTAACCATTACAGTATCAATTACTTGGACGAGAAATGTCACCTCTCTTCAATTTTTTTAAAATAAAAATTATCGAGTCATCAACTTTATTATTATGCCATTTGGACCCCATCATCTTTATATTTTCTAATGTGGGTCCTTAATCAACCGCAGCCAAGAGTAGACAAATAGACTGGTCCACTAAATTTTGCTGATTGTTACTACAAGATTTTACGTTGCTTATGTCAGCCAAATGCCTTGTCGTTTCTTTTTGTTTTCTTGGGCTTAAAATATCGCTTAAAATATTAGGTCATGATTAAACCGGTCTTTTAACTAAATTCTTAATTTCGGCTAAAAAATAATTCTTAACTTTTAATTAAGAAAAAGAGAAGTTTCTTAACCGGAAAATGTAAAAAAAAAGTTAAATTGTGAGTTAAAAATATTAAATAAGAAAACTAGATTAATCATGCTCTTATTTCACATACAATGATATTTTGAACAAAAAGCTTTGCTTACAATTTTAAAAGTTGGTTAGTGGAAGTTAAGGTAGAATCCCATAATTACTTCACAATTTGGGACTTAATTACTAAGAAAGAGTTTTGTGGTCTAGTGAGACGCGCATGTTGCTACTAATACTAATCCTAATATCTACCACTTACATAAGTGAATACGTAATCATAATGATTATTAGGTATGGCGTTGTATTTGATGGTATACTATGTTCATAAATATTGAGGTTTTGCGCTATCTGTTGTTTGACAAAAGATAATAATGTTAGTTTCAGACAGAAAAAATCTAGATGAGATGAGAATTAAAAATATATATATGGATGGGATGAGATATTTTTTTGTTGGATTTTGCCAAGCTTTATAAATTTCTTTTTTTCTTTTTTTCTTTTTCACTATATTGTTTCTCAGTTAAGCATATTTTCAGTCGTTATGTTGTTCAGAGTATCTATCAGTTAGATTCATCGTTAATTACTAACTGAAAGTTCATGAACCAGAGTCCAGATAAATCTCCAAACTTGCATATATAATTATATATGCATGTATATATATATATATATATATATATTGCTTAAAATGTTTTTTTTTTTGTAAAAATGTTAAAATTTTATACTGTTTAAAATGTTTAAAGATGTCGGTCACAATTGTAATCGTAAAGTGGAAACGCTTGAACCATCGTTACTCAAATCATAGTAATTAAATTATTCAGTTACCACAGTCCACAGACCACCATGCATTAGTTTAGATTTATCATTTGTTCTTCATAATATCAATGATTTTTAATCAATATGTTATGAAAACAAACTATTAAGGCATGGTGATGTGGTTTACACATTTAGATAGTGGTTTAGTTGAAACCGGCTTGTACCGGCGGATAGTTTATGGTTTGTATATAAACACTTGTATCTCGTTACTTTACAATTAACAGAAACTATTCATTCATTTCCAAATCTTCTCAACTTCATCTTCTTCATGAGAGCTCTGTTCTGTTCAACCTCAAGTTTACTAAAACAAACACTGAATCAACCAATACGCCTCATATAGTACAGATGATGCTTATATCATGACATTTACAGATCTAGGTTATATATGTTCATTTCCAGACTCCGGGTATATAAAAACTCAGGGTATTAGGAATAAACAACGAATTGGTCTCCATTTTAATCATATCGCTGATCAGTTGGCGTATGATAATAATTATTTCTGACGATATATTAGGAGAACTCACGTACGTTCTATATAAATCATGGTCTCTTGATACGTTATAGGACGAAACGCGACGTAACTACATAAATAAAATGTTTATATAGCATCACACTATTTGGATTTATGTTTAAACACATGCCGATAAAAAATAAAAAGTAATATGACGTAAACATCTTACCCTTAGTGCAATTGTGGAGACGCTCGTGTAGCTTCGTCACGCATGTAAAGTAGCCTCACCTCTATGTGAAAGGTTATTATCTGAAAATAGATATTGATAAATAAATAAAACATGTACGACAATTCCATCTTCTATATATCATTGGAGAAATTAAACCAATAATTCCGTATCTTTTCCAATAGCATTGAAAATCTTCTTCACCTCTCTATCTCTCTCCTTCTTTCTCCACATCTATCTATATTTCCCTAGATCCTTGGACGTCGTGCCGTTTATTTAATTTAAAAGTGTAGAGGTAGAGAGATGGAGGTGAAGGTTAGAAAGCAAGAGTTTGTGCCGTTTATGGCAATGGTGATAATGGAGGCATGCACAATTGCTCTAACGATAATGGCGAAAACGGCTTTAACAGGAGGGATGAGTCCTTTTGTGTTCGTTGTTTACACAAACGCTTTGGGATCTATTCTTCTTCTTCCATTTTCTTTGTTCTTCCACCGAAATGATAGGTCGGTCTACTTGATCCATATAATTTATAAGCATAATATGTTTTCACTCATCAGTCTTGACTCATGTTCTGGTTTTGTTATGTTTTTACATTCTTGCAGAACTGAAGAGTCCATCTTTTCTTGGCCACTCGTCGTTCGTGTTTTCTTTCTTGGTTTCACCGGGTGAGTACATCATCTCGCCTTATTATTGAATATTTTCTTATGAAGATAGATTTTAGGGGTCAGACTTTTCCCCAATATTTTCCTTAGCAATACTAATAGGAGGTCTTAAACCAAAAGAATAATACAAGGTCCGTGTTGTGATATTCTGTAGACGTATCAACCACAAAATGTTTTGATTAATATTATATTATTATATGACATGGGTTTTCCACGTCATCTATCGAAAATGGACAAAATTATAAACAACTAGGGCTATTTTAGTGTCTACAACATCGTGACGTTTCCTTGTGAGCGGCATGCATCGCACACCATGTTTTATTTGTATAATAATTAATATAAAATAAATAAAAATTGCATGACGTTGTGTCTAATTATTTTACCCTCTTGTTAGCACACACGTACTGCACTTGCATGATTTTTTAACGTACTAATTAGCTTGTTATTCATGCATGTACACGTACACTGAAATATATTTTTTTATATATGAAGGGTATTTCTTTTCCAAAACTTGGCATTCGTGGGACTAAGCTTCAGTTCACCCATAGTGGTATGCGCAATGGGATTACTCATTCCTTCATTCTCCTTCTTGCTCAATCTTATTCTCGGGTAAGCCATCTACATCACCATTTCATAATCTGCATATCAATTAGAGGTGACGATTTTCAAATAACTATGTATGCTCAAATAGAAGGAGCAAGTTGGACTTGAGAAACACGAGCACGAGGGCTAAAGTGATGGGAACAGTAATTTCATTAAGCGGAGCATTTGTTGAAGAACTATACAAAGGTCCCTTCATAAGACCAGCTTCGTCTCCTTCCCCAAATCATCTTCTTAAATCAATCCCTAAACTCTTGGTCTACTACAATCTTCCCGACAATTGGTTCCTTGGTTGTATCTTTTTGGCCGCAGCTGTTTTTTTTGTCTCCCTCTTCAATGTTGTTCAGGTACCTTCAACAATAATATAAACCATATGTATGCCTTTTATTCAATTAAGATTATAATTATTTTCAATCTTTTGTCAGACAGGGACGGTCAAAAAGTATCCACACGTTATGAAAGTGGCTTCGTTTTACAGCATAGTCGGGACGGTTCAATGTCTTATCTTCTCGTTGTATATGGAAAGAGACCTAAGTGCATGGAAGATCGAACCTAACTTCGATCTTTTTCTCATTATCGCCACGGTAATTAAATTTAGGCACAATTATATACAAACACAACCTAGTATCCGTATAGCTAAGTAACCTATCATGAATGTAATAAAAACAGGGAATATTCGGAAGTGTGATTCGAACAAGCGTACACGTAAAGTGCACCCAAATGAAAGGACCATATTATGTACCATTATTCAAACCTTTTGGTATCTTTTGGGCAACACTCTTTGGCACCAGCTTCTTCGTCAACAGTCTTCACTACGGCAGGTAATTCGTTAAAGATTATTTACTAATCGTCATAATTTATTTGCATATAGTTACCATGCTTGAGTATTGAGTATATGTTTGGTGCATGTGTGTGCAGTGTGTTAGGAGCAGCCATAGGTGGCGTTGGATATTACACAGTATCGTGGGGACAATTGAAGGAAACCGAAGAAAAACAAAATCCAAAGGAAGAAAGAAAACCCATCAAAACTATCTATCATCAAGAAGAAGATGAATACAAAGTTCCATTGCTTATTAGTCAAGAAGAAAGTCCTGTGTGAATTTTGTATCAAATATACATTTTTCTTAATAGAAGAAAAGGAGGGTCGCTTAAATATTTTTGGCCCTTTATCTCTATTGCTTGTAAAAGAAGAAATGCGTGTTAGAATGTGTTAAGTCGTCAGTGTCAATGGGAGATTGCGGAAGTAGGCTTAGCTTTTTGGTCCGAAAAGCATAAACCCACCCAATGTAAATACATGTTTTTGGATATATAGAGCTCTTTATTATGTATTATATTGAAGATTCTGCAAATCACGGATCGATTTATTCCCACTATTAAATCTAATGTATATACATTGAACAAGTTGTTTACATGTCTTTTAGACTCTAAAAAGCTAGCTTCGTCTTCTGAAAACAGTTAAATACTTGCATTAGTTTCTTTTATGGGCCAGATACAAGTGTGTACGATACTATTTCAGTCGAGGAAAAAAGTATTCCTTCGTCTCTAATTTGGTAGCGGTTTCGAACTTTCTATAGGCTTGCATTTATTGGTTTTGATCTAGGTTAAAGTACGTTTTTAATCAAATAGAATTGACAAAATATTGAATTGAATTTTTACTGTTTTCGGTTTATTATTATTAATAGACCACTATATATATAGAGAGAGTTCGTGTTACCTCATTAAAAATGTCCACGTTATGGGAGATAGCATAGACATATATACCCACGATTTTTATTCATATTTTATTCTGTAAATATGCACTTGATAGAGGGAATGCTATTATGAAGGCTTATACCATCTTCAATAGAACTCTATTTTTTCTTTTATAATTTACACAAAAATAAAATAATTCTATTATAGTGTAATTTTTGCTCCAATGGTGTTATTCTATAATAGAGTTACTCTATTATAAAGTAACACCACTAGAACAAAAGTTACACTATAACAGAGTTACTTTATTTTGGTGTAAATTATAAAAGAAAATAGAATGTTATTGGAGATTCCCTTCCGGTAGTACTTTTATCAAAGAAAATCCTCCAGCTGAGCTCGATCCCTTGATAGCTATCGGCTAATGTGAGTTCGCCAACATGGTAATTGACCGAGTGAACGCCGAGCTTATTGAAAACATAAGCGTGAGTGGAGGAATAGCTAGAGTTATGGTTGATCGATAATGAAAACCGCCTATTGTTTGAATAAGTTTCTCCCACTTGGAAATGGGTAATGGATAGTTAGCTGATGGGTGTGGCTTGACTGTTGGCATTTGTTCTTAATCTGTTGTATTGCTTTCAAGCAGGCCTTTGTGGAAAATCGTAATCGAAAAAGATATCTTAGTGCAATTAAATGTTCGAGTTTGTTAGTATGAAGCTAAACCAGCGAGAGGGCTGTATTTTTTCATGCAAAACTTTAGCTATAATCATTCTCAAAGAATCATGAACCAGGTGAGTTTGCTAGGTTCCATTTGGTACAAATAAAGACCTTCACAATTTTCATTTTGTATGGTATTGACTCATGTTTTTGTTTGTTTAAGGCAATACAATGCAGTTTGTTGGGCATCTCTTTTAGGATATTAAGGATGAAGAAAAACAAAATTCAGTGAAGCACTAAGGATTAAAAAGGATCATCTTATGCGCTCAAGCTACAACAACGCTATATAAAAAATGATGAGCCGAAACTACTGGTTATATAGGCCGACGACAACAATCTCATATATACATCTACTGACAATTTTATTGTCCATCATTATTTCTTAAATGATGTAACAGAAATAGTAGTGAAGAGGGTTTGTCAACAGACCTAACTGATGAACGAAAGAGAACTGAAATTCAAATTAAAATTTCTCGGGATTTACATTCCTCATTAAACTATCTTGAAAGTGAAGACGCACTGAAATTTGTGTATGTTTTAGAGTTTACGTTCCTTTCTTTTATTACTTTAGTCCCAAGTCGAGACTTATTTTTAAAATTCAAATAGCTATGCAGTCTTTATCATTGTTTATATTGCAAAATTAAACAATTAAAAAAAACTGTAAATCCACGTGTATATGTTTAATCTAGTACACACAAAAATAACATAATATAGTAAAAAAATAGAATTAATAAATATGTGGGTTTAAATTGATGAAACAAAGTCTAAGGCTAAATGGGAGTAGAGTCCAAAACTTTACTTGCAGACCATGATAACAAATAGTTATTTTATTTTTGTTAATAGAAATAGACAAATATAAAACCACCAGAAACAGAGACTGAAGTTACACGACTTGCATCTCACCCTTACACTAAGCATCCTCAAACCTTTATTTTACTTGATGATGATGATTAGCAAATACTCTTGCTGCATTGTTGTTGTTTCCAAGTGAAATCACTTGCTTTGCTGTCAATGCTTACCACTGTCTCCGTTTGACAAAGTAGTGGTGTTAAGTCCATTGTGCTTCTTTCATCAACTGTAGCATCAGGGAAACCTGTGGTGTTCTCTGCACCTCTTATGTCCACCTCATGAGAGGTTTCACAGTGACGGTCATTCAGGTAAACAAACCCAACAGCATTCTCGTCATGCCACCCTGCAGATGTGAAAGATGTGAATCTGCATTGTAGTTTTTGTGAGCAATTAGAACATGATATAGTACCATCTGTTATAGTAGTCTCAATGCCGCCAACTTGGGAGTGCAGAGACACTCCACCGTCCGTGGTGTTATTGTTGCATACTGAGTAGAGTGCAATAGTGACATTCGAAACAAAGCTGGGAGTTATGCAATGTAAAAAGAGTAAGAAAACGAACTTGTGGCGGAGAATGCAGCCAGTGTGATGACTCTATTAACTGAACACCTCCATATTTGGAAGAATTTTAGTAGCAACCTATGCCACCTTCACAAGACCTGCGGTGAGTAGTGTGCCACAAAGTTAAGGACGCTATTTAGATTAAAGTTATTCCAAAATCTCCAGTTTGATGCCTCTTACTCGTTGAACTCTAGCTGGACAGGCTTTCATGGTCAAAATAGGAGTGTGTTTAGAGGCTTAATTACATTGAGTAATAGCCAACCTGCAGTCAGACATTTGGTTGGTATGTAAGCTGGTGTGATGTTGTTATTAAAAATGATAAGGAAAACAAAAGATGAGGACCTCCAACTAATTTAGGATTTAATGTGGGTTGCAAATTACTTGCAATGATGACTTTTGGCACTATAGAATTGAGCCCATTGGATATTAGCTAAGTTAGGCCCATTAAAGTAGAGGTTTCTACGGGCCTTTATTCCATTTAACGGAGGCTCATTTACGGTTACAACCGAAGATATTTCTCAACCGCTACATTTTCCAGAACCACCGTCTGAGAGCGCGAAGAGGAAGTTCCAATCGCCGCCATGAGTCCAGCGAACGCGACGGCGACCAAAGCCGGAGGTGGAGGAAGCGGTGACGAGTACGAGGTGGGGAAGACGTACGAGGTGAAGCTGACGACTGGAAACGAGTTCAAGGGGATCGTCTTGTCATACGACTCTGATCCACACGTCGTCATCTTCCATATCCTTTCGATCTTACTTCTTTTTATCTCTTTGCTACTTCTTCTTCGTCTTCTTGAGATGTATCCTTGACGTGAACTTTTACGAGAGGGAGCGATTCCGGGAAAATGTAAATCGATGATGACTACACGGACGGTGAACGCAAGTTTCATATCCAAGGCCAATCTCATTGGGAAGTGTAAAGATCCGCTTGATTGGAAAAAGAAAAAGTGTTTCGTTGATCTCAGTGGACTCTTAGAGAAAGAGGCAATCGCTATTAGGTGTGTGATTTGTTGAATGATTCACTCGTTGTGACTGATTGATTGAATCTTACGAGGCAACGTATTATGCAGGAGGATCGAGAGCATTGGTGTTGGCGTTACCGCAGAGGGGCAGAAGATCTTCGACGCTTTGTCTAAGACGTAAGGATCTTTTGGTTCTTTGAATCTTTTTTTAGCGTGGTTTTGGTTAGTTCTTGTGCCAAGAAGCCTAGGTTGATTCTACTTTGTGAGTGGTTGGCTTGTTTAAGGAACTGTGAATCGTTAGGACTTCTCTTTAGTTATGTTTGATCTTGATTCAATTTAGCGTGTGTATTATTGCGCTTGGTGTGGTGAAGATGCTTACTTTTTGTGACTAACAATGTTTTTGCTCTATGGTTTGAATTTGTCTTTAGTCTTGCTTTCAGTGTTTGCTTCTATGAAAATGCGTGTTAATCAGCTTCAAACCTCAGATATTTACTCTAGTCTTCTTACAATGATCGAGTAGAATTGCAAAGAAAGTAATCAGCTAGTTTATGTTACCATTGGGTGAGTTTGATTATATCAATTTCGAGATGCGTTATTGGCTGCTTATGTTGTGTGCACTAAGCTTTCTTGGTTTAGTAATTAAGAACCGGTCATGACGCATGGCTTTAGACTCTTATATATCTCAGTTGATGAATGTGTCACATTTTCCAGGCTTCATGTAAAGTGGGAAAACAAAGACATGGTGATAATGGAAGATGTGCGTATATGTAGCCCTTACCATTCTGATTCTGTCACTGGAGGAACTCGTGCTGCCAATGATCGTATAAAGAAAGTGGTAAGTGTCAATGCTACCAAAGTAATAAATGGTACATCCTTGCATTTCACCGCAGATGATATTAATATAGTTTTGTTTCACAGCTGAACAACGTGAGAGAGAAGCTGCAACTTAGTAGTGACACATGATGCAACTGAAGGAGTTGTCCATTGAAAAACGGCAAAGGGTAAAGCTGTTACTATTCTGAATAAGTGAATGTATTGCTTATAATGGTTAAGCATAGATCGAGTGTGGGTGATGCCAAGAACATAGAGAGTGTTGGTGTTTTCTTGTGTATATAGCAAATTAGAATCCTCTGAACCAAAAAAAAAAATCATGTTTAGAAGCATAACTACTCGCTAATGAAAAGGTCAACATTTACATTTTATTTCAGTACACTGAAACTTAGGATAATGATGAATGTTGAAGATCAAAAATATTAAGGAAGTATTTGTAGTGTATGTTCTAGCATCAGGCTTTACTCCTAAACCGAACGTCGTTTTCTTGTATGTTTCCTGAACTTATTTGCTTTTGCAAATTCCCTGCTAAAGCAAATGCAGTTAACTCTTCTGGTTTCATCTGCTGAAACGTGAAAAAGACAAGCACCCAAAATGATCATACAAGTAATCAAACAGGGTATTTATAAGCAAACATCTCCTTTCCAAAGCTACCTTACTTGGTTTCTCCTTCAAGCCGTGTTAACCGTTCCCGGAGTTGAACACAAAGTTCTAGCAGATTTATGGAGGAGGAACAGGGTCTATAAGCAGTTGGTTAAGCTGAGGAATGGCTTTATGGTCATCACTACCGGAAAATTCAGGGTTTTGGAGAAGCACAGGATTCTCCAATTCTGCTTACGGTCCCAAGCTAGACATTTCTTCATTAGATCCGACAAGCCATGGGTTTGAGAGCTGACTCTCTAAGTAATCTTGTGGTTTGGATCGGTTATGACTTTGAACTTAGCCTAGAAAGTCTTATAATCTGCAAAAGTGTTCTTCCATACACCATCTGGTATTATAGTATGCAACCAAGTGACCAAAAATCTGATGGCCTCCCACATTTTCATCATTCTCGTTGCACATGAATGCCTCTGGTGACATGAAACTCAAAGTCCCCACCACATATCTTATTGATATCAGTAGCTTGTCAGATTTAAGTTTAGAAAATGGGAGTATTTTACCAATTATTATTGAATATTCCTAGTGTCGCTATTGATGGCCTTAGCGATACCAGATATAACTTTTGTAAATGCGATATATGAAGCTGACATCTGTTTTTTATTTAGAACCTTTCTTATTTCGAGAATGCAAAATGAATGGGAAAATGGGTGGCAGGTGTTCATAAATCTGTAGCGGGCTGTGGCAGTTAAATTTAAAGATTGTGTAGTGTGGGGCACTGAAGGCAAGAGATAATAAATACAATAATGGTAACTACATAGCTTCAATGAACACGGCCTATCTGAGAGATATAGAGTTTCACATTTGATCAACAGAGACTGAGATGAAGGCGTTTGCGGTAGAGGAAGGAGCTAGAGTTGACATAAGACAACCAACTGAAGACAACATCAAGATAGAGCCTACACCCATTTGTCATTACCGGTTCTTAATTGTCAAACCAAGAAAGTTCAATGTACACAACACATGTATAAGATCAGCTCCATTGCTAAATAATCTATGAGTATCTTAGCAAAAAAAAATTGAAAAAGTAAGAGAGAGATAGGATTTTCTCAAAGATTCTTTGAAAAATTTATGAGAAATTCTCTCAAACCTATGTTTGAATATGAGTGATTCATATTCATTTAAAATTAAAATTTAATCTAGTAACAAAATTGTGATATAATATTAATACTATCGAAATCAGAAATCATATTTGACAAATTCTTTTAATGTGATTATTAAACAAATATTTATTTTTCTAAAATATGAATCTTTTTATAACATAATGAGTAACTTTTTAGAGTAGGTGTTTAGTTGCCTTAAATATTTGAGAAAAGCTTGACTTTTAAATTTGAAGTGTTTGTGAAAAGGTTGATAAGAATAAATCTAGATTTTCGTTGAACTCAACACCTAATTAAAAAATAGTCCACGAATACAAGATGAAAATCCCATCCACGAATGATGTTTAATAATCTAACTATAATCAATCAAATTATGCACAAGATCTGACCAAAACCACAAAATAAAATCAAAGAAACTATAGGATTGCATAAAAAAAGTCATTGAATAAAAGCAAACCAATAGCAAAGTAATTATGAAATCTCTCGTCTCATTAGTCTCAGTCTGTATAAAAAAAAACAGCAGCTAAAAGAACCAAAGACAATATTCGAATTACACAAATACTCAAACTTTGGGAACTACTTCATCATCCTGAAACTATGGAAAAAAATATTCCAAATCATCATGCTCTCTCTCTCGATATCGCTCTCTTTGTTTCAATAATTTAAAGTAAATAGACATTTTATAGGAAATTGAATGAGAAATTCACTTTGGTTCCATCAATATGTGAGTTTCTCTCTTCATATTATGTTTAAGATCTTCAACATTGACTTTATTTATTAATCTTTATTTTTACTAAAATCGATTTAACGCTACAGTAAGTCAAAACTACTTGTAATCAATGTTGTTAAATTCTAAAGCAAGCTGCAGTTTTCCTCTTTGCTCTCGTTATGGGAATATTTTCTTGTGTGATCATTATTCATAAAACAATTTACAAACTCTACATTAGAATATACTGATAGAACCGAATTTGTACAAGTCTTGGCGAACAAGTTTATACAAATATATTAGCCGATGCTCTTTTTAATATAAATAAATCCATAAATGGATTAATTATATCAATATTGATATAAGACCAACATATATATATATATGTTAATTAATCAATAATTATAATTAAAGTCTGATTAGAGCGAGTCAAATGTTTATGATCTAGCTCTTTATAGATCATAAAAGATGTCGAATGCAAAGATGAAACAAGTTTCCTTGATTAGCTTGTTCGTGATGCTCGTCAATGATTTGTCAAACACATAATATAATGGTAACTGGGAATATCCCCATGCGCGTTAAACAAGCTTGTCATGCTGAACTCCCCTTTTTTCCAAGCCCCACAAAAGGTGAAGTGTAACTGGGGATATTCCCCACTTTCCCATGTATTGTGATCATCGACGCTACATGCTCTTAAACAAGTTGTCATACTATTTATTATAAGTTAAAAATCATTATATGTGACAATTATTATACATAACATAAATAAATAAACAAAGAATTTAAGATTTTATAAAGAAACACTATATATATATAAAGTGATTAACCAAAGTATTTTGAAACAAAAATGAGCTTATTTTATTCTAAACTATTCTAAATCGAACATAAAATTCTCGGAAATCGATAATTTCATGTTCTTCATTATTAACATTTAATTAGATGAAAGTAATAATATAAACTTTGAAGTTAATTAGATGATGATAAACACTTCTAATTTATTCAAGTATAAAATAACAATATGTTAAAGGATTAGTTTGTAAAAAAAAGGTTCATCTTAAAAAAATGATCAACTAAACAGTATTTCTTTAAATTTGAAGAAATACAGTTTGATTCTTCAAGATTTGAAGAGGTGAAAAAGAAAATGAAGCACTATTTGAGTAAAAAAGAAGCAAAAATTGAAAATAAAACACTAGTAAGGATGCTTGAGGTGTTATTGGTTTATATATTTTGATTGATTTAGAAATTCATATAGTATTTACAAATCAAAAAAAAAATATACAGATTTTCAAATTTTCTCGGATTAGTATTTATAAATCCGGAGATTTTTCCTTGGATTTGAGTCTTTGTATTTTTAACAAAGAAATCTATACAAATCAATTCAAATCCATTATAAAATCAAATCTATTAACAAATCTGTATGATTGAATAACACTTGATTTAAATTAGAATTTATAAATAATAAAACCAATAACATGATTTCAATACGAATTTTAAAATCATAGAACCAATAACAATATATTTAGTTTAGATTTTCAAATCCATTAAAGACACCAACCAATAACCCCCAAGACTATAAAAACAAGGATCTTCCTCTAGACCTAGTCAGTTATGTACACAAAACCTAGAATGCATCAGCACATAACATTCAATTAAAAAGAGTAAATGTTTGTTGTTCTTGTTGCCATGATTCCTTCATCAACTAACGTAAGACAACATCTAAATTGAGCCTACAACCCTTTTTCATGACTTGTTCTTGATTGCCAAACCAAAAGTATTCTAGCATAAGAAAACTACAGTAAGGTTTGAGACTGATCTACATGCACTTTCACAACATCAAACACATAAGCAGGACTAAAGACATACTCAACAGGAAATGCATAGTTGTCCCAAAAAGTATGCAACCTATGGAAACCAGGAGCAATAAAAACGTTAAGATCAAAAATACTTGTCCCAGAGTAACTGAAATAAAATTCCTACTGAATCACAATAGCTTACTCCGTATCGGCATAACTCCATGTTGTGTGACGTCTCATGCTCTTACCAACTCTATCTCTAGGCGTGCATATGAGAGATGGTGTGTAAGTAGGCTGTGTAGCTCAACTGGTAACTCCCTCCATTGCGGATAACCACATCAACCATCTTTGCCGACATACTTACGTTTGTAGGTATGCCCCTCCTGGAATACTGTCGCACATCTCTCGAAGATCATGTTGCAAATCTGGTTGAATATACCATACTTGATCAGTTAGAGTACTCTGATTGCCTCATCCATGGTCTCAGTCTTCATAATCATCTCAATGAGGGAGGCGTAGTGGATCATATTTGGCTCCATCTTGTAGAAGTCCCTCTTCTTCGAAAAAAAACGTAAGCATCTAGTGTATGGTTACTTGACTGAGCATGGGTGGTGAGGACGGCTCGAAGTGTAGGTTTGATCCCTGACATCTCCATCTGAGCGAAAGTGGCAATAGCTTTGTTAAGAAGATTATCCACATTCCACATGTGCAAACAACAAACTTCTCCATGCTAAAGGTCCCTTGTTTCTTAGCTCCATTTTCCCAAACAAAGTGATCAACATGGCTACATGCTTTTCACTTTCAGCAAGTTCCAGTTTGATGATGATGATATGGATGATCTTAGGCATCTTTGATGGCTTGGCAATATGATCTATGTGGTTAATACATCAGTGAATAATGCTCATATACAAATTGATAAGAAAATAAAAAAAAGTTTTCTTTTTAGCATTATAAAAATTGATTCTAACATTCTCAAGAAATTTGGACATATATTGTTCATTTTGAATATGACCTGAAAACAACTAACTGTACTATGAAGTAATATTTTCAGAGGGGAGGAAGATGAAACATTTGAATGTTGCTGATCAAGAATATTGAGGACTTTGAATCTTTGATCAAGAAGATTAAGGACTTTAATCTGCAAAATATAAAAGTCCAAGACTTTACATATGGGTCTTGACCCTTTTCCAATTTGTAGCCCAATCAAAACAATGCCCATAATTGAATCTTATTTCGGATGGTGATTGTAGGAATAAATAAGTTCATTTGTGAATTTGGAATCAATGTATCATTGGCATGGTTCCTACAAAGTGACATTCACAAGCTTCTTTAATGTCAAATCTAAAAGAGTGTAACATATCTTTTTGTCTTTCTTTAACTAAAATCTAGCTTTCTTCCCATTAAAAAATGTCTTTTGCTTTCAACTTTACAGTTTCTCATCGCTTTCCTGAAATCTCTGTAAAATTTTCTGTCTGTAAAAACTTACAATCTTCCTTTATCGCTTTCAGTCACTGTGCTCATTACTTTTCTTTTATGCTCGTCTCCTTTCTCTCACGTTCATCCTCTTTTTCCTTTGCATTCTTTAGATTAATCGAAAAGAATCAAAACTATATATTGCTAACTTTGAGCTATGGAGTCTAATATAAATCAAATCAAAACCAATATAATTTTTTAATCATAAGGAAATAAGTACCGGCAGAAAGTGGACTAACACACATGTTGAATGTGAACTATTAAAATTGTTTTTTTTGTTGGATTTAAAATCCAAGTTCTAATACTAAACGTGCTTAATTATAAGATGATAATTAGTTAGAGCTTCTCTGTGCGCGCACGCGTGCGAGTGTCCTTGTAACAACATGAATAGGTGGGATTAGCAAAAGAGTGATTGATGATGAAACAAAGGACTTTCCTAAGAAGTGTCAATGTCCACTAAGGTGCGGAATGAGAGTGCACATAAGGAAGAGTGACTAAATCTTGGTTTGTGATCATAAATAACAAAAAGCAAACCCACGAAAATTCCTAAAGCAATACATAATAAGAGACGCTCCCTCGATAGACCAAGTTCACTAACTCTCTCACGCCCTACGGGTCGGGCCATGCCACCATTGCATTCTCCCCTTTTTAAATATTCCTTCTCTAACTGCTATCTTATCACTTTGTATTTCTTTCTGCTTTTCAAGCATCCAAAGTTTGATTAATTTAATGAATATATTGTTTCTTCTTCTCTAAAGATTAAATGCATCGAATCAGTGGCGGAGTAATTTGATTCATGGGATTAATTTGTACCTCAATTATTAATTTCTTACAATTTGTAACATTTAACTATTCATTTTTCAATGATATTTACATTCTTAAGAAAAAAATATGAAATATAAATAGACGGGTGGGATATATATTACTATATGCCTTTGGTTTTGAGTAAACACGACCTAGCTAGGATCCTTCACTTTTAATACTAGTAGAGAATAAAGCGAAGTCTTTCTGATCTTATTCCTCCTACCCTCATCCTCATGATCTACGTACGCATATACACACAACACATGACACTCACTTACATGTGTATGTGTGTAATGAAACGGTATTAAACTTGTCCATTTTCTCTAAAACTAGAATGAATGCAAATTATGTCATTATATAATGCCATTTTGTCTTAATCGCATCCCCAGCAGATGTCGTTGTCTGTTTCTATACAAGAATCATCGTATATGTTTGGTTTAATTAATTAAGTGCGGGTGAAATGTGTGCAAAAAAAGATTCTAAATATTAATGCAGATAATTTTAAAGGTATGCAATTAATGGCGAACGCGTGTACCAAACAGACAGGACAAAGATAATTAAGATAGTAATTAAAAGATAAATGTCTTCATACTCATGAGATATAAGCTTCAGTCCCTTTGTGTCCCTATCTGTCTTAATCAAAACCCGAAAGAGGGTTAGGATAAACAAGAAGTTAATAAAGAATGATGGAGGCAATCGCGATGCTTGATATAATGGATATGTCCAAATGTGTGTGCTAGTCACCTAACAACCATATATATAGTATAATCTCTATTTACTTTGCTTCATGTTAGATTAAATAGTGGTGCGGAAAGCTTCTATTCTTTTTCATTCTTGTAATAGTTATCTTGTACGTATTCCCTTTTATATAAGTCAATGTGGTTCCTCCTCAGCTCGTGACTCGTCATGTCATATTGATGCTCTTGCACCATACCAATTTATATATTCATGAATTTCAAAATCATGGCAACTTTCCTTATAAAGTTAATGAATAGTAATACTGACTGGTACTGGAGTAAAAGTAGTAACACAAATTCTTACGTACTTCTGAGTGGAATAGTTTGATCACAGTGCATGTTCAATAATTTATATACAGATTTAAATGTATACAATGATGTCAACATCAGTTTATGGTTGAAAGATGTAAAAAGTGATGTAAATTAAAATAATGAAAAAATAGAGAGGAGCGTCATGAGCATTTAAAAGTAGATTACGTTGTTAAATCCGATAGATAAGTAAAGCAGTAGTGAGATTAGTTTATGAGACGCAAGATTTGTTCATTGGGGGATGAAAAACTAATGTCTTTGATTAAGTATAAATAAATATTAAACTAGTAATTGATTAGAATTAAGCGGATATAGATATTTTTTCGACGCAGAGTTCACTTAGAACATATTTTATAACTTCAAATATAAAGTTTTTTCCTCTAAAAAAAACTTCAAATTTAGAGTTTTAAAAATTGATACTTCATATTTGAAGTTTCACTACTCAAAACTCTAAATTTGAAGTTTCATTTTTTATTTGTATTTTGGTCCTTATAATTAATTACACATCACATTTATGATACTTAAGTTTCTTTTTATTTATCGTTTTAATCTTAAAACTTTTGTATATAATAAACACTTCAAATTTTTTATTATAAATTCAAATTTTACACATAAAATTAAATAAAAATTTTAAAATAAGATTTATAATATTTCAAAACTAGAATTAGACAATAAGAATATTACAAAAAACTTAATAAGAAAAACTTTTTAAAAAGATACATGGAGACATAATTATTACACAAATTTAAATATTACAACAACACTAATAGTCTAGTAAATTTTCTCTGGAAGCTCTAAAATATTATCCAAAAAAAATTGTGTAACCGAAAATGGAGCATTACGGAAATAATTTTATGGAATTTTGTTTGTAGTTTTAATATTTAGTTATGTATTTCTATCTATGATTTTATATTTTAGTGTAATATTTTATTGATTAATATTAATAGTAATATTTTTATATATGTGCTAGTTATTTATAAAAAATTTATGGATTTATATTAGTAATGAAAAATATAAGGACCAAAGTGTAAATTATAAATAATTTTTAAGTTAAATTTGAAGTTTTTCTTTTGGAAAATAATACCTTAACATTTCAAATATTAAATTTTGTAAATTCTAAAATAGAAAGTTTTTATGGAGATGCTCTTATGTCGGAATAAACTCAAAATTGCTTGGTTATAAGATTAAAATATACCTTAAGTGTTTTGTTTAGGAGTAATTTAGTTTTGACTTTTCTTTTACTTCTTATTTCCTGTCTACTTGTAGATTCGTGCTCGTGCATATAGATAGATGCAGACTTGGTATTTGTGTGGCTAGTGTTTGAGGGGTTCAAGAGAGGAAACGGTGTTGCTATGTTGTGGTTTTGTGGTGAGACCACTTTCTCTGACATGGAGACAGATCAACATCACATGTTTGCTACTACTCTTATTAGTTGTTCATCTACACACCAATAAGTATAAAACCAAGAAAGGAATGAATGTGTTTAGCATATTTTTTGTTTTGTTTTTGTTTTACTGCTGTTAGAATAGGTAAATACAAAAATTACTTGTACAATTGTGTGTTAGAGATGAGAACCTTATCTACAAAAAATGTATTTCAGGGATTACATTTGATGAAAGCTGCGAGGGAGCTCACTAACTCTCTGAACATCAAATAATCTTTTCTTTTTCTTTTGGTCTTAGATTTAAGTAAATCAAGTATACTTTTTGTCTTCATACGTTCGTCGTCCAATAAAATACACATAACTCGATTCACAAACTCGGAGGTTCACATGGCTTATGCTCCCCCACAAGGCCACACCACTCCTATTATCTTATCTTACGTCCTTCTCACTATTAACAATATCTACAAGTCCGCTACGACCATGATTACTTTGCTTCATTATTAGCTCCATGTCTTACATATTTTTCTTTTCAAAAACTTCGAAGACAATTTCAATTATAGAAAATAAACAAATCATATAAAATATACACACGTGACGCCTTACACGCATGCATAGGGAGTGCAAAATGTAAATCAAAACATAGAAAGAAAAAAAGAGAAAAAAAGAAGCAAACACGTGCAAGACACGCCTCCGGCGCGTGCAGTCGCACACAAAGAATCAAAAATATTAGGGTTCAATCCCAAAGAAAAAGAACATATATACACTCGCAACTACCCAAAGAAGCTTGGGGTCCACGACTTCTGCGAACCATTAAGACAAAGGCCTCTCTGTCTGAAATTCAAACCTTCACCAAAGATCTTCCACAACTGTGACTGTAATGCATTCATGCCCTTCTCTCTCACACGCATAAAAACACTCATGATCTTATCTTCTCACACGTGTGTTTATCACGCTCACTCACTTTCTTCTCCTTGGGAATCTGCAAAGTCATTAATGATGACCATTGTCTCTCCCAACTAATGCAAATCTTACCATTAATCATGCTTTTAATTTAATACCCTTTTTAGAATCTTGCACTTATTATCATTAACCATGTACTTCATGTTATACTTTACTCCCCCCACACCTCTGTTTATTCTGAGCTGGAGTTGTCATCACCTACCCACGAGTAATCACTTAGTTTCCTTCTTTTACATGGAGAAGATAAGGATGCTGATGATGAGAAAGAGGGTTCTTCACTTGGCATCATCAATGTGGATGCTGCTCTTACGCTCACTCTGAGCTTTGCTATCACTTTTGGTGAATTTCTCCTGTTATTCTCTATCGCCATGGCTTTCATTAGCCTGTAGCATTTCACAATCTTCTCCTGAAAAAATAAAAAAAAATATTAATCAAAAGACAATATTTTTTAGTCCTCTGTTTTATAAAAAATATTATAAATCCAACTTACTTTGCTTAATCCGTCACACCAAGTCTCAGGGCTCTCGTGGGGATTTAGAGCAGAGGATAAAGAAGGTAGCTCGTTGGCTACACATAGAATCGCAGCTGCAGCTATGCTCGATGGCCTGTACTCAAGAAAGCTCGCTTCTGCCAATATTGTTTTTTTTGTTAGAACCAGACCAGTGAACGTATGATAAAATATACAACATTACACTACCTTTAGTGTTGGAGAGTATAATCTTTGTTGCATGCGTGAGAAAGAGCCCGAGAGAGGTTCCCTGAGGATCAATCTTGTAAGCAAAGAAGCTGAGGAAGCTGAAGGGTGTAACGGATCTTAGTCTCCAATCTAACACACTCAGAACAAGAAGTTCCATTCTTTGTATCGTCTTTGCCTCAAATATATACTTCACTCCTTCAACCTACATTACAGACAATGAGACGCGAATTAAATAAACATATTGGAGCCATCCAGAGTCTATAAAATGAATCTTTAGAACAGAACCGAACTTACCTGGAAATCAAAAAGATGAGGAACGAGAACTTCCTCCATCTTGGCAGCTAAAGACAAGCATGCCACTGCTAAAAGCTGCATTGGCCAACCACTCGTTTCCTGTTCGAAGAAAGATGATTTAATCTCATGATTGATTAATCTACAATATTATTATAGTAGAGGAGCGTTTTAAAACCATAATCAAAAGTCATATATAAAGCAGATATATGGAGTGGAAAGTTTACAGCAAAGTATAATATTATTATATCATCTAAAATATAATATATATTATTATGAAATATTAAATAATACTAAGAGAAATTCATTTAAATAAAGTAAATAAAATCTCCCCCATCCCGCTCCTACGCTCCTGCTCTATCAATATCTCCATTTACATCTATTATTCGTTATTTTTCATAAATAAAATTAACTTCCATACACCAAAGTCGTTTTCAAATCTCTGAAGAAAAGTCAATAGATCCCATCAAAAGTGAAAACTACGACTTATTTGTCATATCAAAATGATCAAAAAGCAGAGAGAATATTAACGTGGACGTTTAAAAACTTTACCGGTAACCGGCGAGCGTAGAGAAACCGATCCATGTAGTTAACGGCGAGGTACGCCGTTAAAGGCTGAAACTTGTAATACGCTTGTACCTGTAACCAAACAATAGCACAGTCTCAAAAAGCCTTCTCTGCATGTAAACGACTTGACCGGCGTATTTTAGCATCGGTGAACTCTCCCGGCGTTACTAACCGGAAAAATAAGTTGATAGAGAGATAGATAAATATTTAGACGCTTGCCTTTAGTATCCATGAGACAGAGTCTTCTCGAGCGGAAGCGTCCAGAGATTGAGAGTGGAACCTAGAGAGATAGTCAAGTCCTGGAACAAAGTGTCCCTCGTCCTCTAAACAGCTTGCTATTGACTCCTCAGGCCAAGAATCAATCTCCTCCGACGAGATATCAGCCGTTGATTCGCCGGAAAACACGTCGGACGAATCCTCTCCGCATAACAAGTCCATATCCTTGCAGCAGTCGCTGAGACGGCGGCTACTCATTCCATGTCCATAACCGGTGGAGAACTTGCCGAGATCTGAGTGAGAGAAAAAGGAAAGAAGAAGGAGAAGCAGAAGATGAAGAGAGAGAGGTCAAGAAGTGGTTTCTTGATTTTGTTGGATAGAAGAAAGAGTGAGTGAGGCTTTTAGCACATTCATTTGTTTTGGTATATAAACACGAGAAAGTAGAGAGACTGTAAGACTTTATTATAGTTATTACAATTTTATAAATTTTTCATTTTGTAAAAGGTGTTGTTGAAGAACGAAACAGAGACTGTTACAGTTTCCGTTTTGCCCGGGAAAACGGGCTGTTCGAATCGAGACAGTGAAGGTTATTACATTGGGCTTTGACGTTTAAGTTTGATTTTGTATTGCGTTTGTGACTAACATGCACTGAAGCACAATGCGCTGGTTAGCATTAAGCAGTGGTGTAACAAACGGGGGTGAGGTAACGTTATCACCGTAGAGATTGCATGAGTAGTTGAGTACAAGCTATGCGCAGCTAATGTACGTTTTGTTTGGATACTACTCGTGAGGAGAGAGGTCCGGTGTCTTTAAAAATATGCTGACGTGTAATTTAGTCATTGGTGATATGTTTAATGGGCCTGGTATGCATGGGGCCATGAAGCCGTTTTCTGTTCGGTCGCTTAGGATGGATGAAACATTTAACAGGTTGTGATTTGCATTTTAAGGTAATTAAATTTTGGTAGAAGTTTGGAACTTGGCGGAAACTTGTAAATTGTGATATACCGGTGTCTTCAGTATACGTTTAAGGCAGTGTCTTATGTTTGTAAACGTATCGTAAAATATTTCTAGTTCGTCATTTCTCATTGTGTTTTATGTATGTACCGTCATGCATATCGAAAATCTACAAAAATTTGTTTGAACTTTTATATGAAAAGCCATGGTGAACATCGAAACCTGTTTTTCTCTAAAGAAGTTGTTGACATTGGAAAATAGGGATATTTTTCATTATTAATCGATCTCTTATTGTTATGATTCGGTTCGTTCTAATAATTCATTTCTCTATTTAGGTAGACAAATATCAAAACATGCATACGGCATACATTCATGTTCATATATACATATACATTTCCACTTATTAAATGTATGTGAATGTGTTCATTTATATTAACATTAATGAAGCCAAAATAATGAAAATCAAAAGAAGTGAAATTATGCACCTCTCAACCTACAACAGTTTATCAGACTGACACTACATTCTCGTGGTAGGCCTCGTCAATTTGGTTAATCTCATATTTTTCTCAAATAATATCAATCCAACTCATGGGAGCTATTGTCTTATAGTCAATAATCGTTGTTGAATGGTTATTTCAGATTCACATGTTACGTGCAGTAGGCATTATCTTATATCATCATCGTCACATTAATTGATACTCGTTACGAAATGTTTTGTTCTCCTGTACCATGGTCAACTTGGACGGTAGTGACACATACGTCTATATCTCTTGCATTATAATTGATAATGATATCAATATATTTATTTTGTACAACAAGGAGGTTATATTAAATACGCAGGCCTCTCGTCATATATTGTGAATGATCACCGATCGATGAGCATGAATGAGTCCATGTTGAGTTAGTGGAAATATAATGAATAGTTAACGAGATGGGTCGAGTCGTTTTTCAACTATATATATATTTGATTTCCTGCTATACTATAAAGTGATCATGGAACACATTTTTCAGTACCAGTTTGGTTTATTTTGACCAAACATTGAAAAATCGGTGAACTCAGGTAATTGTAGCTACCAAATTTCAATGGAATGATACAGACGCCTGAATGATATATTTGCATTAATCATTCATCGATTTTTTTACTCGAGTGCCAGACTCTTGTTTTTACTACACAGCAACATGAATTAAAATCTTTTTAACCTTTAATCTCTTTATTCATATCCTGGAAACATTGGCAAGATGAATTAATGCATAGTGATACATAGAAAAATAGTGTAGACACCGTAATAAAGGCTGTTTTGAGTATTAATCTAATGTCTTCGTGTTCATTTAGTTTTCGTTGAAGTATTCTTCTCTCCTTTTTATCGTTGAAGTATTTAGTGTCAACACCAAAAAAGCCTTAAAACCCTCTTAGTCTTAGTCAGATAATGATAATATATGCCAACTTAGCTAATTGTTGAAAGACGTTAGTAATCTGGTACGAGTTGCCATCGAGATATGCACACAAGAAGTGTTCAGATGGACCCTTCTTCATCTTTTTGTATATCTTTTTGGACTTTGGTCGGCGTTGGCCGATTATGACCTATACTATCATTTTTGTCTCCTTGCTACATATAACTTTATTAATTTATGTAGCATATTTTTTTTTTCGTCAACATAAACAAATTGTAGGATTCTGCAAACCAAAACGATAACTTAATGACAAATTACCGTTGTTGCATTCTATAGCCTATTTTTTTTTCTTATTGTTTTGTCTATATAACACCTTTATCTCTATAGTTTAGTGGCATATAGGCTCCCAATCAAACTCGGATACATTTCATCGTTTTCCCAGTGTCTGGTAAAATTATATATATATATATATATATATATATATATAAAATCTTTTTATTGATTCATAAATCTATACAAATACGCAAATACAAGAAAGTAATTGCTTATATTGGTATGTTATTTTCTCATGCATTTAAGGAAACAAATTTAACGGTTCATGTGTATGAAATCATCATTTCATTGTTATACCAAATTATAAGACTATGAAATAAAATAGGTTAAGTGGTACATAAATAATTATGTTCTTAAACAACATAATAGTGGGACGTGCATCGGAAAACGAATACATTATATAACTCAAAGACACCACAGGATATTTATCAGTACTTCTAAACTTTTTTTACAACTTAAAACAATTCTTTTTATATTTTAGCATGTGTAAAGTATGTATATAGCCTCAAAACAAGAAAACATTTGAATTTCGTTTTATTGATGTGAAAGTGAAAACGTAGCATCATTCATGTTATTTATACACTGGTACGAATTAATGAATTCATCCGGATAGATCTCACATCCCTTTTTAAAATTTCAACTTAACACAAGTGAATTAATTAGTACTACTGATAACTTAAGGATCTATACATACACACGCGTATATGCAAATGTAAAATGTATTTATTGTGTACAATTCTATACAGAAAGCTTCACGCAGTAGATGTTTTGTCAATGTTATAGTGCCAAAGTTGCTGCTTATCTAATTTTCCACTAAGCTTTTCTTATTTTAGTATATTATAGCTCTGTTATACATCTTTTATCGAAATCAATTAATTACCAGGGAGGCTTGACAGATTGTGGCTATTTTTTAATGATAATCTATAATTCTTTTTATTAGTTGTAGATACCTACCATGGTTTCATACTTCCAATCTATATAATATACGTGTGACATTATTATAAGCACATTTATATCCTTAAAAGTATTAGTACTAAACTGCCTAAAGAATAAAGATGATAAAAATAGCAACCAATAAATATAAAAGGTTTATAATGACTATTGACTGACTTTTGAACTCAGCAGCGTAGGCCTACTCAACAGCTACTCGCAACTCAATCTAAGAGCATCATTATCCTAGAGACCATTAAGGGTCTCTTAATTTATTTTTTAATAGTATTTAAAAAGTAAATTTGGTTAAGAGACTATGTTAAGAACCTTGGTCATTTTATGTCTCCATTGCAAGTTTCTTATTTTAAAGTTCTTATAAAAAATTATTAAACATTTTTATTAAAATTAAAACAAAGATGCCATATCATGCAATTAGAACAAAAAAAAAGTTCATATTCTCAGTTCAAGAACCACAATTCCTCTTATAGACATGTCTAATTCATTCAAAGATTCGTACTTTGCATACAAATGTTTGTATGTGTCTATATATACTGATTTGAAGAAGTGGCAGAATCACCATGGCTTGAATCAATAGGCTTCTCCATAGTAGCCATCACTACAACAAACAACCAGAGATTGAATCAATAGGCTTCTCCATAGTATTAGTAAACACTTTATATAAATTCCACAAAGAGAAGAGAAAGCAAAAACCTGTTCATAAAGGTCTTCTAGTTTATTCCTGGAAAGCTTAAGCTGAGACACTTGAGGAAGAACAGAGTCCCATCTCCCATTATTAATATCAGAAACAAACGTCTCCACGCTGTCTACTGTGTTAAGAGAAACCTGACACTCGCTCTATCAAGGCCAACAGATTCTTCTGGCTTTTATCAAGGCACTACATAAGAACCAAGATATGATCAATTTAGTTCAACACCTTTAAGCAAGAGTTTTTCTAATATGTTTACCTCGGCGACATCTTGAGCTGCTGAGAACAAAGCATGATAGTCTCCTCAACACCTCCATCACCAAACCGTAATGCCTACAATGAACTAAACCATGTAACAACGCGCTCAAGGTTCTCACTTGAGGCAGTAAACCAACTTTCGTCATGAACCTAAACACCAAAACGCCATCTAAACCTATCCTACTTCGTACATAATGCTGAATCAACAAATCAAAACTCGAGCTTGAACTCGAACCAAGCTTACACTTCTCGTAACAGGTGTAAAGCACGTGAAAAGCCTCGCTTGGGTTAAGCCCCCGGAGGAGAAACGTCTGCAGGAGCGACGAGGCCGGCCAAAAGAGATTGGATTGGACCAGAGCGTGGATCAAGACGCAGAACGACGCCGTCGAGTGGTCGAATCCTCTGTGCAGGCCGAGGAAATTGAAGAACCTCAGACCCAGTTTGAGTTCGTCTATGGTTCCGATCAGGATCTCTTTGACGTGGGTTGGTTTCAGTCTCCGAGAGACGAGGTCTCTGCCATGGCTTCTTCTTCTTTCTTCCTTCTTCGCGATAGAGAGAGACCGAGAGTCAGGACGGTATCATCCCCTGCCTACACGTGTCTTCAAAAGACCGTATCTTGCGTAGCCAAAATAAGCGACGTCTCTTGTGTATATTAGTGTTTTTGATTTATTTTAAATGCATTATTAACATAAGAAACCCCCTAAATACCAGCGATAATGATGGTCTAACTCTAATATTCATAAGACTAATTAACAATAGGATGATTTTAATGTAAAAGTCTCATGCATGTTTGACTATATAATAGTTCTGATATGTTGCATTTCTTTCTTTCACACTAAGTTAAGTAATAGATTGATTATTGGTTGGTGATACGTATTATGTAAAACCAAATTCTAACACAATTAACCCTTAGGCAATATATGCAAGCAGGTTTATGTTTTGACTTGTGTAGACATATAACATTAACACGGTACGTATTTATAAGTATACGATACGTACACAAACCACACATGTGACACGGACCAACATGTATGAAGAAACGGTCCCATTGAGAGAGATCTCATGACTTCAAATCAAGAACTAGTCCAATTCCAAAATGGACACGTAAATATGTACAAAGCTTAATCCCCATCCCTCTATAATGGGTCTACACACAGCCTAGCTTTTTTTTGTATTTTGTGCACTGTTTTTTTTTTCTATACTTTTAGTTTACTTTGATATTTACTTTGAAATTTTTTTTTATATTCTCACATTTCGATTAATGAGTCTAGTCGCTTCCTTTGATTCCGTCACGGCTAATCAAATCAACATTAGTTAAACAGGCGAGAAAAAAACATATGGGTATGAATGGTGAACAGGGAACGGCGAGGAATAATGCATTCCCTAACGTTCATAAAAAAAAATCACCATTAACAAGGAATAATAATTCTTTCTCATTCCCTTTCATTACTTTTTTTGTAGAGAATTAAAGAACAAAATGTATTCCTTGTTAAAATTGATAAGGAACAACCATTCCTTTTCATTTCTGCTATTTTATTCCCGAACATTCATTTTTTATTTGTTCCTCTTGTTTCCCGAATAGTCACCAGTCAGACCCTTCCATATGTTTACAAAAGTGTCATTTTAATTGACACCCTCACACAAACTAATAAAATATTATTTTAGTTAGTAATTAAATTCATATGTTAATTAAAATATTTCGACAATCCAGATTTGAAATTATATATTTTTATTATATTTAAAAAAAATATTTTATTAAAATTTTAAAATATATTTTTGTGTAACAAGAAACAAAATTTTCAAAATGACAACCTTTAGAGAACAGATGGAGTATAAATTATTAATGAAGTTCATGAAACCTGGTGCCTGCCTATTCAAGATGCTGTCTCACATTCCTAAATATTTCAGTAAAATCCATTATAGTATATGATCCCATGTAAATTATTGGTGAGGCTGCTAAATGCGAGCAAGCAACATTACAATTATGGTGTCACATCAAACTTGGTTACAGAAACTATGGGCATAATAGATATAATTCTGTCTTAATGGGCTTGAGTTGAATCCCAAATAAACCCATTAAATACCACATGAATAAAGTTAAATAATGGGCTTTCTCATGAGGTCATCTTCTCCGGCGAAAAGGAGGAAGGAGAAGATGACGAAACACACAAGAATGAACGGAGAGCTTCCCTCTGCGATTTCGTTCTGCTCCGTTCTCATTTTTTTTTCTTGTCTTCAGTCATCTTTCTCCTTGTGTTCTTCTACTTTTCATCGAATCCAACAAAGATACGTTTTCTTCTTTCCGACTTGACTTTTAGTAGCTGAGAAGATCTCATTTTAGCTTGTTGGGTTGTTTTTGTAATGAAAGGACTTGGAGAAACTCAAACTGGGTTCCGTGTTGGTGGTGTGACCAATATTGCTAAGAAGAAGAATGTGTTCAGAGAGACCTTAAAGCTGCTTTTAAAGAAGTGAGTGAGTGGTGTCTTGAAGATAGCACCAACTGTGTCTGGGAGTAAGAAGACTAAGGATCATGTCTGTAGTAGAGGGTTTTCTCTTGTTGATTTCAAAGGCAAGATTGATGCAAACATGTAGATTAGCATTTGTCCAATCTTTCTCCCTTAGGTTGTATGTAAGCTAAGCCAAAGATCTTTTGTTTTCAAAGGTTTTTGGAGCAGTTCACTGGGAAGTGGTTATAATTTGGTAAGGTTATAAAGCAAATAAAAATATCAGGTTGTGGATTTCTCTCCGAACTAATCAGCGTCTGAGAAGCTATACTCAGATACAGTCTATGATGAGCTTCCGTTTTTTTTTTTTTTGGTTTAGAACTAGAAGCAGTTTCTAATGTTGAAGAAGATATACTTTTGTTGATTCATGGGATGATTCAGACAAAGAAGTAGATGAGACACAAGTGGTAGACTCTCCCAGTGAACCGAGCCGTGATTCTAATCCAATGTAAGGTCTCCGAAACAAGCTGTGAAGCGAAATAGAGATTTCATTCCAGGCTGCAGTAGAAACACGCGTGGATGGGAAGAGGAACATGATAGGTCTGATGTGGAAGAAGTTGCTGAAGAGAATCTTGAATCTGTGAACAGTTCAGTGTCATACTCAGATGAAACAAATATTTGGTCCTTATCCTTCAGTTGTTGGACAGTGGAAGAAGTTTGGAGACAATGCTCGAGGTTCCAAGAAAACAAACACCCTTGTATCAAGAATGTGGAAGTTAAATCTGATGGAGTTATTGGTAGGTCCTTGAAAAGACAGAGGACTGCTATAGCTATTAAGTTACAAAGGGATAACACGTTTAACTTAGTTGCGGCCATGTGTACGTCAAACCCGTCACGGACAAGCTTGAAGAGTTCAGGAAAGCCTCTATTGCTTACGTTGTAATGCCGTTAGACAATAACACGTTTCAGGTCGCAGCACCGTCAGGAAATGATGTATGGATCGTTCAGAATCAGATGAGAGACTGCACCATCTGCACGTGTGGGGATTTTCCACTTATGTAAGGCTCAACTGCTAATGGTATGGTTATGTGTAGTATCTTGTGACTTTCGGGAGTAGAGGGTTATTGGTTTCTTTTTTTTAAAAGAGATAGTTGCTGTAACAGAAACAGAAAGTGTGTTGATGTTTTTTGTATGTGCAAACCAATCCGGTTCATTTGTAAACCGTTCGGAAAACAAATCTAAACATGATCGACAAACTGAATACCACTAAGAAGCTAATGGTTATTACACACCTTCAACTCAAGTCCCCACTGGCCGTTATTAATGAACCTGTTGAAATAACCATTTGCTTATCACAGCTTCTGTCTAGATCGTCTTAGTTCCCAATTCCCCTTATGAAACAAGCTGCAGCAGGATGAATTTGATTCCCGCCTTTACAAAGGCCTCCACATCAGTGCACTCGTGCTCATGACCATGTAAAAATCTATAAAAGTTAACGTCCATTGAAAGCGTCATGTAGGATTTAAAACAACCGATCATACTATGACACATCGTTATAATAGCTTATTATTTATAGAAAATATTAATATTTCCATAATTATATTAAAAATGAAATTAATATTCCATATATAACTTAAACTAACAAAATAAACATTAATAAGCCATTGAGAGTGTCTGTGTGTCAATCGACGGTGAATCGCGCAGATGCCAGATTGGTTCCAGCCAACTTTAAACCAAAGTCCTACAAGAATTACCAGATTACCCTTTACGAGTTTTAACATAATATTTATGTGCTCTGCCATTGTTCTAAGCAACACATACTTTCTTACTTTCATACAACAAATAAAAAAATCATAAAATTATAATAAAACGATTTATTATTTTATGGTTTTTATTAAATTAAAACATCAAACGAAACCCGTTGTAACGCAACGGGCTCATATCTTGTACCATATAAAGTAATCTTTTAATGTGTCAATTTAGAGGCTCAAAAGCAAAAGACAATGCAAAGAAACAAATTTCAAAATGAATAAAGAGTTATTGGTCGAAAATCTAAATTGACAAAAGCTTCCTTCAAGTTGTACTATTATTGATTACACAAGTGTTACGTATCCTAATACTTAGAAGACCAATGGCATTGGACATGAGGGTCAAAATAAACTAGCCATAAGCTTTTTTTATATATGCGTGTTGGTCGCTTATGTATAATGAGAAACAGCTCTCGTGCCAGTTGCATTTCAAAATAAGACACGAAACCCTGGACAAGTAGTTAAGTTCTGTCAACAACTTGTCCAAAATAAAAAAAACTGCATCACAGAGAAGAACTACAGAGGAAAATTCTGCCTAACAGTTAATATCCGGAGAGAAGAGTTTCGATTCTGAATCTCAAAAAACATTCCCATAGTTTGGATCTCCAAAAAAAGGCCATCAAAGACCAAAAGAGTGAGAATCAACAAGAGACCACCACACCAGTTTCTCATAGCTATTATCTTGGAAGACAGGCTATCGCTTGAAGAATCCTCTTCCTTGGCCCCTGCATTAGAATCAATGGAATGGTACAAAAAGTTCAAGAAATCTGCTCAAAGAACAAATCACTCTTAGTTGTTTTAGATCAAAAGGAGAGAGTACCATTGGTATGATGAGATCTTTTAGATCACTTTCTTTCATCTGCTTTATTGTGTTCATATCCACCTGTTGTCAATATTAGTGGAGCTTTGTTATAGATGATTGATGATTGATGAATAATGAAGAAACTTTTAGACAAGGATGGAATGTCACACTTACTTCCTCTCTCTTAAAGGCAAGGGAGTATCTTCCAAGTCCAAGTGAATCTAGAAAAGTGTCTACTGTTAGAGGCTCTTCCACCTGTTATACCACCAAGAAGATATACATGACACATGTTATATCACACATGTATAAGATGAGCAAGGCATACAAGTTTTGACTATCTGAGCACAAATTAAGTGAGAAGAAGAAAAAGGATCTTACAGGGAAGGGACTGTTCTGCATAATACTTCCAAATGGAGGAAGCTGACTCAAAGGAGGTAACAGATGAGGGTTTGGGACCGGAGGAGGTAACATTGGCCTGGCGAAAGTAGGGCCGCTTGTTGGTGCTTGACTATTTAGGACACCTCTGAATCCATACGGTGAGGCTCTCACATCATCAAGCATCCTGCTTCGTCCATTAAAATCATCTACGTTCCTTGATGGAGGCGAACCCATTGAAGAACCCATGTAGCTTCCAGGATTCCTAGGAGGGGAAAACCTCCGAGAAGAGCTCATGTAGCTGCTTCCTACATTTCTAGTTGGGGACATAGTCCTATAGCCACTACTGAAGCTACTTGTGATCCTTGCCGGTGATAGATCCCTTGGATGACCACTTATTATTCCAGCATGTCCTGATGGTGATATATCCCTTGGATGGCCACTTATTCTTCCAACATTTCTTGGCGGTGAAAGATCCCTTGGATGAGCAATCATTCTTCCAGCATTTCTAGGCGGTGATGCTGATAGATCCCTTGGATGGCCAATCATTCTTCCAGCATGTCTTGGAGATGATAGATCCCTTGGATGGCTACTTATTCTTCCAGCAGTTCTTGGTGGTGATAGGTCCCTTGGATGGCTACTTATTCTTCCAGCAGTTCTTGGTGGTGATAGGTCCCTTGGATGGCTACTTATTCTTCCAGCATTTCTAAGAGGTGATACTGATAGATCCCTTGGATTGCCAATCATTCTTCCAGCATGTCTAGGTGGTGATACTGATAGATCCCTTGGATGGCCAACTATTCTTCCAGCGTTTCTTGGCGGCGATAGAGCAGCCCTAGAACCACCACTAAAGCTTCTGGTGTTCCTTGGCGGTGATAGCGCCCTTGGAGTGCCACTGATACTTCCAGCGTTCCTTGGAGGCGATCGGCCCCTGGAACTACCCAAAAGCCTCTCTGGAGATCTCCTTGGTATATCATCCCGAGTCCGAGGAGAATAGTTACTGCCTGATGAAAGCATGTGCGAGGAGGGACCACGGACAGTTCCTGAAGGAGGAGGTAACGGGCCATCCCTTGGCTCAGCCATGCGAGGACGGCTATCAAGGCTACGAGGAGGAGGAGGCTGCTCACTCTTGGAGAGAAGCTTTTGACGAAGATCCATAGTGCTGCTGCCTCCATCGCTCTGAGTTCGTCTCTTGGCATTTCTTTGCAACAGTTTGAAGCGGAGATCATTTTTACTTATCTGCAAATCTTAGTAACATAAGAGCAGTAGTAGGCGTCAGAAAAGAATCAGCAAAGATGCTAGAGTGCATCAACTATCCAGTATATATCTATACCATTTCCGCTGAAACTAGCTTCCCCTCTTTGCCTACACAAAACAAAACAAAACAAAAAGAGAAATCACTGTATTTTCAGTGATTGACTAAAATCTAAAACACACAAAGCAATCCTTACAATACTCATTATTACCAGCTCCATGAACCCAAAGAAAAGGCCTAACTTTCACTGACAATCATAGAAATCAATATGATTGCATCAACCAACACTCATTGTTCTCATCCCCATGAACTCAAAGGAAAAAGGAAACACCTTTTAGTGACGGCATCACTATCCAACAGGTTCCCTAATCTCTCTTTGACAGAACGCTTGGTCCCAACTCTGGGCAACTCATCCTCTAAATCACTTCCATCTCGACTTACCACCTGCATAAGCGATATCCAAGATGAAACACACTTTTCTACATCCACTTGTACTAAATCGATTCTTAGCTAGGATAGGAACAGTGGGATGGATGAAGAGACGTACCTGGCCGCTACGGCCTAGAGTGATAGTGACCCTGCTCCGACGAGAACCTTCTGACATTTGACGAAACTCTCACTTACCACCTTCAAACCCTAACCATATGGATTCGATTACTGAGAGGTTTATACGATATACGGAGAGACGAAACTGGAGTTATACGTGATGACTGGAGACGAAGACTCTTTGCGACGGAGACTCTCTCTCTCTGCGCAGTGCTTGCGAACCAAGAGAGGAGGGCCTGCTCGATTCAATTGGTGGCTTCGAAATTGCAAGAGATGCCCTCAGAGTTATTAACTAGTTTCACATTTAACCGCTAGTTTTATTTATATTAAATTATGTCCACCTTTTATTGAGGCATTTATTTGGTTAATTGTTATCCTGAACCAAATGTTAGATATTCTTTTTTTTTTGTCGTCAATGTTAGATATTCTTACATCCGACAACCATTTACATATGTTCGATCTATATGTAAAAATTAATAAAGATCACATTCCACTCTCGAGTGTCGAACATATTTTGGAATTATAATTTCAAATTATGAATTGTTCCACTACTGAATGTCGAGTGAGTTCATTATTTTTAAGGAAAAATAAATCATTAATTTATCATACACTAGGTTTGATGTGAGTGACGTAAAAATTATTTGATTTATTAATTATGTAATTTATGTTTTTAACTTTTTACTAAAATACTTTTTCAGATAACAATACAATATATATATAGATTTTTTAATTATATTTTTAGATTTTGGATAATTCAATATTCTATTTTAAATTATTTAATTAAGAATTTTATTTGATTAATATTTAGTTTTATAAATCATGTTTTTAACTTTTTACTAAAACACTTTTTCAGATAACAATACAATATATACATAAATTACTATTTTTTAAATTATATTTTCAGATTTTGGATAATTCTTACTATTATTAATTTTAATCAATTATCTAATCAAATAAATTAAAATTTCGTTTTTATTTTTTAATTTAGTTATACATTTTATTCATTAAGGGTATAAACGTTATTAACCACTCTAACTTTTAACGGAAGAGCTCGATTCCAAAAGTTTACTTCACAAATAATAGTATAGATAGATATTAAAAAATATCCAAAAAAATTGGGGGTCAGTTCTAATGTTTCAGCCGTATCTATCTAGCTCTGGACATGAAGACTTTAACCGAGATATGTGAATTAACAAATCATTACTTATTCATAATCATACGTGGTGTGTAGCCATCATTTTCATGTATCGCTTATTCATATATGATATATCTAAAACTATCGACTAATCGCTAACAAATAACTAGAATAAAATATCATTTAACTATTTACGTATACATAGCAATGAGGTGATAATTTGGCAAACTATAGAGTATACATTATATAAAAAACTAGCACATAAGGTGAGATAATCCGCTAAAAACACAATGTTTAAACCACTTTATTCCATTCAGAGCCATGTTATGAATCAACGTGTTATCTTGTGTTTCATGATTATGTTAAGCAATCTCATGATCATTCTCATTCTGACTATGGCGTTATTAGCTTGGTGAATGAGTACATGGATAAATAATGTTACTATAGCATCTCATACTAATTGCTATTGTTTATTCCATAGCCACTCATAAGACATATTAACACAATTTCGCAAACACAAAGTAGTTTCATTTTATCGGATGTCACCAATTAACTTTGTATTATGAAAAATTCTAACTTTTTCGAAAAATTAGTGTTTGTTCATTTGACCCCAAGTTTTATTTATATTCTGTTATATCTATCCATTTTTTAAGGAATCTATTTTGCTTATTGTTATACTGAAAATCATGAACCAACATATAAGATCTCTAGTTGTAGTTGATGCATATTTGTCTTCAAAATTTTATGTGCAGATGCTACATCGAACAACACTTATATATTCGATCCATTCATAAGTTTTTATCATTTTAAATTAATATTTTCAGCCTTTGACACATAATAAATTAGAATTAATTATATATACATCATTTTCTAATCATAATAAACAAGAATGTCACTGTTTGCTAAGAAGAAAACCAAAAACAATTCACTTTTCTTTATCGACCACAAAAAAAAACAAGAGACGCTCACAGTTTGTAACTGAATGACAAACTGCAATTGATGTTGTTGTCTGCAGGCATAACAAAGAGAGGACATGCATATGAATCTATATGCTAGTCATTCCAAAAGTAATCCTTGATAAAAAAAACACAGTTTAAACACACGGAAAAAGATTATGTAAAATAAAAGGACAAAAAAAACATAAGTAAATATTTTCTTAACTCTAAATTTTTTAAAATGTTTTATCAATAAAATAAGAGACAAATACAGAAAAATATACACAATTAAATGGTTTTACATTAATGATAACAGACCGAATAGATAAGAATGATTTTCTTTTCATCACTGCATTATTAGACTAACATTCTTAAATATATACAATTTGTTAGGCATGAATTACAAAATATTTAGAGTCCAACTAACATTGGAAGACATAAAATTATATTTTTTCTCTAAGCATATAAAAGTACTACATTTAGTAATTCTGTGAAATGTACGTATTTTTATTATCTTGGTTTGTATCATTCTGAAAGTTGAAATATATTTAAGATCTAATAAAAATTTTAAGTCTAAAATATAGTAATTAGCTAAAATATTATACAAAGTAAGAACAAAAAAAGTATTTACTTTTTTTTTTCATTTGGATTATGAAACTAATATTCAAAACATATTTAATTTGCTAAGCGTATATACCTATATAAAAAAGATGTAGTAATATGGTCAATCTCACAACTAGGAATGGCTATAAGAGTCTCTAAAACCATTCTGGAAATCTTTTTGCATTTGTAGCAATTTTTATAGTTAACTTTAAAGCATAAGCAGTTTTTTATAGTCACTCAATGATCCAGTCTCAAACGAATTGTTCTGACTTTAAAATCTTTTGATTGCTTTCTAAGAAGCAAATTTAGAACTTAAAGCAAATAAGTTGTTTCTTAAGCTCTTGGATGATTCTATTTTGACATAAAAAAATTAGGTGTTGGCACTAATCGTCAAGATGTGGATCTTACACTATATGACAGCCAATAATTTATGTTCAATGAGCTGCAAATCATAAGTAATCGGAGATATTAAGTTGTCATGGTGACAAGTATTATCCCTAACATATATTAAAAAAAAATACAAACTTAAATGTCTGATACATACTGATTAATAATTCTTATTTGCATAAAAATTACTATTAGCTTCAATCTCAGCCACACAGTTTTACTTACAACAATAAACATCAAAGTCTTCAAAGGAAAAATAAGAGTTAGTTCAATACATGAGTTGGAGCTAAACTTACAATCTACAACTTATAAGATTATAATCAAGAAAAAAAAAATAAGAATAACTTCCCGACATCTTTATGTATTCTGAATTCAATTTTGATAATTTGGTCCAACTAACCAAAAAAAGTCATTACAAAAAATGCGACAAAAAAACCTATATGCAATGTTCAAATAACAAAAGCCAGAGCATGTCTCTTTTTATATTATATCCTACACACTCAATAGTTTATAAACACAGAAAATTCTTTTTTTTTTTTTTTTTTTTGGTAAAATGTTAAGTATTATACCAATTTTCAATTTGTGACAGAATTTACAAAGAAACTAGTAGCAGAATGCATAATCGAAACTAAACAGACGGACTAAAAGCAACATTGAAATGCAACCGAAGAAGAGTGAACAAACCTATTAACTAGCTAAACAACGAGACAGGCTAAGACCAAGCGGAGCCGGAAGGTCGAAAACAAGAAGCTGGTTGCCACGAGCTACCGAGAGATAGGCGCCCTCAAACCTAGAAGCTACGGCTCCTGCAGCTTCCAACCAACCATCCCAACACAAACCAACTCGAAGAATCAAAGCACGAACTTACTACCAAACCAGACAGACGCACCACCGACGGCACGAGAGAGAGCCTTCACGCGACGATGCCGTCGTTCGAAAAGCAGGCCTGAAAATTGCCGTCTCCAAACCCGACCTTTCGTGACCGTATACACCCCTTGAACCGAAATCTCATATAGAGAGAGCGGACCGCACAATAGCTAACCCTCCGGAAGTGAACCTACAAGAGAAGCAGCAAACCCGAGTGCCCAACTGCCGCATAGAGACTAGAGAATAATCACCACAACCACAGGAAAACAAGACAAAGTCACCCACATAAATAGGCAGAACGAGGAAGACGAATGGCCTCACCGCCGAGAGCCCCAAGGTAGAGGCGAGGAAACCGGGTACACCGGAATACTGCTCACAGACTGAGCAAATGAAGCAAAAACAGCAACACGCGCCACCACCACGTGTCGCCGGACCTTAACGCGCCGCCACCACGCGCCGCCTCTAGAACCACACGCTGTCACCGGAGAACACTGGAAGATCGAGCAGAACGCGACCTCCATAGAACTCCACGTGCCTCCACTACAGATCACCAGTGGAGCAAAAGGGGAAAGACCCTAAACTCGCGAAATCGTAGATCTGAACCAACACCGAAGCTTTACGCACCGCCGCCGTACAATCACGCCGGAAAAGGAACGCAAGCACCAGGAAAGCCTCATCGACGCCACATTCGTCTCCACTCGCACAGAAACTCGACCTCAGCAGATGAAAATCTCCGGACAGAAAACCCTAGAACAAACCAGTCGCCGGAGACGAGAAGGAGCAACCGTCGTCCTCAAGCGGTGCCACCTCCTGACACACGGCTAAAGAAGCTCCAGAGCAGACAGATCTGAAAAACCGGATCTACGCCGAGAAAGAGTTATACCCGCCGCAGAGAAACACAGAGAGAAGACAGAGAAGAGAGAGACAACAACGGAAAGGAGAGGGCTCCGGCGGCCGCGCTAAGGACGCGGCAGCGACCACCGGAGAAGAGAACCGCCGGAACCTTGACTAGTAGAGAGATGGAGGAGAAAGCTTTTGAGGAGAGAGAAGACTTACTTTTTTCGGGTATGTTACACAGAAAATTCTTTATTATTTGATATATCACACAACAAAATTAGTCGGAATATATTATAGAAACTATCCGCGCTAACGACCTAGTAATCCTAAAATCTCCTTTATGAATTTGCGTGTTTTATAACTTAGAAAAAACATTATTTTCATCCAAAAAATCTTAGTACTCTTTATGAATATTACAAAAGAAATATTCCTGGGTCCAAAATCGAGAGCACATTTCCAACATTAGATCTAATAAAATAAAACATCATCATATATATTCACATAAAGTTCGTTCACATAAAGTTCTGTTTCCCTAATAACTAAAAGGGTAAAAGCTTAGTAAATAAACAAACATAAAGCAGACAAACACAAACAGAGAGACAAACGTGTTTTGATTAGTCTTTTTCTAACACTTAGAAGGCCTCTCATAATAAGGAGGCAAAGAAGGGCAGTTCTCATTCATGTTTGGATAAGGGTCAATGGTGTTATAACCAGGCAACTCCATTCTATATTCACCTAGAATCTGACAGAACTCAAGCTTCCCTTTCTCTGTGTTACACCAGCTCGGTAGCCTCGTCTGATTATCTTCAAATAGCCTCAGAGTGTAAGCATCTCGGATCTGCAACAAACCAAAGAAACAACGCTCAAGAGTGATGTAACATGGGAAAAAAAGAAGTAAAAGACTGAAACTCACAGTGAACTCAGTGACTTGAATATGATCAGCAAGAGGGCCGAACACACCAGCGGCTTTGTACATTGCAAGGATGAAAGCAACACACGTTGTTGACTTCCCATCGCTGTAAACCCACTCATCCTGTTCAGGGATGGTGAGCAGCTCATCAAATGACATTCCACGCCTCGCTGTTTCTTCAAGAATCCCATACAAATCCAGATCCTGTAACAACAGAAACTTATTATAGCTTATCCTCCTATTCATAATAGCATGAGAAAAAGTGCTTGTATATATATATACCTCAGTACCAAGCCGTTTATTGAGTGCCTCGTTCCACATATTAGCAGCATATGCAGGTTGCACACGAGTCCACATAGACATGACAGAAATAACCTGAAAGTTCCAATGTCACTTGTTTATTGCCATGATGATAGATCTTTACAAGTATCAGAGATGTACAAGTACCAAGTGAGCATCAAGGGGAGGTGGGTAGTTATCGCCTAAAGTGTCGATCCAGCTGAATATCATGTTGTGATAACCATAAGGCTTCCCCAACATGCTCCGCGCATACTCCCACGCAGCAGTGTTGTTGAACTTTCCTCGGACATCCGGATGCAAAGGAAGCAAAGCTACTTGTGGGTTTGAGTTATCCTTCAACGTGAGAGCCCACCATTCATCCCAAGGAATCACAACAATGATCTCTTCACCCTTCTCGTTCTCATGACCAGATTCACCAACCCAAAGTCTCCCCAAATCATCCTTCAAACAAACAGCAGTGTGACCAGCGAAACCACCAGTCACCCATTTCTCCAAAGTCTCAAACCCACCCCACCTTCCTCTAATCTTCGACACAGCCAAGAAGTCTCCAGAATGCACATCTTCCGGATTAATCACAGACCGCCAAGGCTGAGGCCGCTTCTCAAACGTAGCACCCATATGCTTCTTCAAGAAAGCCAAGTTCGCATTCTCTCCCCAAGCCGTGTTGGAGAAAAGAGGCAACACATCAATCAAAGAAAGCAATGTCCCAAGCATCCCTGATGGCATTAGAAACACTGACACTCCATGCTCCTTCACCTAAAACACTCGCAGATTAGTCTATCAAGGACACCAATAACAAGACGAGAACTAATTCAAAAAACTTACATAGTCCAACTCAGCCGTCTCTTCCCATGAATCAAAGCTCAAAGTATGATCTCTTGCAGAGAAGTAGTAGTCCCAGGTGATCCTATACGGCGTTGCAAAGACATATAGGTCCATACAAGTCAAGCTATGCGCCTCAGATGTCTGCCCAAATGGTGCCAAAGCAGTTTAATTTCGACCATAAAGCTACAAACTTTACACACAAAGCTACAAACTTTGATGATCAGCAAGTCATATATGTCTAAAAATTGAACCAAACAGCTTAGTTTCGACCGTAAAGTTTCAGACTTTGATGATTAAACAACAAAGGAGGAAGAGAAAGGAACCAACTTTGAGGTGGAGAAGGCCGCCTCCGAGACCAGGGTCGTCGCGATCGCTAGGGGTGATGTCGAGACGAGCCTCGTTGCCGTGAAAGCAAGCACCTTTCCACTCAAGAGACGCGTTGTTGTTGGGAGTTAAGGACCCGATGAAGACGGGCAACAGATCCACGGCGCTGTGGAAGCTGTTGAGGACGGGCCAGGAGACTTGGCGAGGAAGCATCGGGAGAACATCGTCGACGCTGAAGGGGACCTTGAGGGATTGACCCAGGTCAACGGAGAAACCTACAAGAAGAAGAAGAAGACATGAGAGGAAGAGGAAGGGCTTCCTAGACATTCGGTCGGATCTTTTCCGGGTAGGATCTCAAGTTGTGATTTTGAGAGTTTACTCCGAGATTTCTGGGAAAGAGAGGGGTTATGGTGGTGGTGTCAAGGTTGAAGATGATGATCCATTGTTGTCTCTCTGTTTTTGGTTGGACTTTTTGGGATGATGAAGAAAGAGACTTTTCCTTGCAAACTATTTTGAACATTCTTTGCTTTTGCTTTTGCTTCCTATCTCCATAACCGTTTTCAATTCCGGTCAGTTCCGGTTTATTTCGGTATTCGTGTTCATTTTGTAATTAATCTGAATAACTTCTTTATGTTAATTTTTTGGTTTCTCTTGTTCAGTTATGTATGATGAATATTCCGTTTAGAAATAAGATACTTCGATCTTTCTTTTTCTTTCACTATTGCTTCATTTCACTTTTATAATATTGTACATATCTAGTCAAATATAATAGTTTTCACTACGAACATTTCATGAGGATGGGATAAAACTTCACCTAATAAATTAAATGACTACAATGATGATGGTATGCAGATGCTGGTCATCATCCACATAAATAACTACACCAACCCAAAAATTATATTATGTCATCTGTAACTAACTACAATCATTGTCCATTGTCCGGGTAAGCGAAGATGTTGGTCCATAGACCGGTTTAGACCGACAATTTTTGTAGAGTTTGTTTGACGAAGCCGAAGTAGTTTGAGTAGCAAGAGATAACAGAGGACTCTGTTCCACCGCCATTGGTTGTCTGAATGGATTAAAAAAAAACATTATTATTCTATACCGTATGGATAATAGTTTTTGTGTATATTTTCTATGCAAAAACATCACTATCCAACAAAGGTTGATTGGAGAATTGGACATTAGTGTATGTACGTGGCTCCAAATTGATTTCTAAGAAGATATGAAAAGAAATATGCCTTTTCTTTTTTCAACTTCATTATATGGTAATGGTATATGCTATGTGTCGACCTCTCTGTTCTCTATATTCAGTTTTGATGAGACATAAGCTTGAGCACATGGCAGGAATTTAATTTTCCCCCATTTCTTATTGTCTTACATCGACCCACACAACTAGATTTGAGAAAGTTAAATAGGATTAGATTTACAGTTAATGATAGTTTTGCTATGTCACTGTAACGATCATGATAAAATCCTCCATCAAGCTGTAACGAAACAGCGGATTTGTTACTGGGTTTGAGTAGTTTCTCACTTGAATATTTACAATCACAATCTTCTTCCATGCAAGGAGCATATCTGCAAAGGGAGATCACCTCTTTATCCCAAATCAACAAGAGAACATGCAGATAACGATCCATCAGATTAGTGCCATAATACATACCAAAATAAATAATAATTAGCTACAACGTTTAAGTTATATTATAATAAAGATATATTATGATGTAACTTATTTGGAGAGTGTTACATGGAACATCAAGTCCAATCAGTTATACACGAGAACGCTATAAATGTTTGGAAAATGCTAGAAATCCGAAATCTGAAATCAAATTTTTTTATATAAAAATAGGTTTACAGAAACGTTAGAGAATGTTCTCTACAGGAAAACTATAATCAAAATAGTTTTGTCGAACCGGATCAATACTGATAATGAATGTAATATGATTACAAATAACATTAAAACTTATAATATAGCTCTCAGAGCGTATAAGTGTTTTAGTGCATTCGTGGTATCCTAATGGGTGGCATGTGTCCAGCTAGCAAACTTGATTTATCTTTTGGATCTCGGGTTGTTGATTAACTGTTTGACTGTAAAGTGACTTAGTCTGGAGTTTTATGTTTCGAATATCGAGCTTTCTACCTCAAATTTCGAGGTAACCCTTGGACAAGCTAGTTGGACGTAGCCAATGAACCGCATATATATGTTGAACCAACCTGTGTAGAATGAACTTTTAGTGGACCAGATTTATGTGTTAAATCCAATTCCTATTCTTAGATCATGACGAGTCATGTATTTCCAACTAATCAACTTTCATATTAAAGTATAGAGATTGTAGACTGAATGAATGAAATAATGTTGTTTCGGTAAAAAAAATAAAACAAAACCCTTGCAAACTTAATAAAATAAAGAAAACAAGTCAAAAATAGACGCAAGTAGGGTTGTTCTTGTTCCCAAACGAAGTGGCCTTTGTCTCAGAACCCGGCTCGAACCGTAAGGTGGTTTCACCGCACGCATACCTCATAACTCCAGTCGACTTTTTTCTACAATCCGTAAGAAACAACTGTGATCCGAACTTCACTTCCTTCTTCTCTTTGATATCTTTGATAATGTTTTTTCCAATCAAACCTCCTATATCTTCTTCATAGATAGAAGCTGAAACCCTAAGTTGTTGAGGCGAGTTCAGCTTGAGATTCTCGTACCTGTGTCTAGAGGAGATAGCAATGGTAATATTCTTGTAAAACAAGGAAGCTTGAAGGTCTCCTTGAAGACATATATAGTTATCAGGAAGCGTACTGGGGATCCTTGTCAATAAATCCCAAGTGGCACTGAGATGAGTTTGTGTAATGTTTTGTATCGTGAAATCCATAGAAGCTACTTCTATTTCCGGCACGGGAGTTTGTCCATCTAACCAAATAATAAGAGCACAAGGAAGCATAATAATGAAGGCAATCAAACAAAACAAAAGGACAATTACTAAGCCGTCTATTTCTTCGTCTCTTCCTTTGGGTGCCATTATGCAAGATTGAGTAGATAGAGAAGATTAAAACTTTTTGATAGAGATAGTAAGAATGTTCCCTATATATAGGACATTTAAGATTCGGATTAGAAAAAAAGGAAAAGGAAAAAAAAGGCAAAGGAAAAAAAAAGAAAAATTAGCGCACGAGAAAAAGGACACTTTACATTCTCAGTAGAAAAAAAACATTTTCCTTTTTTTTTTTCAAGATAATATTCTCTACAGAAAAATAAAAAATGACACTTTACATTCTCAGTAGAAAAAACCGAAAAACTCCAAAATCTTGAAAATACGCTAAAAAAAATCACGAAGTTTCATTCCAACCAATTTACTTTTGTGAAAGTTGTTTTTGATATGCGAAAAGTCAACTTAAAACTCAGAACACAACGCAAAACAATTTTGTCTACGACTACAAGCAGAGTCGCCTGGACAGGGCCGGCTCAGATGTATTGTGGACCCTAGGGCGAGATTTAAAATATGCCCTTTAGTTATTCATTGGTCCAAATTAAATCACTCAATTTTCATTATTTATTTTTATATGTGTATAAAACCCAAATCCACAAGAAAATTATAAAAATGATGTACTATCGTCTACCGCAATGGTCCATAAAGCCCAATATGTTGAACATAAATTTGATGTTTTTCTTTGACATTGCCGACAAACAATTATATTAAAAATTTAAAGAGGAACTCGGTTGGAACAGTTTAGACAAGGCCCTTTAATTATTCAACGATTGGAATATATGGGCCCCTATTGTACGTTGGTCTTGGCCCTTTTGTACGTGGACCCTGGGCGGATGCACTGCTGGCCCCTGTCCTTGAGCCGGCCCTGCGCCTGGACACGCAAGAATCAATTAAGTGATCGAGAAAAGAAACACGTACAGACCTAAAAGGCCCTTAGAGGAGGATATGTTGGGAGAGTAATATATAAAGGACTTGGGTCAATCTACTAATAGTCAAATCTCGGAAACTTTTTTAAGACAGTTATATTCGGTCGAGCGAGTCAATTACGACCTATATACCCGGTCGGGTAAGGTTAATATTAATTAAGGGTTTAACTTATTAGGATCTGGGCTCTGATACCATGTTAGATTCAGGTTTATTATGGGCTTCCAACTTAAAACCAATTGGTTTTGAGTTGAAAGCCCAAAAAAACTTATCATGGTATCAGAGCGGGCCCAATACTCTGACCCATTAATCCGGTCCGGACAGTGGCCCGATCATCCCATTAGCTGATGGCCCATAAAAGGCTCAGTTCCACCGAGATCGCTAGAAAAAAAAGCATGATTTCGGAGGGGGTATGATGGATTCTGCGAGATTAATAGTTATACGCACCATTATCTCGAGGGAGGGTATTGGAGAGAAGATCCCACATCGGATATATGAAAGGGACTTGAGTAATATATAAGGGACTTGGGTCAATCCACTAATAGCCAATTGGTTTTGAGTTGGAAGCCCAAGAAACTTATCATGGTATCAGAGCGGGTCCAATACCCTGACCCATTAATCCGGTCCGGATAGTGGCCCGATCATCCCATTAGCTGATGGCCCATAGAAGGCTCAGTTCCACCGAGATCGCTAGAAAAAAAATAAAAAAAAAGCATGATCTCGGAGGGGGTATGATGGATTCTGCGAGATTAATGGTTATACGCACCATTATCTCGAGGGAGGGTATTGGAGAGAAGATCCCACATCGGAAATATGAAAGGGACTTGAATAATATATAAGAGACTTGGGTCAATCCACTAATTGCCAATTGGTTTTAAGTTGGAAGCCCAAGAAACTTATCATGACAAGTTTCTTGGGCTTCCAACTTAAAACCAATTGACAATTAGTGGATTGACCCAAGTCCCTTATATATTACTCAAGTCCCTTTCATATTTTCGATGTGGATCTTCTCTCCAATACCCTCCCTCGAGATAATGGTGCGTATAACCATTAATCTCGCAGAATCCATCATATCCCCTCCAAAATCATGCTTTATTTTCTAGCGATCTCGGTGGAACTGAGCCTTCTATGAGCCATCAGCTAATGGAATGATCGGGCCACTGTCCGGGCCGGATTAATGGGTCAGAATATTGGGCCGGCTCTGATACCATGATAAGTTTCTTGGGCTTCCAACTTAAAACCAATTGGCAATTAGTGGATTGGCCCAAGTCCGTTATATATTACTCAAGTCCCTTTCATATTTCCGACGTGGATCTTCTCTCCAATATGCAATAGTGGATAAGATATCTATCAGTTGCTTTAGTCCTTATCGTCTTGATTCTTGGTTAGTGGATCTTTCTGAAGAGTCAATGATGTATTTATATATACAGAGAAGTCGCCAAGTGTGTTCTAGTTCGAGTTATGTAACAAAAGTATTATACAGTTTTCTGTCAATGTATGTGCATATATTCTATAGCGTTTCAAAGTGAGGACGATGATACATTCATTTTGTTTCTGATATATCCTTCTTACACGCTTGCAAACTTACTACATATCAGTCACGGATTTCATTTTCAGTAGAAATCAAGAAGTTACAAGACCATCTGGGTTTCAATCTTTTAGCGTCCATGAGAGACAAAGGATTCAGTGAAGGTCAAGGGTTTAATGTCCCTATGGATAATAACTTGCACCCATTGTTGGTGCAGATAGCAGAGTCCACAAGCTACATCTTTGATGATCTTGAATCTTTGAGACCAGTTAAGACTTTGTTTCTGTTGGTGGTAGAGGAAGTTATCAACGCTTCCTTTGGGCATACAATCATACACTAAGTAGAGTTCACCTTTTCTTCTGCAGTAGCCCTGGAGCCGAACTAAGTTAGGATGTCTGAATCGGCCAATGGTTGCAATCTCAGCGATGAACTCTCTCATTCCCTGTCTTGAATCGTGAGAAACCCTCTTCACCGCAATCTCTATGTTGGACACTGGTAATGTACCCTTGTAGACTTTCCCAAACCCTCCCCTACCAAGAAGCTCAGTATCCTTGAAACCCTTTGTGGCAGTGTGTAGATCTTTGTAAGCAAACCTATGAGGACCAAACTGCACCTCCCAGTCCTCAATAGCTTCTTCCTCTTCAAGAAAAGCCATGATGAGTATGGTGACGCCTGATGTTGTCAAACTAATGGTCAAAACACCCTTTGGAGTTTGGATCCATGGCTGTTTAAAACGGGGAACCTCTGGAAGGCGAGAAAGGTCTATATCTTGAGCCGTCCCATTCATCTTGAAATTCAAAGCCAATATATAGTGAGATGCAGTTAGCATTCCTGTGGAGGAGGTGAAGCCAACATACATAGATTCAAGCAAATAGGGACAAAGATCTTTTTGTAGAGAAAGGAGTGGAAGCTTTGGTTTAGGGACACGAACAGGATGAAGTGTGACATTAAGCCGTTTCTGTTTACTGTCATATTCCACCCACAACTGCATGGAATCTCCACTGGTAAGAGATATGTTTCTGAAAGTACCATCATCTTTGAAATAACCTGCTGAAGCAGCTATTTCCGAAACTACACTATTTATGTCTATACCAACATGGTTATCATCTATGTCATGGACCTCAGCACCTTGGACTGTATCTAGTTCAACAGCTACAATATGATTTTCAGGATTTCCAATATTGCTTATGTTGAAGAGTCCAAGATATTGGGTGGCATCAACGTTGACCAAACCTTTTGTAGGAGAAAGGACAAAGGCCGGTCCATGACCTTTGATAACTCTATCCTTTGAGACTATAGCGAAAACGAATGTGGTGGAGAAGGAGAAAACGTTACCATTTGCAGAGCCCTTGAATCTCAATGGCAAATTGTAGAAAACTTGACCAGATGTTTGTGTCATAGAATTCGTTAGTCTGAATAGACCATTGCTGTTCAAAGTGGCTGATCCTACAGTATATAGTAATCCATTGAAGCTGAATTCTCCTCCAGCTGGGTCTGAACCTTGGCATACCACGTTCTTGGGGAAGAACAACATCATGATTGATTTGGTTGATTCTTTTTTTTCCCTACTTGTGTTCCGTTGAATCATTTCATTATGTAAGTATTAGTATATTAAAGTATTAACTACGCAAGTTTGGACAATCTGGAAATTTCCATGTATTGTATGTTTAACAAATAAATGTGGACACTCTCCTGCTTTAAAATATTCATAACTTGCAACTTACGGCACCTAGAGAAAAAAAGAAGACAAACGAAAGACAGTAATAACAAACACTTCTTTGTCTTCTCCTCTCTTTTCTGCTGTTATCCTAACTCCGAAGCAAATCAATTTTTATGCTCGAGTTTGCTCTAAGCAGAGCCGGTCTTTGGTTCTTTGAAAAATTTGGTCTAGATCTCCAAATTTTTAAGAGTTCATAGACATAAGTCACATGACCCATAACAAATTTTCATTTAGGTGATTAATGTTGAAAAAAAGGACCAACCAACAGATGAATTTTGAGTTAATGCTACAACATACAATAACTTGTTATATACACAACTGTTGAAGCTAATCCCTTCAGTATTCCTTCGATTTTTCCACTCCTCTTTTATTTTCAGTGAGAATTCAACAGGGAGCTGAAGCATAGGCAGCAACAGAAGTGAGCCATCTTAAAAAAAATTGTTTTCTTTAGCCATCTTAAATTTCTTCTCTTCAGACAAAGCTCAATGCTGAGTATAACAAGCAAATAACGGCAACCTTGCGTTTTAAAGGCTTGCCGAGTTTCTCAATTCACGACCTTTAGCCAATGGTAAGTGAGAAATATCATTGCCCCGTGAGAAGTTTTTGGTATCTTTGTATCCTCCTTTGTCTAATTAAAGAACCACTGGAAACAGGATCCTGTCTGCTTTGCTTCAAAACATTCCTCCTCCTCTTAGCACGACGCAAAACATCCTCTGTGTCATGTACATAAGAGACCTGCAGGATAAACCGAAAAAACCTAAAAGTCATTATCATAGGTACTCCACAGTGTTAAGCAGAGAATAAGGCTTATCATGGATATGGATGTCCCATCCTGCGTATCATGTCCGTAGTCCAGAAGCTGGATAGATAGTTTTGTTGGGGTTGATAGTTTCAGCAGAAACAAAATCACAACGATACGAAGTCATATGATCAGTTTGTCCAATGTGAAGAGAATATATATATGACTGAGTTCCCAATTATTTTTCCGCAATCATCTTTAAACTTTAGAATTATCAGAGGTGCCATCAAGCAAGCTGTAGAGAGCATTCATGAATATGTTCCAACAAAGATGCATCCTTTAATAACTGCATAAAAGATCATAAGGGAAATTCACCTTGGCCATAGGAGTCAGCAGGGTTTGTTGAATTTTTGAGGTCTTCCACTTTCTTTCTGGAGAAGATGAATTGACTTTTGCTGATAATATTCTGTCATACAAAATCTGTTTACAAGCAACCACAAGAGGTTGCCAATGGCCCATTTAAATGATTCAGCTTCACCTCCATCTCCGTTCCACTGGCTAAACCTCCTAGGTTTAGGATTACTATTTCTAAGCCCTCGTCAAGTTAAAAAGGGTACTATATATTAGTATTAAAAAGAAAATTGATATATTTTTAGAAAAGAATATGATTGGTTGGGCTTTATTTCCATACTTTAGCTTTATTTATTTTTAAATCACTAAATTTTACCAATCATGCTGTAGCTTTACTTTTAAAAATTAAAGTCTACATCAAGTTTTTATTTAGTTTTACCAATCATGCTTTAGCTTTATTTTTAAAGCTACAACAAAAAAAATAAAGCAAAACTTTTTCTTATGTATTTTAGGCAAAAATGTTGCATCATCTTTCTATAGGCTGTAGAATCTGTAAAATGAAAAAAAAATCTTTAATATCAAATAATATATATAATCATAATAAAAACTTTTATAAATATTTTAATTTTGAATTTGAGTGTTTTTTAATTATTAATAAATTTAAATAATATAAATATTATTTACATATTACATTTTAAATTACAATAAATTTTGATAATTTATAAATAATATTAATATAAATTATTTTAATTCATATAAAATAATAATTTTATATATACAACACATATTTTATATATTTTATTTTAAAATATCTACAGTGTATAACTTACAGCTACAGCAAATTTAACTACAGAAAAAGTCTTTGCAAAAAAAAGATTAACAACTTTACAGATACAACCAATTTATCTAAACATCTACAACTAAATTTAAATTTTTTAAGCCACAGTCGAACCAATCATCACCATAGTCAGGGCCGTCTCAAATTAATTTGAAGCCCTGTTCAAAAAAAATATTAATCGTACATTTTATCAAATAATTTATAAATTAATAATTTTATCTGATTTTTTTTTTAATTATAAGTTCTAAATTTAGCATTATATCTAAATTTTTAAAGTTTCTTATCATAATTTATCTATATATTTCAAAAAATCCTTAAATTTTTTATTTTTATATTTCGGGGCCCTGTTCGACCGCTCCACTTGCGCGTGCTGTTAGACGGCCCTGACCATAGTGATGCTTTTATGTAAGCCCAAAACGTATAAAAGGGACGGTGCAAATGGAATTAGGGTTTCAACCCCAAAAACCTATTCTTCTCCGTTGGCTCGGTCATCGAAACGAAACATGGGGTACGTTGTTTCCTTCCGTCTCTTAGTTCCTTACTGTCTCTGTATGTTTACTTTAGTTGATCTTCTCCTCTTGCTTATGTTTCGTCAACGAACCTTTGGTTGAGGAAAGGTTCTTTCCAACCCTTTGACGTAGCATCAAGGTCTGGTCGATCTATGCTAGCTGCTGATTTTCGCTCTTTCACGAAGAACAACGAGTACAATGATGGATCTCCGTTGAATTCCCTATGAAAAAATGTAAGATAATAAAGAAGAAATAACTTGCTTTGTCAATTCATGAGGATATGTAAGACTGAACTACAAGAAAACAAAATTTGCTTTGTTATATCTTTTTATTATCTGATGAGTCTCTGTGTTTGATTATGCAGCGGTTGTGGTTATAACCCGCATGAGCCTGTTCTCTCTAACTGTGCTAGAGAACAGCATATCAACAATGAAAAGAATATTGCTCCTTCTGTCCCCAACAAACCTCTTTTTAACATCACTCGTGAGGTTAAAAATATCAACCCCAAATAAGCCTTTGTACCCAATTCTTAAACATGGATTAGTTTCTGTCAAATGGTTGAATCATCTTTTGTTTGTTCGCAGTTCATGTTTTGTTTAAGCTGTTATAGACGTCTCTTCAAATTTACAGGTCAGATATTAAGATTAGGGCAGTGAACGCGAATAGAAATTTAATGAATTAAACATGCAATCATGTAATGAGCAGGGATTCAAAGGAAAAAAAAAGCAAAATATCTTAGTATTTCAAAACATGAGAAAAGCTCATTCATGGAAAACCAGTAACATATTATAAGGTCGAGACTAAACTCAAAAACCAATAAAATAAGAAACAGCTTTAATTACCAAGAGGTGCTTAGTTTCTTCTCTTTATGGTTAGTGGATATTTGACAGATTTTTCTCCTTTTCTATGTCAGTACCACTAGAGTTATGAGATCTGGTCGCAAGCGATCAACAACCTTAGGAGTAGGCAGAGATTGGACACACAAGCTTATCAAGAAGATTTCTCCTTCTGTCCCCAACAAACCTCGTTTTAACTTCATTGAGGTTAAGATATCATTAAAGCCTTTCTGCCTTTGTAACCTAGATTAGTTTCTGTCAAATGTTGATTCATCTTTTGTTTGTTTGCAGGACATGTTCTTGATTACTCATCGCTCTCATGGAATTGTCAATGAGGAAATGTAAGACTATAAGAAAAAAAATTTGATTTGTTATATTGAGTCTCTGTTTTTTGTTATTCAGCTGTTGTGGGGTTAACCCACATGAGCCTGTTCCCTCTAACTATGCTAGAGCACATCATATCATGAATGGAGATAAGATTACTCCTTCTGTCAACAAACCTCGTTTAAAATTTATTGAGGTTAAGATATCATTAAAGCCTTTGTAACCAAGATTACTTTCTGTCAAATGCTTGAATCATCATTTGTTTGTTTGCAGTGCAAGTTCTTGATTGCTCCTGGAGTTAGCATCAAGGACTGGAAGTTTAATGCTGCTAATTTGTCTTCTGCCATGAACGAAGAGGACAAGGATGGATCTCCTCGTTCTAATGGAATTGTCATGATATTTGAGTTTCATATTCTATGATCTATACTATAATAATGCTTTTATTTATATACTAGAATAAGACATGCAAGGCCATAAATAATTTAAATTTTTGTTTTGTTAATCACATAATTTGTTTATTGATGAGTTGATTCCATTTTTAAAAATATTTTAGGTCAAAAACTCACTTATCGCATAAAAACCTAACATTTAGGCCGACGAATCTGAGGCCTACTATTTGGTTACAATAAAACAATGCCAGCTCGATTTTATATCATGATTTAGCAATTTAAAAGTTAACTAGATTTGGACCCGCACAACCGTGCGGGTACTAATTTTCATGTTTTTATATATATTTTACATAATTAGAATATATTTATAAAGTTACTTATATATTTAAATGTTTATATATAATAATTTGAATATATAACAATTTGATAGTTTTCATGCTGTAAGTTAATTCATTATTTTAAATCATCACATATATTTGGTATTTTTTCTTATATATATTTTAAAATTATTTTTATTTAATTATTATGATCCTGATCCGTAATTCAAAGCGCTAGATTTTCTTTATCAATATTTTTTTTTATGTTTATTCATTTAAGATAATAACTACATATATATATATATATAAAAGTTTAAGATAAGTTAAATTTATACGTGAATTAACCCGTTCTACTAACATATTATATTTCTAGCATAAATTTTTAATGTTTGTGAAAATAAAATATATTAATTTATCAGTTTAAAATAATTTTATGATATTTAGTTAAATACAATGTTTTATTTTAAAATGATAGATATAAATATAAAATAGTAAAATTTGATATAATTTTTTTCATTTTATAAAATATAACTGAGTATATATATATATATTAATGTATAATAACATTAAGTTCATTACTAATTACAAAATTAGTGAAAATATTTATATACAATACAATTTTTATTGTTATAATGTTTTTCAACACATTTGTTAAGAAAATTAAATATATATATATATATATATATTTAAATTAAAAGATATCAAATTATATTATGATTTAAGTAGTTAAAAAATTATATATTAGCATTAAGGAAATACATTCAATACAAATTTTAAATGATGATCCGAATAAAAATATCACACATGAATCAAGGTGAGGTTGTTAACCCATCCGGATTTTTAGGAGTGGATGTTATATTAGGAATGATATATTATAAATTCATATTATTAATAATAAATGAATTATAACTAATTTCTAGTGAGGGTCCATTTTTAAAAAAATCACACATGAATCAAAGTTGTGACTTCTGTTTTAATATATAAGATTATAGTTATGAGAAGTTTACGTTCACGTGCCAATCCTATCTATCTTTAATATTTTTCTCATTTTGGTGTTGCTTTTTTCATTTTGGTTATTGCTCGAAATAAAATTGACTTTTGAGTTTATTCTCATTTTGTTTAAGATTTAGAATTATTAAAAGATTTAAAATTATTAAAAAGATATATACTTATGTTAAGATCCGCGCCTTGTGCAAAATAAATATTTTATATTTATTACTTATTTTATATTTTTTTCTGCATATTAATAATAATTATAATTTAAATAACTAAAAAATCAGTTAATATTATGTAATAAATTGGTATGCGCATATAAATCAAACGACCGGTCTTGTTTATTCGCAATCATTTTAGGGTAAATAAATCAAAACAATCAATCTTATCTATCGTATATGATATATATTTAAATTTAAATGATATGAACATTGATATATAATATACTTGGGTCCCAATATACTTTTAATATGGATATTTATAAATGAGGCTACTCATATGATTTTATGATTATTTGCATATTTGTGTAACAAAATTTTACACCAATGTGGAATGTTTAGTGATTTCAATAATTTATAATCATTAAAAAAACAATGAAGAGTTCAAAATTAAAATATTAACTTTTCAATATATGTTCAACAAAGATATCAAAATATAAGTATGTATTTTCATATGATGTATAGTTTAATTTAAACGATATATATATATATATTAACATAAACACATATTAAAATAAAATTATTTATTCATATGATTTTATAATAATTGTATCTTATTATAGAAAAAAATTTAAACCTTGATCACAAATGTTTATGTTAAACTTTTAACATTTTTAGTAATTTATACTCGTTTTGAAAAATTCAAAATAACAACATATACAAAAAAAATCTAAATTTTTATTATATGATTAATGTAATTGTGTAATTTATTTTAATGATAAATAATTAATCAAAAAATGATAGAAAATATATAGATTGTTAACAAATATTTATTAATTAAAATTATTAATTACCATATATATCTTAATCACATTAGGTAATTCCGTAGGTTTTATTTAATGAAAAAATAAATAATAATTTTATTTTGAGAAATGAAAATAGTCCATAATGGATATACTATATAATACAACATTCCATAGCAATTTAATTTTGGACTAACAAATTTTTTAATTGATTCTCAAGCCGCTACGTAAACAAAATTAACATTTTAACGAGGCATAAATGGCATTAGACAGAGTTAGGAGTGTTTTCATAAAAACCAAAAGACATTAACTTATGGTTGAAATAATACATAGTCTGCTTAGAAGAAGAAAGATTTTGTGTTAATTTTATAGGCATGATAAGCGAATTTCTTTCCTTTTTTCTTGCTTTGAAGTACAGAAGCCAACAGTTTTAGAAATTCCGGAAAACTCCCTTAAGGTAGTCAACCAAATCCATGACATAAAGAGAAATATAAAGAAGGGATCAAATACTCACAGATGCTGTATGGCCAGTTAAAGAATGTACCAAGCTACCATCAGAGGCATTCCACACGCATATTCTACAATCTTTAACATAGAAAGTGATTCTAGTTAGCAAGAGTTGAGCGCTCTAAAAATCGGCCTGGATAAACTCTCAGCCATCAAAAAAGTGTTACCCATGATAGCGGCGAGAACAAAACGATTATCCAGACTCCAAGCGAAATTGAACATTACATGTGATCTCCGTGATCTTGGGATCCAAATGATTGCACTACCATCACGAGAGCATGTAACTATGTTATCATGACAGAACCTAGAAAATAGATATGTCATTGAATGTCAACACAAAATAGAACAGGAAGAAAAGGTGCATGTGGAATATTAACAGTAATTGCAGCTGTGATCGATAGAATTACTTTTTGAAGTTTATAGTTACTGCTGCTACCAAGTCCATTTTTTTTATAAAGAAGGTGACTCTTTTACCTACAAACACAAACAAATACATAACTCTGTCTAATGGATTCAAAGCTTATGCCTTTGACAAAACACATACCAACGTTCATACGCATACATGAGGACAGTTCAGCACAATCTCATCTTTTTTACACAAATATGGTGCATTCTACAGACAATCAAAATAGAGATAAGTATTCGTAAGCACGTTAATACTTTTCCAAATCGTTTCAACAGCTTGAACATATATTGAAAAGCATGAAAGATCTTGATTCTTAGATCGAAAGAAAAAGACTTACCAAGTGATTAGCAATCCCATAAACAAAGATCAACCTTGCAACGTTGAGCATCAATATAAACGCTCCTTCCCTCTCCCCAAATCCTTCTCCAACCATCTTTCCCTTTCTACGCACCTCTCCCACCCCTCGCACCTCCATTAGACCCACATGCCACAACATGTCAAAGCCCTCGAACTTCTCAACAATCCTACCGTCAAAACCCCTGCGACCACCGTCCCTCCTCCAAACTCCCACCACCGTCATAACCTGCGACGCCGGCTCCCAATTCCTCCTCGTCACCTCCATCTCCTTAACAAACTTCTCCTCCGCTCTCTCCATCTCCTCCACAACATTCAGAGCTCTCTCCACATCTCTCGTCTCCCTCTCTTTCTTCAACTGTCCTTCTCTCTGCCCACCACATCGCGTCCCTGATTCACACCACTCCTTCTCCGCGGCCGCAACGGCCACTTAGAAACGTAATGAGTTTCTTTGTTACTATATTTTTTTAGACTTCATTTATAAGTTGTTAATCATATAACAAAGTTTATGTTTAATATATTTTCCCTAGAAAATTGACCTTGGACTAACTAATTTTCCAATTGATTCAAATCATATCACATCAGCGAAATTATGTTCTAATTAAGCGCCACCTCAGCAAGCTTAATGTGTAAATATTACAAATCAATTAATATATAAAGGATTACGTGACAATTCAGCAGTACACTTTTTTAATATTTTTTAATTAATATATAGAGATCGGTGTTGATGAGTCGCAGTGGTTGATTATGTAGTTGTATTAGAACTAAGATTTCTAATAGCATCTTCATCCCTACTTCATTTGAGTAAAAGTGAATATGGAGTAAGAAATGCTCTAACCCAACTTCATATCTCACTTCATAATGAAATTTACTCCATAAATGGAGTAATCTATTTTTTGTTTGTTCATAGAAAATGGAATAGGATTGGAGCAATTTTACTCCATTTTACTTTTATTCCATTTTGAAAGAAAAAAATGAAGTTATACATCGGAGATGTTCTAACGCTGCAATTGGTAAGTGTGCTAGACTAGAACAATGATAGAAATGAGGTGGAATGTTTAGGTTTAGAGCTCGTGACCGATAGTGTACTGTATACGCGTGTGTGTAATAATAACTTTTGAAAAAAAAGATTAAGACGTCGTAAGAATGATATGAACCAAAAAGCTTACTTTCTTTTAACCTAATATCTCTTAGAGATTAAATTAATTCTCGGAAGCTTTTTCATTATTAAACATATGAAATCATTATATAGGGATACAAATTGATTGAAAAAGGAAAACACTTAAACTAAGTAAAAATAAAACTTCAAAACTAATTATTAAATGGAAAATCATTAAAAATGTAAAATAAACTAATCTATCTAACCATAGTCATGTATCAAAGAACTCTTGGTACTCAGAGTTGTTAAGCTTCTCCTTCACTCGATCAATAAAAGCAATTCCTTGGACATGCCCTGGCTATCTAGCTCAGAAATCAATTATCATCATAAGTATAAAATAAAGGAAAACGAGAAAATCTGCTTTTTCTTACACCTTTTTCATCACAAATAGATGAAGTGCCAACAGCTCCACAAAACTTGTCTCCTCCTCTAGCCTGATTCGAGATTTCAGGAGAATCATCGGCCCTTAGTGTCAGCTTCTTTTTAGAGTTATCATTCTTTGTGCCAGTGCGTCTAATCTCTTCTTTACTTTCTTTCAACAAAGACCTCTCATGGTCTAGATCCCTATGCTCCGGTTTGAGGTCACGGTCTGTATGTGAATCAATGATCCGGTCCTTCTGCAACAATGCGCAAACAAGTAAAAGCTCTGAGTATCGAATATCCAGTACCTCACAAATTACTTCAAGGGAAAAAAACTAGGTATTATAGGAAGTTAACCTAGTGACGTGTCTTTACTAGCTTATGGTCATTTTTAATGTGTATTTCCATCTATGTTCAGGTGACTAATTGACTAAAAAATTATTAGATAAAGTTCATGAATTGTGTATGCATATCAACAACAACTGATGTCAGAATAACTCAACTTGAACAAGAATAAAAACACCAATGTATACCCTCTAATAAAAACCATCTTAAAGTTGTAAACGTTATACAGATGAAGGAACCAAAGAAGAAGAAAAATATACAAAAAGTTACTTGACATATATATCCATATAATTTATAGTTGAAGTAGAAACGATAACACTTGTAAATTAGATACATGATCATATTAAAACTCTACCAGATAAAAGAATTTTCCAAATAAAATACATACGAAAAAAACTACTGAAAATCTAGATAAGGATTAAAATTTTCTTTTAAAAGTTCATCCATATATATTGTCCATAATATGAAACTCAAACGATGAAAAGTAGCTGAAATGAATATCGGTTTTTTCTTAAACGATGAAAAATAACTGCAATGAATGATAAGTTTTGTCATCAACAACAAACTAGTGATAACAACTTAATATCCCAGCCTATTTCAACTGCAAGATCAATCTTCTCTATAGTATCATCTATAGCGAGCAGGGAGAAAAGCTGTAAAGTCCACACACAAATCATGGTGTTCTCGGAGGGCATACAACACCTGCAAAACAGGTGATCATTTCTTTAACAAAATATAGGTAAATCATCAACCCAATACATTAACACTAAAGAAGAAACAAGTTTAATAATATTATACACATATTAGTTACAGTTAGTTTTTTTTTTATCATAATGGTTACAATTACTGAAACACACACACATATACAGGGCACATATATATATATATATATATTTATACCTCATGATGGACCTCAGTAAAACTCTTCTTATTTTCTTTGAACATTCGCAATATCTCTAATAAGGACTTGTATGCATGCTCGTCTTGCAACCTTTCCTACAAATAAACGATATTTAACGAGAGATGGTGAAACAGAAAAGATGAATATAATTTATTACTAGGGCTAGAATACAATTATACAAACTGTGCTATATTTTTTAAAAATTTAAATGTTTATAGGACAAAATAAACTGAAAGTCAAATCATTAGTCGAATTATATATTCCTATTTACTACCGTGGGCGAGTGTGCGTACCTTGACCTTGTTGAGAAATTCAGAAGCATCCCGAAGCTCAGGCTTCTTTCGTTGAGTTTGATCCTCCGGGAGTGTTATCTTATAGCCCGGCGGCAAAAACTGATTGAAACCCAAAAGCAGATCTTTGTGTTCCTTGAAGAGCTGACTCACCTTTGATATGACATCATTGTAAGTAAAACCAGGTCTGCAATTAAAACACCATTAAATTTTTCAACTTCTCATAAGTCATAAGATTATTATGCGGACAGAAATTGAACAAATTAACGAGGAAAATTAATATTTAACACATAGAAAATACCTTGGAAGTCTCAAATCCTTCAAGAGCTTGGTAATTTTATCATATATTTCACGATTATCAGGAAACCTATTCAGCACAATTTGGAGGTACTCAAGTACATCCCTTGCAGATTGTCTCTTTATGATCATGATTTGAAATTGCCTAGAATTATTTAGAGACAAAGTATAGCAATGTAAAATAATCCCAAACTACAATAAACTAATTTGAAACGTATATACTATATATTCAAATACTCCAATTCGAATTCCATCCCAAAATACAAATATAAACAATCACGCAGCACAGTTAGTAACAGGTACGGTGAACAATCATAGGAAATATTGCAATGAATATCAAGACCACAAACTAAAGAATTTGAACCTAGACTAGTCCAGATATTATTTTACAATATAAACATAAAACGTTAGAACAATTACCACAGAATGAGAGAAATGAAAACTATAGAACCACATCATACACCTATCAAATCTTAAGCGAGACCTAAATCATCATCCAGAGGAAAGGGTTTCTCCTTACCTCACACAGCACGCAGACAGGTTTTGAACAATTCCCACAAAAGTAGACAAGAATATTTTATGGTTTAAAATTATATTACGTTGCATTTATATACAAATGTGGAATAGACAAAAAAAATCATATTTCTAAGGTAATAATGAAAATATATCTTTTATTTCCTTCCTTTTATTTGACTAAAACAATTCATTCACAGAAAATATTAGAAAATATATCATAACATATACAGCCAACAATTATATTTATAAAAGCTTCAAAATTTAAATTGATCTCTTCTATATCTTTTAATACTATATAGGTGGATATCATAATTCTCTTTCTTAGTTAACGATTTACACCTCTCTTTTTTTTTTTTTGAAAGATTAAACCTCTCTTTTTTTTTGAACAAAAGATTAAACCTCTCTTTCTCTGTTAAAAAAGTACAATCCTCATATATATACTAGGCCTGAGACTTATTATCCATGATTCGGATCCGATCCAGAATCCGCTCCGAAGATAGGATATCCGGAGTGTTCGGATCCGAATTCGTATAGTAAAATCTTGGATCCGTCAAAACCGGATCCGGATATCTTAATTTTTAGATTAGATATCCGGATTCAAATCCGTGTTTTAAAAAAAAAAAATTAATTTTATTAATAATTATATTTGATAGATCAATATTTATATATAAAATTAGTTTTATAATATTATATTTTAATTTTAATAATATTCTTAGACTTGCTATGTGTAGTAATTGAACTAAACTTTTATAATTTAAACCGTCTTCTATTTTTGTCCACTTATTTTACTGCATATAATGAATATGTAGGGAGTAAATAAATCTGTGACATGAGCTTTGTACCGATATGTAATTGTAAATACTAGTGGTTCATTATTCACCGTAGGAAAAAACCAACAACGTCATCTACTCTCTCATTGACAACCGGAAACATGTTAAGGAAAGTGACAAAACCGGATGGTTTTTGGTCTAAATGTCTGACATTACATTATGTCAAAATCATTGTCACTTACCTAATTTATATTCAAATTATGACTACTACGTAATAAGCCCAATATTTAAACTTCTCTTTCTCAATTAAAAATGTACAATTCTTATATATAAACAACTGTCTCAGTACTTGAGGTTCGCCCTAGCCGCTCTCTCAGACACGAACATCGAGGAGACCTTGCGATTCACGATCTCCGGCGTCGGTGAGGCTCTTTATCGCCGGCGCTGGCCACCATCTCTTCTCTGCTCTCTGGTCTTCACGCTACTGCTTGTCCTTTGTTTTTGCTCTGCTTTGTTTCTCTTCATGTTCTGTGAAGGAAGGAGATCCCGACGAAGCACGCGACGAGGACCATCGATCTGGTTCTCCGTTCTCGTCCTCTTGGTGTCTCTTCCCTCTCATTTGTTCTGTTCACCAGCAATGAGTCTGGAGGACTCTCCCACCGCTGATGTGCTTTGTTTATGGGGGGTAATCTCCGTTGATCCCATGTGTTACCGCCGACGGACAAGTCACACGGAAGGCTTTGTCCAAGCTCTTCAATCTGTCATGGAGCATCATGTTCATCACTTGTGCTCTCCCTTGCTTCCCTCCAGTTCCAGCGCCAGATCCGTAGCATCCTCTGACCAGATCCGTGTTTGTTTGGCAAACTTATACCGTCCTTGACAACTTTACAACCATGTTTTCATCTGTTTGTGAATCTGATGTCCGATGTAGGTGGGAATCCACTCCGGCGTCTAGCTCTGAACCATTTGTTTGTGAATCTGGTGTCCGATGTAGGTGGAAATTCACTCCGGCGTCCAGCTTTGAGCCATCAAAAACTAGTAAAGTCATGTTGTCTGCGCACAACTTCCATCTCCTCCTCTGTTGCGGAGAGTATTTCACTACCATATCTCCTTTCTATGAATAGAGCAAATTTCTCGGATTCTTTTTTGAGCTTTAGTTTCAGTTTACTCACCGGTTTGTTACCTTGTGGAGCGGTCTGTGCGGGGTCTGAAGGTGCAATCAAGACTACTTCGGTTTTTCTTATTGGTGAAAACTGTCTCTCAACGTCACTTGTGACTATCTCTAAGCTGTACGACTTTGTCGTGAAAGTTTCTCCGACGCATTCAAGCATCGTCTCGAATTCGCTGTCATCTTCGGTTGAAGACTTATCTCGTTTAGCTTATTTATTTGTTGCATTTTATGTTTATGGACAAAGAGGATGGATGATTCCCTCTTTTTGTTGTATGGAAGAAGATTGAGTGTTTAATGAAAGTAGGTGTGTTTCAAAAAAAAAAAACTGTCTCAGTCGGACACAAAAATCATGATAAATGGTTAATTTTTTTGAAGAGTCTTTCAAAAATCTCTAATTATCTCATATATTAAGGGAAAAGCCAAGAAACAAAACATTAATTAATAATTTAGATGTATAATTATGAAAATTGTTTAAGAATGTATTAGTTTACAGATAAATTGATATTTATTTGATTTTGAAAACATTCTAATGAAAAATAAAGAAAAAAGGAAAAATAATATTGAATAATATAAATAATATAAATAAGTTACTTCACACCTGATTTCTATGAGTTATTCCACAAGGATTCTGTAATCACAACAGTCCAGTAGTTAGAGCTAAATTTGATTTCACTCCACTCAATCAATCATAAAAAGCTATACTCACTCTTAGTAACGATGCCAGAGAGTAATCCTTCTCCAGAAAGAAAAATAAAAGATGGTCAAATCATATACCTTTTGACATAGGAATGTAATACGAGAAACACAAGTTCTGAATAAAATTATCCATAAGGTCCGATTAAATTCTCCACCTGAAACAATAATATATGTCCATATAAGGTTAGGCAGATAAACATACCAAAGAATGCAATTCAGGTTGGCTGATTATTTTCTTTGAAAATAGATTAAGCCATCGCAAGAACACTTGGTTTTCCGAGGTGTTAAGTTTCATCTTCACTCGATCAACAAAAGCAAGTTTTTGGACATGGCCTGTCATCACAAAAGTTAATTTCAGGCCATAACTAATGGCAGACAAGGCTGCTTGAAATGAAATCAAGAAACTCACTCCTTCCCTAGCCTGATTTGTGATTTCGGGAGAATCATCATCCCTTAGTGTCAGTTTCTTTTTTACTGTGAAGAAACTGCTCTTACTGGCTATCAATTCCATAACCTTTCCTGTTGCTGTCATCCATCCATGTGATCATTCATTGTGTCAATGCGTCTAGCCTCTTCTTTACTTCCTTTCAACAAAGATCTCTCATTGTCTAGGTCCATACGCTCCATTTTGAGGTCACAGAGTCTGTATGTGAAGCAATGATCCGGTCCCGCATGGTGGGAAGTGATTTAACAGCTCTATCACGTACTGACATTTTTGTTTGATCAAAAGCTCTGTAAATATCTGAATAATGCACTACTTTCATTGAATAAAAGAGATGACTATAAATAGCCTTACAAAGAGCAACGAGTTCCTACAATAGCGGCACTGAGCCAACTAATAAACTTGGTCCTAGATACATGGATATCACTAACCATGATCGCTACTAATAAGCAAACAGAAATGACTAATTCAAACTTACAAACTGAAACTTAAACTTCCAACGGCTCCTTTGATTTGCTCTAACAAACCCTCTCTAAACTAAGCTTCTGGAACAAGACTTAGCTTAACCTTAGCAGAACAAATCTCAAGTGGACTCCTTATCCTCTCAAACGCTTCTCGACTTAGTGGTTTTGTGAAAACATCAGCAAGTTGTTCATGCGTGCCACAGTGCTCCAAGTGTATCTCTCCATCGGTTACCAGATTCCTGAGAAAGTGAAAACAGACTCCTATGTGCTTGCATCTTCCATGAAAGACCGGATTCTTTGAAAGCTTGATTGTTGAGGTGTTGTCACAAAGAATGACTGTACTCTTCTTCATGTTGTGTCCTAGTTCTTCCAAGATTCTCTTGAACCAGATAGCTTGACAGGCGCATACAAAGGCAGAGGATAGTGTGACTATAGGTTGCTTCTTCAAAGACCAAGCTACTGCAGCTCCATCCATCACGAACACATATCCAGACGTGCTCTTCCTGCTATCAATATCTCCTGCAAAATCACTATCAGTGTAGACCAGTAGCTCTCCTTTCCCTCCTCTCTTATACCAGATGCCAAAATCCATAGTTCCCTTTAGGTACCTTAGTACCCTCTTTGCTGCTTGCAAGTGAAGATCTGTGGGATTTGACATGTAACGGCTTAAGAGACTTACTGAAAACTGCAGGTCTGGCCGTGTTGTGGTGATGTACATCAGACTCCCTATGATCTTCTTGTAGAAGGTTTCATCCACTCGATTCCATCCCTCATCCATGTCTAGTTTGTTTCCAGGCACCATTGGGTTGCACACCGAGTTGCAGTTCTCCATATCAAAACGCTTTAAGACCTCCATTGCATACTTTTCTTGAGACAAATGAATTCCGTGTGGCGTCTGCAACACTTCAAGCCCAAGAAAGTACCTCATCTTTCCAAGATCCGTCATGTCAAACTCCCTTTGCATCGACTCCTTGAACTCTTTCATCATTGAAATATCATCTCCTATGTATATCAAATCGTCAACATACACACTCACAATCAGGGTATTACCTTGATCATTGAACTTTTGAAACAGAGTTTCCTCATTCTGCGACTTCATGAACCCTTCATTGGTGAAGTATTCTTCAATTCTACTAAACCAGGCTCTGGGAGCTTGTTTCAGACTGTACAGGGCCTTGTGGAGTTTGTAGACTTGATCCTCTTCTCCTTCTACCTCATATCCCTTTGGTTGTTGAATGTAGACATCTTCTGTAAGGACACCATGGAGAAAGGCAGACTTAACATCAAGTTGATGTATCTCCCAGCTCATTTGTGCTGCAGTGGCAAGTATAGCTCTGATTGTGTCCATACGAGCCACCGGTGCATAGACTTCTGTGTATTCAATGTCATGCTCCTGCGAGTATCCCTTTGCGACCAATCGTGCCTTGTGTTTGTTGATCTCCCCGTGTTCATTTAGCTTGGTTTTGTAGATCCACTTAACTCCAATACACTTTGCTCCATCAGGAAGAAGACATAACTCCCATGTTTGGTTCTTTTGGATTGATTTTATTTCCTCCTCCATCGCTTCCCTCCACTTTTGTTCTTTCTCTGCATCTTCAAAGGCTGCTGGATCAGTTGTGTTGATCTCCACCATGTTTACTTGATCTTCTTCGGTCTCAGCTTCTGCTAGGGTGACATAGTCATTCAGATATCATGGGAGTCTTCTGGTTCTTCCCTCCCTAGCTCCCACATTCTGATCGGTTTGTTCTTCTTCTTCTTCCGCTGCAGGCTGTTCTGTTTCACCATCAGAGTTTTCCCCATCACTGTCTTCTTCTTCAATTTCCTCAAGAATGCCATCATCACTCCAGGTTAACTCGGCTTCCTTCTGATGTGTTTTGATCTTCATCCCAATCCCAACCTTTTGTTTCTTCAAACACCACATCTCTACTGATTATTACCTTCTTGGTTACTGGATTGTAGAGTCTATACGCCTTAGACTCTTCTGATCAGGAAGCAAGCAACGCTCTTATCATCGAGCTTTCCCCGTTTTTGATCTGAAATGTGAGCATGTGCAATTTCCCATACTCTGAAGTGCTCCACATTCGGTTTCACTCCACTCCAAGCTTCTTGTGGAGTAATGTTTTTGACTGCATGTGTAGGGCATCGGTTCAGAACGTAAAACGTCCACTTCACTGCTTCTGGCCAGAAGATTCTTGGTACTTTCCGAGTTGAGAGGAGTGATCTGACCATGTTCATGACAGTGCGATTCTTTCTTTCTGCAATGCCATTATGTTGAGGTGTGTAGGCTGTGGTGAGCTGTCTTCTAATGCCATTCTCCTTACAGTAGTCAGAGAAGTCAGTTGATGTGTACTCTCCACCTCTATCAGTTCTCAAGCATTTGATGTTTTTGCCAGCCTCAGTTTCCACCTTCTTCTTGAAAATCTTGAAGTGGTTGAAAGCTTCAGACTTCTCTTTCAAGAGATACACCCACGCTTTCCTGCTACAATCATCAATGAAGCACAAGATATACTTTATACCACTCGTTGAGGTTGGATTGATAGGCCCACAGATGTCAGAGTGTATGAGTTCAAGCACTTCTTTTGCTCTCCATGAACTCTTCTTTGGAATGGGGTTTCTCGGTTGTTTCCCAATCAGACAGTCTGAGCAAGTGAAGTTCTGAGTGTCAAAGTTTGGAAGGCCACGTACCATACTCTTTCTTTGTAGTGTCTTCAAACCTCGGTGACTGATGTGTCCAAAAACTCACGCCAGAGCTTTGGCACGTTCTCTGCGGTTATCTGCATACACCTTTGTTGTTTTGATCCATCACCTTCACCAGTCTAATCAAACAACATGAACATTCTGTTGGAACGTATCTTGTTCTCTGCTATAAGACCTCTTTTCTCATGATAACTCAACTTGAACAAAAAAGACACCAATGTATGTCCTCTAATACAAACCAACGTAAAGTTGTAAACAACATTATACGGATGAAGGAACCAAAGAAGAAGATCAATATACAAAAAGTTACTATACATGTATATCCATATAATTTACAGTTAAAGTAGAAATAATAGCACTTGTAAGTTAGATACATGATCATATTAAAACTCGACCAGATAAAAGAATTGTCCAAATAAAATACATATGAAAAAAATTACTGAAACACTAGATAAGGATTAAAATTTTCTTTTATAAGTTCATCCATATATATTGTCCATAATATGAAACTCAAACGACGAAAAGTAGCTGAAATGAGTGTCTGTTTTGTATGAAAAATAACTGAAATGAATGATAAGTTTTGTCATCAACAACAACATATTATTCAACTGCAATCTCAATCTTCTCTATAGCGAGCAGGGAGAAAAGCTGCAAAATCCACACGCAAATCCTGGTGGTCTCGGAGGACATACAACACCTGCAAATAGGTAATCATTTCCTTAACAAAATAAAGGTAAAATCATCAAACCCAATACATGAACACTAAAGAAGAAACAAGTATTAATATTATACATGTATTAATAGTTTTTTTTATGATAGTGCTGAAACACACGCGCGCGCACACACACACACACATATATATATATATATATATATATATATATATACCTCATGATGGACCTCAGTAAGACTCTTCTTATTTTCTCTGAACATTCGAAATATCTCTAACAAGGATTTGTATGCATGCTCGTCTTGCAACCTTTCCTGCGAATAACCGATATATTTAACGGGAGATGGTAAAACAGAAAAGATGAATATAATTTATTACTAGGGCTAGAATACAAACTGTGTTATATTTCTTTTTAGATTTCAATATTTATAGCACAAAATAAACTGAAAGTCAAGTCATTAGTCAAATTTTATATCCCTATTTACTACCATGGGCGAGTGTTCGTACCTTGACTTTGTTGATAAATTCAGCAGCATCCCGAAACTCAGGCTTCCTTCGCTGAGTTTGATCCTTCGGGAATGTTATCTTATAGCCCGGCGGCAAGAACTTATTGAAACCCAAAAGCAGGTCTTTGTGTTCCTTAAAGAGTTGACTCACCTTTGATATGACATCATTGTAAGTAGAACGAAGTCTGCAATTAAAACACAATTAAAATTTTCAACTTCTCATAAGTCATAAGACTATAATGCGGACAGAAATTGAACAAATAAAAGAGGAAAATTAATGTTTAACATATAGAAAATACCTTGCAAGTCTCAAGTCCTTCAAGAGCTTGGTAATTTTATCATATATTTCACGATTATCAGGAAACCTATTCAGCACAATTTGGAGGTACTCACGTATATCCCTTGTAGATTGTCTCTTTATGATCATGATTTGAAATTTCCTAGAATTAATTATTTAGAGACAAAGTATAACAATGTAAAATAATCTTAAACCACAATAAACTAATTTGAAATGTATATACTATATATTCAAATAATCAAATTCGAATTCCATCCCCAAACAAACATAAACAATCACGCAGCGCAGTTAGTAACAGGTACAGTGAAGAATAATAGGGAATATTGCAATGAATATCAAGACCACAAACAAGAGAATTTGAACAAGCCTAGTCCAGATATTATTTTACAATATGAACATAAGACGTTGGAACAATTACCAACGAATGAGAGAAATGAAAACTATAGAACCACATCATACACCTATCAAATCTTAAGCGAGACCTAAATCATCATCCAGAGGAAAGGGTTTCTCCTTACCTCACACAGCACCCATAAAGGATTTGAACAATTCGCACAAAAGTAAGACAAGAATATTTTATGGTTTAAAGTTATATTACATTGCATTTATATAGAAATGTGGAATACACAAAAAAAAAAATCATTTTTCTAAGGTAATATTGGAAATATATCTTTTATTTCTTTCCTTTTATTTGACTAAAACAATTCATGCATAGAAAATATATCATAACATATACAGCCAACACTTATATTTATAAAAGTTTCAAAATTTAAATTGATCTCTTCTATATCTTTTGATACTATATAGGTGGATATCATAATTTCTTCCTTAGTTAACGATTTAAACCTCTCTTTCTTTGTTTTATTTTTCTTTTGAGAAAGATTTAAACCTCTCTTTCTCTATTAAAAAGGTACAATCCTCATATATGAACTAGGCCTGAGACTTATTATCCAAGATTCGGATCCGATTCAAAATCCGTTCGGGATCTGATCTGAAAATAGGATATCCGGAGTATCCGGATCCGAATTCGTATAATAAAATCTTGGATCCGTCAAAACCTGATCCGGATCCTGATATCTTAATTTTAGATTAGATATTTTCGCATTCAGATTCGTGTTTTTAAGCCTCGCTTTCTCTGTTAAAAAGTACAATTCTCATATATAAACTAACTCTTTGTACTGTCTCAGTCGAACACAAAAGTCATGATTAAATGGTTAGTTTTCTTAGAGAATCATTCAAAACTCTCTAATTATCTCATATATATACACATATTGTTACTGGTAATTTTAAACTGTGTGCACCCAGTGAAAAATCAGTTTGGATCAACTCTACAAAACTCAAAACAAGATCAAATTCAGTTTCCCACAAGACAACAACTGAATCAAAGAGGTAAATTAAAAAAAAATCCAATACCTCTGAGCTTTAAAATCTTTCATGACCTCACGAAACTCATCATATTTTCGCGTTTATTTTAAAATTTATACTTGACAGCCTTGAGATATGCAAGTGGATCATTTGTAGTTCTTATGTGCACTCCCTCCAACTCCAACCATGTTTTGAATTAGTTAGAGCTTCACGAAACACAATACACAAAAAAAGTTTAGTAGCAAAAACAGATCACTGTGCTTCATATCTGCCAATATATCACGACAAAAAAAAAAGTTTAGTAGCAAAAAAGTTTAATAAATATTAAATATATAATTTTCATTAAACGTGTTTTGAAATCTCTCATCTAGTAGTGTTTTAATAAACTAAACTAGATTTTGACCCGCGCTTTGAAAACGCGGGTTTTATGGGTTATATACGAAGTTGGATATGAGATAGTATTTTGAATATATTTTGTATTATTATGTTATAAAGTCGTATTATATCGAATAGAGAAATTTGCTTAAAATTATATAACTTATGAATAAATTTATTCGAGATTTTTTACATACACTCTTATGTAACTCTTTCTTAAGTATGAAAATTTTACCCAAATTTGATAACGAACCAAACCAATACGAAATACAGGTTGAGGTTCGGGATTGGGAAAAAAATACCTATTAGATTTTTGGACTTGCGGGTCTTTGTTGGACTCCGGGTACCCAAAGTACCCAAAATGTTTTGTTCATATTATGTATATTTGAGTAATTCATATATGTTTTCAGTATAAAAATATTATTGTAAAATTTGGATTCGTGTTTTCTGTTATAGTTTCAGGTTTTGGGTAAAATTTTAAATTTTAAAAATATATTTAAAATATTGGATATTTTTGGTTCTCGGGTACGATTTTGGTATTTTAGATATTTAGTTATTTCTGGTATTTGTTTGATTTTGGGTATTTTCGTGTTTTGATTTTTTGGCTTTCGGATTCTTTAGATCTTTTTGTCCTAAATACTCGAACCGAGCTAGACTCATTACGTAGCCAAATTACATATAAATTTTACAGATACTTGATTTATTGACTCAAACTGACCTGAAACTAAAAGGAACCGATCTGAACAAAAAAAAATTCAAATACCTAGTTGGATATAAATGCCCAAGACCCAAAGAACTTGGACCTCAAAGAAACCAATTTATATTTGACCCGAAGACCCGAATGCCCAAATCTAACATTTCATTATATTTTTGTGCATTTTATAAAAGTTACATTTGTTCAGTTGGTGAAACTTAAGATTTATTTAAGAAGTTTTTGGCTAATTTAATAGTATAAATTTGTAGGTTTTTGTTGAACAGTAAAAAAAAGATTTGTTGGGTTTTTGATAATTTTAAACTTATCTTAAATACTAAATTATTATTTATCAATAAAATAAAATTAACATAATATATAATTTTTAAACTTATCTTAATTTTAAAGTTAATGAGACATATTTAGAGAAGAGTATAATAAAGTGTGCGTGATATTATATTTTCGTGAACCAAATTTATGTGGTCGTATATATATGGTATAATCTTTTCGTTTACAAAAAGATATGGGTCCAATAAATAAAGTTTTGATTAAATGATTGTTAGAGAAATTTAAGGTAACATATTGTTTGTCCAAATCAAAGTAAAACCAAAATATTATTAATTAATGAAAGGGTCCAAACAACATTTTTAAGTAGATTTATTAAAACTCCTTCCCTTTTAATAGTATTGATATCTTATTTTACTTTTATGAAATTCATAAATTCATAGATTTATTTATAAAATAAATTAATTACTTTAAAATCCAAATTTAAGGAATTAAAAACTTGTACAATAAATATATATAAATTAACATTCGATAAATTCATAAATTATGTGGTTCCGAGTTGGACCATTTCTAAATATGGCAAATTAATAAGATAATATTTTATAACAATCCTATGTAAATATATGGCCCAACTAAAATTATAAAATAATAATTTATATATTTTATTTTATTATTTATTTTATATTTCATAAAGGTATTATTCTTTATTTTTCTTTATATTTCAGTATATTTTTATAATATTTAGTAAACTTATATCTAAAAACACATTTAAATTCTACAAAACATATTTTTATACATCAAAAATATAAAAATTAATAATACGAAAGTTGAGTTTTTAAGATTTAATTAATGTATATATAGTAAGAAATCTATTTTCTAATTTTATAAAATTATATATTCTTTTTTTTTGGTCAGCTTTTGATTTCATTAGCCCGAAGGCAAACTGGGGCGGTTACAATGTTTTCCAAGCCCAATTGAAATACATAGCATAAATTAGACGAAACAAAAGCGATACATTAAGTTTATCTTTCACGTGTCTTTTCACGAAGCTTCAAGCCACGTCTCTCACACGTGTTGCTCAAGCTATCACCGGTAACCACAGCCGCCAGGAAGCGACACCGTCGCGTAATCACTCTTCGATCTCCTCTTCTCAGCCGCAGCAGATATTAACAGCCTCACCAAAGGGCGTAGATGCTTCAATCACCGACACCAAAGCTCCTAACTTTCGATCCAACTGTTTCTTTGATCAGAGTTTCTAATAAATTTCAGATGATAACGCTGGGAAGCTCAGATGCCTCAATGGAAGATCTTTTGTCAGACAACCTTCAATATAGAGAAGCTTCCAACATTTTCTAAAATCTCCAATAAAGTCAGCCGAGAGTAATCCATTATCACATCATCCTTTTATCAAGGATACTTCACTCATAGTCGATAACTTAGGCTCCATATCAGAAAAAAAGTGAAGACTGATTCCCATAAAAAGGGTTAAGTGCAAATCTGAAAAGAAGTAAAAAGTCTGATACAAACAAACAAGATATAATAAAGTTCTTCGAAAGCAGGAGAGAAGATTATTATAGCTCAAGCTTGGAGATAGAAGAAGATCATTAAGAGTAGCTCCACCTTGAGACAATTACACAACAAAATCGCCTATTGCGAAGAGAAATTCGGCTTATGCGAAACAAAAGATCGATCCTATGACCAAAAATATGTTACAAGCAAAAGATTTAATCGACATCTTCCTCTCTAAAAGATAAAGGTTTGGTAAGAGGAAGAAGTTGAGAGAGAAAGAGCCCTAAAAATTATATATTTTAAAATAGAAAAATCAAAAAATATTTTTTTTGTTAATTAATAACTCTATAAATTAATAAAATAATATAATCCAATATTATTAATTTATAGAGTTTTTACTTTTCACTGTACTGTGTATGGAGGACGGAAAATTCAATATATGAGGGGACACTGCAAAAAAAAAAAAAAAAACGATTAGGTGTTTAGGAAGTTAACCTATTGACCGCTCTTTAACAAATTATGGTAATTGTGTTAATGTGTATTCCCATTTATGTTCAGTTGACTGATCGACTGAAAAATTATTAGATCAAGTTCATAAATTGTTTATTCATATCAACAACAATTGGAACTATATACCACATATTAACTGATGTCAAAATAACTCAACTTGAACAAAAAAGACACCAATGTATGTCCTCTAATACAAACCAACGTAAAGTTGTAAACAACATTATACGGATGAAGGAACCAAAGAAGAAGATCAATATACAAAAAGTTACTATACATGTATATCCATATAATTTACAGTTAAAGTAGAAATAATAGCACTTGTAAGTTAGATACATGATCATATTAAAACTCGACCAGATAAAAGAATTGTCCAAATAAAATACATATGAAAAAAATTACTGAAACACTAGATAAGGATTAAAATTTTCTTTTATAAGTTCATCCATATATATTGTCCATAATATGAAACTCAAACGATGAAAAGTAGCTGAAATGAGTGTCTGTTTTGTATGAAAAATAACTGAAATGAATGATAAGTTTTGTCATCAACAACAACATATTATTCAACTGCAATCTCAATCTTCTCTATAGCGAGCAGGGAGAAAAGCTGCAAAATCCACACGCAAATCCTGGTGGTCTCGGAGGACATACAACACCTGCAAATAGGTAATCATTTCCTTAACAAAATAAAGGTAAAATCATCAAACCCAATACATGAACACTAAAGAAGAAACAAGTATTAATATTATACATGTATTAATAGTTTTTTTTTATGATAGTGCTGAAACACGCGCGCGCACACACACACACACACATATATATATATATATATATACCTCATGATGGACCTCAGTAAGACTCTTCTTATTTTCTCTGAACATTCGAAATATCTCTAACAAGGATTTGTATGCATGCTCGTCTTGCAACCTTTCCTGCGAATAACCGATATATTTAACGGGAGATGGTAAAACAGAAAAGATGAATATAATTTATTACTAGGGCTAGAATACAAACTGTGTTATATTTCTTTTTAGATTTCAATATTTATAGCACAAAATAAACTGAAAGTCAAGTCGTTAGTCAAATTTTATATCCCTATTTACTACCATGGCCGAGTGTTCGTACCTTGACTTTGTTGATAAATTCAGCAGCATCCCGAAACTCAGGCTTCCTTCGTTGAGTTTGATCCTTCGGGAATGTTATCTTATAGCCCGGCGGCAAGAACTTATTGAAACCCAAAAGCAGGTCTTTGTGTTCCTTAAAGAGTTGACTCACCTTTGATATGACATCATTGTAAGTAGAACGAAGTCTGCAATTAAAACACAATTAAAATTTTCAACTTCTCATAAGTCATAAGACTATAATGCGGACAGAAATTGAACAAATAAAAGAGGAAAATTAATGTTTAACATATAGAAAATACCTTGCAAGTCTCAAGTCCTTCAAGAGCTTGGTAATTTTATCATATATTTCACGATTATCAGGAAACCTATTCAGCACAATTTGGAGGTACTCACGTATATCCCTTGTAGATTGTCTCTTTATGATCATGATTTGAAATTTCCTAGAATTAATTATTTAGAGACAAAGTATAACAATGTAAAATAATCTCAAACCACAATAAACTAATTTGAAATGTATATACTATATATTCAAATAATCAAATTCGAATTCCATCCCCAAACAAACATAAACAATCACGCAGCGCAGTTAGTAACAGGTACAGTGAAGAATAATAGGGAATATTGCAATGAATATCAAGACCACAAACAAGAGAATTTGAACAAGCCTAGTCCAGATATTATTTTACAATATGAACATAAGACGTTGGAACAATTACCACAGAATGAGAGAAATGAAAACTATAGAACCACATCATACACCTATCAAATCTTAAACGAGGCCTAAGTCATCATCCAGAGGAAAAGGTTTCTCCTTACCTCACACAGCACCCAGACAGGTTTTGAACAATTCCCACAAAAGTAGACAAGAATATTTAATGGTTTAAAATTATATTACATCGCATTTATATAGAAATGTGGAATACACAAAAAAAAATCATTTTTCTAAGGTAATAATGGAAATAAATCTTTTATTTCTTTCCTTTTATTTGACTAAAACAATTCATGCATAGAAAATATATCATAACATATACAGCCAACACTTATATTTATAAAAGTTTCAAAATTTAAATTGATCTCTTCTATATCTTTTGATACTATATAGGTGGATATCATAATTTCTTCCTTAGTTAACGATTTAAACCTCTATTTCTTTGTTTTTTCTTTTTCTTTTGAGAAAGATTTAAACCTCTCTTTCTCTATTAAAATGATACAATCCTTATATATAAACTAGGCCTGGGACTTATTATCCAAGATTCGGATCCGATTCAAAATCCGCTCGGGATCTGCTCCGAAAATAGGATATCCGGAGTGCCCGGATCCGAATTCGTATAGTAAAATCTTGGATCCGTCAAAACCTGATCCGGATATTTTAATTTTTAGATTAGATATTCGGATTCGGATCCGTGTTTTAAACCTCTCTTTCTCTGTTAAAAAGGTACAATCCTCATATATACACTAACTCTTTGTACTGTCTCAGTCGAACACAAAAGTCATGATCAAATGGTTAGTTTTCTTGGAGTCTTTGAAAACTCTCTAATTATCTCATATATTAAGAGAAACGCTAAAAACCAAAACGTTAATTAATAATTTAGATGTATAATTATGAACATTGTTTAAGAACGTATTAATTTACTGATAAATTGATATTTATTTGATTTTCAAAACATTCAAATGAAAAATTAAAGAACAAGGAAAAAAAATATTGAATAATATAAATATGTTATTTCACACCTGATTTTTATGATTTATTCCCCAAGGATTCTGTAATCACAACAGTCCAGCGGTTAGAGCTAAATTTGATTTCATTCCACTCACTCAATCATAAAAAGCTATACTTACTCTTAGTATCGATGCCAGACAGTAATCCAGGAAAAACAATATTGAATAATATAAATAAGTTATTTCACACCTGATTTTTATGAAATATTCTCCCAGGATTCTGTAATCACAACAGTCCAGTGGTTAAAGCTAAATTTGATTTCACTCCACTCACTCAATCATAAAAAGCTATACTTACTCTTAGTATCGATGCCAGAGATGTATAATTATGAAAATTGTTTAAGAACGTATTAGTTTACTGACAAATTGATATTTATTTGATTTTGAAAACATTCAAATGAAAAAATAAAGAAAAAGGAAAAACAATATTATTCAATATTGTTTTCCAAGCCCAATCGAAATACATAGCATAAATTAGATGAAACTAAAGCGATACATTAGGTTTATCTTTCATGTGTCTTTTCACGAAGCTTCAAGATGAAGCATCAAGGCCATGTCTCTCACACGTGTTGCTCATACAATCACCAGTAACCACAGCCGTCAGGAAGCGTCACCGTCGCGTAATCACTCTTCGATCTCCTCCTCTCAGCCGCAGCAGAGATTAACAGCCTCACCAAAGGGCGTAGATGCTTCAGTCACCGACACCAAAGCTCCTAACTTTTGATCCAACTGTTTTTTTTTAATCAGAGTTTCTAATAACTTTCAGATGATAACGCTGGGAAGCTCAGATGCCTCAATGGAAGATCTTTTGTCAGACCACCTACAATATAGAGAAGCTGCCAACATTTTCTAAAATCTCCAATAGAGACATCCGAGAGTAATCCATTATCACATCATCCTTTTATCAATGATACTTCACTCATAGTCGATAACTTAGGCTCCTTATCAGAAAAAAGTGAAGATTGATTCCCATAAAAAGGGTTAAGTGCAAATCTGAAAAGAAGTAAAAAGATCTGATACAAACAAACAGGATATAATAAAGTTCTTCGAAAGCAGGAGAGAAGATTATTATAACTAAAGCTTGGAGATAGAAGAAGATCATTAAGAGAAGCTCCACCTTGAGACAATTACACAACAAAATCGCCTATGGCGAAGAGAAATTCGCCTTATGCGAAACAATAGATCGATCCTAGGACCGAAAATATATTACAAGCAAAAGATTTAATCAACATCTTCCTCTAAGATCGAGATAAAGGTTTGGTAAGAAGAAGAAGTTGAGAGAGAAAGAACCTTAAAAATTATATATATTCTAAAATAGAAAAATCTAAAAATAATTTTTTTGTTAATTACTAATCCTATAAATTAATAAAATATTATAATTCAATATTATTAATTTATAGAGTTTTTACTCTTCACTGTATTGTATATGGTGGAAGCAAAATTCAGTACATAAGGGGACACTGCGAAAACAAAAAAAAAAGGTATTTAGGAAGTTAACCTATTGACGGCTCTTTAATAGATTATGGTAATTGTGTTAATGCGTATTCCCATTTATGTTCAGTTGACTGATTGACTCAAAAAAATTTAGATCAAGTTCATGAATTGTGTAGGCATATCAACAACAATTTGAACTATATGCACATATTAAATGATGTCATAATAACTGAACTTGAACAAAAAAGACACCAATGTATACCCTCTAATACAAACCAACGTAAAGTTGTAAACAACATTATACGGATGAAGGACCAAAGAAGAAGATCAATATACAAAAAGTTACTATATATGTATATCCATATAATTTACAGTTAAAGTAGAAATAATAGCACTTGTAAGTTAGATACATGATCATATTAAAATTCTACCAGATAAAAGAATTGTCCAAATAAAATACATATGAAAAAAATTACTGAAACACTAGATAAGGATTAAAATTTTCTTTTATAAGTTCATCCATATATATTGTCCATAATATGAAACTCAAACGATGAAAAGTAGCTGAAATGAGTGTTGGTTTTGTGTTAAACGATGAAAAATAAGAAAAATGAATGATAAGTTTTGTATTGATTATAACTTATTATCCTAGCTTATTTCAACTGCAATCTCAATCTTCTCTATAGTATTATCATCTATAGCGAGCTGGGAGAAAAGCTGCAAAATCCATACGCAAATCCTGGTGGTCTCGGAGGACATACAACACCTGCAAATAGGTAATCATTTCTTTAACAAAATAAAGGTAAAATCATCAAACCCAATACATGAACACTAGAGAAGAAACAAGTATTAATATTATACACGTATTAATAGTTTTTTTATGATAGTGCTGAAACACACACACACACACGCACACACACATATATATATATATAAACATACCTCATGATGGACCTCAGTAAGACTCTTCTTATTTTCTCGGAACATTCGAAATATCTCTAACAAGGTCCACTGCGACAGGGACCATACGGATCTTGGAGAAGGAAGGGAGAAGAGCATTTGTGGGAAGGGAGCTCGACAGCAAAGGGAACAAACGCTGCCGACCGCCGAAAAATCTCAAATCTAGATTTGTTTTGTTTTGTTTCGGAGAGAAAAGGAGAGAGAGAAAAGTGTGACCGTCTTAATATCTCCGTTCTGCAATCGTATAGTTGTCTCACATTAGAAAGGTTAAGTGAGGAAAGAGCTCACTATCAATGAATCAAAAGAATATAGAACCAAAGATCAATTAGTGAAATGTAAAAGAGAAATCAATTAGCCCAAGATTTTTTTTTGTGAGTATACTTCGAACCACCCAAACTTTACTGATAGTTAACTGGTCAACTAGAACTCTAGAGTATCAGCGTCTATCCGAGTACCACCAGCCATTGTAGTTTGGGTGGTGGTACTCAAATTTTTTTTACCTGGGACATAAGTCAAATTCATTTAAACATTAAACCAAATTAAAACAAATAATGATTTTATATAAAAAAATATGACAAATATGTGTGCATGCTGAGGTTCGAGCTCGGGAAAGGGGGGTCACTGGGTTCAAACTATAACCAACTGAGCCAATATCCAATACGTAAACAAGCTTACAAATTAATGCTTTTTTTTTAACATGTGTCAATTGCACCCCCACCTTTCTATTTAGGTCCGCCTCTGCCACCAGCCATTGTAGTCAACATAACCCATTGCATGTTCTATGGAGACTAGTAAAATTTATTTTGCATGTAATTTTATACTGCTTCCCTCGGTTTCAATTTATTTGATGTTCTAAGAAAATTACAAATTAAGTGATGTTTTCACTATTTTAGATAAAAATTGAATATACTTTGACATTTATAACCAATTACGTATCTTGTTATTGGTTAGATTAAATTTATTTAATGATATTTCTATATAACCAAAATAAATTTTATAAAAATTGGCATTTTTAAAATTTTGTGCATTAATCTTAAACACCAAGTAAAATGAAACAAATAAAGTAAAAATTATTTTTAAATGACCTAATCATCTATACAATCAAAATGCACTTAAATTGAGCGTCTTATGTGTAGTGTACATGCATCAATAATAAACTGAGACTATAGTTCAATCAGTTTATACCAAGTACAATGAAACAAAAAGAGTAATTACAAAAACAAAAGAAAAGGAAAACAAAAAGAGTTATTATTATATTAAAACTTACTTTTTAGAGGAATTAAATTGTAAATATAACATAGTAGGAATATATTGAAGTACATCATATCATCTGAAGAGTGAAGCTACATGTTTTTTTTTTAAACTAAGTGAAGCTACATGTTGCATTGCAAATTTTCAGTGCTCGCTTTTTAACACGAAAAAGTGATCGCCTCGAATATTTTTCGCGATTCCGATTAACAATGATTAGATTTGGAATAGTTCAATCAAAGTGAGGAAAACATGTCTATCTCTTCTTAGTGAATCTAACATTGACACGCAGTTGCTTATAGAACCAGTAATTCCTAGAAAGCATTGCATTTGAATATTTAACTATACTCGTTTCTAACGATATCTGTCACTTATCAAAGATAATTAATAAGTAAATAAGAAACATCTATCATATATATTATTTTATATGGTTATACATGTAAATGAGTAGTTAGTTAGAGTAGTGAGAGTAGTAATTAACAAGTGTATATATAGTTCACACTGTACACACATTATTCTTGAGTGAAGATATTTCCATATTATTTTGCTTCTGTTATGGTATCAGAGCGCGTGAGCTGAGCTCACCGCCTTTCTCGATCCAAACCTCCGATCATCGTCTTCAACTTCGTTTTCCATTCATCATCTCCGTTCTCACCGATCCACTTCATCCATCATCTCATCCGATCGATTTCACTCATTATCTCGATCGATCCTTCGATTCACCTTCTGCGTTTTCTCTGATTCAGATTCATCTTCTTCTTCTTCACCTCGATTGCTGATCTCTCTTCTCCCGGCTCTCACCATGGGAAAAAAAAGTGCAACTCAAAGTATCGTAGCTCCACTCCGGAGCTCGACTCTCCAGCTTCCGATCTTCGTCGTGAAGCTTCTGGATCTTCTAATCGAGTTGTCAATCAACCAGATCTGGCCGTTCCAGCTGTGATTCGCTCGACTAAACCGTTTGAGGTATCTAACTCTCCCGATAATATGCATAGTCCTTATCATCTTCATAGTTCGGATCATCCTGGCTTAGTCTTGACTACGGAAGCTTTAGATGGAACGAACTATAGTATTTGGACTATTGCTATGACCACTAGCTTAGAGGCTAAGAATAAGCTAGGTTTCATTGATGGATCCATTGCTATGCCGGTTGAGACTGATCCTTTCCACAAGATTTGGTGCCGTTGCAACAGTATGGTCAAGTCGTGGCTGCTTAACAGTGTTTCGAAGAAAATCTACACGAGTATTCTTTACTTCAAAGCAGCTTCTGACATCTGGAATGATCTTCACACTCGTTTCCACAAGTCAAACCTTCCACGACTATACAAACTTCGACATCAACTTCATTCTCTCCGCCAAGGCAGCATGGATCTCTCTTCATATCATACCAAAAAACAATCACTGTGGGAAGAACTCAACAGCCTCAACGCTCCAGCTCGTACTATTGAAGGTCTTATGGCACAAAATGAGAGTAACAGAGTCATTGATTTTCTCATGGGACTCAATGATAGTTATGATCATGTTCGTAGCCAAATTATCATGAAGAAGTCTCTGCCTACTTTGTCTGAGGTCTACAACATTCTTGATCAAGAAGATAGTCAGCGTTCTGCAAAAACATTTTCTCAGACTCCTGTTGATGCTAGCACTTTCCAACTCTCGGCTTATGGACGACCTCGTCTAGTTTGCACGCATTGCAAAGGCGTTGGCCATGTTGTTGATCGTTGCTACAAGATCCACGGTTATCCACCAGAACTTAAAGCACGAGGCAAAATTTATCCCTCGAAGAACACTTCTTCTTCTCAACAAGGCCAACCTCTGCGAATGCTCTTCTCTCTGAGCTTCCTCACGAGAAACAGTCATCTTTGACATCTCCAATACCTTCTTCTCTCAGCTCAGAACAACTGCAACAGTTCATCGCGTACTTTAGTGCTCCACTCCAAGATCAGAGTCTTACATCAACATCAAACGGCCTTCTTCCTTCTCCTTCAGCTGTGCCAGAGGCTTGCAAAGCGACTGGTACGTTCCTACCCTATACTTTTTCTCTCATTGGCATGCCTTCAGCTCTCTCTTCCGGAAATGCTTTAGTTTCAAGTGACTCATGGGTAATAGATTCAGGGGCTACGCATCATGTCTGTCATAATAGGTCCTTATTCACCACCATTAAACCCCTCCTAAACACCTTTGTTACTTTACCAACTGGTAACTTAGTGAGCATTATTGGTTTAGGTCCTATTACTCTTAGCGATAATATCACTTTGCAAAACGTGTTATTCATTCCTCAATTTCGTTTTAATCTGCTCAGTGTTAGTTCCTTTACTAAAGAGATAGAGTCAATGGTTGGTTTCACTTCTCATCATTGTTTTATACAGGATCTTACACGGGCATTGATGATTGGCAAGGGTACACAAATTTACAACCTATATGTTCTTGATTCAGGTTCTTTGATTCCTGTTCCTCTACAAAATAATTCAAACAATGTAGTTTGTGCTTCTGTTATAGACAATCATACTTGGCATTCTCTGCTAGGTCATCCTGCTATGGATAAGATAGATAGCTTGTCTAGGCTTTTATCTTTGAATAAGAATAAGAAAACTGAACCTTTCATTGTGCAATTTGTCATCATGCTAAACAAAAGCGTCTTTCTTTCCCTTTTGATAATCATATTAGTGATGATTGTTTTGATTTGATTCACATTGACGTATGGGGTCTGTTTTCTGTTCAAACTCATGAAGGATATAAATATTTCTTAACCATTATAGATGATCATAGTCGTGCTACTTGGATTTACATGTTAAAAGCTACGTTTGATGTCTTGAATGTCTTCCCTGTTTTCATCAAAATGATAGAAACGCAATTTGGTAAAACAATTAAGTCTGTTAGGACTGATAATGCTCTTGAGTTATCTTTTGCTGCTCTTTTCAAAGAAAAAGGAATCATTTCTTTTCATTCTTGTCCTGAAACCCCTCAACAGAATTCTGTTGTTGAAAGAAAATATCAACACATTCTAAATGTTGCTATAGCCCTATTATTTCAATCCAATATACCTTTAGTTTACTGGGGGGAATGCATTATGTCAGCAGTTTTTCTTATAAATTGGATACCTTCTCATGTCCTTAATAACAAATCTCTTTATCAAATCCTTATGAACAAGCTACCCGATTATCATTCTCTTAGAAGTTTTGGTTGTCTCTGTTATAAAAGTACATCACCCAAAGGTAGAACCAAATTTGATCCTAGAGCCAAAGCCTGTATTTTTCTAGGTTATCCTATAGGTTACAAAGGTTATAGGCTCCTTGATCTTGAAACTAATGGCATTTCCATTTCCCGGCATGTCATATTCCATGAAACAATTTTTCCTTTTGCGGATTCTTCAATTTCCGACACCGCAAAAGCTTTCTTTTCTCGTCTTGCACATCCTGATGACTCGGTACCTTCTGTACCTTCATCCTCTGGTGAATCATCAAACCCTGCTCCTTCACCTTCTGATGTAGGTTTGCCTTCTGCAACTACATCTCGTCTGAAAAAGAAGCATCTTACTTGCAAGACTATTTGTGCAATTCTGTTCATTCTCTTTATCCTCTCTCAAATTTTCTATCTTATCATAAACTCTCTCCATCTCATTTTTCTTTTATAAACTCCTCTGTTCTTACCACACCTTCCACTTTTAAAGAAGCGAAGAAGTCTGAATTCTGGTGTATGGCTGTGGACGACGAATTGACTCTTTAGAAAACCTTGATACTTGGTCAGTTTGTTCTCTGCCTGATGGTAAGTCTACTATTGGATGTCGTTGGCTTTTCAAGCTTAAGCTCAATGCTGATGGAACCGTAGAACGTCATAAAGGGCGAGTTGTGGCAAAAGTTTACACGCAACAAGAGGGAGTCGATTTCGTTGATACCTTTTCCCCAGTTGCTAAAATGGTTACTGTCAAGATGTTGTTTGTTTTGGCAGCTAAGAAGAAACGGTTCCTCCATCAGCTTGATATATCCAGTGCTTTTCTTAACGGTGACCTTTCCGAAGAGATTTACATGGATTTTCCAGAACGCTATGCAGAGAGAAAGGGGGATAATCTTCCACCAAACGCAGTTCTTCGACTCAAGAAATCCATTTACGGTCTTAAACAGGCTTCGCGTCAATGGTTCCTGAAGTTCTCCTCTACTCTGCTTAATATGGGTTTTGAGAAGATCAACGGTGATCATACTTTGTTCTGGTCTCGGTCTGCGGGAGTTTTTCTCATGATTTTAGTCTATGTAGACGATATTCTCATTGCCAGCAACTCTGAGCCATCTGTGACTTCTCTGATTCGACAGCTTTCTTCCTGTTTCAAGCTTCGTGATCTTGGTCAACCAAAATACTTTCTTGGTCTTGAAATAGCTCGCTCAGCTTCTGGAATTTCTATCTGCCAGCACAAGTATATTCTTGAACTTCTCACCAATGCTGGTTTACTTGAGTGTCGACCTTCTTCTATTCCAATGGATCCAAGCATTAAACTCTCGGCTGAAGATGGTGATCTTCTTCCTGATACTGAATCCTATCGACGCCTTGTTGGCAAACTGCTTTATCTTACCATCACGCTTGCTGATATCTGCTTTGCTGTTCACAAACTATGTCAATATTCCTCAGCTCCGCGTGTTCCTCTTTTCAAAGCAACTCTCAATATTCTTCATTATCTCAAAGGCACTATTGGTCACAGTCTCTTATACCTTGTTGATGATGACTTTCAGGTTAAAGCGTTTTGTGATTCAGATTGGTCAAACTGTCCTGATTCTCGTCGATCTATCTTTGGTTTTTGCATCTTTATTGGCAACTCTCTAGTCTCTTGGAAGTCCAAGAAGCAAGACGTTATTTCACATTCTTCAGCTGAGGCTGAATATAGATCGATGGCTTATACTTCTAAAGAGATTATGTGGATCTCGCGCATGGTTAATGACTTGCATGTTGCTCCTCCGACTGTTCCAGTCCTATACTGTGATAGCACCACGGCTTTGCACATTGCGAAGAACCCCATCTTCCACGAGCGTACAAAACACATTGAACGTGATTGTCATTCCATCCGTGAGAAGATTATCGCTGGTCAGCTCAAGACATTGCACGTACGCTCCGAGAACCAGCTTGATGATCCTTTCACCAAAGCTCTCTATCCTACTCTATTCCATAAGCTCATGTCCAAATTGAGTGTTCACAGTCTTCTAACGCTATTTTGAGGGGGATTATCAAATATATTATTGTATATGGTTATACATGTAAATGAGTAGTTAGTTAGAGTAATGAGAGTAGTAATTAACAAGTGTATATATAGTTCACACTGTACACATTATTCTTGAATGAAGATATTTCCATATTATTCTGTTTCTGTTAACATCAAATGAAAATTCAATGGTCTTTGTTTTAAAGTATATACATTGAACGGTCTAGCTTCTCTCTCTTTTTTTTCTTGTTGTTTGGCTGCAAAAATGTTGGTTTAAATCTCATGTGTAGCCCTTTCTCAAAAAAAAAAAATGATGGTTGATCGAGAAATTATATTAGTAATATTTTCCGAAACTTTATACACTTGCCGACAAATAAAACCTTCATCCTCTAGCGTCTCTCGTAACTTGCACTACCATTTCATAGCTACTCACAAAAGTCCACGAGCCTTACCATTGGCCACAATAATTAAAATACGTATGTACATGTTATTTATATGCGTAGCGAGTCTAGCGACAACAAATCCATGTGGATACAAGTATACAACATACATACGATGATATACATGAACGGTCGATAAATGGCCACGCTTGAACTAATTGGTCGAAACAATTACCGTAAAAGCTTGAAAGTATCGATTGGGAAAGCTAGTAAGATTTATACATTCGGTTAGAGTTTATATTTTTTATTATACAATTTTTTTAATGAGTGTGAGATTTTGAGAACTTTCAGTCTATTGGCAATAGAAACATCTACCAATCAGTATTTATCAAAAGATAAAATGTTTTGGATATAATGAATGTTCCTACAGTTTAGTGGTGTGAGTCTACTCTGAACCCATGATCCTTAGCTTCCTACAGTTTGCATACATGGGCAGATCTAGGGACACTTGGAGCGGAGAAGCACTATAATAAATTCATTGAATTTAAGCTAATTATACTGAATAAATTAAAGTTTTGTACTAATTACTTCGAGAAAATTAAATTTTAGTTGGGGGCACGTGACCCAGTAAGCCACAACATGCGTCCGCTCCTGTTTGCATACCAGTATACCACTAAATCATTCATGTGTATAGTTAGCCAATATGTAATTTGGATTACATGATTTCCAGATTGGCTATGGTTTATCATAGTTTACTTTGGGTTAATATTATATATTATTTTCAAAATAAATATTGTCTTTATAAAAATATTGTTATCTTTATAATTTTATGGGTAATATTCTTCTAATAAGATAGCGATTAACTTAACTTTAACATAGTTGACTCTTAATTTCAACAAAAATAGATATATTCTTTTGCTCAGATTAAATTCATCAGCTGAAAAAATAATACATGTAAACAATATTATTATTTTTACCAAATACTAGAAATAAACCTTTTGTCAAACCTTAAACTATTAAAGAACGAAAACAAGCCACGTCTGATTTTTAAAGTTATACATCATATTAAAAAGAAAAATAAAAATACACAAAATATTATAACATTTTTGGGGATTAAAAATATATAAAATTTTGCTTTGAGTTGTACTTGACCCGGTTCGCCAATTTAACCGCTGATTCACGGATTTTAGTCTAGGTTTTTCTAGGTTTATCCGAACTCTTAACAATCTTAGTTAATGCCACTGGTGACATAGATATATAACTAAAACCACTATGTTTTGGTCCACTTAACCGAGCTTAGTCTATGTTGTTGATTGCATTTTTCCTCTTTGCGTCTTCTCCAACCACCTCTTCTAATCGCTTAGTCCAGTCAAATCATTCAACCGTTTGCTTGATTAGTAATCTTTTGCGGTTGATTAGTAACTGTTAGATGAATATTTTAAGTTAATATGACTGGAAAAATAGTATGTAATTTGTAAAGTCAATGAAAGATAGGTTTTCTTCCTTCGAGCCAATGAAAATAGAACTATTTTATAATTTACATAGAAAATAAATAAAATTATAAGATTATTTTGGACAGACAGAATCTTTTTGAGATTAAAAACACTGAACGGTCAAGGTTTTAATGGTTAGCTTAATACAGACATAAAAAGTAGAATCATCTGAACAGCTTCTGTCTCTTCTTTACCTTTGTGTTCCTCTCTCTCTCTCTCTCTCTCCCGATCTATCATCTGAACAGCTTCTGTCGCAAGAAAGATGTCACGCAGCTGCTCGCAGTGTGGAAACAACGGCCACAACTCTCGCACATGTCCGACGGAAACACCCCCCGCCGCCGCCGGAGGAGAGAAAGGAATCATGCTTTTCGGCGTCCGAGTCACGGAGGCTTCACCGTCCTCTTTCAGAAAAAGCGTCAGTATGAACAACCTATCTCAGTACGATCACAAGGCTCATGATTCAGACCCCGTCGATGATGGTGGTTACGCCTCAGACGACGTCGTTCACGCCTCAGTCAGAAACCGCGAGCGCAAGCGAGGTTCCGTTTAACTTAACCGTCTCTTCCGTTTATGAACAAAGATCTCATGTATGTTTCTTGATTCTTGATTTTAGGGACTCCATGGACAGAGGAGGAACATAGACTGTTCCTCACAGGACTGCATACGGTAGGGAAAGGAGACTGGAGGGGAATCTCTAGAAACTTCGTTAAGACACGAACACCGACACAAGTCGCGAGCCATGCTCAAAAGTACTTCCTCCGCCGTACAAACCAGAATCGCCGCCGTCGCAGATCCAGCCTCTTCGACATCACTCCCGACATACCTCTAGCATCTGTTGACGCGTCTTCGTCAAAGCTAGTCTGTCCGATCCCTCCGTCTCGTAAAATGGCTGACTTGAATCTCGACAAGGCGGCGCCGGAGATGTTTCCGTTGTCGATGAATCTTCCTTCATCTTCAAACGAACAGAAGGCACGTGGCTCACGTGCCTCGGTCTTTGAGACGATGTCGAATAGTGGGGATAGTATAATGGGAGTAGCTTGATGAAGAAGAAATTGTTTTTAAGAAAGAAAAGAATCGTTTGATTATATTATTAAGATTAAGATCTGATTATGATATAATGTGAGATTGGAGATGATTACTTTAGGCTAATTAGATACAAACTTTATCAGACTCAGCTAAGTTTTAATTATTGTGTACATGTTTTTTTAAGGAAGAAGGAAACGACTTGTCGTTTTTGTTGTTGTACTATGTCTGTTTTATGTGGTAAAACAGCAGGTAGTCTTTGTGTTGTTTTGGTCATGAAGACTTTTGTCTTTCATCGAAGTGTAGTTTGGGACAGACTACTAATTTTTTTGAGAGCATGGTTCTGACTTCTAATTTTTTTTTTTAAATAATATAAATATGTTTTCTGATCTCTGAATTAGAAAACATAAATTTAAAATTCTTTTAAATGTCAATAGTTTCTTAAATTTACGGTCGACCCTGCATAGAAAACATTTGTTTTAGCTTCAAATTTTATGTTATCAAATCGATTCCTCCAAGACTTAACTCTATCGCTCTCACTTTTACTCTCTTCTAATCGCTCGTTCGTGTGATGAAAGAAAGATAACAGAAAGTAAATGACACGATGATTTGGTTACCCAGTTCGGGATCCAATATGGATCCGGTACATCTGGGGCTTGACGGCACAAGCAACAATCTTCACTAATCACTCCAAGAAGAAATACAAGATCTATCGATCAAGAGACTTATACAACCATAAGCTCAAGAACTCTCAATCTCTTTCTCTCTCTGATTCTATGTAAAGTGTTAGCTCAATGATAGCTTTCACATAACAGACTTCTTCTTCTCTCATCAGCTATATAGATGAAACCGGTACGCTCTGATCAGAAGCCGACTCTGATAACCAACCCGGTTATCGTCTTCTTCTTTTCTTGTACCAAATGAATTACTAAACCAACTCCGGTTTAGCTCACTCCTATTGTTAGATGACACAAACCATAACAGTCTCCACCTTGTCACTAACAATATAAGTCTACCTCCTTATGCCGTCAAGCGTAGCTAGCTCCTTAGCACTTAGCTACTCCAAGCTCAGCCAATGCTAGCTCAAACTTGGAACTCGGAATTACCTTAGTCAACATATCCGCCGGGTTTGTCGAGGTATGGACCTTCTGTACATCTACCTCTCCTGTTTCGATCATCTCCCTTACAAAGCTCATCTTCAATGCAACATGTTTAGATACTGCAACATGTTTGGTTCTATCATGAAATGCATTATTCTTAGCCAAACAAATCGCACTCTGAGAATCACATCCAATGTAGACTTCTGACTGCTTGTAACCTAACTCATCTGTCAAACCTCTCAGCCACAACCCTTCTTTGATAGCTTCTACTAATGAGATGTACTCAGCCTCCGTCGTAGACAATGCAACCACAGGTTGTAGCCCTGACTTCCAACTAACTGTATTTCCTCCAACCATAAACACGTAGCCTGTAGTCGATCTTCTTCTATCCAAGTCACCACCAAAGTCTGAATCTGAAAAACCTTTCACCACAAACTTTCCCAGACCTTTCTTGAATACCAATCCCACATCTTGAGTTGCAACTAAGTAGCGTAGTATCCATTGAACTGCTTGCCAATGCTCCTTACTTGGATTACTCATGAATCTACTGACCAACCCTACTGCAAATGCAAGATCAGGACGAGTGCTGATCATCGCATACATGATGCTGCCAACCGCATTTGAGTAAGGGACCTCATCATCAGAACCTGCGGAGCCTTGCTCTCCATCTTCTAATGACTTGAGTTTAAACTGAGCACCAATAGGTATCGAGACTGGTTTAGCCTCAATCATCCTGAAGTTTTGAAGTACTTTCTTCAAGTAACCCGACTGTGACAGTTTCAGAACTCCACCTGTTCTGTTACGCTCAATATCCATTCCAAGGATTCTCTTTGCTGGTCCAAGATCCTTCATATCAAACTGTGTCTTAAGCATCTTCTTTACTTCATTGATATCTTCAATCTTCCTTGATACTAGCAGTATATCATCCACGTATAGTAATAAGTAAATATACTCATCGTCTTGTGTCTTCTTGAAGTAAACACACAGATCATATTCACTCTTCCCAAAACCATTCTTGATCATGAATTGATCAAAACACTTGTTCCACTGCCGTGGAGCCTGCTTAAGACCGTACAGCGACTTCACCAGTTTGCATACTTTATCCTCTTGTCCCTTCACAACGTACCCTTCCGGTTGATCCATATAGATGTCTTCATCTATATTGCCATGGAGAAAGGCTGTCTTCACGTCTAGTTGCTCTAACTCCAAGTCTTTATCTACTACAATAGACAGCATCAATCTGATAGACACATGCTTGACCACCGGTGCAAAAATCTCTTGGTAGTCTACACCTTCACGTTGAGAATAACCTTTGGCTACCAGTCTCGCTTTATGTCTCGGATCTTCTACTCCTGGTATACCCGGTTTTAGTTTATATAACCACCTGCATCCAATTGCCTTCTGTCCTTCAGGCAAATCACACAGGTACCATGTCTTGTTCTTATCCAACGATCCCATCTCTTCATCCATACCACCATTCCACTTCTTCCAGTCTCTGCACTTCACAGCTTCACTGTAGCTTCTAGGTTCCTCAATCTCAAGTTCCTCTGCGACAGACAACGCGAACGCTGTCGCAGAATCTTCCGAATATCTTGCAGGCTTGACAATCTCTCTTCTGATCCTGTCTCTAGCAAGCTGATAGTCTCTCAAGTCCACTGAGCTTCCTGTATCAGCATTATCAGATTCTGACCTTTGTTGACTGACTCCACCTGCTCCCTGAACCTCTGAGCTTTCTTGAGTCACTTCTTCAATTTCAATGGAACTCTTAGTCAGACCCTGAGTTGACGAACTTGCTCCACCTGCTTCTGAAGATTCATCCTTGAGATGCTCCTTATAGAGCAAATCTTCTCTGAACATTGCATTCCTGCTGATGATGCACTTCTGGTCTTGCAAAAGCCAAACCTTGTATCCTTTAACTCCAGTAGGATATCCAATGAATACTCCTTTAAGTGCTCGCGGCTTCAATTTTCCTTGATCTATGTGAACATAAACCAACGACCCAAATCTTCTGAGATGTCGGTAACCAGGGACCTTTCCCATCCACAATTCTTCAGGGATGTTAAGATCATTTGCAGATGATGGGGTGCGGTTGATGACATAAACTGCTGTTGCCACAGCTTCAGCCCAGAACTTCTCTTCCAGACCTGACTCATCCAACAAGCACCTCACCTTTTCCATGATGGTCCGATTCATGCGCTCTGCAACTCCGTTTTGCTGGGGGGTGTAAGCGCATGTCCTGTGTCTCTCAATACCATTTTTCTTACAAAAGACGTTAAAAGCATTATTGCAAAATTCAAGACCATTGTCAGTTCTAAGACACATAACTTTCTTATCCACTTGGTTCTCAACTAAGCATTTCCACTCACAGAACTTATCAAAAGCCTCATCCTTAGTTGCTAGAAAATAAACCCACACCTTCCTAGAATAGTCATCTATCAAGGATAGAAAATACTGCTTCCTAGAGATAGATAAGTGAACATGGGGAGAACCCCAAAGATCAGAATGGATATACCTGAGAACCTCTGAGCTATTGTGCTTACCAACATTAAAACTCAGACGCTTGTTCTTACCCATAACACAACTTTCGCAGAACTCCAGGTTGCTTATACTCTTATTGTCGAGGATTCCTTTTTCCACCAATACCTTTAGGTTCTTGATACTGGTGTGAGCTAGGCGACTATGCCAAAGAGCTGTATCGTCCTTTGATACTGCTGCATTTGCATTTTGCTTCACCGTGTCACCATCCAGGAGATAGAGACTGCCACAGAGAGTACCCTGTAGTGCAAGCCTCCCATTTTTGTAGAAACTTGTCTTGCCATTTCCACCTTCTTGTTTGAATCCCTGCACATCAAGTGAACTCACAGAAATCAAGTTTCTCTTGAGATCAGGGACATACCTGACATTTGTCAGCTTCTTGACAGTTCCTCCTTTTGCGTTGATCAAGATGGAACCAGTCCCTTGTACAGTGACTGCCCGATCATCAGCAAGTAATACACGTCCTCCAGTTGCTTCTATGAACTCACAGAACCATTCTCTCCTTGAGGTCATATGATACGAACAACCAGAATCTATGACCCAGTTTTCCCTTGGATCCTGGTCAGAGATAGTCAAAGCATCTATCTCCTGCATCTTATCAACCATCACAGCAGCCTCTCCATCATCTTCATTCTCCATTTTCCTTTTCCTAGCATAACAATCCTTCTTTACATGGCCCTCCTTTTTGCAGTACCAACAGGTCACTTTCGACCTTGACTTCGATCGAGATTTGTTCTGAGGTCCTCTTCCTCTCGAGTTGTCTCTACGTTCTGGTCTTCCACGGGTTACATAGGCTTCTCCTGACTTGTGTGTTGTACTTGATTCACGAACATCTTTCAGCTCAATCTCCTTTGATTTGGCTGCATTCGTGACATCCTCCAATGTAAGCGTGTCTCTGCCATACTTCAGTGTTTCCTTGAGTTGATTGTATTGCACCGGGAGTGAACTCAGAAGCAGAATAGCTTGAACTTCTTCTGAAACAGAAACATTCACACTGCTTAACCCAGAGACTAACTTCAAGAACTCATCAATATTTTCATCAATTGATTTTGACTCTATCATCTTAAATGTGTAAAACTTGTGTTGAAGATGAATCCTATTAGGAAGAGTTTTGGAATTATACAACCTTTCAAGCGCTGACCACATCGTTGCAGCCGTTGTATATTCCTCAAGCTTCCGCAACACATGATCTCCAAGGTTCAGGATGATCATGTTCATCGCCTTCTCAGCTTTTTCAGATCTCTCCTCTTCAAGCTTCTTGACCCGCTCCTTGAAGTCTTCTTGATCCTCATCTTTCTTTATCTCGACCTCAGATCCAGAAATTGCCGGAGCTTCGACTAACGCATCCTTGAGCCCAAGGATCGATAGGTGTGCCGTCATACGTTTCTTCCACATCGAGAAGTCTCCTTGACCGTCGAAGCACGCGATCTTGACCTTCGCCATCGATTCCGTCATTGCTGATCGCACTCAACCGTGCTCTGATACCACTTGTTATCAAATCGATTCCTCCAAGACTTAACTCTATCGCTCTCACTTTTACTCTCTTCTAATCGCTCGTTCGTGTGATGAAAGAAAGATAACAGAAAGTAAATGACACGATGATTTGGTTACCCAGTTCGGGATCCAATATGGATCCGGTACATCTGGGGCTTGACGGCACAAGCAACAATCTTCACTAATCACTCCAAGAAGAAATACAAGATCTATCGATCAAGAGACTTATACAACCATAAGCTCAAGAACTCTCAATCTCTTTCTCTCTCTGATTCTATGTAAAGTGTTAGCTCAATGATAGCTTTCACATAACAGACTTCTTCTTCTCTCATCAGCTATATAGATGAAACCGGTACGCTCTGATCAGAAGCCGACTCTGATAACCAACCCGGTTATCGTCTTCTTCTTTTCTTGTACCAAATGAATTACTAAACCAACTCCGGTTTAGCTCACTCCTATTGTTAGATGACACAAACCATAACATTTTATATGGCATGTGTAAAATCATTTGACCCCTAATCATCTAAAACAATATATATATATGACTCTTAAACCATAATTCTTTTTAGTACTATAAATTCATTTGGCCCTGCGTGTTAGTTTTTGATGCTTATAATAGATATATATATAATTTAATTATTGTTTCTTGAAAAGCTTAAATTGTTTAAGAATTTAATTATAGGAGTATCATTATTTCAAAAAAAAAAAGCTTAAATAGTTTGTTTATTTTGTCTAATATGAAGGTTAAATGCATCTGATATGCTTTTGTATCTTTGTTGGTAGACTTTTCCAGGTTTTTGCCGTCTTTTCGGCATGTGTGAGTTGATTTAACGTCACATTCATGAACTGAACACAGTTATTTTACTATTAGTACAATACGTAATTCATTTTATTATTTTGTTGACGTCATTTTATTTTATTGATTTATTAATTTACATGGCCTATACTAAAGTACTGTAAATATAAATTGATTTTGATAACCATATATAAATTAGATCATGATATAGATCTCCTGGTCAAAATCAGTAGTATACTCTGTTCGGAAGTACGTTACGCGTAACGCGTGTTGCCAATACATTCCCAATCAATGATTCAGAGATTATAATTTATATTACGTTGGTGGAATAAAGTTTATGGTGATTCAGAGATTATAATTTATATTACGTTGGTGGAATAAAGTTTATGATGATCTAGTGGTTCTATAATATGTTATCCATGTTAGGTGCAGAGATCAAACAACATTTAGGTCACTTACGTACCAATCTTTTTTCTTTATTTATTAAGTCAAGGGTGAAAGAGTTTTGCTATTATCTTGGGCGAAAAAGAGTTTCGATTCTTGGGCTAAAAGGAGTTCTATTGTCTTCTCCAAAAGGGTTTCACGATTACAGACATTTAGACATGGCAGCATTCAATTTGTGCTTATTAAAACTCAGTTTTAAGTTTTAGCGCTCATTTTTAATGATTTATGCATTAATATGAAAGCTTTAAACTGTATAATACCATTTCTAACTTTGAAGTTACAGTCTACTATTTGTTTTTCCTGATTTTATAAACTGATTTGGACAAAACCCCACAGCTACGAACGGCTGAACCTTGTAGTCGGACACTGTGACCGCATTTTAGAACAGTGGTAGAGGTAGCATAAAGTTAATCTCTTATAATAAGTTCAATATTATTTAGTCTCCGAAATATGAAATAGCTATAAAACAATTGTATTGGTTGATAGAGCCCAAAACTGTACTCCATCTGTTCCTAAATGTAGGATATTTTAAAGAATTTTGATGTTCCAATATATAAGATGTTTTCAATTTTCTAGGTAACTTTTTACTTTATTAAAAAACTGTGTAACCAATCATATTTGATAATATATTTTGTAGTTAGTTGAATAATATTCATTTATAGTTCTAATGATGTTTTCTAGATAAAAAGATGATTTTTTAATAAACGTGTTTATACCTAAACATTTTATATTTAGGAATAGAGGGAGTATATAATAGTTTTATCGATAGAAAAGATATGGGCCCAATCGGTGTCAGCCAAAAATTAAAGGTATTACTAGATTTTGATCCGTGCTTTCAAAGCACAGATTTGTCTTTTTTATCAAAAATATATAACATATTATATTTATAACATGTGTATTTATCAAAAGTGTTTTTTTTTTATATATGTGTAGTAGTTATTTTATATGTTTTAGGATGATAAGTATTGTGATATAAAAGCAATAATATATAATCGAATGCCAATTTATAATATATATATTATTGGATGCTAATTTATAACTTTTTAAATATAACCCAGGAATATTATTTGTACTATCAAATGTTGATTTTTAATTAGTTTTCGTTATTTGTAGGGTTTGTGTATTTTATGATTCTGCATTTAGAGTGTAGGCGGGTTTGTATAATAAAGATTGGATGGGTTTTGATTTATGTACTCCTAGAATCGATTTGATGGGCCTTTACTATACGTGTGATTGCTGAAATCGTTGGTTTAAAATGGTAGTTGTTTATTCGTTAATTATTTAGTGTTAACTTTATTTTTCAAAATCATAAAAAGGAAATGGCATTATCTTATAAATATATTGAAAAGCAGAGGCAGAATCATAAGAATTATAATATGGATTCTGCTTTAATAGTATAGATAGTTTAGATTCCCAAATACTCAACACAAAACAAAATTCAGCTACAGTCAGATACTCGTCTCTCTAGTTCCAATATCCACTACACTGAACCTAATCAAGCAATGTTAATCCTCACTAAAATGTTTCGAAAATATACCATACATTCTTAGGTGTTATTAAACGGTTAATAACATTGCACACAAACACAAGAAGGGTTAGAAACATCTTCAACACATATATTCAAAAGGGTTTCATCTGCTCACTCAGAAAAACAGTTTCAACATTTGTATCATTGTCTATTTTAAAAAGAAAGAGACATTCTCGTGTGTATAGAACAACAGCTTTAGGGGAATTTATATACTTGGGACTACTTTGTTCATATATAACAAATTGTTTATTGCCCATTGTACTTTATCTCTATTATAGTGAACGCCAACTTCATTGAAAATATGTCATCTTTTATAAACCTTTGAGTTTGATTGCTTGATCTTGAGCCTAACTACGTGATATTTTTTGCTGGAAAAAAAAGACAATGCACGAAATCAGCTAAAGTACGTAACATGAGTTTATAACATCATTCAGAATTTGAGAGAAAACGGCGTCGAACAAACAACCGGGAGTCGACAGCATTCTCTGCCTCTGGTGCAATATAAGACGATGAAACTTCTCCGACCCGGCTAACTCTCTGTTACACTCCTCATGATGCAATACAAGGCCCATCTTTTCCTTGGAAGTTTATATGCTTCTGAGATCAAACAAATCATCCACAGCAAACTAGCGAGTCTTAACCAACCGAAAAATCACATCCACTCTGATGCCTAGCTCGTTCCTCTAGACTTGGTTCGGCTATATTCAATTTTCTCACTCTCTGCTTAGTGCTTACATACTGATATTCTAATGACTTTTTTTATCCCACTTGTTTCTATTTTAGATTGATCTTGCAACACCTGTGTGTGTTTTTTATTTCAACTCAACGCTAACATGTTTCTGCTGTTATTGTAAGTTGAACATGTTGTCCCGGTAAGGGGAAAAAAGATAAATAATATAGTTAAAAGGTTTTGCATTGCAAAGAAAAAGGTTTGAGAAATAGATTTGGTTTTGTGGAAACTAATTTGAAATTATTCGTTACTTTACAAACTTATTTATCATAAATGTTTTTTTTAACTAATTTGCTGCATTAAAATAAATGTAACCAATATGGTTTTTAAGACAATATAAAGTTTTACAAGTTTGATAGAAGATCATAGAGTGAGTACAAAGCTTTGCAAGATTAAGATAGCCTAATATGAGATTAAGCTAGAGATATCATACATGTTATGACGAGTATTAAAATAATCCGTTATTATACATAATATGGTTTTGTCTATACCGTGTGCATGATGATCTTAAAAAAGTTCAACAAATTGGCCGTTGTTGGACAATGTTGAAGTCCACACACAAATAGAAAATCCAGGAATATATAGGAATGCTATAAACGAAAACGGTCATTTTACATAACCAAGCTTGTGCACAAATTATTTTTACTAATATATGGTTTATGATTATATATTATCTAAAATGAACATGTAAATGCCATTTCTGGTTACTTCGACCAGAAGCTTTTGAGTGACACTATGGCATAAGATTCTCTGGACAGTTATACAGTTACCCTTTACGAAAGATAGTGTGGAAGTGGGATTTATTTACAATTAACTTTGATCGATGAGATTAATTATGTACCATATGCTCTATTGACTATGGGCCTATAAAAGCATGTCTAACGGCCGTAAACTAGTGGAGTTATAAGTTAATAAAAAAATTAAAAAAATGAAATAGTACAAAATAAAGAAACTATCGATTCTTCAAAAACAATTTTTTAGGACATGTATACATCTTTTGAGACAAGTGTCATTCCGCAAATGATCAGATTTAAATAAAAATTTAAATTTAAACAAAAACTAAAAATACATAAAAATGTTATTCTTTTATCATTAAATTTTTCATTTAAGATATTCTATGGCTGGAGATACTCTAATATATATATACTGGAATAAATTACGGCTGCTATGTGACACTGATATAAATATATTCTCAACGAACAATTTTTAATCGTGTGTCCAGTCAATCTTGTCATTCTCATCATTATTTCAGCATACTTTAATATATGCATCTAACTTAAGATACATAAAGAATGGTTTAGGTGGCTAACGCATATATGTTTGGCTAGTGTAAAATATTGCTAACTTTTCGTCAGATCAAAAAATTAGTATTCGAAGTTTTTCTTAACTGAAAAACTCTTAGACTGATGTCTATATTGGTGTCTTCACGTCCGAAAAATGCGCAACAAAGAATCAATTTCTTTTATAATATATATATATTATGTATATTGTTATAATTGATATGTTATATACAATATGTTTCCTTTTGAAATAACATATAGTATTTAATTACTATGTATACATAAGAGATATGGTGAAGAATATAAGGCTGAAAGAACTAAGGTAAATAAGAGTTTTAAGAGACGGTTTTTAGTTTTTTTTAGTTAAATTTAAGAAACGGTTCTTATATTACGCTAAAAACCTCATTCTAAGAACTCTGCAATAAACATGGCATTATTATCCAATCAATAATTAATAGAAAAGTATCTAGAATAGTACATAGAAGATGCAAATGCTCTCCAAATGTTTTCTATCCAATGTTTTCATAAAAATTTTGATAGATATTTACATTTAAAATATATAAAACTTTTAAAATAAATAAATTATATTTTTGGTTAATAATATCAAAAAATTATATTAGGATGCAAAAATAAAAATTTTATTTTTCAAAAAACGAAATAAATCAATATATTTTACTTTTATAAATAACATTATTTTACATTTAAAATATAAATTAAATATATAATTAATTATGATTTATTATTGTAAATGTAAATATATCTAATTATTTAGAAGTAAAAAAATTATATATCATATATAAATTTTTTATAATAGTTTTGTATATGAATCATGTACTACTCTACAAATAACTTTATTAAATAGATTTGCGAGAGTATAACAACTTTCTTAGTATACATCCTTTTTAACATATTGCTACTATTTTGTCATCAGTTGTACCAATCAAAGCCTATGTATAGGTGTAAACTTTGAGGCACACACGAGTATCCAATCAATTAATTAAAATTATGAATTGAATATATGTATTTGTCTATAATTCTTAGTTACTTATAAAATATTGTTATTGATTTTTGTTTCAAATATGTTGTGACTAGTTTTAGAAAAAGTACTAAAAAATATTATATTTTAAAAAGTATCATTTAATATATGAATTCAACTAATTATAGAAAGCTCTACAAAATTTATTTGGTTATATAATATCCTATAAATGCAAAAATTGCATTGAAACGTTAAAATTACTAATATTTGGAAATAAAATTTTCTCTAAAAGTACTTATATTATAGAAGAGAGGGAGTATATACATTAGGGTGTGGATGGCTTTTGTGCTCACGTTTTGGATATGGAAGGGATGAACTGTACGTGAGAAAAGTACGAGGCAACTCCTTGGCACGTGCAGTACCGTATGAGTATATTAGAGCATGATTAACCCGAGTTCTTAATTTAAAATTTGACATTTTATTATTTTCTATTTTTTTATACTTTTCGGTTAAAAACCGGTTCTTAACTTTTAACTAAGAAAAGTTAAGAAACAGTTCTTAGCCGAAGCTAAGAACCCCACCCTAAGAGTCCGGGCTAATCATGGTTTTAGTTTTGTGAATAAAACAAAACTGCGTGAAAATATACGAATCAACCGGCTCTTGAACACAACCGGGGTTGGCCTAATGGTTTCGTGATTTTTTTTTTTTTGATAAGTATGTGAATTTCATTACCAAAGATAATGATACTAGAGATATATTCCGAGCTTGAAGATCAAAACCTTATACATCTAGGATTAGCTAATTAAAGCAAGGCTCTTAGGATTATGTGAATTTCGTGAAATTTCTACTCTTGTTCGATTTCTGTTGTGTGGGGGATTAAGCAATCAGTTTTCTTTTTCTGGCCTTCGGGATTAGTTGATTCTATAACGGTCAGGATAATGTGGGTTATTAAAAAAAATACACGAATTAAATTTAAAAAACTCAAATACTTACATACGTATCCCCAACCTTCTCATGCACATAAAGCTAAGGCTGCTAAATATATTCCATCCATGTTACGTTTCATACCAGCTGTTCCATATACCATTCTTTCCTTTTCTCAATTGTAAAAAGAAAAATTCTCTAATATAAGAGTAATGTGTTTAATGTGTAATATATCTCTGGCATATCAAGATTTGGGATTAAAAAAAGTCGACATAAAAATACGGATTCATGCTTAAAGATAACATTAAAAAAACGTCTCACAGGAAAATATAAAGATTCATACAAGAAATCATTTGTCTCTCTATGCTAATGTTTCGAGTAAAGTTAACAATACCAAACAGAATAAAAACCATCGAACCTATAAAACACCAACCATCCTAACTCATCTAAGTGATAAGACTCTCTTTCTCTTGTTTTTCCTCGTTCTTCTTTGTTCTCAATAGTTTAAATTTAAGAAAATCGAATAAACCCCTACTAATTTGATCCATGTTGATTTATGTTCTTATTTCAACAAACCAACGAAGATAGGACCCCAAAAAAGCTTACAAGGAGAGAAACCATGCGAAATCTCCAAACCCTTTGTCTCCCGCTGTTGTTTCGTACACTATTTATGGTTGGTTTCGTCACTCTTCTTATGATCGATGTGTTTGTATTACAAAACAATAACGAAGTCGACAAAACAAAAGAGATTACTACTGCCGCAACGATGAACAATTCCATTATACATGCTAAGGGTGTAAAAGAAGATCTTGTTGATGGATCAAAACATGGTGATCTTAGCTACGTTGCAAGCAAAAGAAAAGTTCCTCGTGGACCCGATCCTATACACAACAGGTTCTTTACTGGTTTCTTGTTTCAGTTATCTCTTCCAATCAACAAATCCTTCCATGTCTATGTATGCTGTTAGTTTCAGCAATATATGGCATAGCTAATGATAAATATGTTGCTGAGATGGATTAACAACGTCGTGGGATTAATATACTAAGCAAGCTAATTAACTTATTTGTTGTTGATGTATCTGTTTATATGCAGATTATTTATACGAATTTTTTGGCCACCATGTACATTACGTACGTCTAGAATAGTTTTACTATAAATAAATATAAATATAATTGGTTTCTTTTAGCTAACACAGATTCGGTAAGACATATCACAGAGGCTCGCAAAAGGCTGTCTGCTAGCTTTATTCAGTCTCGTTTTTAATTACTCTATAAGATGGCTTCTTTTAATAACTTTATTTTTCCTTTACGGAAGCTTTAAATACCATCTTTCCCTCTCATTTTTCTTCACCTCATTTCTTAGTTATATATATAGATATATACCCCTTAAGATCTCAGTTGATTATTTTTAAAATAAAAGCGTTTACTATGAATTCCATACATGGCCTTAAGAATATAAATGTACACACATATAGATATAAAATACAAGTGTTTACAATGAATTCCACGCATGGCCTTAAGAATATATATATAGTCATAGGATTTGAATGTTTACAACCGCTCCGCTACGCACCACAGTTAACAGTAACAAAAATCTTTACATATATCATATATCTATATGTTTTTATAACTGTTAAAATCGTACCGCAGTTGAACCGCTTGTCCCGCACCGCTTAAACCGCAGTCACCATTCGGAGCCTTAATGTCTATAGAAAGCTAAGATACTCCCACGCACTTTCATATAGATACTCCCATTTATAAAGCTGTTTTTATTGAAGTAGTTTAATAAAAAATTTGTATATAGGCAAATAAGAATAGTTGACCAAAGTAGTTTAATAAGCCTCGTCAAGTGACCCAAGTATCACTGTATCAGTCAAAATTTTAAACTAGTAACATCACTGTAGTTTAAACTTGACTAGGCTTATTAAACTAGTATCGATAGATGAACGCTGAACATTTGTTATCGGGTTTATGAGAGTAACTAATAACATGAATTATTCCTTTTGAATTAAGTAATTAACTTGATTATTAAATATTAACTTATGTTCTGTCTTGTTACAGGAGAGCAGGAAGTTTAAGACGACCACCGGGAAGAGAATAAGTACGGTGAAAGCTTGGAGAAGAAGCAGAGAGAATGAGAGAAGTATTTGTTGGCAAAATAGGTTTTGTAAATGTAATGCTCCTAGATTCTCTTTCCCTTTCATTTGGAATCGAATCTTTTAAAGTTGCTCAAAATATTTGTCTAATACACTTCTACTCCATCCGTTCCTAAAAGATTTATGTTTTAAAATTTTCATACTTTTTAATAAAACATATTAAAACTTAGCTATAAATGCATAGTTTTTTGTAATTTTATATTTTCTATATTTTTAAACCAATGAGATTTTAAGAAATGCAATTAATGTTCTTGAACTTTACAATTTCTCATTATTAATTGATAAAAATTACATTAAAAATATAAAATATGTATCTTTTTGAAACAACAGTTTTCTCTAGAATATAGATCTTTTAGAAACGGATGGAGTATTTTTTTTTCTTTTAGTATTTTGTTTTATTTTTTCTTGCAAAAAAATACCGTGCTTGCATTTTTCATTGCACACAGCTTTCGATCTTAAGTTAGCCAGAGAAGGTTAAAAAGTATGTTTTCTCACATTGCACAGCTTGTATTTGTGTCTACGTTTAGATATTCTATTTCTTTTCTCACATTGTATGTGCTTACGCTAAATGACGATGACCATTTGCTAAATTAGGTAAATGATACCAGATTTTTAACTTTAAAACCACTAATGAGTGATTTTTTTTTTGGATAAGCCCTATCGGCTGATCCGGTCGGTATCGGGAAAATGATAAGTGATTTTTATTACTCTAAAAAACATGCGTTTTTAATATGGATTATTAACAGCCTAATTTGTTCTAGATATTTGGCAAAAAAATTGTACTAGATAGAGTCGATAAAACCCCTTGCATATTCATGTTTGGTATGGACCACATATCATGTGGAAGATTACACAATCACACGCACAAGATGGTTTTAAATATTTATAACAAAATATGAATTTGTATCCCACTTTTTAAATCTAAAAATAAATAAACAAGATGGATTTGTATGTGTAAGAACAATTGTACTTTAAAAGATTTTTATCTATTCATTCATAAAATATGTCGAGTCCATCATCATTGATGTATTTTAAAAGCATATATTCTTGCAAAGAGGAAAATAAAGGAGATATGTCTTCAAAGATTGGATGTATCAGATATTTATAATTTATAAATGGAATGGCATATATATTTTTCAATAAACCTATGAGCTTAACTGCTGAAATCTAAAATGGGAATCTGTGTAATGGTTCTTCTAAATAAAGGAGACCACATTGATTCTGTGTTATGCTTTTCCCATCTTTTATTCTTTTGTTCTTTTGTGGGGGTTAACTCCACTACTCCTTTATAATTTTATATCCTTTCCATCCATTTCAAAATAAATTTCACTAATCTTAATATATAAAAGAACTAGTAAGTTATTCTATTAATTTATTACATCACCAACGTACACTGCGACAACATATATATGAATAAGCATCAATTATAAGAAAACTAAATATATTAAACAAAAACCATTCGGTATTTAATTGATGTATATTTTTTTAAGAAGGCATCTAAACTATTAAGACTGAAGTACACTTTGTATACAACCCTAATTTTTTCACAAAAATTACCACTCTATGCCGCTGAGTAAAACTCAGTGTATTCATTTATTTAATAAACCAAGACCATCGTTTTCTGTATTAGTAAACCGTCCAATGACAATACAATTATAATTAGCATCATACCACTATCTTACCAATAATTTAAAATAGTTACTAACAGATATAATTAAAAAACAGTAGTAAACCAGAACATTACAAAACCATCTTAATCATCGTTATTGTCATTCTAAATTCTAAAACATACAACATCGAATTCAATTATGATACTACCTTTTCATCTTTGTCTACTGAATCTATAGAGTCAATAGAGACACTCCTGCATAGCTTTCCAGAATTACACTTAAACATCTAATATCGGTTTAGATAATTTTCTGGTTTATGTTGGTATGAAGAATTAAAACCCCAATTTTGATCGCTACAACTCCATGTCATTGCCGAGTCAATTAATCCTCACAATATCAATATGTAGATCATAAGTTATATCATTATTAATTAATCAAAGTTAACTTAAACAAGTCGATAATATACAAAACGAATATACTTTCCCAAATATATTCCTATTTTAAGCATTCTCCATAACAATAGCGATGTCAATCAAATACGAAAATATTTTTATATTATTTGTAATCTTGCCAATCAGGTTTAGTATCGACTCAATAAATATCTACAACCCTGTGATTACGGTAACTCCATAACAAGCAAAACAATTTTGGGAGCAAAATCCATCTGTATATTCTCTATTAATGATAAAAAAATCACAACTACCAACATTTTAATTGGTTTTGTGGCGTTAACCCTAACTTTACTCACTACCTATATATATATCTCTTTCTCCATTACGTGAAAACCAAATCATTCGGCTCAATTCCTCTTAAATGATGATCCAATGAATTTAAATAAGAACACATCCATTTCAGATTTACTTCATGGTTAGTGTGCCTTCCCTTTGTTATGTGATGTTACAACATATTCTTATTGATCACTTATGTCCCATGTCCCTCTGTTTCTCCCTACAGAATTGTTTGTCTATTTTAGACCATCTTCAATCCACTTCTATTTTTATCTCTATATTTTCTTCTAAAATAGAGAAACTCTATTATAGAGGTGGATTTGCTCCAATATATACATTTATAATAGAGTTATTCTATTTATAAGGGAAAATATAGAAATTTGCTATTTTCATCTCTAAATATAGAAGTAAAAAGTAGGATTCCTCTACATTTTCCTCTAAAATAGAGAAACTCTATTATAGAGGCATACATTGGAGCAAATCCACCTCTATAATAGAGGTCTTTATTTTAGAGGAAAATATAGAGATATACATTGGAGATGCTCTTAGAACTATATTTTGTTAACTAATTCCATCCTACTCTAAGGTTCCGAATGGTAAAAGCAGTTCAAGCAGGACAGATCAAGCGGATCATGCAGATCAAGCATGACAAGTGCAGATCAAGCAGATCATGCAGGAGAGATCCAGATCAAGCAGGACAAGTTACTTTTGAAGTTATGAATGGCAAAAGCAGTTAAAAATGCAGATCATATATTTAAACAATAAAAATTACACCAAAATATCAACATATATTATAAATAATACATAACAAAGATAAATGAATTTATTGAAAAATATTTAGATTTTCCCATAACATATCTGCCATATTAAACTAGTGTTTTGAAAACCGGACCGGCTGATCAAATCGGTCCAACCGTGACTCAGTTAAAAAGCCGAGTCTGATTCGGTTTAAAACGTGGATTTCAGAAAAACAAGTAAAACCTGCTAAAAACCGATAAAACCAGTGAACATATTCAATTTCAAAACCCGGTTTTAAAAAATCAACATAGAATTAATGTGCTTTCAATTATTATTAAATTTAATATTTAATAGTTAATGTTTAACTATCACTATTTAACTAATTTTCTCTTTAATTTTATTTTCTTAAGAAAGAATGTAAAAAACTCCTTTTTGGTTCTCATATACTATTCTTATTTTGTTATATTCATAAAATTTAAGACTTCAATTGTAAGAATACATAAATATGGTAATTTGAACCGTTAATTATTGGGTTTTTATCAATTTCAATTTACATAATATTTTCTTGTTTATTATATAGCGAGATTTAAAAAAATAAAAAATCCGGATGATGATTATATATTTAAAAATATCTAATACATATCCATGTAATGTATGTATTTTCTACGAAAACTTCGTTGTTATTAAACTCTGTGGTTCTAAATTTGAAGCCTCATAAATATTAGTCGTTTTTTGCATTCATATATTATAGATAAAACAATAAAAACATTAATTTGTAGAAAAATCTACTATATGTTTACAAGAAAAAAAAGAATAAAATCTACTGTATTTGTATTTGATAAGTGAAGTTACCTAATAATGGGAAATAAGAGAGAAGAGTATAATAGTTTTTTTTAAAATTTAATTTGTAGAAAAATCTTTTATTGGTTAGAAGAGAGAGACAATGGGTGAACCTCTTTAAAAAGTGGGTATTTAGAAAATGAGGCAGGAGAACTACCTTTTGCACAAAAGGACAAAAAAAAAATCAAATATGCAGATGTTCTGCCTTTTACTTTTAGGAACAGAAAAACAGTGAATGGGGGTTTAAAAGCAGTTCTCCTGCAACACATATGATCTGTCTTTGTCATGCCCCTCCCATTCATAACCTAAAGATCAAGATTTTTGATTTCTGTTTCATCTTAGTTTGATTATCAGTCTATTATATTAAACAGAATATCGTAGATTAGACTTACCTTAGGAATGAATATAGATCTCACATCCTCGAAGTAATTCTTTGCGATCCGCGAACAAACCAAAGTTCATCCTGATTCTTAACCAATCTGTAAGGGGCTGATGTTGTTTCTTCATGATTAAACCGATTGAACGTTCTTGGTATTACAGACCTCTGATGGATATTAACAAATCATAAACAGATTGTTATTAGAACAACTAATTGTTTCAAAATCAAGTTCAACCTAAATAAAAACTCGAACCTGTATCCCAAAATCTCCAGTAGTCATCAATAGATCTAGACTCTGGTTCTCCTTTAAGTGAAAACTTCACAACTGTTTGTGCAGTTCTCGCCAGGAAAACGGACGGCAAAGACGAAGAGATAGATTGAAAAAACAGAATTTTCTATGGGAACAAAAAAAATAGTCGTACAAGGCATTTTTCTGTTTTTTTTTTCCTGGAAATAATAGTTTAATAGGCTTCCTTGAATGTATAAGGTCCAATATCATTTTTCTTAAATATGATTTTCCTATTTATAATTCATAACAAAAGGGCCCAATTCAATTTATTAATTTTGTATAGCTATATATAATTGCTATAGATTGTTTATAAAAATATTTCTTTCCTTACCTTTACAATAGTCAATATTGTTGGTGTCTAAATATTTTATTAAAAAAATAAATATTAAATATTTAAATATAAATTTTAACAATCTACATATATAGTAAATTTATATCCAACACACATTTTCTCAACAAAATACTCTATTATTAAACATTTTAATGTCAAATGTTACCAACTAAAATTAAAAAAACATACAATAAAATAAGTATACAACCTGATAGTTAAGCAATTGACACTAAACAAAATTACAAAGATACACCGAAACACAATTATATTTTTTACAACAAACAAAAACATAGTTACATAGAAGATACATCCGCGCGGACGCGCGGATCAAAAGCTAGTACTTACTTACTAGAAATGCAATAATCAATCAATTTTAACTTGTCTCTGTTTCTATTTCTCTTCCAGCGGTCGAGAATCAAAAGCAACTGAAGACTAGTCTCAAGCTATATAACCGACACCTCTCGCTCTAGATAATTAAATTAAAGAACTATCTTACATAATTAGTTCATTAAAAAAAGATAACAGTTACAGTGAAAGAATAAATTATCCAAAATTTTGATAATTTAATTTGTAAGACAAAACTAGATTTTGATCCGCGCTTTGAAAGCGCGGGATAATATTTTGATTAAATTTTTTTATTTAACAGTTACTAAGTTCTGGTCTGAATTTTATTTTATTTGAGTTTTGACATACTTAACCGAGAGTAATTTATTTTAACTTTTCATAGTGATAGGCATTCAGGTTTAAGGTTCGTCTCAGTTAGGGTTATTCAGTTTTTAAGTTATTGGGGGGTGTTAGGACCCGTTTAGGAGAACCATGCATTTTTTGAATTAGATCAATTCGGGCGATCTGTAGTTCGAGTCGGGTTTTTATTTTTTATTAAAACCGAAGTAAGCCGAATTAAAATAGTTAGGCTTTAATTTGGATTTAAAGCAAAAAATACAAAAAACGCAAAAAAAAACCCTGAGTTAAACTGAAAACCAGGTAATTCATGTAATTTGGGAGGAGGGGGGGGGGGGTGGATATTTTTTTGGTAAATTATATTCTATACAGATATAAATTAATATTATATTATGTTTAATATTTGGATACCCGTTTGATTTTCAGTTTGGTTTTAGCTCTTTGGATTTAGAAAAATGGGAACCATTCACATTTCTGTAAATCACGGTTACAAATGGGATGATTAAATAATAAATAATGGGATGATTAAATAATAAATACTTTCTCAATATATAGTATAGATTATCATATAATATGTATATATATATATATATCTGAAATAAAACATAATCGAATATAATTAAAATAAGAATTTTTCGGAAACTTTCAACTAAAAGTCTATTGAATAATACAATATATTTTATATCTTAGTGTTTAAAATATTTTATAATTTTAAATCTAAATATAATCAATATTTTTAGGTATATAAAATGTATTTATTATATTTGGGTATAAACCGTTCAGATATGTGTGAACACTGATTAATTTTTGGTTTTGTTATTTTTTGTTTGGTTTCACTTTTTTTGGTTCTGTTTCAGTTCGTTTTTGGTTTTCAGTTTATACGCTGCAGCATAAATTTGTTGGTATAATCTTTTTTTTTGTGCATTTCAAATAATTGATTTATACTCCCTGAGTTCTAAAATAATCGATGGTTTAGAGTTTGTTTCAAAAATATATTATTTATCTTTCCAGTGCATTTGTTACTAAATAATAATGGTAAATTGTAAACTTATTTATTAAATTTTGATTGGTTAAAAATTGTGTAAAATAGTTAATCACAAAAATATGCATTTAATACTAAGATTTAATATGCTTTATTATGAAAATCTAAAAACATGTAACATTTTGAAACAGAATAAGTATTTATTACTGTTGTCATTTTTAAAACAGTGATTTCTTAGAATACATGACTGGTTTTTTCATGGAACATTGATATCATAAAAAAATGTTAGGAATGATACTATTTATACATATAGCTTACGCATAGATTTCTGGAACTGCACAAAATACTAATAGGATTATAATTGTAGGAGATTATGGAAGTTCCTATATTTAATTTGTGGATGGTAATATTTTCTAAGATACTAACAAAATTTGTGGAGTTTCAAACATGTCTCCATATTTACACCAGATATAAATATGGGATATATTTAATTTTGTTGGCTGATCAAAGCTTAAACCATATTTCTCATGGTTCGTATTTATCATGTTACTCATTTCATCTAGCAACAGATTCAAATAAGTTGGAAATCAATGTTGCCTCATCTATAAAATTTTGAAAAGTATGTTTATATATCATTGTAGTCCGTGGAAAGAAACATTGTTTCCTATAAAGTTAATAGGGAAGAAGGTTTATGAGAAACTATAATATAAATAATGTTAATCATGGGTAAATGTGAAAAAAATTTGAAGAGAAAAGTATAGCTCGATCGCTTGTAGGTAAACCATATTTACATTTTTTTCATTTTTTTTCAACATATCATTTATAAAGCTCAAAATCCAGGAAATGAGTACAAAGTTGCTAGTTAACAAAAAAAAGAGTACAAAGTTGCTATGTAAGATTAAAAGAAGAGAGTACAAAGTTGTTAAGTCTAGAGGCCAGAAATGCTTTTAAAACACATGAGAACCACTAACCAAATCTGTTTTGGTCTACCGGCGGAAGTCCTCCCTGAAATCGAACCACTGGTGATGTCTTCGTTTCTTCCGTAAGCCGCGATCTTCCGTAGCCTTGTACTCCCAGAGCAACATCTCTTTTGCTCATAATAAATGCTTTTGGACTGAAGAATTTGACTCGCCAGTGATCAAAACACAGGAAAATCTGATAGATCTAAAGAGAGACACATTCTCGGACCGCTCCCATCGGAGAATGCCAGCCTCTGATTCTCACCTGGGTCAAAAAACCAACTCCAAATCCATTAAATTTCTTCCAAGCAGAGATATTTTACTCATAAGCCGAGCAAAGACCGATACTCATATGAAAGAAATATATTTATAGCCATAGATGAAGCACATTGAACAAAAGCAAAGCCTAACAAAAGCAGATTAAAATACTAAATAGATTCAAGAAAGAGAAACTAAATATAATCCATCTAAATAGGGAAGTTCATATATTAAACATAGTTAAAATAGACGATAGGTAGTGAATATAGCTTATATTTTCGTCTGTAAAAAAAAAAGACGCTAAAGTTCACATATTAAATATAGTTAAAATGGACGATAGTTAGTGAATATAGCTTACATTTTCATCTGTTAAGACCATCTCAAGAGAATAACCATTTTTGAGATTGTTTGACTTCCATGTATGAACCACTTTCACCCGAACTCTCCATGCATATTTGAAAGGTTTAACATCACTCAAGTTACTGATTTTGATAACAGAATTCATAAGTGTAGATCAGGGTATAGAGCGTTTGAAGGTTTAGAATGATTATATTTGTTGTGTTTGATTCGATATTTGTATATTTCTTATCGCTAGAAAATTAATAGGATAGTAAACATATTAAAATTGTTTATAATTAGAAATATTCTAGGGATATAGATTATTCGAGATATATTAAGTTACAACAATATACTATTTTTGGTTTTCGAGATCTATTAAGTTACAACAATAAAATCTTATTGTTAATCAGTTACAAAAAAAAAAATATTATTGTTAATCTCATTATTTTATAGAAATATAAGAATTTTGTATATACAAATGTATTCAAAAGATGTTATTTTTTATACCCAACTGTTAAAAAATCAACTTAATATTTTAAATAAAGTCATGAATTTAAAAAAAACAGACCATAGCTAGTTTATAGTTTCGTCTGTATCTGAATAAGCAATTGTTAGTGTTGAAGCTTACAGAGAAAAGAATTTTGATAATGAATTATAGCCAAAGTAAAAAAATCTAATCAAAACCAAGCAAACAAACTAAAACACTAAGTTCGTGTATAAAATATTGTAGCTCGAGGAACATGTTGTCGTTGGTTTTGTGTGACCAACATTTTCAATTCTCGTTTGATTCTTTGACCTTGTATTCCCCTGTTTGAGTCAAAGCTCTATATTATTATATTTCTCTGTTTTTTGTAAACTTTCCTCTAAAGCATAGATATATACACAGTTGGTTTGCACGCACAAATTTACAAAAACCGGGTTAACCAAAGGTTATAAACATTCGATATATGTTAATTTATATAGCAAGGATAGGAAAGTTATATTTAAATTATAATTACAATGGTAAATTTACTAAAGTAGTGGAAAAAGATCACACGGACTTAGGAGGTGGTTATCTGAGATTTATGGAAAATAAAATAAAAAAGAAAACATTTAATTAAAATCATAGCTTAAAAATAATTTAGTGGCAATGTCTTGTAAATATTGTTGAAACAGGAGGGCACTTCAAAAAATAGCCTTCTGTTTTAATAGTATTGATATATACATATATATACTACTGGAAAAGAAAACATAATAAAAACAGATACAGTAAGTTTTTCCGATTCTGATGGCTGGGACAACACCAAATCTAATTCCAAGGTTGTCCATTGTATATTTTTTTCTTTTTGAAAGAAAGGTTGTCCATGGTAATCATCGACAAAACTTTTATTCAGAAATAGCTTTGGCTGGTCCAGTGCCGTGCCTAGCTTTCTAGGGGCCTAAGGCAAAACTTAAAATAAGCTATGTAACTATTATATAAAATTATAAAAATAATTATTATGTAATTTATATAACTCATTATGCTGATAGATAGATGATAGTTATTGTATATAGTATTTAGTAATGTTATGAAAAACTATAATATATAAATTTTATTCTGAAAAATAACTAAGTTAATAAGATATTAAACATTCAATATTAAAAATATGCTAAATATCTGATGAATTATTTTGACAAATAATTTTTTTTAAAGTTAGAAATTTATAAGAGAAACAAAATCATATGATAAATTAAATACCTTATAATATTATGAAAATAAATTAAAATTATAATCTAAAACATTAAAGAAAAACAGTCAAAAGAAACAAGTCATGAAAATCATAACCAAATAATAACTCACGTAATTTTATGGTAAGTTTGTTAATATAACTATTGTAAAATTAATCACATATATTTAAGCAAATAAACCTATTGAATTTTAGTAGTGAAGTCCTAAAATCTGGAAAAAGGGGCCCTTAAATTTGATTAATATGGTGGGACCTGAGGCAATTGCCTTTTTAGAAACATGGTAAGCACGACTCTGGGCTGGTCATACATTATAGTGGATTAAGTATAAGATTTACTATGCAGAAATAATATGCTTAAAATTTTACTGGTAAAAAAAGTTACAGAAATAATATGCTTAAAATTCCGTAGAGACACTCTCGCTTTTGGTAGCTCTGAAAGTTTGATACAGAGATAGACTTACCATACTTAGAGGGAACCACGAAAGCAAATTACTCAAGTGTAAGTGTTTTGTAATCGAATGTAATAAAGCATTTTCTATTTCAAATCACTCTTATAGAGCTAGCTTTTAACCTTTTTCAGGTATGGATTCTATGATGTATGCTTGAGGAAATATGGAAACGCTAATGTGTGGAAGCACTTCACTGACCTTTTTGATTACCTTCCTCTTACAGCTCTCATTGAGAGTCAGGTTTACTTCTAATACGCCTTTAATATTTTATCTGCCTCCACAGTTTTTGACATATCCATTATACTTCTCTGTAGGTTTTCTGCTTACATGGAGGACTTTCACCTTCTTTAGATACACTCGACAATATCAGATCTCTATAGAACTCAAAGATCAATTAAGAATAACTCAATTCTTATTAGCTTAAGAAAATATCTCAAAACTTAAGCTCTCACAATGATCTTCTCAAACTCACAAGTTATGTCACAAGTTGACATCTCCTTATATAGATCAATATATTTCCTAATCTCATTAGTAAAGCAATCTTTATCTAAAACATAACTTAACTAGGATAATGATAGCTTGTTTCCTAAGCTATCTTTCAAGTTTATCTCCAACAATCTCCCCCTTAAACTTGAAATCCATTTTTGACAAATCTTTAACTCCAACAAGCTCTCTCATCTCTTTAAACTTCAATCTTGCAAGCGCCTTTGTCAAGATGTCTGCTCTCTGCTCTATCCCGGGAACATGCTTAACGTCTATCAACTCGTTCTCAACACATTCCCTAATGAAGTGGTAGCGACGATGGATGTGTTTACTTCGTCCATGAAAGACAGGATTCTTAGTCAGCGCAATAGCTGACTTGTTATCAATAAGAATCATCACTTTCTCACTCAATGCTCCAACTATCTCTTCAAGAAGATCTTGTAACCAAATAGCCTGTTTTGCTGCCTCTGTTACCGCCATGAATTCAGCCTCGCAAGAGGACAATGCGACTGTCTCTTGCTTGGTGGAACACCACGTAATGGGACTTCCAGAGTAGTAAAATATATGACCAGTAGTTGATCGTCCATCATCCTCATCAACGTTGTGACTACTATCCGAGTATCCAACTAGCTTTGTGTTGCTTGTGTCTCGCTGAAATACCAGTCCGTGCGCAAGGGTGCCTTGTAAGTACCGTAGAATCTGTTTCAATGCAGCGCCATGAGATTGCTTAGGAGTCTGCATGTACCTGCTAAGAACTCCGACACTGAACGACATATCTGGACGTGTGTGAAGCAGGTACCTAAGACACCCGATGTTTCTCCTATATTCCTTTTCATCTATGCCTGCTTCCCCTTGAGACTTCGACATCTTTAGGCTAGGCTCCATAGGAGCGTGAACTGGATTGCAGTCCGCCATCCCTGTTTCTTGAAGAATCTTCTTCGCATATCTCTCTTGACATAAAGTGATCCCATCTTCATGCTGCACAACCTCTATTCCTAGATAATATGTAAGCCGTCCCAAGTCACTCATTTCAAATTTACTTGACATCCCTCGTTTAAATTCTTCCACGAGACCTATACTTGAGCCAGCAACAAGGAGATCATCTACGTATACCGCAACAAGAAGGTATTGGTCTTTATACTGTCGTTGATAAAGTGCTGGTTCCTTTGTGCACTTGACAAAGTTTAACTCTCCAAGAACCTTATTAAGCTTTTCATTCCAAGCCCTCGGAGCTTGGCGCAGTCCATACAGAGCTTTGTGTAGCTTGTACACCTTGCCCTCCTTGCCTTCTTCAATGAAACCCTCCGGTTGAGCAACGTACACATCTTCCTTTAAATCACCATGCAGAAACGCTGTCTTGACGTCTAAGTGATGTACTTCCCATCCTCTTGAAGCAGCCAAAGCGATCAGGAGCCTTATAGTTTCTATTCGTGCCACAGGGGCATATACTTCATCAAAATCGACACCATGTCTCCGTATATAACCCTTTGCTACTAATCTAGCTTTATACTTATTGATGCTTCCGTCTGCGTTTCTTTTGATCTTGAAGATCCATTTAAGTCCTATGGCTTTTGCACCTGCTGGAAGATCGACTTGTTCCCAGGTTTTATTCTTAATGATTGATTTAATCTCATCTTCGCAAGCCTCATTCCATACTTTCATCTCGCTCGCTTCACTGTAACTCCATGGCTCATCATTTAGTGTCAGCAACAGGCGTTCTCCATCAAGTTCAGCAAGTAAGATGTAATCATCAAGGTAGCCTGGTCTCTTCCTTTCCCTTACGGACCTTCGCAGCGAGCTTACTTCTTCTTCCTCGTCCTCTGTTTCGTTACCTTCATCTCCTTCTTGTGTGTTAACTATATCATCGACGTCAGCTTGGTCGTTTCCTACTACTCCGCTACCCTGCTCCACAAGTTTCTCATTGTTTCTTTCGACACCTCTGTTCCCAAAATCTCCAAAAGAGATAGCAAATTCTCTTGTTTCTTCTGGATCCGTGATACAATTTTTCCAGTTCCAGCTTTTGGTTTCATCAAAAACCACATCCCTACTCACCACTACCTTGCGATTTACTGGATCAAGTAGTCTATATGCTTTCGACCCTGGTTCTGTTCCAAGATGTACTAACATGCGTGATCTATCATCAAGTTTCTTGAGGTGTGAGCGTTCGATCTTTGCATATGCAATGCATCCAAATATCCGGACATGCTCAATGTTTGGTCGTTTGTTCTTCAAGAGCTCATATGGCGTCACACTTAAAACACGACTTGCTACCCTATTAATTAGATACGTCGCATGCCTCACAGCTTCTCCCCATAGATAGTTAGGCAACTCCATATGTTTTAGAATGCTTCTGGTCATTCCTAGGAGAGTTCTATTTCTCCGCTCCACCACGCCGTTTTGTTGTGGTGAGTATGGGGCGGTTAAATGTCTTACGATCCCTGAGGATTTGCAGAATGCTTGGAACTCGCCTGACGTAAATTCCCCACCTCTGTCCGTTCTGAAAGTTTTGATTGAAGTTCCAGTTTCCTTCTCAACTATAGCTTTGAATCTCTTGAATTTCTCGAAAGCCTCAGCCTTATCTTTGAGAAGTATTGACCATATATATCGAGAGTGATCATCAATTAATACAAATATATATCGAAACCTGGATGGGGTAGGAGGTGTGATTGGTCCGCAAAGATCGCCATGTACTAGTTCCAATAGTTTTGTTGCGTGATAAGTAGTGGCTTGAGGGAACGCTTTCCTTGATTGTTTACCAAGTAAACATGAAGAACAAGTTTCTTTTTCTACTTTCATCTTTGGTATTCCAATAGCTAGCTCTTTCTTGATCATCATGTTCATCGAGTCACGCCCAATATGACCAAGGCGGGCATGCCACTTCTCAGTTTCGCTTACACAATTTAGTTGAAGACATTGTGTATTAACTATATCGATGACTACTTTATACAACCTGTTCTTCGATCTCTGAGCTTTTGTTATTAGTTTCCCTTCCTTATCTCGCAGAGTGAGATAGTCATCTTTCATTCTCACATCACAACCTGCTTCTGTAGCTTGTCCCAAGCTAATAATGTTGCTTCGCAATTCTGGTATGAAATATACGTCAGATATGATCTTCTTCCCACCGTTTTTGCTATGAAACATAATCGATCCTTTTCCTTTTATGTCAATGCGTGAATCATCTCCGAACCTTACTTTTCCGGTTATAGCTTCGTTTATTGATTGGAAGTAAGTTTGATTCCCGGTCATGTGGTTGCTTGCGCCATTGTCTAGATACCAGATGTTATCCTTGTCCAAGCTTGTCTCAAATTCTTGTGGATTTACGTTTTTTTCATTTAGGTAGACAACCTCATGGACCATCAATTCTTCAGCTTCACGTGTATCATCATTTTTAGTCTCAGACGCTTCTTGTAACTTCAGTAGGCGATCAGGGCAATGAGACGCAAAGTGGCCATTCTTGTCGCATCTGTAACATGTTATCTTTGTCATGTCAAAGTCGGTAAAAGATCGACCTCTACCTCTACCTCCTCTGTTAAAGTAGCGGCCACCACGTCCTCTTCCTCTGTAATAGCCATTAGAGTCACGATTTTGTTGATGATACTGGTTAGATTGTGCTTCTGTATTCGCATACATTAGCTTGTTCTGGTTGTCTTGTGTGTTGTCCTCATCTTGCTCCGCAACACGTTCTTCATAAGTCTTTAAACGTCCGATGATATCCTCAAAGCTAGTAGTCTTGAGATCAAGTACTTGTTCCAAAGATGCAACTATATGAATGTACTTCTTCCGTGGTATACACTTAAGGAACTTTTTAACCAGCTTGGTCTCTTCAATGTTTTCTCCTAGAGCGGTTGACTTTGATGAGATCTCTGAAAGTTTTCCTACAAAATCATCAATGGTTTCACTTTCTTTCATTGTGAGCCTGTCAAATTCCGCCATTAGTGTTTGTAGACGGGCCTCTCGAACTCTTTCGGCTCCCATGTGCCGTGTTTTTATAGCATCCCACACTTGTTTTGCTGTGTTCATCTCTCCAACCTGTAAGATTAGTGTCTCTGGTATGGATTGAAAGAGTATAGCTGTTGCCATATCATTCTTTTCCACCTCGACAGATTCATCTTCAATAACATCCCACACCTTATGGACTTTCAGTAGCACTTTCATCCGAATCGCCCACACGGTGTAGTTTGTTGTATTTAGCATTGGACACTTGATTGAAAGACCTCCATCTTTCGGTTTTGTAGCTGCCATCGTTGTCGTAATATCACCCATACCTCGTGTCTTGTTTTGTTCTCGTATGTTGCTTGCTCGGATCGAATCCTAGAAGCTCTGATACCAATTATAGAACTCAAAGATCAATTAAGAATAACTCAATTCTTATTAGCTTAAGAAAATATCTCAAAACTTAAGCTCTCACAATGATCTTCTCAAACTCACAAGTTATGTCACAAGTTGACATCTCCTTATATAGATCAATATATTTCCTAATCTCATTAGTAAAGCAATCTTTATCTAAAACATAACTTAACTAGGATAATGATAGCTTGTTTCCTAAGCTATCTTTCAAGTTTATCTCCAACAATCTCTAGATCAAATACAAGAGGTAAGTAACTTCCATACCTACAAAAAGCTGATGCATGCTAGTTTATGCCATGAAACTAATATTTTGTCTTGTTGTGCCTTTAGGTTCCACATGAAGGACCAATGTGTGATCTGTTATGGTCTGATCCAGATGATCGATGCGGTTGGTCTATTTTGATAAAAAAAATAGAATACATATTGAAACTAAGTTTTGCTAAAATAAAAATTAATGAAAATATTATTAATCTTTAAAATTTTCTTTTTTTTTTGAATAGGGCCCCGAAACCTCCGGACCGGCTTGGTCAAACCTCTTATATATCTTAATACAGTCACTTTTTAATTTTGGTAATATTCTTAATACAGTTCTTACATATCTAAACGTGTACACACACAATGATGAAAATGTTTTGCAGTGGCAAATGGAATAGCGTGTCCTCATGACATTATCCTGATTTTGTAAAAAAACACGAGATGTCCATATGTGAAAATTGTGCAGCCGAAGCCATTGGGCTACTGAGCAAATCTTTTGGACAATTTGAATACAACTATTGGACAAGTTGGCTCATTTGAGCCCATTAATTTACACATGAAGTCAACCCTCTTTTCACACTGGGGGATCACGAACAGCATGACTTTTTTAATGGGAATAAAATTCAATACATCAAAGGTCTAACCCATGAATCAATTTTGTGTCTAATTATCCAGCCATCTAAGAAGCTACATAATCAATATGCATTCTTGTGTTTTAGATTATAGACCTCAATATCTAAATAAATACAACCATAAATTCTTAATACTATCGACATAAAAAAACTTATACATATGGAAATAAGCTATATTACAAGTAATATATAATTATGAAGGAGATATAAACAATTATATCTTAATACCCCCTTCAGGTTAGATCATACAAAAATTTCATGTTGTTCCACATTAACTTAGTGGTAGAGCGGCCGGCTGTTAAGTTGACTCCACGTTTCCTTCAAGTAACATCCAGAATAATTAGTAGTGGAAATTCTATTTTATTTTTGGGAAAATGTGTGGATATTTACTTCATATTTAAGAAGAAATACAAGATCTTTAAGCGAAATCAATAGGTTCTTAAAATTAATTTAATTATAAACTTATAATATCTTTTTATAATATATATTTTTTTAATATCTTTTATTGTGAGATAATATACTGGAATTCGGAGTTTTGATTGCCCAACTTGTATAGAAAAATGTGGAGCTTCTTTCCACGGCCGGCTTAACACTATTATGGGCACTATGGTAAAAAAAATTACCTTTTAAAATTTATGTCCATGTTTAAAATATTTTTAAATTTTAATCAGTAATATTTTGTGATGAAAATAAAACTATATACATATCAAATATTTTTAGGCTCTTTTTAATTTTATTTATTATATTTTTTATTTTTATGTACAAAATATATAGATTTATAAAAACAATTAGACCTCTTAACTATTAATATAGGGGGAACACAGGTTTGAGCATGGGGCGGTCGCACCTTTTGTCCCCCCTAATTAGCCGGCACTGCTCCTTTCTTCCAAATACCTTAGTAAAAATATCAGTTAACTGGTCTAAAGAAGCTGTGAAGTAGCAATTGTTCCGTTGATTACATGATCTGGAATGAAATTATATTTCACTTCAATATGCTTTGTTCGTTCGTGAAAAAAAACTAGATTAGCCATCAAGTAAATAGCAGATTGGTTGTTCCATCGTAATGTCATTGGTCGTCTGATTAATTCTGAACTCGAGCAATAGACCTTTGATCCATTTAAGTTCGCGTAGAACCTCTGTCATAGCTATGTATTTGGCCTAGTGGAAGATAGAGAAACCGCTCTTGTTTCTTAGTTATCCAAGATATTACGAAGGTGCCAATTTGAACAATACATCTTGTTAAAGATCTCACGGGTCACCAGACAACCATCCCAATCAGATTCAGACAAACCAGTTATGTGAATAGGAGGATCCGCAAGTAACACGATTCCTTTGCCGGGAGTTTCTTTGAAATATCGGACGGCATGTATTTTATCATTCCAATGGGCCACCTGCGGTTTCTGCATTAATTGAGTGAGAATGTGACTTTAGTAGGTTAAGTCCGGTCGGGTTGCAGCTAGATACACAAGACATCCTACAAGTCGCTAATGGAAGATAGGGAATTACCGGAAATTGTGGTCATTAACATAAACCAGAACACAAAGAGTGGCACCATTTTCATGGAGACAAAAAAAATAGCTTAGTGATTATGTAAAACTAAACGCAGAAAGGGACATAGCTTTTAGAAACCTACAACAACGTGCTTGTCGTAGTCCATAGAGAGATTTTTTGTAAAAGGCAAACCCTATTATCAGAATCAGATCAAAATTCAGGATGGAGTTTCATATAAACTTCCTCGTCCTAAACACCGTGAATAAACGCAGTGTGCACATCCATCTTATGTAGTTATGTACTTAGTAGTCTTATTTAACAGCCATATAAAGAAAGCTACGAACCTTTGTCATCTTTGCAACATGAGCAAATGTTTCACCATAATCAATTCCCTAAACTTGATTACTTTCAAGAAGAGCTAATCGAGCCTTATATCGCTCAAGAGTACCGTCAGATTTGAATTTAATTCATAGACCCATTTATACCCGCGAGATAATTTCCCCCCAGAGGCAACTCGTGCAAATCCCAAGTTTTATTTATTTACAAGGCGTCTATCTCGAAATGCATTGCTTTCTTCCAAGCTTCATGTTGCATTGACTCTTTGTAAGTTAGTGGCTCTAGAGAGAGAGAGAGAGAGAGAGAGAGAGAGAGAGAGAGAGAGTGACTGCAACGAGATTCTGAAAAACGAGCACATGTATAATAGTCAGAGATGGGATAGACCGTACCTCAGGATTGTGATGGAGAGGTCATGACAAGAGTGAGTGAGACTTTATTGATGATATAATCAGTGAAACGTGTCAAAGGTTTCTTTGATCGATGGCTCCGCGACCCAACTCCTCAGTAGAGGCATGTGATTCTAGTTTGGTAGAAGTTGTAGATGTTAAACTTGAGTCAAGTAAAGTCGAAGTAGATTCTCTGTTTTCAATTATAGTTTTGTGGTCATCGATGACCATGTTCGATGATGCATCAATCGAAGACGCCGTTGGCATCGTGCTTCGCGCATGGGGAGTTGTTAAATTTGGGAAGACGTCTTCTTGAAACACAACATCATGAGAAATTGTAAAATCTTCTTTCTCAAGATCGTAAAGGCACCATTCTTTCTTGCCATACGAATATATAAGAAAAATACAACGCTGAACTCGAGGAGCGAAGTTGTCACCACCGTGATTTAGGTTATGAGCATAACATAAGCAACAAAATACACGGAGTTGATCGAATGCAGGTGGACAGTCGTAGAGCATCTTGAATGGTGTTTTCTGTTCAAGAGCTTAAATGGTGTCGACTGATCAAGTTACATGCAGTTATGTAACATTCAGCCCAAAATTTGATGGGTGATCCAGTTTGAAAACGTAATTCACAAGCTATGTTTAATATGTGTTGATATTTTGTTCCACACATCCATTTTTTGTGGTGTTCTGAGGCATGAGGTTTCATGATAATCCTTGTTTCTGAAAGTACTTCACAGAGTTTTAACACCATGTTTGTATTGTTTTTAATTTTTGTAATTCTCCAGTCCGTCAACATTCGTGATCCCCCCCCACGTCCACTCTCAGCCCGTGGAAGTGATACCGGCCCTCTAATCACGTTCACCCGCTCCAATTAGCATCCTCGTGATGCGGTCTTGCAAAATGACAAGTCAATCAGTAAATTGACCAACCAATGGATTATCAGTGAGAAGTTGGCCAAAAGAGATTAAATTAGTGTGGAACCGTCCTTATAATACACATTCTTCAAGTGTATATGTAACATTAATTGAATCATGCCTTGCTGATTTGACAGGACATTCACTCCAGCCGGTAAATTAACCGAGGCCGGAGAGACGAGATGAATGTTATTAAAAAGAGATCGAGGCGACCAGACATATGATGAGTGGCACCCGTATCCAGGATCCAAAGAGGATTATCTTTCTTACCACTAAGACGATTAACTTCTGGTTTATGTGGGTTAAGAAGTTTCACTAATGTTTTTTACTGTGCATCAAAGAAATCAATTAAGCCATGTCTATCGGTTATAGTTAATGTCAAGTTTGCGTTGATCTCAGTTTTAGGACCAACGATTTGGAAGGAATTTGCGCGTGTGGTTGTATTTTGTCCAGTGTGTTGCACGTTTTGTCCTCCTTAATAGTTGTTGCGGTTCCATGGTCTGGTTCCCCCAAAATTCTATTTTCGGTTCGAATCGGTTTATTATAATATTATATTTGAAAAGAAAACAATGTACACAATATTATATTTTGGTTCGAATCGGTCTTTGCTCTTTTGTTTGGAGATCGTTTGTAGTTTTTTGAGTTTCTCAAAGAGTCGGATTGATTTTATTATATTCTTTGTTTTTGTCATCGATTTTATTATATTCTTAAAGTAACGGTATAGTACTACACTGTGGAAAATACAAAAAATTAGCAGTACACTATAGACGAAGAAATTCCAAACTTATTCATCCCGTCAAACACTCCACTAATTAATTAATAGTAAAAATATAATTATTGAATTACAAATAAAAAATTAATTATTAGTTACCGTCCAAATTCACTAAAACTCGTAACAACTCCGAAATTGCGCAGACGACTTTATGGACTACACATCAATAAAGGACTAACGTTTTACAAAAACATTAAAACGTCCAAGAAGAACAGAAAAACAACAATTTACACAAAAAAATATATTTAGTTTTCAATTATAATATTAAATAACCATTGGTCAATTTATGCAGTACCTATATGTCAAAGTTCCAAATTACTCTCTTCGTTTCAGTTTAATTGTCGTTATAAAATAAATTTTCGTTTCAAAGTAAGTGTCGTTTTAAAAATTCAATTCAAAATTTATTTACAATATTTTCTAGTTAATTTTTAATTGGTGAAAATATAGTTGGATGTATAGGAAAATATAGTTAGGTGTACAAAAAAATAGTGCGGTTTTTGATAGAAAGTAATGTGGTTTTGATAAGAAAATTAATGTAAAATAAACATATTCATACGTTAATAAAAATTAATTTTGTGTAGTGTTAATTTCCTAATATTTCTGTTATTATAAATTTAAATACTAAAACTCATTTTAAATAAAAATAAATAATATTTTTAGATATATAAATAATATTTTGGTTATTTTTGCATTCATCTGTTTCTTGATTCAGTTAAGATATTTTGAATATAAAAATAGGAAAATACATAAACCGCTTTAAGAATTTTAATTATTTGATTATATTAACAAATAAAGTAAAATAAAAACATTTAGATAGGTATTAATAATAAAATGAGAAAAATACATTGACCATTTTAAACTGGTTTGGACGGTTTTACTTAGATCTTATTTGTAACACAATTAAAAAGTAGATAAAAACGAGTCAGGGTTTGACCGATGGAGAAATTACATGTTTACCACTTTCATGATAACAATTTTCATTTTTACAACCACTAAGGAGACATTTTCAAAAATACATTCTTCATTAAGTGGCAAAAGACTCTTATGCCCTTGTTATTTATATATATAATAAATTATTATTTAAATAAAAAAATAAAAAAAATGTAATTTTTTTTATGTTTTCGAATTATACTTTTTCAAATTCAAACTTTTTTATAAATTTTTTTTTTAGTTTTTCGAATTTTTTTTATTTTTTATTTCAGATTTCTTTTTGAAAAAAGAAAATTATGTTTGAAACTATTTTTTAAATTTTTTTATATATTTTTTAAGTATTTATTTATATATTTATTAGAATCTTAAATTTCACATTCCAAAAACCCTACCTCACCCTCAACTCTAAATCCTAAGTCTAGATTAATTAATTATAAGGGTATAATTGTCTTTTATCCTTCATTAAAAGTGAAGGTAAAAGTGGTTAGTGTAAACATGAAAAGTGATACTATGAATGTGCTATTTGTGGCAATTTTCCTTGACCGATCCCACAATAAGTTTGTTTTCCAATACAGTAAATATGTCTATTTTAGATATATAAATTGAACTGTAGATATTTAAATATCTATTCAATTTCCAGTTCAATAAAGAAATTTTATTATATAAAGATAGATAAATTATTATAAATATTTGTAACAAATATGTACTTCCGTTAAATTTATATTTAACAATTATGTTTTTCCGTCCGAGTTATAAATTGTCTCGATATTTATGATATTTTAGATGAAATATTCTAATCATTGAAAGTAATTCAGTTTTAGGTATTTTTTAAAATAATTTTGGTAAAATATTTTTTTATAAATTTTCTTATAAATATATTTTTGTTACAACAATTTATTTTAAAATATGAGAAAAATAATAATGTAAAAAATTGTATAAAATAACACTTTTAAAGTAACTTATTTACTCACTATATAACTATTACTAAAATAATATGATACTATTAAAATATTATATATTGATAAAAGATAGTAAAAGATAAAAAAAATTATCCCCTCCGTTAAGTGTTGTTTTGAGTTTATGCACACATACTAAGAAAACAATTAGTTTTGAGTTTGTGCACACATACCTATATCATATTTTTAACCAATATAAAAATAATTTTCTGAATCAAATTAATAAATTTTGCATTGAAAGTCGAAAATAATACTTTTTGTAACAAAAAAATTTCTTTACAACGATATTTAATATAAAACAGAGGAAGTATGTTTTACTCTGCAAGCGGATTTGAATTTTGAAGTAAACCGTTACATAATGATTGGAAGTTCAGCAAACAAGTGTGTTTTTGTTCACTAATTCATGTCTTGAAAAACGCAAACTCATATTTCTATTTTTTCCTAAAAACGTCAATTGCAAAAAAGTTGATTGGTGAAATTAGACTGCAATAACGTTTCTTGAAAACCGCAGTTACTAACGTTACCATTCAAGAACAGTCTGTATAATTGTGCAAGTGTTTTTACCCTTGACTATAGACACTGAAAAGGAGGACATAAACTTTCTATCTAATTTTACAGTAGGATAAAACCATAGGCTGAAATTTGGTGCTCAAAATAGTCAAGAGACATATTGGTTTTGGAAATATAAGAGAGAGAGAGAGAAATGAACAAAGATCCATACAATACATTTAATTTGGTAGTCAATATTTACCATTGAAAAGTAGTAGTTTATGAGTATATGTCATCAATGCTGTCAAACGTTCTACCAAAACGTGCACATTGTATATCCTTTTGACCCAGTCGTGGTTAGTGTGAATACGAACCGGGAAAAAAGTGAGTGTGTGTGTATACAAAATTACAATTAGTTTCCTTTTTGTTAATACATGTACAGGGGTGGTCCTGAGTACAGCAAATTGAAACATCAGTTTAAGGCTCCTAAATTTTTTTAAAAAAATTACATAGAAAAATGTTCAGAATTTATAAAAAAAAATTTTAGAAAACTCTCATTAAATTGTTTTAGGCCTCCAACATCTCAGGAACGCACCTGTACATTTACGATATAACCATTTGTTTTCTGATTCGTATTGGTTCGATACAAATATTCACAATTATTAAACTAGAATCTATTTGTGTGTTTCTCTTAACTAATTCAGTTTCAAACTAGAGATTTTTGATTTGATATGGTTTGGTTTTTCAGTTTGGGGTAAATTTCTCAGGCCTAACTTAATTATGTAATGTTCAAGAAAATTGGTTTGTTTGGTTTCCAGCAAATATGTTTTAGTTTCTTTGTTGGAAATATTCGTGTGTTTAGTCCAATTATCTACAAAATGGGGTGATCTGTAGGAAAAATGATAACGTAAAGAATTCGCTAATTCTCTGTGAACACCAAATACTACAATTTTCTACGTAGTTAAATTTTTTTGGTTAATTTTTTTCTTGGTAAATACGTAGTTAAATTCGTCAAATAGATATCAAAAATGGACAATTATCAAAATAACTAAAACATAAACAATACAAAATTATCATAAATGTATGCTACATCGCAAGCAGGAAGGAACATACTCGTCATTCATGACGTTAATCATTTTCCGCAGCAGAAGTTTTTTTTCTTTGACTTAGAGCATCTCTAATGTAAAACTCCATTTTTTCCTCTAAAATGGAGTAAAAGTGAAAATTGAGTAAAATTGCTCCAACCCTACTCCATTTCCCACTCCATTATAGAGTGATGAACAAACAAAAAATAAACTACTCCATTTATGGAGTAAATTTCATTATAGAGTGAGATATGGAGTTGGGTTGGAGCATTCCTTACTCCATATCCATTTTTACTCCATTTTAGAGGAAAAAATAGAGTTGGGATGGAGATACCCTTAAGCAGCAGAGGTTTGTTTCTCCATAAGAATTTGCAGTTCTGTAAAAATCCTCGCTTCGTATCCTTCCTTTTGGAAAAGATATATGATATGTTGACTTTGCTTATCTTGAATCATCAGTCAAAAGTGAAAACAGAGTATATTCAGTAAATTTAATTTAATTCTCAAAAAAATATTATTCAGTAAATTTAATTTAATTCTCAAAAAAGTTTAATCAGTTCTTTTAATTTAATTCTCAAAAAAATTTATTCAGTTCAAAAAAAAGTTTATTCAGCTCACCATATGTTATTACAAAGAAATATTATTTAAAAAATTAATATAAGCTGAAAACAAGTACCAAATGTGTAAAAAGATAAAACCCATTTTTCCAACTACTTTTTTTTTCCCTTAACGTCGCATTTTCAAGTATGCACAAGATTCCAACTAATTAGCAAGAAAATGAAAGATATACACCGAATTGCAACTATTAGGTCCTACTGTTTAATAACGGTACAAATCAGGCAACTAAACGGGACTCATCACACTTTCCTTAACTCTCTCGCCTCTTTGAATCTCCTACCTGCCCAAACATATCAATTCTGTATTGTTTCTTTTTGACCAAATAATTTATTTATGTACTTTTATTATTATGAGGCACATGCATATAGCGAAGCTTTATTTGACTGACATGCGTGCCGAAATCTAAGAAAATAAAATACGAGCTCGTGCATATATATATTGACGCCAAACGCAGAGACCAAACCTCATCAAAGCCACAGCTGTTTAATACTTATCCAACACAAAAAAAAAACAGCTGCGAGTTTGATCATCTCTCTTGTTTTCAGAAACCAACTTATAAAACTTCTTAGGTATAAACCAGCCAAAAGTGTAATGGGTCTAATCAGTGATGAGTACGTAAGGCTATTAGGAGCATGGCCTAGCCCTTTCGTGCTGAGGACTCGGATCGCACTTAACCTAAAGCGTGTACCGTACGAGTATCTTGAAGAAGAAGATAGTTTAAATTCGGAGAGCGTGTTAAACTACAACCCTGTCCACAAACAGATCCCTATACTCATCCACGGCAATAAACCAATCCGTGAATCTCTCAACATCGTCATGTACGTCGATGAAACTTGGCTCTCTGGTCCTCCCATCCTTCCCTCAGACCCATTTGATCGTGCCGTAGCTCGCTTTTGGGACGTCTACATCGACGAACACGTAAGTCATGATGAATCCATGAGCAATCTTATTTTTATGACATGTTTGTTTTAATACCAGAACTGAATCTGAGATTTAGAAGACCTTAAATATTTTATAGCCAATCTTACAATCCCACATTCTCTTACCTTTTTTAAAAGAATTGTGGTATATATACATTGAGATTATGATTAAGATTCAGAACGAGAATGGACTATAAAAAATAATTATTTCGAGTGGACATATTAAAAATTCTACATTGGTAACTGGCGAGTTGGTGGTCGAGAGGACGTAAATCACTTTTGGTTAAGAGCATGTCCTTACTAGGAGTATGTTGGGATTGTTAAAGTCCATGTAAAACTTTATATTCTCCGATTAGTACGATATTGCCTAATTGGCAAGTCCGCATGAATTTACTTTGATTTTCATTTCAAAAGGCCTCGTACTATTAGAGTATTAATTGTTTTGTTTAGAGTTTTGTAGTAACTTGAATAAATAATCAAATTAAACAATCGTATTGACCTTTGATATAGTGTTTCACATCAATCAATGGAGTGGCGGTAGCAAAAGACGAGGAGGAAAGAAAGGCTGCGATAGCAAAACTAGAAATGTGTATGGCTCTATTGGAAGAAACGTTTCAAGAATGCAGCAAAGGAAGAGGCTTCTTTGGAGGAGACAACATCGGATTCATCGATATTGGTTTCGGATCGATGTTGGGTCCTCTCAAGGTTCTTGAGAAATTTACCGGCGTCAAGTTCATACATCCAGAAACGACACCAGGTCTTTTCCATTGGGTAGACAGATTCTACTCCCATGAAGCAGTCAAGCCTGTCATGCCCGATATCGAAAAGCTGGTCGAGTTTGCTAGGCTTAAGTTCAATACTTCATTCTTTAAATGAAGACCAAAGATTATATAAATTATATTTATGTACCGAAATCTAGACGACGGGTATATTATCATATGCTTCTAATAATCGAGATCGCTGAATAAGATATAGACTCGGCTAATTTAAAGGGACGGACAAAATATTCTCTTGTATTTTTTCTCTTTTTGAGAAAAGTTTTTATTTGTTACATTTTACATGGATGCAGAGATAATCAGTTGTGTCCCGTAAAAACGAGTACGTTCTTCTTTGTCAGAAAAAAAAGAGTACGTTCTTCATTGGTAATTAAATTAAATTTTCATTGAATGTATTCGAGGTACTATTAGATTTCATTATGCGGTAAGCTAGTAAAATCAATCAATATTCTAAAAAACAGTTTTTTTTTCCACTTTTTGACAATATACTATTAGTAGATGTAGAGATTTATGATTGAAATATCATGTAAAATTCGTTGAGCAGTGAAGCTTTGCCACATTTCATCATTTGGAGGAAAAAATCCATGATTCAACCTAGCTAATAAATACACTTAGCAAGTGATGACATGATGAATGTAAGACAATGGAATTCCACTGACATTGTTGATAATTTCCTATGGGCCAACTAAACTAGTCAAACGTACTAGATATAATGAACTTTTTCTAATTCATAACATCTTTGTATATCACGTAATAACCCCAATTATCGTAGGACATGCATGAATTCGATCCAAGTGTTTGTATATTTTAAGTAGGTTTATAAAATCTGGAGCCACAAGCAAATGTTTTTCTGCATGTGCTTAAGACTGGCCATTAAATTACCATTAACCATAGTCGTAGTATCTCCTTATCTGAAACATCAAAAAGGGTAAGAAGATGGCGAAGAATATTTACCGTTCCCTCAAATTAAGCCAAATACGAGATGGAAAATAGTAGAAATGATAAGTAGGTCCTACGAATATACCATTAGCCATACAGATTAAACTTATCAACTCAAAGAGTAAGGGCATGTCCATTATTTTTTTAGCAAAAAAAAAACTCAATGAGTAAGGGTGTAAATGTAGTTAGCGGGTTGAAACAAAAAGAAAAAAATTGAGATCAGTTTCACACTTTTTACTGTGAAAACCACTTTTTATAATTTAATTGGTCTACAAAATTTAATAAGTAAAAAGTTGTGCTGAAATGTGAAAACAAATTATATTTTGAAATAAAAATATCTATTAAACTACTTATATTATAAAAGAGAAGAAATAAAAGATAGAATATCAATGGACTGAGAAGTTTTAAAACTATTAGAGGAAAATGTAATGGACTAATCATTTCCACCTTATTTTGTTTTTATTTCTTACGTATGTCTGTGATATATATTTGACATAGTGAAACCATTACATGAATCTAATATTATCAGTCTTTTTTGCGGAATTAAAATCATCTTACCCGTGTATGTTGCAAATATTTTTCCGTGAAGCATCCTGCCAAAATGCTAAATGATCAAAAGAAAGTAGCAAACAAGCCATAAAAGTCATAAAATTAGTTTTATCTTTACATTGTTTTTTTTATCTTTATTGCGCGACTTCTAGTTAGTCGCAGATTGAATCATATATTGACTTCTGTTCAAAAGTGGCGACTAGATACTTACAAAAACGGCAATTAGAAGTTCATTCCCCGGCTGGTGGCGAATATATCCAGAATGCACAATCCAAAATACACTAACTACTCTTGATGAAGATGCCATCAGTAAATAATTTATAAGTTCTATTAACTATTCAACAATATATTGGTGTCAATCTAGGCTTATGACCATTTTATAAATATGGGATTCAATCAAATTGATACAAACTAATTTTATTTTATATATGACCGTAATTTTTCGTAAGTATAGCATTTGCATTCGGTTTAAAATTTTGATGCGTCTGACTTATAAAATACAATTATGCAAAACAAAATAATGTATAGAATTAAAAGTGTAGCAATGAAGAATAAAGACATTACCAATTGGTAGTTATCTCACTCATTAATAACCTAATTATAATGTGAGAGGTTAAAATATTATGTTTATTACCAAAATAAATGTTTGAATAAAAAAGAAAAGTCGGTTATGAAAGAGTAGTACCTATATATTGAATATTTCATTATTTATGTGCTATATTACGAAAAATGACATTTAAATATTAGATTTTTTTTATTTTCATTAATGAAAATATTTTCAAATGGCATTTAAGTAATTAATCTAAAAATCAAATAATTTATAATCTCTTTTGACTTTAATTATAAATATATTTTTCATTTTATTTGTAACAGACTCTTATTAAAAAGAAATTTGTAAATTAGTATCCTATTATCCTAAATTAGTATCCTATTAAATTTTAATTATAAAACGTAAAACTAAAATAAACTAATATCTTCACATTTTCTATAAGTATAATTATAATATTAACTAAATAATAAATAAATAAATTATTGCACTAATTATTTTATACTTCAAACTAAATTTAAGTACATGTATAAATAAAACCACATACATTTTTTTCAAATAAAACTAGTTTCTTAAATTTAATATAATAGTAGAAAATATCAAAATTAATATTAATCAAAAAAGAACTTATAAAATGAAAATTTAAAACAAGATCAATATTTTTAACAAAAACAAACAAGAAAATTTGTAGTATTTAATTATGTGGTGGTTTGGGTTACAATTGGTTTTACAAAAATGCAGATTTTTTATTCAAATATATAAAATATTTAGAGTAATACTACAAAACAAGGTAAATATCAGATTTTCTCATTTCAGTTACCAGTATGATGCGAGTTAAACTGACATATTTTAATTTCTATTCAATTTTATTAGAAAATATAAGATCAAGATATAAAAATAAACTTCAAAATAAATTTTGAATAAATTATTTTCATCTAACTTTTAAATATATTAATACAAAACTCATATAAAATCCAAAATTTTAATCCGATTGAGAATTAGAATAGATGATGTACATAAATTTAAACATAACTTATATGCAAGATTAAAAAATGCATAAATTATGTTAAAACTTTTAATTTTCATGAAGTAATTTTTTTATAAATCAGAAATTAGTTCCGCGTTTTATAACGCGGGTAAAATTTTATATTGCTCTATTAAAATCTGAAACAAACGTAGTTATTTGAAAATAATTTTAGTAACCGAATAAATTAAGGGTCTGGCGGGTTCAAACGCAGTGGTTGCGGTTGCAGCAGTTTGCGGATGCGGGTGGTTGTGGTTCTAGCGGTTTTAAGAGATTTGTACGGCTGGTTCTGCGGTTAGAAATTGGTGTGTTTGCGGGATACTTATGACTGGTTAACTACCAAATACAACATTGGTTAAATAGTAAATTAAAAACCTTTACATTTTACATAATTATAAAAATATCAAAAATTATAAAATTATAATAAATAAAAAAATTATATTTAGAAACTTTTAGTTTTAAATTTTTAAAAATTATATAAAATATTTTTATTTTTAAAATTTATAATATTAATTAAAGTATAATAGATATATTTTAGTATTTTATAATTCCAATTTAATTTTTTTATTGAATATTTTTATTTTTGTATTTATATTTTTTTTTTAAATCATCCTCACGCAACCATCCACAACCGCAAACGCTAGCTAGAACTAACTTTTGAATTTATGAGATTTAAGGGGGTGATTGGTTAGGCTGTAGGAATTGACTTTAGCTTTAATTTTCATCTACAACCTTAAATATTACCAATCATGTTTTATCTTGGTTTTTAAAGCTACAAAAAAAAAAAACTAAAGCTACATCAAAAACACACAAAAAATGGTTGTAAAAATCTTATTTTCTAAAGTCTCATCTTTTTAGCTGTAGGAAATTTTAAAGCTATATCCCTTAAAGATAAATCAAAAATCCTACAAACTAAATTATAAAGTAAATTTTCTACAGTTACATTCCGACTAATCACCACCTTATAGTGGTTTGAAAGTGTTTAGAACGGTTTAAGTGATTGTTACAAAACGTCAATAACCGGTACCAACCGCAAAAAGTGATTTTGTGGGTGATAGTGGAGAAACCAGTACCCTAAGATGGAGTGTTGGTTTAAACCTAGGATAATTTGAAGCCGTCATAATAATGAGTGCCGGCTCTTGGGGTGTGCTCAAAGTGCACATGCACAGGGTCCTTCAATATTCTGAAATTTTTTGTTTAAGAATTAGGTTCCTAGTTTGTTAAACAGCACATAGATTAGGGTCCTAATTTGTAAATTTAAGGAAATATCATTATAACTTTTGGGAAAAAAATATGTCTGCACAAGGCCCATAATGTATTTAAGTAATAATCTTGAAGGATGATCGTATTCGAATAAAAAATCTAACTAGTCAACAATCAATCCTGACACTTTCGTAGTCCAGTGCCGGTCAAATTGAAACCACCTTATTTTCCCATGACTAATCTTTAATTAGGATTTAAAATCAAATTTGTTAGTGCTATTTTCTTGTCTCAAGTCAAAAATTAAATCTTAACCTTTTGACAAAAGAAAAACTAGAACGACCTTTGAATTAAGAAAAATATGAAAAACATATATTATTCCTTTATAAATACGCACCCAAAACTCAAATGTTAAAAACAAGAAAACATACAACTTCGTCTCTCGATACATAGCTCACATTAAGAAAAAAACACAAAACTAAGATGGCTCAGAATGGTTCGAACAGTACTGTGAAGCTGCTTGGAACATGGTCAAGCCCATTCGCCTTGAGGGGTCGAGTCGCTTTACACCTTAAGTCCGTTGAGTACGAGTACATAGAAGAAGCCGATGTTCTGAACTCGAAGAGCGATCTTCTTCTCAAATCCAACCCAATCCACAAGAAAGTCCCTGTCCTTATCCATGGTGACGTCTCAATCTGCGAGTCTCTCAACATTGTTCAGTACGTCGATGAATCATGGCCCTCCAAGCCTTCCATCCTCCCTTCTGATCCTAAAGATCGCGCCGCTGCTCGTTTTTGGGCTCACTTCGTTGACGGAAATGTATCAAGTTTCACCAATACCTTTGTTTCTTTATATATAACTCTTGTGGAATATGTGTATAATGTTGTGAACATGGTGCAGTGCTTTGAATCGATCGATGCGGCGGCTGGAGCAAAAGATGAAGCCGGGAGGATGACGGCAGCGGGAAGTTTGATAGAATGTCTAGCGGCGTTGGAGGAGGGTTTTCAGAAGAGCAACAAAGGCGGAGACTTCTTCGGAGGCCAAAACATTGGGTACGTCGACATTGCATGTGGCGCCATATTGGGTCCACTATCTGTCATCGAGGCGTTTTCAGGTATGAAGTTTTTGAGTCCAGAGACAACACCGGGCCTGGTCCAGTGGGCCGAGATCACTACAAGAAAACTCAAGCTTAACGAGGAATATTAACGAGGAAAAAAAAACCTCGTAAGTTTACGTCCACTTTACGAGGAACGTACGTGAAACATGATATCATCGTTATTTCCTCGTAAACTAACGACAAAAACCGTTCGTCGTAAAGTCGATGTAATGTGACGTGTCATTTACGAGGAAATAACGATGATATCATGTTTCACGTACGTTCCTCGTAAAGTGGACGTAAACTTCGCGTCTTATTTACGAGGAAACTATTTACTTGGATTTAGCGAGGAAATTTTGAATCCACCAACTTTGTAAGTGACACACGTTTTTTTTTTGCACCTAATTAATTTTGAATCCACCAACTTTGTAAGTGACACACGGAGATTATTTACGAGGAAACTATTTACTTGGATTTAGCGAGGAAATTTTGAATCCACCAACTTTGTAAGTGACACACGTTTTTTTTTTGCACCTAATTAATTTTGAATCCACCAACTTTGTAAGTGACACACGTAGATTATTGAAGTCGAATTTCCAGGGATACTGAAGCTGAAATGCGTCCTCTTCAAATGTGAATGGTTCGACCCCCGTCGTCAACAGAGGTGTTCGGTCTAACAAATTCGGTGTAGTTGATGTCAAAGGTGGACGACGGTACAACAAATTCGAGCCTTTCATCTTAGCTTCACAAGCAGACCAAGTTAGCTTCCTTCCATACCCTCGGATGAGAGATTCGGTTATAAATAGGTTAGCAGTGATCAAAGTAACACCTCGAGGACGAATCATCAGTGGAGAAGAACCACCATTGCAAGAAGAATAGATAAATGGAGTCGAGGAACCTGAACAAGAAATTGATGACATCCTTCTCATTGATCCGCATAATCACGAGTACGAAGTTCTTACCGATGATGCCACAGACGAAGCTGTTGAAGACGAGTTTAATGAAAATGAAGACATTTCTAGTGATGATGAGAATGTCGATGAATCCGATTGATGTATTTTCGATTTTGTGTAGTTTGTTTTATCAATAAGGTAATGTGAGAGTTTGTTTTATGAATAAGGTAATGTGGGAGTTTGTTTTGTGAATAAGAAAATGTGGGAGTTTGTTTTATGAATAAGTAAAAGTGGGAATTGTGGTTTGGAATATATGAATTAGAAGATAAGGAATTGTGGTTTGGAATGAAAATAAAGATAGGGTTTGGAATATATGAAGTAGAAGATAAGGAATATGGGGTTTGGGGTTTGGGGTTTCGGATTTTAGGGATTTAAACGGAATACTCGTTAATTCCTCGTATGTTGACGTCAAACTTACGACGAATTTCTCGTTTATTCCACGTAGGAGAGATTCGTCGTAAATACCACGTAGGACAAATTCGTCGTAAATACCACGTAGGAGAGATTCGTCGTAAATACCACGTAAAATAAATGATGAACGCGGTCCACTTTAATTCCACGTAGGACGGAATCGTCGTAAAAACCACGTAACCAAAATCGTCGTAAACACCTCGTACTGTAAAAACTAGAAAAAAAAAAGAAAAAGAAGAAATATACTCGATTTTGTGTAGTTTGTTTTATGAATAAGGTAATGTGAGAGTTTGTTTTATAAATAAGGTAATGTGGGAGTTTGTTTTGTGAATAAGAAAATGTGGGAGTTTGTTTTATGAATAAGTAAAAGTGAGAATTGTGGTTTGGAATATATGAATTAGAAGATAGGGAATTGTGGTTTGGAATGAAAATAAAGATAGGGTTTGGAATATATGAAGTAGAAGATAAGGAATATGGGGTTTGGGGTTTGGGGTTTCGGATTTTAGGGATTTAAACGGAATACTCGTTAATTCCTCGTATGTTGACGTCGAACTTACGACGAATTCCTCGTTTATTCCACGTAGGAGAGATTTGTCGTAAATACCACGTAGGACAAATTCGTTGTAAATACCACGTAGGACAAATTCCTCGTTTATTCCACGTAGGAGAGATTCGTCGTAAATACCACGTAGGACAAATTCGTCGTAAATACCACGTAGGACAAATTCCTCGTTTATTCCACGTAGGAGAGATTCGTCGTAAATACCACGTAGGACAAATTCGTCGTAAATACCACGTAGGAGAGATTCGTCGTAAATACCACGTAATATAAATGATGAACGCGGTCCACTTTAATTCCACGTAGGACGGAATCGTCGTAAAAACCACGTAACCAAAATCGTCGTAAACACCTCGTACTGTAAAAACTAGAAAAAAAAAGAAAAAAAGAAGAAATATACTCGATTTTGTGTAGTTTGTTTTATGAATAAGGTAATGTGAGAGTTTGTTTTATGAATAAGGTAATGTGGGAGTTTGTTTTGTGAATAAGAAAATGTGGGAGTTTGTTTTATGAATAAGTAAAAGTGAGAATTGTGGTTTGGAATATATGAATTTGAAGATAGTGAATTGTGGTTTGGAATGAAAATAAAGATAGAGTTTGTAATATATGAAGTAGAAGATAAGGAATATGGGGTTTGGGGTTTGGGGTTTCGGATTTTAGGGATTTAAACGGAATACTCGTTAATTCCTCGTATGTTGACGTCGAACTTACGACGAATTCCTCGTTTATTCCACGTAGGAGAGATTCGTCGTAAATACCACGTAGGACAAATTCGTCGTAAATACCACGTAGGACAAATTCCTCGTTTATTCCACGTAGGAGAGATTCGTCGTAAATACCACGTAAAACAAATTCGTCGTAATTACCACGTAACCAAAATCGTCGTAAACACCTCGTACTGTAAAAACTAGAAAAAAAAAGAAAAAGAAGAAATATACTGGATTTACATGTGGCAAGACTTCCAGCAATTATATTACTTAAGTCTCACCAACATAAATTCCAATATCATCTTCTCTTCCTTTTTTCTCAAATTTTTATAATTTGAATAGGATTGGATTTGAGAGTATGATGTGAGATAGGGTGTGATTTGGGAGTTTGGGTGTGGGTTGAGAAGGAGAGTTACGGGTATATTTATAGGGAAGCTTTCCTCGGTAATTCCACGTAAACAAAATCGTCGTAACGTCCTCGTACCTAAAAAACACGGGCCTTTGTAATTCCTCGTATAATAAAACGCGGGCCTTTGTAATCTCTCGCTGTTTCGTCGTAAAAAAAAACACGGGCCTCTGTAATTCGTCGTAAAATTACGAGGAATTTGCGACGGAATGTAATCTTATATATACACCCCGAGCGCTCACTCTTTCTTTCCTCTCTACTTCCTCTCCACTTCCTCCCTGTTTCGTTGCAATGGTAAGCCTCTCTAATTCCTCTCTAATTTGGTTAGTTTAGGTAGATTAGGTGGTTAGTATAGGGAATTTAGATAAGTTTACGGATCTTATGTTATTTAGTTTTGATTAGGTGGATAATGTTGGAAAATATACTGTTGACGAAAATTTAAAAAATTAAATTTTTTTCTCAGGTTCGAAAAGGTAGACTTACTGCCCATTACAGAGAGATGTTCGGTGAGCCGGATAATCGTTTAGACCCGTCGTCTTCATCAGCTCCCGGTTCTTCGGGACAAGAGACTGTCCCCGAGACTCAGTACACTCAGAGAGTCTTTGGGTCTCCCTCTTCTAGAGGACCATCGGTTCCTCCTCCCCCGATGACCATGCGACAACGAAATCCTATTCCAGGCGAGTCAACATCCGACACACATGCCGAGGCGGATGTAACGGCGAGGAGTGATGAATTTTATCGGGCGATTCACGACCCTTAGTTCTTTTTAATTTCGGTTCTTGTATTATGAATTCAAAACTTATTTATATATAAAATATTTTGGTTTTGATTTTTTTAGAATTTTAATTTTATTAATAATTTAAATAATTTAAATTATTTTTTTAATTATAATTTTTTATATTTCTGTAAAATAACGAAACGAAGTAAATTCGTAGCTAATTTTGCGACTTCTTTACGTGGAAGCTTAACGAGGTTTTTACGAGGAATTGTTTACAAGGAAATGACGTGGAAAGTTCACGTGGTCTTTACGAGAAAAGCTATCAAGGTATTTACGTTTACTTTACGAGTATTTACTTTCGAGTTATTTACGTGGGTTTTACGAGGAACGTCTTTCGTGGTATTTACGAGGAAATTTAGCGACGTCCTTACGTGGAAGCGTTACGTGGTCTTTACGACGAAATATTCCTCTTCGCTTTTACGACGAAATTATTTTCTCGCTATGTTACGACGAATTAGCGAGGATATATGCGTTACGACAAACGTATAACGACGAAACGGGTTTCCTCGCTAATTCCTCGTAACACTGCTTTTACGACGAAGTCACGAGGAAAACTGCCCTCGTAAAACTTGTGTTTTCTTGTAGTGGATATTCAAAGCACATGAAGCTGTGAAACCTTACATGCCAACCGTTGCCGAGTTCATCGAGTTCGCCAAACAGAAGTTCAATGTCTAGTGAGAAGATGTTCTGAAAATGATAATCTTTTGTGTGCATTTATATATGCAGTGGAGGCGAATGTGTGTTTCTGGTTTATGTTCTCCAAGATTGTGTTTAAAAAATATGTTGTTTGTAAGTTACTATTTTCGAGACATGTAATATATATAATATTTCATAATATGAATACAAATTATACAATAAACATTATGCTAACTATCCTTTGTTTTTATTTGTGGGGTTAATGACTCTAATCATGTTTGTTGCTGTGAGTTTTTCTATTTATCGATGATAAAGTTATGAACGAAAAACAATTTCTTAACATTAGTACCAGAAAATAACAATTTAATTCATATATACAATAAGGATTGGTTACAAAACTAGGGATCAATTGTTTGTCTAGACTCATCAACACTTACCTCCATAAATGACATCTACGTATATTTAACTAGATAGATCACATTGCTTTAAAATCTATTTTACAAGGTAATTGATTTAGAGTCTCTTGCAGTGCGACGAATCCAAACCTTAAATACTGCAGCAGTACGGCTTCGCTGTTCAACCCCTAATGTTGGGGAAACTAATGCCTTCATGAGCAATAAGATACGTTGTGATACTTGACATGATTCAAGAACAAAATACGTGCTGCTTAGAATTCTGTATAATGATTAGTCATTCAAATGAGGAAATTAAGTGCATATATAAAGACGTCAAAATATTGCAGAGATGTAACATAATCCATACTGCACAAACAAATATCTATTCTATTAAAACAACAGCACGTATTGATAAAAGATCGTGTTCAACTATTATTTCAGCCAAGCATACATTTTAAATATAACTGCAATTAAATTTAATTTCTGAATCTAACCACCACATATACATGCCTAATAATTGGGTAACCGCCACATTAACCACCATGACCAGTTTGATTAAAAAATATATCGATGCAGTTATTCATACAAACATCAATTAATATATCACGTCAGTTACCAAAGAGACATTTATGCTAATATATATATTTTTAATAGTAAGTGAGATACCAAAGAAACAAAAACATTAGAAAAATCAACTTTGTTTTAATTAAATTTATGCCAATATATATTGACATTCCAAACACATATTCCAATATATATTGACATTCCAAACACATATCAATTGTAACTATAACTTTCTTACTTTTTAAAAAATTAATCACTTTAAACATAAACTACAAAATTAATGTGTGAAATGACCGTGACACAATTGTATAGTTATGTAACATCACAAATTCAATACAATGATCAAAACTTCTTACTAATAATTTAAAAAAATATTATACACAAACATATAAATTAAATTTCTTTAACATATAAGAAAATTACAAAAAATGTTACTTATTTACATTAAAAAAACAAAAAAATTACAAACCAATATTATACATGCGGGTCAAGATCTAGAACCGACACATATGATTACAAAGAAACGGGATAAAGACAATAAGATTGCAAAGAATTGAGCGTATGCCATCAACTTTTAAATGACTATTATTTTATAAAATAGATTTGATTAAGATTTATACACAGATATGATTACAAATAAAAACAAAAATATAATTATAAAAAAAAACAAAAATATGAAAATTAAATTTCTAAAAAGAAATTAAAACAAAAATATACCCGTCCAGAATCTAGTAGTTACTATAAAAGAAAACCACATTAGAATTATTCTAATTTCAATTTCATAGTTATAGTGTAATTACATATATATTTATTTTCAAGTTTCACGGTGGAGATTATATTTATTTCTTTTCTACCCGTACATTTCATACCAGTGTAGTTTTTGTTTTTTTTCACATATCTTTTAGAAAATATATGTTCGGTCCAATTTTTCTGCTATCAAATTAAAAAAATAAAGAACATATCATGATTTAATTTTAGAGCATTACAAAACATTTACACAGATGGCACAATATTCTAAAATCACTGAAATTACAAAGATAAGCTACATGCTTATAAGCTACATGCTTATCCAATTCATATTGGAACAGGATAACAACACAAGTGAAAACACAAATTAAAAATTGTTAATATTCAAACCAGATATCATTACTTTAAATTAGCTAATCTATATTGTTAAATACATACTTTATTCCAAATATACTAATAGAACACATTCAAACTAGGTTTTCAAATCTGTTTCACTTGATCCTTTCTGCAGAATCCACGAATATTCATCAGTTAGCTTGATCCGCCTGGTCCGGTACAACAGAATCTGCATACCGAGGCCATCTATCTCGAGGAGTCTTGTAATAATGTTTGTGTGATTACACCCTTCTAAACTTCAAATTTTACCGTTTGTACTATAGGCTTGTACTCCGACCAATACTTGCCAAGCTATAATAATTTTGGTCGGATCCATTCAAATGGGCTGTTTGAGATGTTCAACCTCAAAACACACATAGCACAGCACATATATTGGCCCAAGCCATAAGTGGAAAGCATGCAGTTATTTTTCAAATTTAAAATTCATAAGATAGATATAGAAGGGTGTTCAATCCAGATTTTGGTTCGGTTTCGGTTTGTTTTTTCGGTTTTTTGGTATTTCGGTTAGTAAAATATAACTACCATTCTAAATCCATATTTATTTTGGTTCGGTTCGGTTTATATACCGTCGGTTTTCGGTTTATTCGGTTTTATACCAAAATATAATTATTTAGTTTGGGATCGTATTATAAATTTTAGAGTCATATTGTCATCCAGTCATTTATTAAAATAATATTATATTTTCAAATAAAAGAACAAAAAAAAATAAAAACGCTTATAACTTCAGATGAAATAATCAAATTTAGAATTAAAATCAAAGCTCAAAATTTTGAAAATAAAAATAAAAAATAAAAAAGAAGTATGAAATAAATTTTTTTCCACTCTTCCATATTTAGTGTTCATCAAAATCATATTTAGTGTTCATCAAAGTCATGTTCGTTTATAAATAAGAAAAAAGTTGTGAAATGTTTTTTCTAGTTATTATCCATCAAATTTATAACCTTCACTTCAATTTAATCAATGCTAAAAGAAAGCAAAATGATTAAAAGAAGAAGACTAAGAAAATAAGAAGCGTGAGTTGCGATGAATTTTTATTTAATTATATTTTAAGTGTCTTTCAAATTAGTATTCTTTATTACTATAAAAGAATATGGTAATAATTATTAACAAAAGAATAACTTATATAACAAATAGAGTTATAAAATATGTACATATTTACATGTTTCTGCTTTTGATTAGTTTTGTTCGGTTTATTCGGTTTAATCAGTTATAAACCAAACCATATTCAAATCTTACAGTTTTTATAAAATCATATCCATTTGGTTTTATATGGCATATACCAAAACCACACTATATTGTCTATTTCGGTTCAGTTCGTTTTACCATATTGGACAAGCCTAAGTGATATCAAGATCTACAACTTGAAGTATAACTAAATCTTTTATTGTTATATAATCAGGTATCAAACCGTTCGTACAAACTAAATTAGAAAGAGGGTTGACTTTGGAAGATATAAAAGTATCACAAATTACCACTACTAATCATTTAAAAGGGAACAAAATGTAGCTTCCAATGTAACATCTTGACCTGGTCGCGAAGACTTATGATCAACAGCCTGGAAATTCATTTGGCAATTTCATCATATATTAGAATAATAATTTAATGAAAGTGATGTATGTAACTAAGAAAACTCGATCGTGATCTCCTAACATATCTACGCGTTAAACATTATGACATGGTTATACTTGGACAATATAAATCGACAAACGATACGACCATAACAAAAACTTTCGCCGTGTCTACAAAAAAAAATGGAGCTATTCACGAAAAGTCCCGCCGTTAGATTACGGAGCTGTCACGAAAAGTACCTCTTCGCCGCTGACGACGAAAAAACCATCCGTCAAAGCTCAGACGGAGCCTCACGGCAATCAGTGTGGACGGTGGAGATGGTGCCACGTAAGCCTAACTTCATCCGTCTCAAAAGCTGTTACGGCAAGTACTTAACGGCGAGTGACTCGTCGTTTCTTCTTGGCATGACCGGCCAGAGAGTCATCCAAACGCCGCCGTTTCGTCAGGCTGAGCACGAAAGCAACTGGGAGCCAATCAGAGACGACTTGCCGGTGAAACTCATGTCGTGGAACGGTAAATATTTGCGCGGGAACGGTGGATCGCCGCCGTGGAAAAACTCCGTCACGCACGACCGTGAGCCGGCCATGGCAGCAACGAAGAAATGGATCTTGTGGTCTATAGAAACCGTTGAGAGTCCCGAGAAGGTTTCGTTCGCGGATCGGTTTTCGTCGCCGGCTTCGAGTTTTAACTCTTCTGTCTCCTCCCACGAGTCAACCAACGAGTCAACGGATAAAAAATCATTTAAATATGGATCTTCCAACTCCATAGGGTCGGATCTTGGGTCGGTTTCTTCTCCGAAGCTTATGTTTACTCCGACAGTGTCGGGGACATTGTCTCCAAAACCGACCGAGGTCAGTTAAGTTTCTATTCAGACAGTAACATAAATATTTTTGTATAACCGAGGTCAGTTATTTATACATATTTTATAATCCTATTTTCAATAAAATATAATTTTCTGTTAAGAGTATAACATTTTAAGAACAACAAATTAATATACATTTCTTTAAAAATAAAAATAAAACATAATATTTTATTACATTTTAAAAGTAAAAAAAATATAAACTTCTATATATTTACTAGTATTTTTATTGAATTATTTTAAATAAATCATAATTCAATTTTTATAAACTACAAAATACAGCAAAACAAAAAATATTCAAAATTTTTTTAAGAAGAATTAAAAATTAAAACCAAAAACTATTTAAACATTGGTTTTGTAACAGAGGAAAGATTTGAAGAAAAATGTATCAGCAATGGACATCTTTCGCGATGCGAGATCGGTGCGGTTACGAAGCAGCGCACACGAGAAGTATCTAGTAGCAGATGACGATGAAGAGACTGTGATAATGGGACGAAACGGGTCATCGAAAGAGGCCCGGTGGAGAGTTGAGTTGGTACCCGGGTCCGAAAAGACCATCCGGTTAAAGAGCTGCCACGGTGGATATTTGACGGCGTCGAACGAGCGGTTGATGCTCGGAGCGACGGGGCATAAGGTGGTTCAGTCGAGGAGGATTCGAACCGGTGAACCGGCGGGAGAGTGGGAACCGGTTAAAGAAGGGTCAAAGGTGAAGCTGAGAAGTAGAAACGGCGGGAATTATTTAAGAGCCAATGGGGGAGTGCCACCTTGGAGGAATACGGTTACGCATGATACGCCGAACCGGACTGCTACGCAGAGTTGGGTGGTTTGGGATGTTGATGTGGTCGAGATTATGGAGCGTTCTCATGGGACCGGTTAATTATATACTGGGTTCCAACTTCCAACTCCTATAAAGTTCTGGAAATTAGTTTTGTAATAATGAACTGGGCTCAAAATCCGCTTACCCAGCCCATAACAGAAACCATAAACCACTTACAAAATGTGTGATTGAATTTTTGAGTTAAATACCGAAAATGTTTTGTTTAAGTTAACTTTTTATGTTCAGAAGGAAAAAAATAATATCTATATGACTATATTCAACTTCACCATAGAAACAAAATAGATTAATTTTCACCATAGAATAACTTAATTTATACTGTTTTCTCAATCAACCATAGAAATAAAATAGATGAATTATAGTTTTTGAATAATAAAATAAATTAATTTTCACCATAGAATAACTTAATTTATACTGTTTTTCTCTCGGTTACAGGTTGTAACGAGGAAGAGGGGAAACATACGTAAAAGGATAACATCTAAATATGCTGACGTGGAAACCATAGCTATGGTGCAACACGTCAATTAAGCACGACTTTTCCATGCCTTGTTGCTAAAATCGTTTCATCACATGGCTATTCATTATTCAATTAATTCAAAAATAAACGATAGAAAAAAAGGCTCACGTGAAAAAGGTTCACGTCACTGCGTGCCGCTTGGGATTTAGTCTCCACTTATAAATACATACCATGTAATTCAGAATTAGTAATAACATAGCCTTTTGTTTTTTTTTAGTAATAACATAGCTAGTATCAGCAAATGGAGTTTTTCCACAACGCTAAAGCCGTTAGGATGCGTAACGTCCACGAGAAGTATCTGATGGCGGATGAAGACGAAGAGACGGTGACTCAAGACAGGATTGGTTCCGACAAGAGAGCTCGGTGGACCGTCGAGCTGGTTCGTGGTTCCTTTGAAGTGATCCGTTTGAGGAGTGGCTACGGCAACTATCTCACCGCCTCGAACGAGCGTTTCTTGCTCGGTGCAACGGGGCGTAAAGTAGTATTGTCGAAACCTAATCGGCTTGGCTCGTCCGTAGAGTGGGAGCCGGTGAGAGAAGGATCGAAAGTGAAGCTCAGGACTAGATACGGCAACTTCCTTCGAGCCAATGGTGGACTTCCTCCTTGGCGTAACTCCGTCACGCATGACTCACCTCACAGTTCAGACTCGTTTTTGTGGGATGTTGATCTCATTGAAATCTTAGTCGGAACGGCGCCTCCGGCTCTAGCTCCGGCGACAACTCCCGCGCCACATAGGAAGCTGTCAAGTCCTCCTATGTCCAGAACCTCTTCAGAAAAATACGTGGTAGAGGTTAGTATTAAGATCAGAACATTGGAACAATTAGTAAATACATTATAAGTTTAAAAGAATTTTTTTTTAAAGACTTGTGATTATAAATATTAATTCAAAAAAATATAGGGGTGTAGGATTAATGTTTCACTTGGCTACTTTCAAGATCGGATTAGGATTAGGGAAGCTGATTTTTTTAGATATATTTTTGGAAATATTATTTTCAAGATTGTCGACTTAACATTTTCTTGATTTTGTGTTGACTAGTTGACTCAGTCGCTGCCAAAATCTGAAGGGAGGGTCATATATTACCATATCGCAGACAAAGAAGGACACGTGGAGAATGATTCAGCCGTTGGATACGCTTTGACTTTCAAAGGAAATAGCGTGGAACAGTTGACGCAGGCGCTCAGGGAAGAGACTAGCATGGATGACGTTGTTGTATGTACACGCAATCCTTTGAACGGCAAGTTGTTTCCTCTCCGTTTGCAACTTCCGCCAAACAATGGGACAATGCACGTCGTTCTAGTTCCCTCAACTACGTAAACGTCATGCTATTTGCAATATTGGTCTGGCTATTTGCTCAAAGATTAAGAGATAGTTCTAATAAAAAGGCGCACGATTGGTTATGGGAGTGTTGATTTTAGAATATTAGGTTATATTTGGGTGCTTTAATCTTTTATTTTGTTTATTCTATAATTTTAAGTTTATTAATTTATATGTATTTATGTGGTCCTGTGGAACATTCACCATCAAGAAATGATGTTGTAGTTAAAAGATTTGTTTAATAATATTCTAAAGTGTCCAAGCATTTTGCAAGTCCTCAACAACTTATCCTACTAAAGTGTTCTTGCTGAAAAACTTGTTTACTTAATCATTACCAAAGCAAAAAAAGAACAATCTCCCCTTCCCATGAAAATGTAGATTTTACAAGATCCATATTCATTAATACCAACATCTTACACGCGAACGTTTCCCTGATATAGAAGACAATTGATAAACCAAATACAGTGTTGCAATGAGGGGGTTGTAGGCAAATGGTTTGGTCGATTCCAATAATACAAAACTAAACGTTGTAGATCGTGTCACAGGACTTGTAGATACCGAGATAAATATAGGAGTGACGGAGTTTTCATCACAATCTTTTTTCATCATGTATTCATGCGAGGATGTATTTCCATCATGCTCATACTTCATAAAATAAGCAAGCCGAATCCATACACTTGTTCAATTTTTCAGGAACCATACAACTAATCCAGATATTGTCACCGAATCCATACACATGTTCATTGCTTTTTTCGGCAGAATTCGTCAACCATGTACAATTTAAAAGGTGTAAAAGCTTTCTTTGGTTGATTGCTAGAAGTTCCATGATGAAGTCCAATTAAAACAAAAAAAAATCAAAAACTCTATAGGACTTATAATTAATTTTAGAGGAAAGCATTACTGTGAGTGGTCCCCAAACATAGGACACCAAAGTATATATATGTATATATATATATATTCATGTCATAGCATAGTGTATATGACTATATGCTATAGTGCAATCCACCGATCAAATTACATTCATGACTTAAACTGCGTTTTAACTTGTAAGAATTCTACTCTTATGGAATACCAGCTATAGCGTATCATGAAAAAGCCATAAAATTAGAGTAGACTGTAAAATATCTGATACGATATAGTTCTTATAACAAAGGGTATAATTTTATTGCATAATATAGTTCTTAATTATATATTATACTTAGATACATTATCATCGTAATCATTAAAACAACACGATCATCTTCTTGTTGCTTTAAATCATTTCAGCTGCTTTTTGGAACTCATTTCAACATCAGAGAAACTCTTGTCTTCCTCGAAACCTCCCATCTGTAAACCAACCTTGTACCGGTATCCCTGAGCACAGTACCAAAAGTAAACCAGATTGAACACACCCAAAACCGCTATCAGATAATAGAAGTAATCCAATTTTCCCGCGTTGAGATTCTTGTTAAGCCAATCAGGACGGTCATGGCCACCAGAGAATTTATGAACCGTCGTCACAATCAAACTACTAAGGTAGTTCGAACCGGCGAAGGATAAAGAGAAGAGAGAGTTAGCGATGCTTCTCATGTGTTCAGGGAACTGACTGTTGAAGAACTCAATCTGTCCAATGATATTGAATGCTTCGCATAGTCCCATCAGAATAAGCTGCGGCGAGAGCCAAAACACCGACATGGGAGTCATCCCGGTCGAATCTCCAGCGTTGATGGAGCGCGTTCGTCTCATGCGCTCCACTAACCCGGCAACGATCATGGAGAGGATGGCGAAAACGATCCCTGTCCCGATACGTTGGAGGAGTGTGATACCGGATTTATGGCCGGTGATCCGACGGAAGAATGGGACTAAAACGCGGTCGTATAAGGGAAGAAAGACGCCGATGGTGAGGAGAGAGATGACAGAGAGAGAACCGGCCGGAATCTCGAAGTTGGGGCCTATATGTCGGTCCATTTTTAAAGCTTGGGAGACAGTGAAAGTTCCTTGTTGTGTCATCGCCGCGAGTGATATTATTCCGGCCGACCAAACAGGAACGATTCGAATCAAACACTTCACTTCTTCCACTTCTTGAATGCTGCATAATCGCCACTTGTTCGCCGGAACTCCCTCGGATGATAGATCGCCTTCTATTATCACCGCCGCTTTGTCTAGAAACCTATTTTACGCCATTCCAGTTAAAATATGTACTACCTCAGCTTCACAATTATCAAAGTTTTTATAAAAAAAATATATAATAAAATTAGCTTTAAAATTTTTATATATTTTATTATTATTGAATAATAGTAAATTTTAAAATTTAAGAAACTTAATTGAATTTTTTGAACTAATATTGATTTAATTTTATTGAAAAATTGAAAATTACTAGGAAAATACATTTATAGTAAAAAATTAATGTGTTTTTAATATTTATGAAATACTCCAATTTTTATATTTTTGGATTGGAAATAGAAATAGTATAAGTTAAAATATGCTTATAATTTGCTAGACAAGAAAATATTTGACCAAAAAAAAAATATTTGATATATGATACTATATATTTATTAAGATTTGACATGCAATAGTTGAACATCTTTATAAACGATTTTACCATCCATTTGGCTGATTTTGTTTTGTAAATTTAGTTATCTAGTGCATATATTCAATTAAACACCATGCAGTTATACGTAAAAATCCAAATGAATATATAAAGTACCTGTATTGGTTACTATGGTGTAATTTGGATAATACGCTATCTTTAACAGGCGGGTCATAGTAGGTCACAGTGCCGTCATCTTCCGCCGGGAGCTTCATCTTTCGCTTCTTGCGAGCTGCCACGACAACTTGAGCGATACCAGAGAATATACTTCCTTCAGGTTTAACATAGACGTAAAGCTTCATTCCGGCGAAAAACATAACCACGGCACAAGCCATGAGTCCAGTGGGTACACTAAAGCCGATGATCCAGCTGACTTGGTCTTGGATATACACAACAACGGTCTGTGTAATAAGCAGAACCACAGTGAAAGTCATGTAATACCAGTTGAAGAAACTTGCCACTCCTTTAATCCCTTCCTCGGTTCGTTGGTCGAATTGGTCAACACCAAAAGGGATGCTACATGGTCGTATTCCTCCACTCCCTATTGAGAGGAAACCTAGACCTAATAGCAAGATCCCGAACTGGAGTTTGTTCGGACCGCCGCAACTAACGGGATCTTTGCTATTGCATGTTTCTGGGTGGAGTTGAGGAAGCGATGCCGTGAGTGTCAATGTCACTAGTCCCTGCAGATTTGAGCTGATTTATTAAAATATTACCCATCATTCGTTTTCAAACCGATTCTACAATAGTTGTGATCTTTACCTTGAAATTCAGTTGGATATATGATATATTGTGTATTTACATATTCTAAGCATCATTCTAGTTTATATATTGATCATTTAGATGCATTTAGAATTTGTTTAGGTTGTATTGCATTGCAATGGTGTGTTTCAGGTTTGGAGAAGTATTGTTCAGGTTTTGGAGCTTAAAAAGGTCATAAAACGTTCAAGATGATGGAGAATGACGTGGTAGCAGTCAACAACCGCGACCAAGTCATGGCTACGAAGAAGGAGTGTCGTCGCAGGCACCTTTCGCGGGAAGAGGATGGCGCGGCGATGATGTCGACGAAAACTGGCAGGGCGCTTCGCAGGCTCTCATCGCGGGAAGAGATGGACTCGGCGATGATGTAGACGTAGCTGAACCCTCACCGCAACCATCCTTCGCGGGAAGAAGCAGACCGCAGCCGAGATGTCGACAAAACTGATAGGGCGCTTCGCGACTGTTCTTCATGGGATGAGTGGGCCGCGGCATGTGGACGTCCGTCGCAGGCTCTATTCGCGGGCAAGGGGTGGTTGCGGCCGGTGTTCGAAGTAGATCATTTTACCATTTTACCTATTTGTTTATAAGCTAGTATAAATGCATTGTAAACCTAATCTTAGAGATTATCTTGTTTTCGATCCAAACACAAAACCTATTTTAGTGAAAAATTCAATATTTAGCTTCTTTTTATCTTGATATTTTGAGTTTGCTTGATTATCTTGCTCACTAATCATGATTAACCTTCAATGATCATTGATTATTGGATTTATCATGTCTATTAGTGAGTAGTTACCTTTTAGATTCAGGGGTTAGGAGAAATAGTTGTTAGTTACTAATGGAAAATCTAACAATAAAGTGGACTAATTTAGTTATATTGGACTGCATGTGATTAAAAGGTGATATTACTTAGTTAGGTACTTGGAAAGGCATATATTACTGTGGGATAGAATGAAGTCATGATCCAGTGACACAAAAAAGAGAGGATGAAGTTATGACCTCAACTACAGAACAATTAATTAAGTTAACATTGGTCTTAATTAGGGCCCTGTTCGTTTGCTCACTCATGTGATCCATCTGGGTAAAGATGCAAATCGATGCTCGTTTTATGCATTATAATGTTACATCCAGATGGATCATCCAGCTGAATTTTTAAAAATTCATCTCAAATTTTCACTCAAATGAAGATGAGTCTTGATGGTGCATCTGAATGCAGATGCATCTAGTTCAGTCCAAAATGATAAATGACAAAAATGACCTTTTAAAATCAAAATATTATTTCCAAACCCTAAATTCTATTTTTTTGCCATAATCGAAAAATACATTTTTTCGCAAAAACTAAAAAATACACACTTTTCCGCCAAGAACGTAAAATGCGTTTTTTGAGGTAAAACACATATTTCCATAAAAACACACTTTTCGGTCAAACTAGTAAACCACACTTTTCGACCAAAACCGAAAAACCGCATTTTTCCGCCAAAACCGGAAAATTGCATTTTCCCGCCGAAACCGGAAAAACGTATTTTTCCACCGAAACAAAAAAAAACGCATTTTCCTGCCAAAACCGGAAAACGTATTTTCTCGCCAAAACCGGAAAAATGTATTTTCCCGCAAAAGCACTATTTCCCGCCGAAACCGCAAAAAACATATTTTTCGCCAAAAACGCAAAAATGCACATTTCCCGTAAAAACGCAAAAATGCACATTTACCGCCAAAACCGCAAAATGCATTTTTCGCCAAAATTGCGAAAAAAAACTTTTCCTCTCAAACCCGCAAAACGCACTTTTTCGTCAAAAACACATTTTCCGCCAAAACTGCAAAACGTATTTTTTTTGCCAAACCCATAAAGACGTATTTTCCGTCAAACCCATAAAGACGTATTTTCCGCCAAAACTGTAAAAATGCTATTTTTCCGCCGAAACATAAAAAAAAAATATTTTAGTCATTTTATTAACAAGTCCACCTGGATGCAGATACAAGTTAAAAAAACGAACATAGCTACATTTAGATTATTCATCTGGATGCATAGACGAAATGAAGAAACGAACAACACCCATATGGACCATCTGGATAAGACATCTAGATGGACCATCTGGATGCATCTTCGAGATGTACAAACGAACAGAGCCTAGGTTTGACCACTTCATATGATTAAAATGTGTTATCACCTTCATTAGATACCAGTTAGTATAAACTTATCATGACGTAGTACCTAATATTAATTTTGTTGTTGTAACCCTAATATAGTAAAATGAGTAGTTTATGGTAACAATTTAGGTCGATCCCCTTATTTGATAATTATTATTTTTTTAAAGTTTTATATGTCATTACCATATTTACTTTCACAAAAATATGATATGGTTTAGTAATAAAAGTGGCATGGCATTCTCTTATTATGACATGTATATTCTTAATGATAACACTTTTGTCTTTTGAGAAAATTCCTAAATAACATAATAAAAGTTGGGTACATACCATATATATATGTAGGTGATCTATATTGTTATTGTTAAAATTTAAAACAATATAACTACAATTATAAGAAAATTTATAAACTAGCCTAATATAAAAAGTTGGTAAATTTGAAAAAGTTAGCTAATTTCTTATAAATATTTTACGAAATTAAATGTAAATGTACCTTAATAAATAAAAAAAAACTAAGATAACTTTAATTAAAATTCAAAATTGTAATAAATATTCAAAAACATTACTATATCCATATCAGCATAAATAGAAATTTAATCAAGTTCTTAATTATTGCAGTTATTTGAATTTAATCGTGATACAATAAATTGAAAATATGTTTGTTAGAAATATCAAAAGTCAAACAAAAACAAATATTTTATTTTATAATTTATGAATCACATATTAAATATTAAAAAATTAAAAAAATATTTTAAATAAAAATATTTTTTAAAAGTTGCATTTCTGTGCAGTAAACCACCTAGTTACTAATGTTCAAATAACTATGAAAAATGCAAAAATGTAAGAGATGTAAACACGTGAATTTAGAGGGATGCGACAAATATAATTATATAAATACCCCACTTAGAAAAGAAACTGTCTCCACATACGTTACGTTACGTCACTGTGATTGACCAAATCTACAACTCTTTCAGTTGGCAAAATAATCTGGAATTTCAATTATTGGACACACTTGTTACCGACAATCTTTATAGACCACTTGTGTATTTTCTTTATTTTCTACGCACTTCTCTTTATCTTGAAAGTTATAATCCGTTTGATTACGGACCCTCTGTGACTCTGTGTTGTTTGATTACTGAACTTCTTTAATGGAAAATGTACTAGCAAGTTATCAAAGTTGTTTTTTTTTCTCTGTGAGATGAAAATAGTTCTCTAATAAAGAATTATAATTAAAGTGAGTCCAAGTTAAGTACCGGCAACAATTTGTGTCTACCGAATGCTTTCGTTCGTATGATTCACATGATAGATCGACCTTATCGTCCTATAGAAAGCGTGGTCCCTCTATAATTTCATGCGTTTTCATACGATACAAACGCAATAAATAGGTAAGAAAATATAACTTAAAGTTTTAGTATTATAGTTTTTAATTGTTGAATATGAATAAAGTTTGTCGTAACGTATTTACCTCGTCATGTCCACTTGCATGATGAAATTATGTGGCACGTACCATGTATCATCTCCACACAATATATAGAGCAACAATATAACTTTCTACCGGACGTTGGTATGTTATGAATTAGTATTACTATATATTAAGTGTGCATATGTGACACATTAAGATTAGATTTCATAAAAGGAAGAGAAGAGTACTAATACGTACGAGGAGGGTGGCGAATGAGGCGAAAGCGATGGTCTTGAAACGGCCGACGTAAGCGTCCGAGATAAACGCGCCCACTAGAGGAGTGAGATTGCTGAAACCAGACCAAATGTTGATGACATTTGAAGCGTCGACTTGTTCTAAGTGGAACACTCTGGTTAGATACACCATGAAGTTTGACAACAACCCAATTGTTCCCAGTCTCTCCAACGTCTCATTTCCTGTTTTTCAAATTTCAAAGCTTCCGATAGTTTTATCTCGGGTTTAAACAAAAGCAGTCATTGTAAAAGAAATTTTTTTTTTGAGTGAATACATTTTTACATCCATTCAAAAATGTCAATACATAAACGAATGAATATGTTAACAGTTTTCTTTCCGTTTCAGTTATAAATAAGTAGTCAGATGGACGAGTGTCAAACATGATGAACCGACGGTTACAAGAATGTATTATAATATGATCCTTCGGAAGAAAACATGAAACTAAAATTTAAATTATACTTGACCGGTTGAAAAGATCATACGCCACTTTCTTTTTCTGTCTAGTGTCTATTACGTTCAAGGATTTAGGCAAAAAATGGGTTTGAAACATCTGTCAAGGATAATAAGTGTATAATAGTGTATTCAGTGGTTTCTAGAAGTTTTATGTCCAAATATAGAAACTAATTTCATGTAAATTGAGGAAGAAACAAGGATTAGGTTATCTACAAATAAATTACGTTCACGAACCAAAGAAAAACACATACCTAAAATGAACGTGACGGCTCTCCATCCTCCAGGCTTTTTCTCAACCTTCTCAGCATCCAAGATTGAACTTTTCTGACTGTGAGAATCAGAAACATCCATCTCCGCCGGCAGTGGCGATTTTGGAGAAATTACTAGAGGGTGGGAAGAAGAAGTGTCCTTCTCTTCGCACTTGAACTTAGGGTGGAATTGATGTTGTGAGATTGGATCCTTACTTTTATGCAATTTACATAGATAAATCAAGGTAAACACATGGAATGATTAATAAATGTAGAGAGTGGGCACATCACGCGTACACTTTCTCTCTGTTAGAATCTTTTTAGGGTGTAATGGGGAAGTGTCTGTGCCTATGTATATATAAGGGAATGAGTAGATATTATATGGTGGGTGTGGGTGAATTTGAATGACGTTCGCCACTAGTAGCCTCCACGTGAGAAGTTGGAAGCTAAAAAAGAACGTTATTTTAGTGCTATCATTTTTCATTTTTCTTTCTTCATCGTACGTAATATTAATAATATTGTCCACGTATTGCGAACCTTCCATGTTTCATACATTTGTTATGGTGCAATATAAAGTTACAATTTTATTTTACTGAAACTTTTTTACGTTACATTTTACGTTCGCCGACCGGATAATAATACTTCTCACGCATGAATATTTTTTTCTTAAAAGTAATATGAATGTGGTAGATATATTATTATGGGTTCTTTTTTGTTCAGTTCCTCCAATAAATATTTGATTGGATACTGGTAATCGAAATTCGCTAATTAAAATTTTACAATGTTTTGAAAGAGAATAAAAGTTTAGCTATATGCATGCCATAGTCAAAACTAAAGCTTCCACCTCCTAGTAAAGATGAAAAAAAAAAACTATTACGCAAACCCTTAACCTCCAGAAAAGATATCATCTCACAATTCTGGAATAAATCCAAACAATACAATGAACACATCGTTGTGTTTCTAAGAACCATCCATCGATATCGCATTTGAGGCCACAATACCACAACCAGTGGAAGAGAAGTATCTATCTGCTCTCGAAGAATAGTCGTCTACATTTTCTTTAAAGTTTTATTCTCCGTAATCTCTAAATATATCCGATTTAAACATTGGAACACTTACCATGACTAACTTTTCATAACACTACCTAATAAAATTAATAAACTCAGTTCCTTTAATTCAGAACGGATCATCCAAATTCAAGTTATTCAACATTAGACAATATATGCAAAATCCCAAATATTAACTCACGGGTTTGCATTGTTAAAGAAAAAGAAAAAAAAATCAGTACTATAAAACTTTTTTTTTTGAAGAAATCTGACCGATTAAAAACATGAAACATATACATATTATGGAAGTTATAATTTCAATTTGTGAACTTTATTTTAGAGCTATACAAGAATTAGACTAAACTTGTAAAACTCAAATTGGACACAAACATAAGTCGGTGAGTCCGGACAGAAACTGATAGAGTAGTTCGAAAAGATGAGGTTGACTTTTTGCCGTTTAGGCAAATGCAAGTGCCTAACACTGTCGCACGCGAGACCCATACGATTTCTAAGCAAACTCGTTTTGTCGTTTCTTCTTTATCAATTTTTTGTTTTCGACCAAGTGTGTCCATACCATTATCACCGTTCGATTTTATGGCTAGATATTCTACACCTTACGATTTTCACCGTTCTACAGGGTCATATGAATTTAACCACATAACGTTTGGACCAGTGGCAGAGCAAGAAAAATGTTTTAGGAGGGTCAATTTTGAAGTTAACATAAATTATAGCCGTCATTTAGCTAAAATTTACAATAATTATCTAGATTTTAAAGAATTATACCAGTAAAAAAAATTAATCAAGAAATCCACCTGGATCAGTTGACCCACTTGCCAATACATTAGCTCCGCTGCTGGTTTGGACCGCTTTTAATATAATCTGTCTCAATAGGCCAGCTGATCCAAAGACCAGCGGTGTGTTGCGGGTCACAATCGAATAACGAAAAATGTATATGGAGGTCGATAGATAACTCCAACTTCTAGAAAGCATGCTTTTTTATTCTGTATTTGATATGATCACATTTACCGATTTTATTTTGTTAGAGGGAGAGATATTTGATATGATATTTTCTTGTAGAGTAAACCATAATTAAGAAAAAAACATGTTAAATATGGGAATATAATTCTGATCCCCTTTTGGGAGAAACACAAATGTTATCATTTCTAGTACATGGATAAAATTATAGGAAAATATATGTACTTACAAATATATATTTTCATTTGTAGTAGTGATGCTGTTAAGCTTAATTCATATTTTATTTTCTGGTTATTGGATTGACACTTTATAGGATTTCATTTATCTTATATATATATATATATATATATATATATATATATATGCTAGGTCAAGAAACGGACCGGTCAATTTGGATATAGGCTACGTTGCACGGAAGCTTCATCGGACGTCCGTTTCCCTTTTTGGAACCGAAATCGGAATCGAAACCTTATAAAAGCTTACAGAATCTCGCTTCTAAAATATTTTCTTCAAAAACACGTTGGAAGCTTACGATTCCGGTTTGGAATCACACTTATATTCTTTTAAAAAAAACACAATGTCTTATATCAATAAAAATATAAAATTACAGTTTTAATTTATATAAAATCCAAATTTTAATAGTATTGAATAGAGAAAATAAAAATATACAAATATTAAAATTAATACTATAAATTATCTTTATGCATTGAGTTTTTATTAAAGATAAATTATATATTCAAATATATTATGTCAATTAATTATAAAGTATTAAAAATAATTAATATAATAATTTCTTTTAAATTTAATTTATGTGTATTTTCCCAGTTTTAATATGAAATCATTTCAAATTATTATAAATGAATAAATGCTTTATTTTAAATTTAAATCATATAATTTTTAGTTATAAATTTTTTAAATATATATATAGGGATACGTTTCCAACACGTACCCACTTCCTAATTTTTTTAAAATTCCGCTTCCGTTTTCATGTAACATAGGGTATAAACATGAAGCAAGGTAGAGTAATTTTTGTTGATTAAAAAAAGGTAGAGTAATTTTTTAATAGATGCAAAAATCTCATAAATGACATAAGGGGGGGGGGGGGGGGGGGGGGGGGGGGGGGGGGGGGGGGGGGGGGGTCGAACCTGTGACAATAGAGGGTGCAAAACACCACTAAACTATTATAAAAATTCTCTATTTTTAGAGAAAATAGAAAAATATGATACATATGGTTACATTTGGATACATTCTTAAAAGTCATCAATTAAAAAATGTTCAGAAAATAACAAATTTTATCAAACTAGCATTTGTGTCTTTGATTCATTCTTCTACTTTTTAGGAGAGTTCTGGTTGATAAATTTTTTAAAGTTTTGACATTTTGAAGTTATATTGTTATTGTTAACCTGGAAAGTGTTACTTTTTATGGATAAGCCATCTTAATTAATCTTAGAAATCATGCGATTAGATTTAGCTGGTGCTTGGGGCTAAGTATCCTTTTGGATAACTCGGTGGTAAATGGTAATATGTAGATAACTTGTTTTTTTTTTTTTGTAATAAAATAGATATTTGTTCGAGTTGGAAGTCAGACCTCAAGATTTGATTGGAGTCCTAAGCAAATCTACATATAGGGTTTTATCAGAAGACTATATATATCTTTCAAATTTATTTATAATTAATTTAGTCCTAGGACACGTTAGGAAAACAAAATTATGATTTTTTTTTTGAATAAACAAAATTATGATTTTCGTTTTTGAATAAACAAAATTATGATTTTTTTTTTGAATAAACAAAATTATGAAATATTGAGAGTTGGAAGAATCTATGAAACGGAGAATATTCTGTAAAAATTTCGGGAAGCAGAGCTGTAATAACCCTAAAAGCAAGAGTAAGCAATGAGGAAGACACCTTCATTGACTTGTCTTCTGTTTTCAAGTGTGTACAAGATCATGACAAGGATGGGCGCAGCCCCCTATCTGCATTCCCATATTATATATTAAAATAAAAGTTATAACATTGATTTATGTGTGATTTTCTTTTAAAAATAGACCTAATGAATATATTCTTAGAAAATCATGTTACATTTAATTTCTAACCTTATCATTTAAATTTTGGACTTACCATAAATTTTTATTGGACTATTAATAATTAGATTTAAACAATAATGATCTATTGAATTATAGATAGTATAAATTAAATAAATATAATTTAATGTTGTAATATTATACCTCTATATGTTAAATATTTGTTGATATTAACTTTTAAAATTATAAAGATTTTGTAAAATAAAAAAAATCATATTATCTAACAATGATTAATCTTTACTACCTTAAATTTAATTAATAAATTCAGTTGATAAAAAAAAAGAAAAAAAAATATATGTTGAGAAAATCTCGGCTTTTAAATATGAATTGTGAAGAATATAAAAACTATATTAATTGGTATAATTTTGTTTTGATTATTTCCATCACTCGATAAACCAGCACCTCCGGTTCTTTAGGCTTGGGGGTTACGCATAAGACACTTATAAAACCAAAGCCCTCATCTCCACAAAGGCTTCGGTGGTGTTGAATCTTCAAATCTTTACGTCTCCAAACTTCTTCTTACTTTTGCTTCTTCTTCGTGCAATCGTTCAATCTAGGATTTTAATCTAGTTGATTTTACGCCTGATTTGCTAAACAGTTTCACTCTATTTTGATTGAGTTCTGGATTGTTGATTAGTCCCACTAAACGAACATATATATTTCAGACTTAGCCCTAACTATTAGTCTTATGTAAATCCGATTAACATTCTTTATGCAGGAGGACGCAAATCATACTCAACTGGGACTAAATTTCGATCTTCACCATTTTTTCATAAGAAATCTAAGCCTGGTAAACAAAATTCTTTTTGACTTGAATTCGCACTAAAGTGAATCTAAGCAAATGTCACATCTTCATGGATTCGCACTAAAGTGAATCTGCAAGCTTTCTGCAGCCGGAGATCTTGCGCCTCGAAGACGCCAGCCATTATCATCACAAGAGTCACTTACCGTAGCAAACAGAGGGATGGAGAGCTCACGGGGTCCAGTACTGCCAAATAAATCAATTAAGCGGCCAAGCGGAGTCCAATAATCCCACCAAAAGCTGATGTTCTTCCCATCTCCAAGGTCCGGTCTCAAGAAATTTGAAGCTGGAGGGCGGAGGTTAAGAATTGATCTCCAAGTGGAAGACCCAGCCTTTTTAGCGTCAAGATTCCAAAAATTATCATTTCCAATTTTGTATTTTCTAATCCAAGTAGCCCAAAGAGAAGGATTAGGAGCATATAATCTCCAAATCAGCTTAAGACAGAGGGTCTTATTCCATGTGGCAAAGTCTCTCATCCCTAATCCTCCTTCAGGCTTTGGAAGGCTAACTGTGTTCCAAGCAATCTTCGCCACACTTTTATCGATGATGTTTCCTGTCCATAAGAATCTTGAGCAAAGGCTTTGAATCTGCTTAATACAACCCTTTGGCAATACAAAAGCGGAAGTCCAGAAGTTTATTGTGCCATAAATGTCCGATGAGATCAGCTGAGCTCTCCCTGCGTAGGACAGCTTTTTCACAGACCATGCAGTAAATTTTGCTGATATTTTCTGAACCAACGGTCTGTAGTCTGCAATTCTCAGTTTACGGTGAGGAGTGTTTGATTCTGGCAGATGAGGATGATCAACAACAGAACTGAATCTGAATCATCGTTGCCATCGGTGTGTGTGTGTTTTTTTTTCCCGTAAGCTCTTTTCCTCCACTTTGAAAGCATTAATAAGAAGAAGATAGATTCCTTCAATTATTTGATCTAATTTTTTTATGAAGAGTCAAATTAAAGCAGTGTGTGGTGAGGGTAGCACGACGTGCGGAGGAAACAAACTTACCGTCAATTCTAGGAAGATTATGTTTTGTAGATGGTTCTTAGAAAGAAAATGAAGTTTTTTTCAGAACAAGGGTGGTATAATACACTAGAAGGTTTTGATGGTTTAATGGGACACAAAATATAAGGGTTCGTTTGTTTCCTCTACACTCCGAGATTGAAGCTTTGCTTTGGGCAATGGACTGTATAAGGAATTTGCGTGAGTTTCGAGTTACATTTACAACGGATTGTTTTCAGTTACTGAAGATGGTTTCGGAATCAGAGGAATGACCAGTCTTTAGAAATTATTTGGAGGACATAAGGACCCTTCAAAGAAGTTTTATCAGCTCAGAGATCATTCATGTACGAAGAATGAAGAATTTAAGGACGGATAATCTGGTACACAGTGCCAGAAAGCAATCGTCTTTCGTCATTTACATGGATGTAGAGTTATCATTTTGGTTTTCAGAGTCAGTTTGAGTCTGTAAAAGTTGATGTCAAAAAAAGAAAAAGCGATGTGTGGTTAGTTTAAGTAACTTGAGCCATATATAAAATTCTCATATTTTTGTTCGGTATTTTTCTCATCTCCTGTTAGTAATTAGTGTCTTTCTTTAAAGGATTTTATTGCTAAATTTCTCATATAATATCATTTGTTATTAGAATCATATACATAGACTAAGAGCAGGGATTACAAAGCTATAGTTTTTTTAATTTTACCATTTGTTATAATAGTTATCGCTCTATGACTAGCTTCGTTCGAATTATATACGTACATTAAGAGATATTATTTCAAGTTCCCGTTTTGAGCTAACTTTTTTACTTCACATTCTCTCGACTGTCCTACTCAACTATAATAATTTTTCTTATTAAAATCAATTTTTACAATGTTCTGGCTCTTAAAACAAAAAAAAAACGACAACAAATTATATATCAATGTAAAATTACAAAGATTTTTACCAGTTGTATATTTATTTCAATTTTATTTTAAAATAATTAAGCGGTTTGAAATCTCTAGCTTTATACATTTTTCATAGAATTCACAATATGTATTTTTCTTAGAGATTAGTTACTTTATAATGTGGATAAAAATAAATTTATATTTTATTAGATAATTTATAATTCTTTAATATTACTTCATTGGTTTTATAAGATGTATGTTTTAGAAAATAATTGTTTAAAGTGGAAAAAGATATGCATTTTTTACTTTTAATGTATTTTTAACGAATAATGATCAACTGTAAAGTTTTAATAATGTTAATTGCATTTACTAAATTTTAGTTTTTAAATAATTAATTTTATTTTTTGGTAAAAAAATAATAATTATATTTTGTAAAGAGAAATTCTCTAGAATATCATTTAATAAGTTTTATTAAAGAGTAAAAATATATTTTTACCCTAAGGTTAACTAATCTAGATTTAGGGTTTAGAGTTAATGGATAAAGTTTTGGAGATAGAGTTTCAAATTTTAAAAAATAAATATTAAAAATTTCAAAATAAAAAAAGTTATTTTGATCATTTTCTCTCTTGAATGCTATTTTTATAACAAAAACTTAAAATGGCTATTTAAGAGAATCACTTTTAAATCTTTTGTTTTTTTTCTTTCCCGCAAGCTTTTTCTCTTAAAATTATTGATTAAACTATCACAAAATAAATTATACTAAACCATTTTCTAGAAAGGTAATGTGTTAAAATCACTTCGAAGAGACTTTAAATACCCTCTTAGCACCGATGCATAAATGATTTAAACTCGTTCTTATCTCTAGCCTATAAAGATTATGAGTTTCCGTTGATAAAATAAAAAGAGTTTCCGTTTGAAATTTCTTCGATAAAAGAACAAATATTTCTTTTAAATAGAAAACAGAAATTATCTAAAAAATCCGAGGAAATTATGTTATTGGTGCAAAATCAAAACAACATCAGACTTACCCACTTCCACAAAAAACAAACACGGTTTCGTTGTGACAAACACATTAAATTCGCCAATGATGCAAAATTTGACTAAACATCCTCTTTAAAAGTAATTTCGCCGTGCCTCCTTTCGTCCTTCCCTTGTAATCTCCTCTCACTCTCCCCTTCTCTTCCTTTTTACAATACGCGTCTCTGGTTCCTATATAACAGTTTTTGTAGTTTCCTTGATTCTATAGGATCTCTTCACTTTCTCGGCAACTAATTTTATTCTCTTACTGTTCACAATTTTGGTATGTTTCTGTTATGTTCTTTTAGGGTTTCGTTTGTTTTCTAAAAGACGAAGGGTTTTGCGGCTGTTTAATCATTAGGTCATCATATCTTATAGAATATGAGTCTGCTTGTCGTTACGACAAAAGTGATTTGATTGTCGTAAAAAATCTGACAAGTTTTTAATATCTCTTTTGACTTTGTTTGTATTGTACGGTTCAGAATCTTTGTTGTCTTGTTCCTTACATTATTGTTCTTTTTGACTTGGTGATCTCATTTTCTAAAGTTGTAGCTCCTTGCAGCATTGTCATGTTTTGTCTGATGTTCTGTTTTATTTTTAACAGTGTGCTCTTGTTTACATTTTTTCTTATTGATGCAGAAAACAAAAACAATGGGTCAAGTTTTAGGATGTGTCCAAGTTGATCAGTCGACTGTAGCAATCAAAGAGACTTTTGGGAAGTTCGACGATGTTCTCCAGCCAGGTTGTCACTGTATGCCATGGTGCTTAGGTAGTCAAGTTGCTGGTCACCTTTCATTGCGTGTTCAGCAGCTCGATGTTCGCTGCGAGACCAAAACGAAGGTCTCTACTCTTCTTGCCTGTTTCTTCATAGTCTCTACCTAATGTTCTTGAGACATTGTTAATGGTTTTTGTGTTCTTCTTTTGTTTGGTTTAGGATAATGTGTTTGTCACCGTTGTTGCTTCCATTCAATACCGTGCCTTAGCTGAGAGTGCTCAAGATGCATTTTACAAGCTCAGCAACACTAGGAACCAGATTCAAGCTTATGTCTTTGATGGTTTGTTTCTCAATATCCTGAACATTGTTGTTGTGTTTGCCTTACTTAACCCACCATTGATTTATTTATTTTATTGCATAGTGATCCGAGCAAGTGTTCCGAAGCTGGACCTAGACTCAACCTTTGAGCAGAAGAACGACATTGCCAAAACCGTTGAGAGTGAGCTTGAAAAGGTAAACCAAACTACTCTCAACCAATCTCCTATAATCTTTACAGAAACATAAGACTATGTCTGATCTTGTGTGTAACACAGGCTATGTCTCATTACGGGTATGAGATAGTCCAGACGCTTATTGTGGATATTGAGCCAGATGTGCATGTCAAGAAGGCGATGAATGAGATCAATGCCGGTATGCTCACTTCCTGATAAATAGTTAAATACACACAAGTCTTGGGACTTGACATGTTTCTGCTCTGTTCTGTTTCTACAGCTTCGAGAATGAGAGAGGCAGCGAGTGAGAAAGCTGAGGCAGAGAAGATACTGCAGATCAAGAGAGCCGAGGGAGAAGCTGAATCGAAATACCTTTCAGGTCTTGGTATAGCACGTCAGAGACAAGCTATTGTGGATGGTCTGAGAAACAGTGTGCTTGCATTTTCTGAGTCTGTTCCAGGGACTTCTTCCAAAGACGTCATGGATATGGTTCTGGTGACTCAGTACTTTGACACACTTAAGGATATTGGAGCGTCTTCCAAGTCAAACGCGGTGTTCATACCGCACGGTCCAGGCGCTGTTAAGGACATTGCTTCACAGATCAGGGATGGTCTACTTCAGGGGAAAGCTGCTGAGTAAGAAGATGTGGAAGTATAAAACTTTCTTCAGGGTTTAGCTGTTGTGTTGTTACTTTGTTTTTATATCTTTGTCTTTTTGTTTTGTAAAGTCCTTGAAATACTTTTTGAGTATCTCACCAATGGAAGTGTCTTATAAGTCTGACGTTTTACTTGAATCTCACTCAATAAAGCTATCTTCTTCAATAGTTGATCATATCTATTTTCTCTAATAACAACAACTATATTCTAAAGGCTTTCTCACTCATCGATGCCAAGTAATAACTTAGGCAGTCTAACTGCAAGGACATGCCCTGAAACATCTAAGAGTATAGGTTGAAACAGGGCATTACGCATCTCGTTTACAGGTAAGTGTAGAAATATGTACTTTGGAAAGATTTTTTAAAATGTATATTACCTATGTAGATTTGAGAAATACGGTTTTTGTAATTCAACTTTGCAAAAATATTACAGTTTGTTGTTCATTTCTCAAAGAACTAATTTTATATAAAAATTAGGCAATTCATAAAATAAACTTAAAAACATACATAAACAGGTTTAGAAAGTTTTATTCAGTTTTTATCAGAAATATTATATATTGTTTCTAACATTTAATTTTTATAATACCGTAGAAGTCTTACAAGGCTGTTTATAAAAATAAAAATTTATAACATGTATAACGAAGTAGTATTTTGAAGAACAGTACATGTTGAAAAAGTGAACAATAATTAATGTTATTTTGAAAACTTGCATCCAAGTTTGTTTCAATTCGGATTATTCAATATTGTCTTTTATTTAACAAGTGTAATAAAGCAATCTAACTTATTAATTTTTCAATAACTTAGTGTTGATATCAAATTAATTATTTTAATTGAATTTTGTTAATTCGATTACTTTATTTGATATTACTTCTATTTTACTTTTAAATAAATAGTTTTTTCAGAAATCTGAACATATCTAAGTAAGTTAATATATTGTTTTGGCATATTTTGATTAGTGGTTTCAAAAAATTTTGGACACTTCAATAACTCATAACCTTAATTTTAAAATAATATTTTTTCAAATTGATAGTCGTATCTCGTGAAAAAAACTTTTTTTTGTCGAATAAAAAATTGTAAAATCATCATATAATAATCCAGAAATTGAAATAGAAAAAAAAAGGAATTTTGTGATGAGAAAAAGACTAGAATAGCACTAAACCAAGTTTTTGTTCCCAAAGTAGCACTCAAGGCTCAAAGTCACAAAAATAGGTTTCATTAAAGAGGTAAATATACACTTATACCCCTTGGGTTAATTAATCCAAACCTTAGGGTTTAGAGTTAAGGGGGTGGGGTTTTGGAATTAGGGTTTAAAATTTTATAAAAAATAAATACTAAAATAAAAAATAAAAATTTAAAAAACAGTTTCAAAAAGTATTTTTAAATTATAAAAAGAAAATTTGAAAAAAAAATAAAAAAAAAAATTTAAAAAAAAATTTATAAAAATTTCGAATCTGAAAACATGTAATCTGAAACTATAAAAAAATTATTATTTTTTATTTTTTTTATTTTTATTTTTTATTTTTATTTTATTTATTTTTGTTTGTTTATTTAATTTTAAACCAAGGGTATTAGGGATATTTTACCTTTTAATGAATGTCATTTTTGTGACTTTCTCCTTCTAGTGCTATTTTTGAGACATAAACTTCAAAAGGTGCTATTATTGACAATTGCCCTTTTGTGATGATGGAATAGAAATATCCGCGAGATCGGGATTACAATTTGTATCGATTAAAAAAATGGTTGCAATTCCCAAAGTTATATGTGAGTATTTTCAATAGTTTATAATATCCATTAGTATATAGTATAAATTATTGTTTTGTTCTCGTTTCTATCTATCATAGTCCGGCTCCAATGAGAAATTTTAATAGGTATCTTAGAAATAAAATATTAAAAAATATTGAAAAGGATGAAAAAATACTAGAAGTGGCATGGGTGCAGAGATATTTTTTTTTTGAAACAGATGCAGAGATATTTTCCTTTAAGATTAAAATCCTTCTTTACTATATGTCTCTCTCTTATTGGTTAATATATTTTATTAAACAAAATTCTTTTATTTTATTTTTTTCGTTTTTAGATACCCGATGTAGGTATTAAGAACACCATTAACCCTAGCATCCTATTTGGGAGTGCTTAATTTTTTTTTCTCTAATTTAAAAAAAAAGTTTTAAAAACGAACTAATCGCGGGCCGCCATGTATCAGTAGAGTCCGCAAAATAGTGCTAACACCGGTGCTTAATTAAGCAGAAGAAGTACACGTATTTAATTTTTGTGTAGATCTCATCTACTATTATATTAATTTTTTGCTAAGCTCTTCCTCCCCCCCTCTAAGCACCATTAACCCTAACATCCTATTTGGGAGTGCTTAATTTTTTTTTCTCTGATTTAAAAAAAAAGTTTTGAAAACGAACTAATTGCGGGCTGCCATGTATCAGTGGGGTCCGCAAAATAGGGCTAGCATCGGTGTTTAATTAGGCAGAAGAAGTACACGTGCTTAATTTTTGTGTGGATCCCATCTACTATTATATTAACTTTTTTTCTAAGCTCTTTCCCCCCCTCCCCCCTCCTCCTCTAAGCACCCCCGTTAATGCTCTGCTATAACCAATGTGGTTGCTCTTATGGTCTAGTCATAGTTGACATCTTTTATTTAAAACTGACTTCGCCATTATGATAATTGATTATGCGATAGATTCTGGTGCACGACGTGATAGTTGATTGATCAATTTATCTAAAGATGTAATACCACTGTATTACAGTGCATGTATATGGTAGACTAGTTTCCGGATCCTGCGCTATTTTTCTCCTTATCACTGGTCGCCTTATATTATTATAAACTCCAAAAAAAGAAAAATAATACTGCATTCATTTCTACAATAGGGAAACAATTTTCATAACAATACTATTATTGGATAATTTTTTTTTTGTAGTATAACTGTATAAAATACTATTCCATCGAGGCACTGATCAATTATTGGATAAGTTTTGTTTGTCAACGGATATGTTCGTACATTTTTTTAAAAAATGTTTGTACATGAATAGTTTTTCTTTTGCTGACAAATAAATGAGAAACTAACCATACTTCATTTTCAAGTCTTGTAAATGTCAATAACATTCAATAAATGAGTTTTAGTTCTTATAATAATAATAATACAATAATACAAAACCAACAACGAGAATATATTCAATGAGGAATTTGTGGTGATTTGTATTAAAATGACAACTTCACTATTATTCAGACATAACTTTTAAAATATATTTTAAAATCCAGTTTTATCGAAATTTTCATTTTATAAACTACTTTGAAATTCTCTATTATTAAACAAAATTTAAATTGTAGATGTGGCTTAAGTGTTTAAAGTATTTGAAAGGAGTTTATTAGTTATAAAAGCAAAAATCTAAATCTCATAGTTTTAAATAAGATTCTCGAGCGATTTAACAAAAATCACATCAAATTTTCAAATTCACCTAAAATCATCTAGCAACTTATCAAAAATCAAATCATTTCAAATTTCAGATTGAATACACTCCTAATTTATTTAACATAGATTTTTGGGATCATATACTCAAGTGATACGGATTTACTCTGTAACAAAAAGTTAATTAAAGTATATGGTTTATCCTAAAATGTACCTGCTTAGTGTCGTATGGACTCAGTGCTTACGCGAATGGTATTCCAGACAGTACTCAGTGCTGTTTGGAAAGAAAAGAATTCAAGACGCCATGGAAAAGCTTGGGTCACAGTGGATAAACTCACTCGAAACATTGAAAAACTAGTTCAAAATCATATTTCCTCTCTTCACTAAATCAGAGGCCATCCGTTGGAGGGACTCCTCAGAAGATGGTTTGAAGTTCCCTAGAAATCTTGTTAGAAATCTCTCGTTCGTTTTTTAGTAGGATAACTTATACATCCATCTTTTTGTAAATGAGCTAACTTTAATCAATAAGTTTGATATTTTATCAAAACAATTATGTCGAATAAGAAACCTAAACAATAAAATTATAGAGTTACATATAATACTAAAATGTAAATTATATATTTAAAATATTTTTAATAATATCAAAATAATATATTTAAAAAAAAAATATTCACATAAATGTGCAGGTCAAAATATAGTTTTCATATATAATAAACAAAGGTTTGATCTAAAAGATTTGTCTTTCAGATGTATATAAAAAGAAATATAAATTATAAAGTTTCAGATATACTATTTAGATCCAAAATTTATATATCTAGATCCAAACACTTTTAGCTATGACGCAAATGTAGAAAAATTATTAACGAATAGTAAAAGTATTATCATACATGATTCATTATTTGAATTGCAAGGCAATTTGAACCATTATCGTTATTTGATAACAATTATAATATGAGAGTAGACATTATCTTATTATATAATGCTGAGTCGCCGGTTCGGGATTATTCAAGAATTAAGACGGAGTTAATTATTATTCTAAACAGAGCTGGTAACATGGTGATGAATCTGATGATCGCCAATATTTAAATTCAATATTTTAGTTTGTCTTTCATCTTATTAAAATGCAAAGTCAATGTATGTAGGCACCGGGGCTCTTTATAAGAAGCTACAATACTTTACATATAAATACAGAGAATATAATACATTTTTCCTTGCAAAGAAGAAAAACCCAAAATAACAGATCCAATTGTTTTCGAGATCGCGTCTGAATCATAATATATAGCATGATCAAAGAAGAGATCGATTCATGTGTTCATCCTCTAGATGGTGGTATGGCAGAATCCGATAAGGTAAACAAAGAAGCAAACTATTTCTTGATTCTAAACCACAATATTCTCTAATTGGTTTGAATATACCTGTTTTGAATCTCACTCTGGTACTTTCTGATCGGTGAAAGTTTATTTTTAAATACGTATGTTTATATAATACCTGTATTTGCATATCTAAATGTATAGTTCCTACGCTTTTGTTTTAAGCCTTGAATTATTATTACAGTTTTGTGCATCTTATAAAAGTCAACAAAGTTTCTAAATTCTTGAGAAATAAATACTCCATTCAACTTTCATGTTTTCGCATAAATGTAAGTTAATACACAAAAGAATTAATACATGTTTCTTTTTAGCTATATGAATTGGTTCGGTCTGTTATTCGGATGGAATACAGTAATTACAGTCCAGTTTGATATAGGTACAAATTCTTGATTTCTTGGTATTCAATCTCTGGTCAGCTCGTGTCTTGATTTATGAAGAACTGATTTTCGTATTCCTTATAAAACAAGTAGATGAAAATAAACATGTAATGAAACTGTATATATTGCAAGTATAATATAATGTGTTTTGATATTTACACTTACAGGAAGTGGAGCTTGATGCAACAAAAGCAAAGGTAGATAAAGTAAGAGAAGAAAACGAAAAGTTAAAGCTCTTACTCTCTACGGTCCGTACAGAATACAACTCCCTTCAAATGCATGTCTCCAATGTTATCCGACAACAACATGAAGCTTCTATGAAGCTAGACGATAATGGTCACGAGGATTTGGATGTAGATATATCTCTTACGCTTGGTAGATCAGAGCAGAAAATATCCAAGAAAGAGGAACAAGTAAAGAAAATTATTGCGGAAAATAATTCTATTAAGAACAAGGAAGGGTCGGAGAAGAAAAGATGGGCGCATGGATTAGCATTTCGGATTCAAAGTTTTGAAGATCCGGATACTAATCAAACCATGAGGTTAGATAATCTTTCTAAAGAGGTTAAGAATAAAAGCGTGGAAAATAAATATTTATCTTCCAGGAAAGATGTCAAAACAGCTAGAAATGAAGATCAGCATGAGCTTTTGGAAGGACATGAGCAACCAGGTTTAAAGAAAACTAGGGTCTGTGTAAAAGCCCCATGTGAAGATCCATCAGTACGTACCAAATTAGATGATGATACATCATATGTACATATTCTTTTATTTTGATGTAACATATTAATATTGACGTACATGAATGTATAGATAAACGACGGTTGCCAATGGAGGAAATACGGTCAAAAGACTGCAAAAACGAATCCTCTTCCACGAGCCTATTACCGCTGCTCCATGTCCTCGAATTGTCCCGTAAGGAAACAGGTACAAAACATTTACAATATTCACAACCCAGAAAATTTAAGCAAATCGAAAAATCCAAACTTAATTGTTTCTTTGTAAAATCCGGAATCTTTAACCAATTAAACCGGTTTAGGTAACTTGGTTTTAATCTTACAAAAAATGGGACTGTGTAGACCATTTCATGTTGATCCAGTGATTGGAGGGTTCACCTAAAGTTAAAGGACTAGAGAGTCCTCCCACTGCGATTTTGATCATGGTCGGTCACTACATCTGTGTGAAATGACAAGGAGTTATATCCTGAATATTAATATGAATTAGAATGTATTTATGTAGGTGCAAAGATGCGGAGAAGATGATACATCCGCTTATATGACGACGTACGAAGGAAATCACGACCATCCTCTTCCTATGGAAGCAACTCATATGGCAGCTGGAACTTCAGCTGCCGCCTCCTTACTACAATCTGGCGCCTCTTCTTCAGCGAGCTTAAGCCATTTCTTCCCTTTTCACCACTTCTCTGTCTCCACCACCAACTCCCACCCCACTGTAACACTCGACCTCACACAACCAAACTATGATCCCAATCAATTACCAAACTACCCTCTTTCTTCTTCCTCTCTCAGCTTCTCCTCCTCTGGTCGTCCATCTCCGTCAAAGAGTCACACATTGAGCTTCAGTGGTTTGAGATCACAAGCTCCTATGAATACATATTCACATTTATCACATCACACCAGACTTTTTGGACGGCAGTGACTATGTATATTGGTATAGATACATTTTTTTTTTGCTTTTTTTTTGTCATTTATTTTTTCAAATTGTTTTAGGCATGATGGAATAAATAGCTAACATGTAAAGTAGTGGAATGGAAAAGGATGGTAGCCCACCCGTGACAGCATTCCAACTCAAAACAAATAGCAGTGAGTGGACTAATCCAAGTCATTGTACACAATACTATCTGTGTGACATCTTCTAACAATTTCTCCAGTCTGGTTTTGAATTATATGTGTCATATAAAGTTTGTAGATAATAAAACATTTTTAGTTAGTGGTTTTGAAGCTTTTATAATTATATTCTGCTTCAGAAAACAGTTTTCTACAACTATCCTGCTGAGTTTCTTGAATAAAATTTGAAACACTGATCTCAGTTTAGTCAAAAAAAAAAAATCACTGATCTCAGTATGTCAGATTTGAAAACATCGTCAATATTTGATAGGCCATCATTCTCATAATCAACCAAAACCAAAGAGATTTGCATAACTAATGAAACCCAAACCCTATTATATATTGATTGAGAAGTCAATTTAGTAATTTATGCTTATCTGTCATTCATATGAGAACTCTCTAATTAATTGTTTTAAGTTGATTGGTGTGTAACTTTTTATTTTTTGTTTATATAATTCAGTTCTGAAAAAAACTAAATCAAGAACCAACTTAAATCAATAACCAAACAAATAATACTTACCAATAATGGCTATCACAAATATGTATTTAAAGAAATTGTATCATTAGTGCTCAATTTTCCTCTATTTTAATGTTTCTAATTATACCTAACATTGTAACTTTTGGTAAGTTAAAAAATTAGATAAAAAAATTCCAAACAGTATTACGTATAATAACTAATTTAAAAATAAATATTGAAATATTATTTATATTAAAAATATATTTTATTTGTATAAGAGAGATTAAAAAACTTCATTTCAATGTTATATAGATAATAAAAACAAAATACAATTAATGGTTATTATTTTTATTACTTATGTATTACATAGATAATAATATAAAAAATTATATATAATATAATTTAGAGTAAAATTAAAAGTAACTAGATTAAAAAAACATATTTAAGCTTCTCTATTAACAAATATATAAAATTATTATTTACTGCAACAGCTGGTAATGTATTTCATACATTTTAAAATGAATTGTATAAGAAAAATAAATTTCAAAACTCTTTCTTGTATGTTATATATAAATAAATAAAATACAATTAGTAATTAGTAATTTAAGTTAATTGCGTATTGTATAGATAATTATATACAAAAGTGTATATATAATGTAATTTCAAAGTAAAAAGTTAAAACTATAAAAACAGAAATGAAGTTTCCTTTTCCATCACCAAATCTGTATAAAGCTATACGGTTTTTACAAACGAATAAAGTTTTTACACATTTTAAAAAATACATTGTTTAAGAGAATTTTTTAAATTTTTTATCTTGCATATTATATAAATAACTAAAAATAAAATAAAATTAGTAGTTAACATGTTTTGTTACTTATGTGTCTTATAAATAATAATATACAAAAAGTAAGAATAATCATGTAGACTTGACTTAAATACCATATTAATTATATATACGTGGTATGTCTAACTGTTTAAATTTATTTGAAGTATTTCATTGGCTTTGGCTCATAATGTCTTTGAACTTTCCACTAGTCAGAATTGCTCGGTTATTTGTATCAAATTTTGTATGTTTAACGTTAAATAATCTATGGCGAATTACTTTAACCATATTAACCAATAAAATATTTTGTGATTTCAGCAACTGATATCATGTTTATATCATCTATTAGAGAAATATTATTTATGTTATCGTATATATTTATTTTTAGCAAATATTATTGGAAATGTAATACTAATTCAATGACATTCGGAAATCAAAATTACATAACATATAATAAGACTGTTAAGAAATTAAATTGAAGTGTACATTAACTATTTTATTACAGTTATTTATTAAAAAAACTAATAAAATATTACATTTTATATTTATATTTTAAAAATAAGAAATTAGACAGAATCACAAACTGTAATTACTCTATTGGATTCAACTATTTAAGATTCGAATCGAACCCAAACCGATAAATTTTTAATTATTATATTGGATCTAAATATTTAAAATCCGAAAGATCCAGATCTGAGAAGAGCCGGTCAGAATGTCTAGGTCTATTGTCGTTGTAGCAAATTGTTTTTTTTTTGAAACTATGTGCTAAAGTCTGGCCCACCCGAGTCAAAAAGGCTCCGATTGAAGCGCTCCGACCATTTGATAGAGCGACATGTGTCACGCAAAGAAGGTGCGTAACCGCCAGTTAAGCGAAACCAAAGGTTCCTTCTCCGACACGTTGCGCGTCCGACCACGAAGCACACCCCTGTCTTTTTTTGCATTTTCCCGTTAAGCGAAAAAAAAAAAAGAAACCTTAAACAAGATCCGCGTTTTGCTTGAATCTGGAATCTACGGAGATTGTATTCAAGTTTAATCGTTTTGCGTTTCACAAGGTGTTAGCGAGATATGGCGGGAAGTGAGAGTTTAGATAAGGAGATAAGCTCGGCGGTTTCTAGCTGCGAGGCGTATTTCGAAAAAGTTCAGTCGAGGAAGAACCTTCCCAAGTCTCTTCAAGAAACTCTTAACTCTGCCTTCGCCGGAATCCCCGTTTCCTCCTTCCCTCGAGTTCCCGGCGGCAGAGGTAAAAACTAATTTATAATCTTTGTCATAAGAATCATAGCACACTCGCTTAGGTTCTGTTTTCTTGTTCTTGTTGTTGTGTGTATGGATCGATAGTGATTGAGATACCAGCGCAAACATCTGTGTCCGAAGCAGTAAAGATTCTTTCAGACAGCAAGATTCTCTCAGCTCCTGTGATAAACAAAGACCACGAGAGCTCCCTAGACTGGAGAGAGAGATATCTAGGAATCATTGACTACTCCTCCATCATCCTATGGGTTCTTGAGAGTGCAGAACTAGCTGCTATCGCATTATCGGCCACGTCAGCAACCGCTGCTGGTGTTGGCGCAGGAGCTGTTGGAGCTTTAGGTGTTGTAGCGCTCGGTGCAACCGGTCCTGTAGCTGCAGCGGGGCTAGCGGCTGCGGCTGTTGGAGCTGCCGTTGCTGGTGGTGTTGCAGCTGACCGTGGTATCGGGAAATATGCTCCAACAGCTGTTGATAGGTTAGGAAAAGATTTCTATCAAGTCATTCTACGGGAAGAGCCTTTCAAATCAACCACTGTAAGTTTTAGAGCCGGTTTTTAGTCTTTTTACTTAAAAATTAAGACGGTTTCTTATATTTCGTTAAGAAATCCCCCAATAATCATGCTCTTGGTGACCTAAATCTCAGTGTAATATGTCACTTTCATTGAATTAGGAAAACCGTTTTTATTAGATATAAAAATTTCATAAAGAAAAATAAATATTAGATTTTGAGAATTTATTAGTAAGGACTAATTAATTCTGACAACCAGTATACAACCATTAAACATACTAGAGCTTCTATCCGCGCTACGCGCGGATTATATACTTTAAAAAATTTATTTGTAATTATTTATTAATAAGTGAATATGTTTGATGGTATCTTTACCAGATTTTTCTTTTTTCCTAATTTTTTGCTTGTTATAAATTTGGGCTATTTCTTTAAAAAAATTGTATATACACCACTTAACTTTTGTTATTATAATATGTTTACATTTTATGAACACAAAGAAGATGGTGTTGAAATCCGCTTATCTTTTATGTCATAGAGGAGCGGATACAAAAAGAAATTGGTATAAACTATAGAGCATATAGCCATTTTTATAACTAATGTTTAATTATATGTATATAGATTTGGCACTAACTATAATGGAAACAAAAAGAAGAAATTAGAGTTGGGCACATGCCACACCCCCTCTTGCGGTGAATACTAACTTTTACTCTCTGTTTTCGATTAGTTTTAGAATATGTAGTAGATGGTAAATTAAATTGGGGGTTTGTGTGTCTTTGTTGTAATATTAGTTTGTAATGTATTGTTATTGTAATAATTTTACTCTCATGTGTCATATAGTCCTTTATCTTTTTAATTTTAATTTTTATGTTTTGGTGAATAAAGAACATGCACTTATATATAAGAGGAGATATTTTAATTATTATTTTTATTTTAATAGTATTACATTTCTGGTTGCAATAATATTATAACACGTTTATTTATATGAGAAAATGCATTTTGAACTCAATAAATGTCACATTTTATTTTCTTCTGAAGTTGATGTTCATTTACAATTATGTATCGTATTTAAATATGATATTTACTCTTGTGAAGTTCAGTTATCCCAAACCACTGGATACAACTTATTGTTTTATCGGAATATAATTTTTTTCCTGCTATAAAAGTGAATACTACTTTTTCTATTCTTACTTTTAAATGTGTTTAATATATGTTGTAACTGATAGTAGGATTTCATTTGTTGTGGAAATACAGTTATATATTTTTAGTTTAACACTTCTAAACAGTCGATTAATTGTTGGTATATAGATTTCTCATGTATCACATAAAAATGTTTGTCAAGCTAGCTCTTTCGACTGCTTGTTTTATGTGTTTATGGTTCAGATTTTTGCAGATACATGTCATTATTTAATGTTTGACTTGTACATTAATATTATTTTGTTGTTATTGTATGTAATTGTTTTGGGGGGAATGATTGATACAACAATGATTAATATTTATGTGATGATATTTTACTGATTTTCGTGAAGTTATCATTGGTGTTAACTTTTGGGAATATAATTATAGTGATTTTATTATTCTGTTTCTGTCATAAATTTCCATCTAAATTATTTATTTGAACCAATTTTAAATGTCTTTTTTTTCTAACTTTTGGTTCATCTTATTTATTTATTTATTTATTTTCATTTTCGGCCATAATCTTTTTTCTGAATGTATTGTTGCACTTTTTCATAGTTACTTCATTTGTTAATTTTTTTTCTTTCCAGCCTCATCTATGATGTAAAGACTGTGCCTAGGTCTAGCTCTACCATTTGTCTAAGTTGTTTGTTATTTGTTTGATAAAAATGTTAAGATAGTTTTTTTGTATTTTTTATGAGTTCTTAAGATTCTCTGTTGATTCCAATACCATGACGTTAAATTCAAGCTGATCGTCTTCATGATCTTTGGCGGAACATGATGTTATGCTTGAAGGCGAGTAGGCGACGATGGCCATTTAGTATAAGACTATGAGATGAATTAAAAAAAAATGGATGCATTATGACGTGTGTCTGATTAGAGCTTGATTTTGTTGTAATATTGAATTCATTTTTTCTATTTATGTAAGATAGGAAAACAGAACCTTTTTCTAAACCATTCCAGAGATTAGTACAAATTTTGTATCTAATATATAATTAGTCATGTTTAAGACCAAACTAAATTATATGCATTTTAAACATGAGAAACTTAAACAAAATTCTATTCAAATTAAAAGAAAATCAAACTATGAATTTATGTTACTTCAAAATCAAATTTGTCAAATTTGTCGTCTCGGTAGTATATTGGTTATTGTTATACATGCAATGATAAAACCAAAATAAATAATTCTTTAGGGATAGTAATAAGGACGATTCAAGCTAAATGACAGAAACCGAGACACTTTATCTTGGATGTGTGTGTATAATATGTGTGGATGGATGGGACGAATAATTGGGATTCATATTTTTACCCATTATGAGAATTTTAGATTTATCTGTTATATACATCACTCAAATATGTATACTTTCTCTGTAATTTTCCATGGTTGAAGGAAATCCTCAGTGTAAAAAAAATTGACTCTCACCATAGATCCTAAGTATGAAATAGAGTAATGGAATTTAAAATACATACAAAGCTACTCATTCATACACATGCATTGCATATAATCCAAAGAGTATGTACTCTCACTCTGTCACTCCTGCACATGCATTGCATTAAAAGTTTCCATCGGTTATGAAACATCCCCCCCCCCCCCCGAAGCAGATTTCTTGATCTTACGCTACTAAAAAGATATCAATCCATATCATTTTTGTTCATGTTCCATCAGTCTGAAATCAGTATTAAACTCAAACAAAGTATCTCTTATCAGCAACCATGTTAAGATCATGCTTTGAAGTTTACTTGAGTTTTTCAGAGAGTTTGATGACTTTCTCGAAACTTTTCCTGGTTTCCTTTTTCCTATGGATACTGCTAAAATCCAAAGCTTCTTCAACAAACAGAGCATAGACCTCTCGTCTCCCAACAGAGAGTGCAGCTGACACTGGACTTACCTCATAAAGAAGATTCCCAACCATCCTGGGCGCGCTTCACTTGGTTGCCTCTTGCCACGTTTTCTTTACCTGCAGAGAATGCTTCATCTTGTTTTGAAATAGACAACTTGATTTTTGTCTAAAGAGTTCCCATCATAAATGTCAATACTTTCATCCGAGTTAGAATTGTTGGAAAGGTTTAACTTTAACATGATAGTTTGATTATTTTAATCCTGTGGAAAGGTTTATTGATGAGCTTTCATTATTTGTTTGCTTTTTATTTTGCATTCACTATTTGTTTGCTTTTATTTTGCTTAGTTTCCATCCAAATTTGACCATATAAGCTTTACTGATCTTGAACTCTCCTCTTCAAAATATTTTTTTGTCGTATGAATTTTTTCTATTTATTTTTGAAGTAATATTTTTAGATTATATTATATATTTTCACTAAATTAATATTTTTGTTGACTAAATCGTTTACCAAGCACAAATTCAATATGGATTTTTGTCAATTTTTATATATTTTTATTCCTTATATATAATGTTTTAGCTGTTTTTTGTAAAAAAAGTTATTTTGATTGCATATTACTAATTTATTATGGTTTCTATCATTTTCTGGTAAATTTGTCTATGCTTGAACTTGGTAACAAAAGAAATATATGGGAGATTCCCTTTTATTATTTTTCATGGTTCTAGGTTTTATGAAATTTGAAGAACAATACCATAAATATTTTTTTGTGGTTTTTTTCTATCTATATTTGAAATTTATGTATTTTAGATTATCTAATATACAATTATCTAATTTGCTATTTGCTAAATTTTTTTTTACCAAGTTGAAGTTAATAAAGTATTTTCACTAAATATTTATTATTTTACTTGTTATATCTAATTAGTTTCTTATGAAAAAAAAAAATCTAATTAGTTTTTGAGTTTCCAACAGATACCTCTTTTGTTATGTTTCTGAATTAGAAACTTGTGGGGCGGGCAACAGAAAAAAATATTGCGTGAACTCATGGCCTTTAGAAAGCACACTTGGCGTGGACCTGCAGCTAGTCATGGAACATGTTCGAGCCATGAATCAGAGCTTTCGTATTGTGTATCAAAATTGTGTACTTAAGTTGGTGCTTTCTCAAGTAATCAAAGAAAAGTCATATTTTTATCAAAATTGTGTACTTAAGTTGGTGTTTTCCCAAGTAAAAAAAAAAAGAAAAATCATATATTTCTTACAACCAAGAGCACAAATCATTATACAGTTGCACAGCTTACTAAGCTATTAGATGCAATCCTAAGTTGCTCTTCTGTGGTTTTCTCATATGTTTTCCTTTACTGTCAAGATCAGAGGACTGCAAAGAAAATTAAAATGATAATATCACATTTAAAAACATGGATTTGCAATATATAAAGATAAGAGAGTAGGAAAAAAAAACAAGTGATCAGTGATAACGTTGTGCAGAATCAAATCAATCTCTGACTTGAATAGTGATAATATCTTACTGACTTTGACGTCTTTGTGCATCAGGAAGATCACAGAGACAATGCATTGTACAAAAATTAAAAGAGTTTTGACTGCTCCCCAAGTCTTGTTGGACTGATGATTCCAGCATCACTTTAGTGTTTTCACTAACCACCAGCCACTTTCTTTTCAGAACCTCTTCTGTGAGTTTGGAGCTTCAGTCGAGCAGGAAAAGCAAGGTATTAAATAGTAGAAACATGTTTGCATGTATGGTAAAAAGGCGTGTCCTTAGCTTCTGGTATTTCTGGTAAGAAAAAAGATGTGTCAAATCCCAAAAGGATTTAAACATAAAACATTTTAGGACACCACAAGCAAAAGGGAAGTAGGTGCTCACATTGACCATATCGATCAAATATCCTGGTAACAATTCACTTAGAGTTGTACACTGGTTTCAGAAAGACTTGTAGGTCTTAGAGTCCAACGTGCAGATCATCCTGAGTGTGCCACAATCATTGTCCAAAGCAGGCTTCAAGATCTGCTGCACCAACCATTAAAGTATTCATCATGCTAACTATTTGTTTGATACAAACTTTCTCTATGTTCCATGGCAATTAAAAGGTGAGCCTCCTGCTCCTCGCCAAGTCCTTTTGCAATAAAACATCGTAACTGAATGAAGCCAATTGTGAAAAATTCTGCAAAATAATATTAATAATGTCATATAATTTGACAATAATCTCTTCCAAGAAAATAATATAATTTCCTCAACGTTACTTGTTTATTTATTTATCTATACTAAGCTTTCCTAACTACCCAACAACTTCAACTAAAGTAAATAGAGATCCATACTTGCTTTTAGCTGCATTAGTGTGGAAGGAGAGATTTTACGTTAAAAGAAAAGTTAGATCGAGAGATAGTAAGATGGAGAATCAAAGTTGGTCAGATTGGTGCATTCATCCAACTAAAAGACAGACGAAACAATGATTGCACCTACTCTAGATGTTTACCTTTGGTATAGATAGTTTCTCATTTAGCTTCTTTTAACCCAGACCACGATGTGTTATATCATCCGCTGATTACAAATTCTACGATGACTCCAGCTATCTACTCCACAAAACACTCTTTCATAATCTGGTATCTGCTGTATAGAAAAGTGTATTGTTATTTCATGAACCTAACTTCCCAAAAAAATCAACAAAAATGACATGAACTTATAGCATTATTACCTCTAACGTACTGACTCTGAGATTGGTTAGTGACGTCTCTTCCTCGAGTTTTTACTGTTTTCTTTATTACCTTGGCGAGCCTTTTCTTTTCAATACTACCATGCTTTGAAGTTCAAGACACGTAGCTTTATGTCAAAGAAACAAATACATTTTAACTAATGATCAGTCATGGATGAGTCTTTGGATACAGGAAGGCAAGATACTCTAAGCATTTGGAAAAAAAAAGGATCGAATATTTAGGGTGTCAATAAAACCTACCGGCTTGGATAATCATATGAGCATCGCCCATCTTATACTCAAGTGCTCCTGTTTAAAAAAAAATAACACAAAAACATGAGGAGAGAAATATCTCCGACCAAACTCATCGATCCATTATTAATCACATATGAATCACCTAAATTACACTGTCAGGAACAATAACATCAACCGAACCACTTCGGATTAAAGAATCCACACGACTAAGGGCTTGTTCGCGCCAATTAGGCTGTGATAGAAGTATATTTTCTGTGTTTATACAGATTACCCTAGCAAGTGACGAGTCAATAGAATGCTCAGCATGTACAAACACACAGGTTCTTGTACGCCAAGATACATTTTTTTAGAAAAGTCAGACCTTTCGAATACAATATCGTTCAGTACAGAACATAGTCATAGAGTTGAAGAAATATACAATAACCCCTTGTTTCTATGCTTAATGCTTCAGCCCTTGTTGTTTTCTTCAAGACCCTACGACAACCAAATCTAAGACCAGTAATATCTCTACATTAACAAAGGACACTTTTTTTTTGAAAAAGTAGTATAACTAAGAGATGTCTACCCTGCATCGAGAGCAAAAGATCTGGTAAAGTATAACGTGACATATCTAGGAGCAACCTGGAGGTAAAAGGAATGAATCAATCTCTTCTGATCTCAATGGTCGACATCCTCTGTTTCTTAGCTCTCATCTGTTAACCGCGAGTCTTTGGCTCTTCCTTGCCAAATCACCTGAGAAAAAATTAACAACGGAAAATTTTACGCTTGCCCAAAACCTGTTCTAGATCATTAAACCAAATGACCCAGGTGAGAAAATTTACCAGTAAATCTCTAGCAAGATTAAAGGAAATCTCCACGGAGGGTACAGATTTGACATCTCCAAGAGAAAACTGGACGGCAGAAAGAGAGAGCCTAGAAAAAATTGTATCGATGAATTGAAGCTCAAGAACTGGTCGTAGTTGATTGAATGTCATAGTTGCAGACGTTTCTCAGAATCATCAATTGAGAGGAGGATCTGGACCGTGAGCGTTCACACAGCGAAGAAGAAGAAGAAGAGTCTAGAAAAAAGCCACGACAATGGTTTTTATCGGAGATTTGGTATTACTGAGATGGGCTTCATATTAGCACTGGATATTATTAGTGGCCCAGACATCTGGCCCGGTTTTATATTAGTCGATTTGAAACCTTGTATGACGTAGCAGAATAATACTTTTTGATTGGCTGAATATATCAACTGACGTGGATAGGTTTAGAGTGGAGGATATTCTCCTTTTAGTATAGGTTAGATATTTGCGTCAGTTTAATCCGCGATTGTTCACAGCATTTATAAAACGGAAACGTTCATCTTCATGACAATGACTGATTATGATATGTGTGTTTTTGTTTCAGGTTAGAACGATACTAAAGTCATTTAGATATGCTCCCTTTGTTCCGGTGTCTACAGAGAGTTCCATGTTGAGTGTTTTGTTGCTACTCTCCAAGTACCGGTTAAGAAACGTCCCGGTGATTAAACCAGGTGAGCCAGATATCAAGAACTACATTACTCAATCTGCAGTTGTTTATGGTCTTGAAGACTGCAAAGGCAGAGATTGGTTCGATCACATTTCCGCTCTCCCCATTTCTGATCTCGGCCTCCCTTTCATGTCACCCAAGGAGGTAATAGTGTAGACTCTAATAACTTAGAAATATTCATGGGGGTGAAATCAAGTTTCTTGGATTCAGGTTATTAGCATTGACAGCGACGAACATATTCTTGAAGCATTCAAGAGAATGAGAGACAACAACATTGGTGGTCTTCCTGTTGTTGAAGGGACAAACAAGAAGATTGTTGGAAACATAAGCATGAGGGACATTAGATATCTGCTACTTCAACCTCAAGTCTTCTCTAATTTCAGGCATCTTACGGTGAGGAACTTCACTACAAAGATTGCTACGGCGGGAGAGGAATACGGTTTAGCTATTCCTGCGATAACATGTAGGCCTGATTCGACTTTGGGTAGTGTTATAAACAGTTTGGCTTCGAGGTCGGTGCATCGAGTTTATGTAGGGGAGGGAGATGAGAATGAGCTTTATGGAGTTATTACACTGAGGGATGTGATCTCTTGTTTCGTGTCAGAACCTCCCAACTACTTTGAGAACTATCTTGGCTTCTCAGTTAAAGAAATGCTTAACCGATGATGATCTCTTGTTTCTAAGCTTTTTGGTCTTCTATGTTTGTTGTTCTTTCTTGGTTTTTTCTTGACGGCTTGTTCTTTTTTGGTTGAAATTCTCAAAGTTGTCGTGTTTGAATATCTAAACTTGTAAGCCAGTTTCAAGTTTTTAAGGTTTTGTTAACTTTTATTTGCAAAAGTAAAATAGAGTATGGGACTTTTTGAAATAAACCAATCACAGAACACAATTTGCACCACCGTCGTCCACGCCTTTAATCTGGCTGCCATGTTTGTGTTTAACTCTTGCAATGCAAAAGATAATGATGTATGTTCTGTTTCAAGATCTCAATTACGTTTTCTAAGAAAAACTAGACCAACATGCAGAATAGATCTGAAAATGTTTTTAAAACATAATGTATTTAGTAAATGAGTCAAAACTTCAATGAAACAGAGTGTTCTGCTCTACTATAAAAAGAAATTACTCATTCACGAGAGCAATATAGATCAATCACATTGCCTTTTTTACATGAAGATGCGTACATATAAATCAGCAGGATGGTCACATCTCGATAAACCTTTCGTGCCAATATGCCACAGAGTCCCCCCAAAACACTTCAGTGTTCATTAGATTGATTTATCTTGCAGATATTATACAACTAAGTATGAACAATGAAGCGTTAAAGGGAACTCAAGGTGGGATTTGACTCTTTATTCGAATGTCTTTAGATACTGCTTCTTTTCTTACTCAATGACATCACTGACAACCCAAAATACATATTTATACATAATTCTCCATGGTCTGTTTTTCTCTCTTTGCAAGGGAATTTCTTAGAAGGGGACCACATATTATATATTCTCCACCACATATAAAAACATGCGGGAAATTTGAAGATGAACCAAGACGAAATTTGGGTAATAAGGAGCTTAGAGTGTTAAATCTTATTCTGACTTTTTTCCCTTCATGTAACTAGAATGTTAATATCCCTTTATTACTAAAGGAGAAGCAATTATAAAAATTAATCTTAAATATGTATTTTATTAACAAAAATGTCATTTTAAATTATTTTTTGCGCAGGTCATTACCTAGTACTTGTGTAAATGTCAATCCTCAAATTCTAAAGTTTCCATCATATACAGCTTCATTTTTCCTTTGGGTAATTTTTTTAAAATACATTTGTTGGCGGCAAAATCTGCCAATGGCGCAGGCTCAATGGCAGTCTAGAAATGGTGCATGACGATGGTCTGTCAGACTAAGCGATGAATCATGACAAAGAAAAATTATTCCATAATTTTACTTTGCTTTGATACAACAATGGACTTCGATTTATCTAGTGACTGGAACATACTCTTAACATCTGAAAAGTTATTATAAAAAAAAACAAAAAGATGACAACCAACTTTTTGTAACAATGGAATTCTATCAAATTAACCTTTGAAAGAGATCATACTAGGAAAAAGCAAACTGAGTTTACCCTTTTTATCTTTGACTAATTTAGCAACTTATACGGGCATGTATATACAGTATAGAAACACTATAAATTAATATTCGATAAATTAATAAATATCATAAATTAATAAATTTCTCCGGTCCCAAGTTAGACGGATTCAAAATATGACACAAATCGATAAAATAATAAGATAATAGTTTTTTAGAAAATTCTATATAAATATATGGTCCTATTAAAATAATAAAATGATAGTTTATATGCGTAAAATTTTTATGTTCACAATGAAATTATTTTTATATTTTCTTAAAAGTTAATATATTTTGATGAGATTTAGTAAAATTATATATGAAATCACAATTAAAATTTGTGAAACATATTTTATACACACCAAATAATATAATAAAATAATATGAATGTTGAATTTCAAAAAATTAATTAATGTATATATGCTAAAATCAAATATATTTTTTAGATAAAATATATCTTAAAATAAAAAAATCTAATTTTTTTTGTAAATTAATAACTCTATAAATTAAGAAAATATCAAATCCAAACATTATTAATTTATAGAGTTTTTACCGTATATAGCAAAATGGTTTTAAAACGAGTACATAATTTATCAATGTTCTATCATCGAGTTTTTTTGGTTCGATATATAATTTTAGTTACAATACATTATACTAAGATGGATTATCAACATAATGTGAATTTTAGCCGATAAAATTCTGTCGCTTATATTCTTCTTATGTATATCCGATAATTGGTGCCCAGCACTAACCTAATGAGTACTTTTGCATGTATGTGAATGTCTAGGTATATTTATTGGCATCTACGCGTAATGGTATTAATATAAATGTGATATTTCTTATCATGCAAAAAGCTGAAAGGAAAAGGGATTTATGCAGTTTACTTGAAATATTTGATTCCTTCACCTAAATCCCTTAACCCGAAATCACGTCTAAGTTCACAATGCCTCCAAGTGTATATATAGAAACGCCAATCCCTCGAAGATTTCAAACCATAGCGCTCTCGTAAACTAACATATTCCATATCAAAATATAGATAAAATACATTGATCATGTAGTTTAGAAACAAACATATCATTTTGGTCGGATGTTTCCTAGAGTTCCTCTGAGCACTTCATTGGATATAACATTTTCTATCAAAAAGAAATGTATTCTACTGAAGTGTTTGGGGGAACTCCTGGACTCATTCGGTACTTTCAGTTCACTCGACAAAGCTTGGTTTGGAAATTATTAATCCACATTGTATGTATGTACATCTTATATATTAAAAGAGAAGTCATGACTTCTTTCATGTGTGATTTTTTTTTTAATTTGGACCATCACTTAGAAATCTTATTAAATATATTTTGTTAGGACTAATAATACATAGAATCTTTAGAATACTTTAATCATAATATCTTTTGATATCTTTTTATTTTAAGTATAAATATATTTATTTTAAAAATCTAACAAATCTGTTTTAAAAGATTTTTAAAAGATCTTCATTTTCGAAATTATATTTAAATATTTTCACTAATTTTAAAATTAGTTTGAAATATTATTATACATTAATAAATTCAGTAATCGTTTATAAAATAAAAAATTCTGTAATATTTTATATATTATATAATCATAATCAATCATATTAAAAAATATTATATTGAGCTAAGTATAATAAAATTGTATTAAATTTATAAATTTTATTTTCATAAGTATAAAATATTTATGTTCAAAAATAAAATCTAATACGTTGGTAAGATGGCTAAGCAAAATATATAATACATGTATAAAAATTAACATGTATTTCTTTAAAGCTTATAATATAAAATCTTTATAACTACTTTAATCATAATATATTTTCATTTCAAATATAATATATATTTATATATTATATTTAAAAATTCTAATAAATCTGTGTAAGAGTATTTTAACAATAGTTTAATGTATTTTAAGTTATCGTTTATAAAATAAAAAATAAATAAATTATATCATATTTTATCCACTTTATAGTCATGATCATGTTAAAATAAAATTATTATACTTAAATAAATATGATAAAAATATATTCAATTGATAAATTTATAAATTTATTTTCATAAATATAAATTATTTATTTTAAAAATATAATATGATGATAGAACGGCTTAAAATTAACAAACCTTATAATACATGTCTAAAAATTAACATATCTTAGACTTTTGTATATACAATAATATATTATCTAAAATGAATAAGCATAAAAAATATTATTAAAAAGAAATACAGCTTTGAAACACGGGTCAGAATTTAGCATAAAGTAAATACAAAATAATTTTCAAATATGTTTTTTCATGAATATATTAATTTGCTTAATAACTAAATGCAAATACAATAAGATAAATATATAATAAGAAGTAACCAAATGATTAATTATAACATGTAAATTATAAAATTATTATATTTAAAATAGTTATATAAACATTTAAGTATATGATTAATGTTAAAAAAATATATCACTAATTTTTAAAAATAATAATTTATGTATAAAAAAGTAAAAACAAACACCCGCGCGGTTGCGTGGGTCAAAGTCTAGTAGTTTCTTAATTAAAATACAAAACATTGAATTGATTTTAATATATATTTCTTTTAACTAGTTCCATTTTGAACATGTGGGTTCACCAACCAATAAAAAAATTATTATTTTATATTCAGTATCTTTTTTAAAAAAAATTGTTAATTTATATCATGATTTTTAATTTTTTTTTTAAAGGTAAAATAAATAAAAAATAATACTAGATGCAAAAAAAAAAAAAATTTTACGCCGTCAGCAAAACACTAAACCCTAAACTCTAAATCCTAATCCCTTGGGTTGATAAATCCTAAACACTAAATTTTAAAAACACTAAACACTAAATATTAAAAATACTAAACCCTTAATTCTAACCCTTAAACCCTTGGGTTTAGTGTTTTCAAGATTTAATGTTTAGTGTTTTTGATTTAGGGTTTAAGATTTATCTAAGGTTTTATGGTTTACCTAAGGATTTAGAGTTTACACGAGGGTTTAAGGTTTATTGTTTTGCTGACGGCGTTAAAAATAATTTATTTATTTTTGCACCTAATACTATTTTTATTTATTTTTACTTTTTTTTTAAATATAAATTCATGATATAAATTGATAATATTTTGTTTCCTTTTTTAAAAGATACTGAATATAAAATAACGATTTTCTATTGGTTGTAGGTTCACCCTAGGAGGTGAACTCAATAATAACTCTTTTATTTTCTTCCTTAGGTTTTAGTTAATTAATTTACTACTACCTTAGTACCTTACGGACCTTATCTTAATCAGTCCAATTTGTATCAATTTTGTCAGCACAAGACTAGCCCCCAATATTAATTACTATTTACGATCCCAATTGGGCATTATATTTGTACGTTTGTATTGGAGAAATTGCTTAAACTATCATATTTTTAATACCTTTTTTTATGTTTATGTTAACCATATTTATGTTTAATTTTGAAGAGGAAATAAACATTTATATCGCTAGGGTTAACTAATTCAAACTTATAGTTTAGATTTGAGGGATGATTTTAGAGGGTAGGATTTAGGATTTTAAAAAATAAATAAATAAATATGTAAAATTTAAAATATTTTTTCAAAAGGAATTTTTGAATTTCAAAATAAGTTTAAAAAAATATTCATAGAAGTTTTCAAAAAAAAAGAAAATCCAAACAAGGAATAACTTACAAAAAGTTTGAATTCAAATACGTATAATTTAAAAACTATAAAATATTTTATTTTTATTATTTATATAAATAATTATTTATATTTATATATCTATAAAGTAAAGATAAAATGATCTTTTACCTCTTGAATGAAATTTCATACTTTATGTATTTGTAAAAATGTCTCTTTATTAAAAGTAAACATTAAATTAAAAGTGGTACAATAAATGAGGTAAAAGCAGAATTCCCTCTTTGTAATGTATAATCCTATATATGTATTTCATAAATAATATTATGATTTGTTGCTTATGTAGCTGTATTCAAGAAAACTCAACATTTCATGTTTATATAATTTGAGTTTGTTTTCATATATATTATATACTAACTAAGACGGACTGAAATTACATTATAAATAACGAAGAAAGTAGGTGTCAGAGTTATTTAATGTGAATTTTAGCTTTTGAGTTTGAACATATGAATATTTAACCAAGCTTCCTAGACCACCTCGTGTGTTGAGTAATGGAATGATCTTTTTGATGTAAAAAATAGAAGATAAAAAAAAATAGAAGATAAAAAGTTGTGGAATCCTTTTTTGTTTCTCATGAGGAGAAGGTACTATTTGTAGGTATTATTGAAGAGCAACGGACATGTGACTCTTGCCATTCGTACTTATCTGTTGTCCAATAGCCACCATATATATCATGCAGCTTTTCGATTCTTCTCTTTTTAGCGGGAAAGTTTTATATTAGATTCTTATCAAAACGTGGAATTTTTTTATTAGATTCCTATAAACACGTGCAAAGTGAAAACTATATTAAAAAAACTAATTATGAACCATGAATTGTTTAAGGGAAGTCAAGGGGACATTTGACTCTATTCTCACTATGTCTTTTGCTAGTGCTTCTTCTCTAACTCAATCACATTAATCAAAAACCAAAATGCATATTTAATTTTTTTTTTTTTTGGTAAAATGCATATTTAAATATACTACATGGTATATATGTTTTTTCCTCTCTCTCTTTTTTGCAGTGGGCTTTCTTAGGGAGTGGCCATATATTTATATATTCTTCATTATGTATAAAACATGCGGGAAATTTGAAGTTGAACCGAGCCCGAATTTAGGGAATAAGGAGCTTAGAGAATGTAACATACATGATCTTTTGTCCAGTAGGTTTTATTGTACTTTCTTTGTTGTAACTGCATGGTTTTGCGTGGGTTTTCTGAATAATTCCAGAAGCCAACGTTAGAATCTTAATTTCCTGTTTTGTATTCTACACTGACATTTTGTGTATACGAATACGGAATACAAGTCAATATTGATATTTGTGTAGATGCCATTCTAAAAATTGTAAAGTTGCTATCAATTTTTTTGTCAGCAAAACATTTGAAAACTAGAGATTCATGATAGAGTTTATCATTATTTGTTTTTGGTACAATTCTAAAAACATTTCTTGTGGCAAAATCTATCAATGGTCGATGGTAGTCTAGGAGTGGTGCATCAAGAATGGACCGGTGCGTTGGGTTTGTAGTAACTGTAGGCAAAAAGCCTTTTAAAAGTAACTGTAGGCAAACTCTTTTATATATATAAACTATAGTTGTGTACCTACTTACCTTGTCAGTATAACAATATATTTTATAACTTTTACTTAGTATAACGATGAATTTCCATTTAATGACTGACCGCTAAGGGTGGGATGGATCCGGTGGGATGGATCCGGAAATCCAAAATTAGTGTATCCGCATCAGGATTCATATCCGTAATTTTTTTTAATGAAAACAAAATATTCTTTAATACTAAAATTTTAAAAATAATATTTAAATTAAATATTAATAAAAAATCTAAAACAATATATAAATAAATAAAATTATAAATATATAATAATATAAACTAATTTTAAGCAAAAATATTAATATATTATTAATAAAATTTAAATTTTATTATATTTAAAAATCCGGATCCGGATATCTGAACTTAAAAATCAAGATATGTGGATCCGGATTTGACGGATCCGACATTTTACTATCTGGATTTGAATCCAGGCACTCTGGATATCCTGTTTTAATAATATGCCTTTGTGAATATCTAAGTGTCGATAAATCTGGAAAAATTTAACTGATGTGTCAATTAAGAACCTATGTCTTTCACAATGCCATTTTGATTAGAGTATTTAACAGATGTTTGATGTTTTAGTCACATCCGATGTATTTTCAAACTTACGTGTAAAGTAATTTTGATTACTACTCCAATTGTTTTTCATTCTTAACTTTTGTGTTACTTTGATAGAATGATGTTTATGTGTTGCATGCTGATTTTTTTTTTTGTAAAAGGGCTTACATGCTGATTTTCCTTTACTGTTTTAGTGTTTTGATTGGATTTGTCTAACTGTTTAAATTTAAAACTAAATGTTGAATGAAATACTAGACGTCGTCAGAAGCTAAAGATAATTTGCTCATAAACATGTTACGAATTAGGGAGAATACAAGAAGACTGGAAGGGCAAGACAGAAATAAGTAATCAAGAAAGCTTGTGAAAAAATCACGGGAGAGAGAGAGAGGGTTTAGAAACTCTCTCTAGTGTCTCTCTTCCTCATCTACAAACCCTAGTAGCCGTCGTCATCGATTCTGCCTGGGAGGAGATGGGCTTCGGCGTCTTCGCCGTATGTCCTTCTCTTCCCATCTTTTCTTTTTTTTTTCCTTCTCTCATGTGTCGTAATGTCGACTGTGTTTTTGGCTCTGATTTACAATGGTGCTATCTTCTCCGGTAGAGCTTGAGATATGCGTTGGTCCTGGTTCTGAAAGTTTGGTTGAGATGAGTGTTTCTGTAGTCAGTCTCTCCACATAGCAAGCCTGATCTGTGCTCTTCCCTTGCCGTCGGGATGGTCTGTGCCTCTTTCCTTGCCGCCTTATCCTTGTGGATGTGTTCTGTTTCTGTCAAAGGCTTCCCTTGTCTCTCTCCGGCTTATCTGACATCGTTGCTCCTCGGTTCTTGCTTTGGATGATTCTCGGTTGTGCTGCCTTGGGTCCTAGTTAGTGACCTAGTCAGTGTCTGTGCTTCTTTCCCTTGCCGATCTGATAGGTTCAGATTAGTGATTGCGGCATGTGCTTCTTCTCTCACCACCAACATCTTGATCCTCCTCAGGTCTACACTTCTGTTGCATCATTATATCCTTGTGCATTCTCCTCTCGAGCTGTTATGTTGACTGTCAAGGTACTCTTCTCAAGAAAACTTTATTGCGTAATGTGGGTTTGATGTTCTTATTTAAACCAAAGGGGTTTGAGCCATTTAGAGGTTGATCGGGTCTTTGGTCTTCGGTTACTTGGTCTCTGTGCGTTGGTAGCTTCTTCTGTCCTCTCAAGGATTGGCTTAGTGCAGGTGGTATGAGCGGGTACCTTCAGCGCACTATCTTGTCTCAGTTCATGTGCGCATCTTGAGGCGGTTGGGTTTAGCTCATTCTAAGCGGTTTTTGAGCTTCTTTTACTTTTGTGCTCGTCTCCTCTGCTTCGGTTATTACCCTGGAAGCTAAGAATAGGCTAGCAAACTGTTGTATGTTTTGTAAATTCTTGCATTCAATAGAAAAAATTAGCAAGAAAAAAAAAAGGAAAAAAGAAAGCTTGAAACTAATATTTGTATTGAGGTCTTTACAAAAATATTTGTATTGTACAATGTAATTTATATAAATAAAAAAAATAAACAACTTAATTTTTATGTCAATGGTTAATCAGTCATAAATGTGTTAATACTTTGTACGTTTAATTTTATTTTATTTTGGCTAAGTTTTACGTACATGCAATGTTTTGAAACCCGACCCGGACCCGCGGTTGAACCGGTAAACCCGGTGACACAGAAAAAATTCGGTTTGGGTTTTATGAAAAACCCAATATTTAGAAACCCGTAAAAACCCGCAAAAACCCACTAAAACCCGGAACCCGATACCGGTTGAACCATCGGTTGAACCAATAAATAATTTTTACTCATTTTTTAGTTTTTAGATTATGTTTTATATTCTAAGTTTTCAATTAAAAACTAAGGTGCTGACAAAAACAAAGAAGTTAGGTTTTCCATTTTCATTTTTATATTTGTGATTTTAGATTTTGATGAAGATTTTTCACTATGCCACCTAAAAAAATAAATTGAACGATGATAGAGAGAATCAAAATTAATTGATGTGATTTGGTGTTTGTTTATTTCTGTTATTGACAATTTATTACAATGATCTTTTAATTTTAGTTTATTTTGAATTTGAAGTTAATTTATTATTCACATTAGATGTTTAAATATTTGTGAGTTTTATATCTTGATTTTTTTAGATGTCATAACTCTTAATTTGTTACAGAAAATTTTAAATAGTCTAAACTATTTTTTTTGATATTTTGCATGCCAAATGAAAATAAAAATATAAAAACTAAAGTTAAGTTTTTGTTAAATACTTTTTAAACATAAAGTATATACATATCCAAACTATTATTTTATGTTTTAAAAAACATTTAGAAAGTATTAAACTTTAGTTTTTATATATTTATTTTCATAGCTAATATATTATTATATATTAATTCATTTATTAACCCGCGGTTCACCCGCGGTCGACCCAGTGACCCAACGACCCGGTAAATCGTCCGGTTCAGTGTCCGGGTCGGGTTTAAAAACATTGCGTACATGTAAATTATATGTATATATAACTAAATTTTATTTGTAAGAAAAAAAATTTCCTTGCGTAGCACGGCAACACCAGTATATATATGGGGCTGTTTGTTTTACCATTTGTCATATCCATCCAAATGATTCATTTGTATGATCTATTCAGATGATCCATTCCCATTTTTGTGATTGTTTGTTTGTCCATCCATATGACTCATCTAGATGAATTATCTAAATGGATTTTATGTTTGTTTCTTTATTTTCATTTTCATTCAAATAAGTTTAGTAAACAAATTACCAAAATAACCTTGTGTTAGTTAAATGATTTATTTGTATGATCTATTCAGATGATCCATTCCCATTTTTGTGATTGTTTGTTTGTCCATCCACATGACTCATCTAGATGAATTATCTAAATGGATTTTATGTTTGTTTCTTTATTTTCATTTCCATTCAAATGAGTTTAGTAAACAAATTACCGAAATACCTTTGTGTTGGTTAAATGATTCATTTGTATGATCTATTCAGATGATCCATTCCCATTTTTGTGATTGTTTGTTTGTCCATCCACATGACTCATCAAGATGAATTATCTAAATGGATTTTATGTTTGTTTCTTTATTTTCATTTCCATTCAAATGAGTTTAGTAAACAAATTACCAAAATACCCTTGTGTTGGTTTAATCATATGTTTGATATTAATTTTAACTATATTACATTTAATTATTTAGATTAATATATTTACATTAGAATTATTTCAAAATTAACGAATTTTCTTTTTGCGGTTTGGGCGGGAAAAAAAGATTTTTTGGTTTTAGTGAGAAAACACATTTTTCGGTTTCGGCGGAAAAACAAGATTTTTCGGTTCTGGCGGGAAAACAAGATTTTTCGGTTTTGGCGGGAAAATACAAATTTTCGGTTTTGGCGAGAGAACGTGTTTTTGCAGTTTTGGCGGAAAAGACGTTTTTGGCGGAAAAAACGCGTTTTTGGCGGAAAAACACATTTTTGCGGTTTTGGAGGGAAACACCTTAAAATGAAATTTTTCGGTTTTGGCGAGAAAATGAGATTTTTTGTTATTGGCGGGAAAACGCGTTTTGCGGTTTTGGCAGTAAAACACATTTTTGGTGGGAAAATGCATTTTTGCTGTTTTGGCGGGAAAACGCATTTTGCGGTTTTGGCGGGAAAACGCGTTTTTGGCGGGAAAATGTGTTTTTATTGTTTTGGCGGGAAAACGCGTTTTTGCGGTTTTGGCGGAAAAACATGTTTTTGCGGTTTTTACGGGAAAACGCGTTTTTTGCGGTTTTGACGGGAAAACACGTTTTTGCGGTTTTGGCGGGAAAACTCGTTTTTGTGGTTTTGGCGGGAAAACACGTTTTTCGCGGGAAACATGTTTTTGTGGTTTTTGCAGAAAAACTAGATTTTTTTGGTATTGGCGAGAAAATGAGATATTTCGGTTTTGGCGGGAAAATACGTTTTTGCAATTTTGGCGGGAAAATATGTTTTTGTGTTTTGGCGGAAAAATGTGTGTTTGGGGTGTTAACGTGAAAACATGTTTTTTTTTGTAATTTTGGCATGAAAACACGTTTTTCGGTTTTGCGGAAAAATACGTTTTTGCGGAAAAATACGTTTTTGCAATTTTGACGGGAAAACACATTTTTGCAATTTGGGGTTTTGGCGTGAAAAATAGTTTTTAGGTTTTCGCGAGAAAAAGTGTTTTTGTAGTTTTGTCAGTTTTTGTATGTGACAAAAATGATATTATTTTTAGGTTTGTAATTTGTGAATTACATTAGGGGCATAATAGACATTATACCATTTTGAATGAACCATCTCCATTCAAATAATCCAAATTGGTTCAGCTGAATGGACTTTAAAATTAAGCATAAATTTCCAAAAGTCATCCGGATGATCTATCTGAATGAGTTGTACTTTTAGTGCCTAAACAAACAAAACTCTCATCTTCATCCAAATGATTCATCCAGATGGAGAAACAAACGGACCCTATATATATAGCAACTGAAAATGAGTTAGTGATTGACGATCTATGAATTAGTCCTTTTCAATATATATTCAATGTTAAACACAAATTATCGCTATTCCATTATTTTTTTTTTTATTTTTTTTTATAGATAATTCTATATATTTCATTGATCTCCCGAAAGGGCATCGTTACGGTTACATACGAACTAAGATTCAAGCAAAAACGGTACAACCATGGGTTTGACAACTTTGAGTCATCGGACTACACAGCCAAGTTGTGGGCGCAACTCCGGATCCTTCCCTCATCATCATCGCACCGGGTTAATCCGGTAAGGGCGCTAAGCATCCCACTCTCCTCCTAGTTGAAGTAACCGTAGTCTATTAAGCGCATATAAGGATAGAGCCAAGCCTCATACCTGATCAGCAAGAACCTTGACGCCATCGGAAAAAGACGGGCTGGAAAGGAAGCATAACCATAACTCGAGCTTCAAATGAATTACAATTCTGCTTCCATTAGATGATTAATTGTTAGGTAACCGAAATTATGTTATGATAAATTCGCTACATAAGTCTTAATTTGATCGAAAAATAGTTCTGGTTTTAAGCCTAAAATGAAATTTAACTTGTTATGTATTGCTAGTATATCGTAAAACTTGAGCAGGAGTGTATTGATAAGCATTTAACTGGACCCTCCGGACTGAAGGAAGCAACATTATATTGAACGGGAATGAGCTAGCACCTACAGCAGATTAAGAAGAGAAGAGAATAGAGGGATACAGATTGATCGATTGTATTGTGAGGAATTGTGAACGGCACACATAGAGCTTGTTTTCGTGTGTATGAGGGACGAGACTCTATTGATGGTGATAAGGTTCGGTGATCAGGTCCCAGCACGTATATGGGCACAAAAGATGCAAATTATTCATTTGTGCAAAAAAATTTATTCATTCGTGCATTTGCATGTATGTGATTGTACATGTACTATTGGCATCTATGCTTGTATCAAAATGTGATCTTTCTTATCTTCCAAAAAGCTAAAAGGAAAAAGGATTATGCATTTTTCTTGAGATATTTGATTCCTTCACCTAAAACCCTTAGCCTGAATTCACGTCTAAGTTCACAATGCTTCCAAGTTCCAACTGTATATATAAACGCCAATGCGTCCAATATTTTCAAACCCTAATAATCTTGGTAAACCAATTTCACCCAAAATAAATATACAAAAATACATTGATAATGTAATATACAAACAAACATCATTTTGGTTGGATGTTTCCTAGAGTTCCTCTAAGCACTTCATTGGAGAAAAATCATTTGCTATGAAAATGTATTCCACTGAAGTGTTTGGGGGAACTCCTGGACTCATCCGGTATTTTCTATTAGCTGGACTAAGTTTGGTTTAGACTAAATTAGGTCGAGGGCACAGACAAACAAAATCACGGCTTTAGGTTTCAGATTTTTGTTGTGTAAAGCTAATTTTGTGGGGAAATATTTTTGAATATATTTTCAACTTGAGCAAAACAATATACACAAGGTGACCGTTTAGCTTTACGTGCGTCCCACCAGTGACGTTTGACTTTCCCGACATACATCAATTTCTTGTACCGTACCAATTATATACTTGTAAGATTTTGCAATCCCCTGCATATTATTTCTCGAACATTACAACACGTTTTCATTGCCACATGTCATCACAAAAATTATTCTTAGAATTGTTAGAAAAATAAGTTGGTCCATATAAACATATACTATGTTCTTTATTAAACTAACTATCAAACTAATTAATAGTGTACAAAATAATATTTTTTCCTTTAAATAAAAGCTACGGAATTACCTAATATGGTTAACATATATATGATAATTAATGATTATGAATAATACATATTTGATTAAAAAAAATTATAACCCCTCTTTTTTTGTTTAATTTCATACTATTAAAAGAAATTAAACAATCACATTAAGCATATAATAAAAACAATTAGATTTTTTTTTATATTTTATATTTTGAATTTTTAAAAACGACTATAAATTACTAACAATGGTAAAAGTCCCACATTAAAAATTTGTGATCAATGTTTTAACTTTTTTTTGGTTCAAGCAAGATACAAATGATCATATATCATAGGGGTGGGTGTTCGGATACACGTTCGGGTTTGTATCGGATACTTCAGTATAAAGGCATAGAACTCGTTCAGGTATTTCTACACTTCGAGTCGGGTTCGGGTATTTTATGTTCGGGTTCGGATATTTTGGGTCGGGTTCGGATATTTAAATTTTGAAGAAAAAATAAATAAATTATTCATTGTTTAAGTTTTTTTGTATTTAAAATATATTTTAACTTAACTGTTTTTTTTTAATTTTTAAAAGATTAAACTATTAATAGGTTTGGAGATAAAATTTTAAAAATAGAAAGACACTAATTTAGTTGTTGTTTTGAAATTTTAGATGCAATTTTGGTTAATGCAAGAAACAAGAACTTGATATGTATTTTAAGTGAGTAGCAAATGATTTTGTCCATAATTATATGTATATTACCTAATTTTGAGCAATAAGAATCATTAATATAAATATTTTGAATAAAATAAGAGAAATAAATTAGAAATATATAATTAAGCATACTTATGTTTGGTTATCTTCGGATATCCATTCGGGTTCGGATATTACCCGAACTAGTGAAATAAGTAATTTGTTTTGTTGTTCTAATTATATGATTTTTAGATTGAGCTTGTGAATATATACTAGACAAACATTTATATTTCGAGTATGCACTTATATTCTATAACAGCTTGATATATTAGATTTGAACATTAACCTGTTAATATAGTATGTCGGTGCTTTTTTTTCAAAATTTTGATTTTTAGAAATGTATAAGGAGTGAATTTAATTTTTAGAGATGTCCATTTTTTTAAATTGACACTTATGTAATTCACTGGATTCATAAAAGAAGTTAAAAAAAGAAACTTAACTCATATCAATGAAAAAAAGACGAGAACGGAAGCACTATTCTATAGATGTAGAAAATGAAATCACTTATAGAGAGTTAATGGTAAACAAATCGAGAGCAGAAAACTTAATCCCCTTTCGTCATTATACAATCGATGTTGCCTATTTGGTTTTGGTTATTTTTGTCAGTCGTAAAACTTAATTTCTTTTTGTGCATATGAAGTCTTAAAAATAATTAAAATGAGATGTAATACGTTAACTCTTTAACAACGATGATATATTTAAGAGACCAACATTTGTATTCATCATTTTACAATCGATAAAGACTGTAGTGTTGCAAAATATTAAAATCATTTCATAAACAAACATTTTTATAAGAACTTACCTCGCGCATGCGCGCGGGTTATCATCTAGTGTACCATATTGGCTAAAGGCTAATTAAGAGCTTGATTGTTTGTAGCTTTTAAATTAGTTTTTGGTTTTTGTTTTTCCAAAATCGATTTTTCACCTAATCAAGATTTTCAAAGAATGGGTTCCCTAAAATGTAGGGAAAATAATTTTTTGAAATAACTGTTTTTTTTAACACAAAAACCAAAAACAAGTTTTCATGGGTTTTTGACTATTTACGTTGGCTTTTGAGTTTTTATTTATTTTTATTATTTTTCTATATTAACCCATTAATATAGGAGTTTTCAAAAAAGTGTTTCAGAAAAAAAAACCCATTAATATAGGAAAAGAATAATTTTACTGTTAAGCATCAATTATATATCTACGCTAATTGAAACTAATATTAAATATAATAAAATTTATAATATATAAATATGTATATATTTATGTATGGTGTGTGATGTTCAAGAAAACAAGCTGCGAACTACAATTTTTAGTATACTTATCAAGCAATGTTTATAATCTTTTTTGTTTAACTAAATAGCAAAATCAAGGAATTGTTTTGCCGCATGATTCTATAACCTAGGTTAGTCATAAAGATATGCACACAATAAATTATATTCCTAGTAGTACAATTTATAAGTATATTACGTGAAAGAGATGATGGTGAGGAAGGCAAGTGTAGTTGAAGCATCCAAGTTTCAAAGGGTCCATTAACCAAAAAAGCAAAGCAAACCAAAAAAGGTTTGCTAAAAGAAACGTGTACTTATAGAAACGAAGTGGGTGATTCTAGTGGGTCTCATCAGCTCATCTTGTTTTATTGTCATTCTAAATTTCCTATAATCATATTGGAGACTAGAGAGTATTGAAACTTTTATACCCATAATCATATCTGAGTATCTCTAAAAGCGAAGGTATATATCCTTAAATGGATCATTAAAATTTTTGATTTATTATTTTGAATAAGCAGGTAAATGACATGCTTTTATTTTTATTAAATTTAAAATTTATTAAAATCTCATTATATTGATACTCTCTCATCTGATGTTGGTCATGTTTGAGATTTTGTAGCTATCGACAATTCAGTTACCTTGATTTTAAAAGCTCCATAACACACTTTTTGAAAATAAAAGCTAGTGATGCTTTCTGCTACTGGACTCAAGCCAAACTCTTAAATTCACAAAGAGATCCATCAAATTCTGCTTCTTCGGCTAGACAATCAGAAAACAGTGTTCCATCTAGAGAATAAAATAGAGTGGTGGATCGAGAAGCAAAGAAATAAAACCTTTTGTTTATAATTTATGTTTCGAAGTTATACTGTATTATATGTTCAAAAAAAAAAGTTATACTGTATTCATTAGCACTAATTTAATATTTGGTTGATGATGATAACCTTTTTTGTAAACGTCTATTGGAAAAATGTTGAAACAAGAAAAAACAAAGAGAACAGTGTAAATAATGTATGGACCTACGATCTCTCATATTTAAGGCAGCCAGACTTTTGCATCAAGGTCACTAAAAGCAATGTTGGCCTTAGTTTCTCCACATATTAAGGTCCCAAGAAACTTTTATTGACAACTTTTTTTTGTCGCTTCCTTTTGTTGCTAGCGTCTAAGTTCAGAACAAAGCGATTTCTTACATAACAAAGACATGTTATATGCAAATAGATAGTGAAAATTTCAAATTTTAATCATAAAAGTGAATCGATCTCTATCAGAAATTTAGAAAAGTTTAAAAAATGTCGGCCATTTGACTGTGGAAGAGGAAAATAAGTTAAAAGGGGAAGGGTCGATTAAAAAGGAGAGTGACAACTTTCCAACCCCAAATTGTTTGCTTGCTTTTTTTCCAACTCTGTTTGTCCGTTTCCTCTACACTCTTGGAATCTGTGTGTGTCTACGTCGCTTGCTATTTACCTTACTCTTGGAGTATCACATTTACATTATCTTCTACTTATAACTAATTATCACATAGTACCTTAAATAACTATATATTAAGGATATGTTTTGGTATGAAATTTTCACGTAATGGGTATATGCACTAGATAAACAGTTCTTTGGATTAAAAAAAAACAGTTCTTGGGATTATCTGCAAGATGACCATTCTTTTTCTGTAATATAATTTTGGGGATAAAATTTAAATTCTCAGATAAAAATGGTTATACTGTTCCGCATATTTAAACAAATACATGTTACTTTGTGTAATAACATGCTAATTTTATCAGATAACCCACACGATCTTATATGACATGACAGCAGCTTCATGTACATATGTATATTCATTGATAGCCGAGTGTTATCTTACGCGTAACACATGATTTTCTGATGACATGCTAATTTACGTTTAGTAGTATGGGTCCCATACTAAGCATGGACACTAATCTTTTTTTTTACAAATAAGACCAAATTTCAATAATATATGACTAAAATTTAAAATCAGTAAACATTCTCAAATTCTTTCAATAAACATTTCCTAGCAAATCGATAATTAATTTAGTCTACTTTAAAATGATATTGATCAAATGTATAATGTTAAAAGGATAATTATTATAAGTACGTTAGAGGAGATAAAGATTCATAAAAAAAAAATCAACATGATAGAAAATTATGATGGAAGAGTTTGGAAATATTTAATCTCACTAACCTGGACTTTAATCTTCATCTGCCAACCTTTCACTAAGCTTCACCATAAGAAAATCTGTTTTTCTTAATCCTTGAAAAAGTTCTCTTAAAGAGTATCTATCATCAAAGCCATCAATATGTATTTTTAGAAATTAAAATTTTATCGCTCTCTTGCTGGGAGGATCAATAGGGAAATTGCATGGAATTACAGAAAATTACATTGAATGCATGTTAACTCTCTCACGAAAAAAAGAGAGAAACAAAATTGCATGTACAGATGAACTTATATCATCGTGAGTCAAAACCTCTGCATGAAGAGTGGCAGTTTTGAAATCGTGGGTGATCTCATGAAGTAATGGGACAGATATAGGGATTTTTGTGTTATCTAAATATTAATTTTGTAGCTGTTTTTGGTATGCAGTTAAGTTTTTCTTTTTTATTTCATTTTGTCTTTAAAATTTTATAACATTTTCATATGTCAGAATTTTATTGGTAAAGTAACTTGTACTTTAGTATATAAAGAATGTATCTTTAACAGAACACAAAAGAAACATATATGTAAGAGGATGCATTTCATTTTTTTTTACTAAAGATGCATATCATTTTTAAACCAATTAAAATAGTATACACTAATTTATAATTTTTAGATTGTGAGAGTTTTGAATTTCTGTCCCTAATCTCTCCTATCACTGTTTATACACCTTGTATTGGTATATAATCTTAGTCATTTTTGAAAGTAATTTAAAAAATAAAAATAAATACCATATAAAATTTGAACTCAAAATATAATTATCAGTATATCACTACTATCGGTATGTTTATTTATGATTGAGTAAATTAGCTAAATATACTAACAAATGTGGGATATCATTGAATGGGGGGAAAATGATAATGTTGGGGGGAAGAAAATTGGAGGGATATATGGTATGGAGTGCAAATAGGGAAAAAGTGGTGTGTAGGGAGTACAAATTCTCTATGATTTAACCGTTTAACTTCTGGATTTTTGTTTGTTAGCAAATTAACCCAGTTGACGGTGAACTCTCATATAGAATCACGAGGTGAAATTGATAATGTAACAAAAAAAAGGAAAAAAGGCAAGGGTTATGAAATTGATAGTGTTCTCTGCTGCATGACAAAAATATCGTACGTCTTTTGTAAGGTCTCGTGATTACAAAAGTTATCTCCTTTAGATTTTCTCCCATCATTACTTTTCGTTTAACCCGCTCGACCAAATCATGACATATGCAGAATTTATTTCATGGATTTAAACAAAAGATTTTCATTAATTTGCTACATGGAAAATGTCCTTTTCATTGTGTATCTCTTCCCACTTCTGAATGTGACGACTACGACCACATGGTGCCAGTACCCACGACTACACAATTTAATACTCCCTACATGTTTATTTTTCCTCCATAATATAGTTATAGAAAAATGGTACTTAATGATATATACTTCTTTAACTTTTACCCATCTTCTTACATCTCATTGATCAAAAAGGGGAAAAAACTCAAAAGTGAATGATAGATTCCAAGTTTTTGAAACATGCATGTTCTTTCTGATATCAAAACAAAAAAAACAAAACAAAATATATAAAAATATTGAAAGAAATAAAAACAGGTCGACCAGTTTCAGTTGTACTGTTGCTGATCAAGCCATGGCCAAAAACCTGAGTGGTCATCCATTGCACAGAACATGTTACTGATACTGTTTTCTTCTTTAACCATACTCTGACCAGAAGACGAGTTTTGAAAGAATTGCATAGTCGTTGTGGTGGTCGTCGCGGTCGCTGGTGGAAAGAAGTGTCGACCAACAGTCTGTTGCGCTGGTGGATGGCCGCCTGTTATTGTGCTGTCTACTGATGGCACAGCCGTCGAGATGTCCAGCCTGAAATTATCGGAACTGTTGTCGCTTCTGTTACTGCAAGATCCTTCTGTTTCTTTGTTCAGATTTATCGATTCTGTTTGTTCTCTGTTCCTTAAACTCATTATCTGAAAATTTTATAACATATTTATGAAACAAGTTAGATTCGAATTAAGAAAAAAATGCAGAGTACTGTATAATGTGATAAGCATAAGAAAGCTATTGTATTCAGATCTCTGTTCTGACAAGAGGGGGGAAACAGATACTGATGTTTTTAAAAGTCACGAATCATCATACCAAAAAAAAGTCATGAATCATGTCGAGTTTATTAACCCTACCTGAAAGCAACTGCTGATCCCAAGAATTATCATCAAATAAAATACAAACTTAATTTTTCACCTTTCAGAAAGAAAATAAATTAATCTTGTACTCTAACGAAATTATGAGATTACAAAACCAAATAAAACTTGATCTTTCACATTAATCAAATAAAAAGTTAGAAACCAGGCCAATTTTAAACATATACAAATAAAATATTGATCTAGCGCCTTCAAAATTTTAAGAAGTAATGTACATAAATAAATTATCAGAATGTTAAAACACAACTAAAATCATAATAAGTTATCTATAGTCCCAACCTAGATAAAACCGAAACAAAATTTAGTTCAATCTTTAACTAACAGAAATTCTGAGACTATTAACCAAGAAAGCTTGATATTTCACAATTCAAGAAAGAAAGAAACTAAAAATATATGTTCTGAAAAAGCTAAAAGATTCAATATTTTTAACCCTAGTGTAATCAGACACATAAAAAAATCGAATTTAAATTGAATTTTCATTGTTTAAAAAGAAAATTGTGAGATTAATTACCTCAGCTTGGAGTTTCTGGTTGTGAGTTTGAAGAAGATCGTTTTCAGCTTTAAGGGAATCAAACTGTCGTTTAAGTGTATCATAATCTTTCTCAAGCTGCTTTGTTTTCCAGCGAGCTCTTCTGTTCTGAAACCAAATCGCGATCTGTCTTGGCTGTAAACACAAGGCACGAGCCAACTGCATTTTCCTCTCTGGGTCAAGCTTGTTTCCAAGTTCGAAGTTCTTCTCTAATGTCTTCACTTGCTCCATGTTCAATCTCCTCTTCTTCTCTCCCTTTTGAGACCCATCATCTGAATAATCCTCTTCTCCGTTCATAATGTTCCCAGCTTCTAACCCTTCTACTGGAGATCGCTTACCTAGAAACGAAGCAAACCCTGAAAACAGAGCAAAAACAGAGCTTTAGAAAACACAGGAGATCATGAGTAAGTGTATGTGTGTATGTACCATGAAGATCTTGAGGTATAGAGCAAGAAGGAAGGAGAGGTGAAAGAGAAGGAGGTAGATCTTCGTAAGAGGGTTGGATCATGAAATTTGAGGGGAAAAAAGACATTCCATTATTACAAGACATTTTCTCCTGTTTTTCAACAGTAGACAAGACTGTTTGCTTAAGCTTTGGTTGTTTCTCTTTAGATTCTTCTTGCCACCATATAGTTAAGATCTTTGGATCTCAATAATCTTTGTGCTAGCAGGAGACTCAAATGGAAAACAGAAGAGGGAGAAAAAGAAGATAGTGAAATGAATTGGCCTAGACTATACCACTTATGGTATTTGTTTTCTTCTTTTTCATTTTATATAGAAAGGCTGATATAGAGAGGGCATTTAAGATGAAGAAGGATAGAGAAATTCATTATTGTTAAAAAAAGGAAAACTTTTTGTTAGAAAAAGTTAACAAGATCAAATAGGTTAAACTCTATTAACTTAAACCAAACAAAAAAAAACTTAGTGTAACTGCATTATGTATTTTCATCTATATTATTAAAACTGAAGTACATTTTGGTATTGTTTGGAAACTTAAATAGTATATTAAATAAAAATTATTTGGAAACAAAGATAGCAGATTAAATATTTTTTTATTTACATATTTAGTCACTGTATTTCTTTCTCATTTACAAATTTGTCGTTTGGTAACTTGGATAGCAGATTAAATGAGAATTGTTTGGAAACACGGATAGCAGATTAAATAATTCTTTTTATTTACACATTTAGCCATTGCATATCTTTCTTATTTACAAATATGCCACTTCACTTAAAATAAAAAAAATTAAATTAATTACAATGAATTGTTATTTCTTTTTGCTGAAAATAAAAACACAAACTGTAATATATAGTATATATTAATCTGCTACAATACAATTTTCAAAAAAAACGAAATATCATAAAATTAATAATAATTCATAAAACCCCACTGTAAAAAATTAAATCATTTTTAAATAAATAAACAAAAAAAGTCAATAGGTTAATATATGAATGTTACAATTACATCAAATTGCATCAAGTTATAAAATTATAAATATAATATTACATACAGATAAAAAATTATTATCAAACATCTATGGGGAAATTACATGTTTACCACTTTCATGGTACCACTTTTCAATTTTACCACCACTAAGGAGACATTTTTAAAAATATTTTTTTTCATTAAGTGGCAAAAGACTCTTATGCACTTGTTATTTATATATATAATAAATCATTATTTAATTAAAAAATAATAAATAAATAAAATAAAAATAAATAAAAATAAAAAAAGTAAATTTTTTTTTAGGTTTTTGAATTATACTTTTTCAAATCCAAACTTTTTTATAAATTTTTTTTTTAGAAATTTTTTTTTGAATTTTTTTTTTCAAATTTCTTTTTGAAAAACAAAAATTATGTTTGAAACTATTTTTAAAAAAATTTTATATATTTTTTAAGTATTTATATATATATATTTATTAGTATCCTAAATTTCATATTCCAAAAAACCCTACCTCACTCCTCAACTCTAAACCCTAAGTTTAGATTAGTTAATCGTAAGGGTATAATTGTCTTTTACCCTTCATTAAAATAAGTGTAAAAGTGGTTAGTGTAAACTTGAAAAGTGGTACTATGAATGTGCTATTTGTGGCAATTTCCCAACATCTATATTATAATAGAATATATTCTACTCTAAATATATTTTTCAAAACATAAAAATATAAATAGACATTTTATAAAATCAATGGTTTATAAATTTGCATTGAACACAAGTTAAATCCAACATCCGCACGGGGGCGTGGATCAAGATCTAGTTTTCCATTATAATAGACATTTTAAAACCAATGTTGGTGGTTTCCAGTTGACTTTACCATGTTATTTACTAACTACTCTTTAGGATAGTAAATTATTTTGTGGTACTGAGATTCATAATTTGGATGTTAACTGAAGTGTAGTTATTGAGTTAATCCAGAGAACCATCAAGATATAGAACAAAAATGTGGTTTCCATCTATATTATATATTATTTAGAACATCTTAAACAAAGAAGATTCGGATATATCAAAAATGTATTATAAGTGATCCATCTATCTTATATATTATTTAGAGCATCTCCAACAAAGAATATCATTGTGAGGGTGAGTAATCCTTAAAATGAGGTTTTGAGGATAGGTAACTCCAACAAGAAAATTAAAATTTATCTTTAATTTTTCTACATATTGCATTTTAGTCTTCAGTCTTTATAATAATTAAATATAAGTATCAATCTTTTATAAATTAAAATAATAAATACTCAGTAAAAAAGTAAAATATAATATTTATAACTCCTATATAGATATTTTGGTTTTACAATTTGTTTTTATATAAATCATTTAAAAAGTGCATTAATTAGAGAAAAGATTCATGAGGTTAAAGTACATATACTGTATATGATATACATAATATTCTATTTAGATAATTTAATATAAGTTTTAACATATTTATGTATTTTATTTATCAGTAAGAACATGTATGTAAACTATATTCGACTTTTTGGTCGAAATATATTTATAAAGATTTAAGTGATAAGAAAATTAATATTACTATAATCATATGTAAGTTTTAAAACTAGAAGGACTAAAATGAAAAAGTAAATAGTGTTTTGAGGGCCTAATTAGTAGAACCTGTTGAAGAGCCGAAAACTTCAAAATTTGAGGGTCTGAGGGCATGTTAGAGATGCTCTTAGGATCTCCTTCAACTTCCGATGTAAGAAGCTTTGTCTCTAATATACCCCTCGAGATTATGGTTCTTTGAGCGTCAATTTTGGAATGTTCGGACAATGATCGATGGGCTACCTTTGGGCCGGATCGATGTGGATCGGATCGGACTATTTTGATTCGGCTCTGATATCATATTAAGCTAGATGAACTTCCAACCTAAAACAAATTTATTGTAAGTGGATTGGTTAATCTATCTTATATATTACTTAGGATCCCCTCCAACTTCCGATGTGAGAGACTTTATTCTAATACTGATAAAATGATGGAAGCAAGGAAAATCTGATGAATTCTTTCAACATTTTTAAACTTTAACTTGGGATATAGAGCACATAAACATTTTACAATACTTGGATGTCAATTTCTTAACATACTGTTATGAGTGAAGATAATGATTCGAACTCAAACCCGAACCGAATCTGCAATGATTCAAACCAAATCACCAAAATTTGTAAATATCTGATTACGATTAAAATTTCTAACTCTAAAAATCTGAATAGAGTAAATGACTCCGAACAGATATATGAATGTTCATTCCAAGAAAAAACTATAGAACAAATCACTTAGTACAATATACAATAAATAATCTAATAAACTATTTCACTCCGCGCATAGTGCGGATTACTACTTATTAAATAAGAAATGGCGTACTTAAATTCGTTGACATTAAAAAAATCTGTTTTAGCATAAATGTGGATATAGTTAATTTCTTGAAAACTAAATGAACATGATTATGGGGGAAATTACATGTATACCACTTTCATGGTACCACTTTTCATTTTTACCACCACTAATAAGACATTTTCAAAAATATCTTCTTTATTAAGTGGCAAAAGACTTTTATGCCCTTGTTATTTATATATATAATAAATCATTATTTTTAAAAAAATAAAGAAAATAAAAAAAAAACAAAAAAAAATGTAATTTTTTTTTATCTTTTCGAATTATACCTTTTCAAATTCGAAATTTTTTATAAAAAAAAATTTTTGAATTTTTTTTTTCAAATTTCTTTTTGAAAAACGAAAATTATGTTTGAAACTATTTTTTAAAAATTTTATATATTTTATATATTTTTAAAGTATTTTTATATTTATTATAATCATAAATTTCACATTCCAAAAACTCTACCCCACCCCTCAACTCTAAACCCTAAGACATAAGTCTAGATTATTTAACCCTAAAGGTATAATTGTATTTTACCCTTCATTAAAAGTGAGGGTAAAAGTGGTTAGTGTAAGCATGAAAAGTGATACTATGAATGTGGTATTTGTGGCAATTTCCCATGATTATTCAAAACTTCTCCATAAATCTAATTTGATCCGATTAAGTCAGAAAAAAACTGAGATATTTTGTACGATTTGGTAACAACAATATATAAGCAACAAGCCGGGTCCATCGTGGATGGGTGCAACATGGATGGACGAGGCTTAGATGTTTTAGTTCTCTCCGTGATTCTCAGTTTTAGAGCTGTCAAATGGGTTGTCCATGTCTAATGGACATTTTTAAATGGACAAATCAGTTTATTGGACATTATTTTTTTAAGTACAAATTGTACCAAATCCATATTGTCGAGACCCAAAATGGACCATTCCAAATGGGCTTTCCGCAGAGTCCCATTAAAAAAATCAGTGTTAACATACAAAAGTTCATATTTAATATTTCATTATATTTTGTAGAATGTAAAAGTATAGATACGATTTTGGCGGAAAATCTCGATCTAGGGTTTTGGCCGGAAATCTCAATTTACGGTTTTGGAGGGAAATCTCGATTTTACGGTTTTGGCGGGAAATCTCGATTCTACGGTTTTGGCGAAAAATCTCAATTTTACGGTTTTGACGGGAAAACTAGATTTTACTGTTTTAGCGGGAGAACTCAATTTTACGGTTTTGACAGAAAACTAGATTTACGGTTTTGGCGGAAAATCTTGATTTTACGGTTTTGGCGGAAAAATCTCGATTTACGGTTTTGGTGGAAAAACTCGATTGACGGTTTTGGCGGGAAAACTCGATTTACGGTTTTGCCGGAAAAATTTGAAAATTTGATTTAACGGTTTTGGCGGAAAAACTTGAAAATTCGATTTAACGGTTTTGACGGAAAACTTGAAAATTCGATTTTACAGCGACCAATCAGCTTCCATGGCTTCCTCCTTATCCAATCAGCTTCCATGGCGGATCCAACAAAAAATTTCGTTGGGGGTACAACACTAAAAAAAACAAAAAAAAAACAATTTGAACTGAGGGCATATTTCATGTTTATTCACTAAATTAGGAACAATTTAACCAAATTAACTTATATTATTTAAGTCAAATTAATAAGCAGTCGGGAGCACGTGACCCCGTTGCCATCTACGCACGTCCGCCCCTGACGACCTCCTCTGTCGCCTTCTTTCCAGAATCTCTCACCCTCTTTTCTGCCACGATCTTCGCCAAGTCTCGTTGAATGAAGAGGAAATATGTCACTTCCTCCCCTGTCTTTACATGTTAACACATCTCTTTCTGCACTGATTCGTCAAGTTAATATGAATCATCTGCCTCAATCCATCTTTGGCAATATGGCTCTGTTAAGCTAGATGGACTTCCAACCTAAAACCAATTGGTTCTAAGTGGAGTGGCCCATCCATCTTATATCTTGCTAAGGATCCCTTCCAATATCCAATGTGGGACATTTATCCCTAATACGCCCCCTCGAGATGATGGCTCTTTGAGCGTCAATCTCGAAATGTTCGGGCAAGGATCGATGGGCTAACTTTGGGCCAGATCGATGTGGATCGGGTTGGACTCCGTGGATCGGGCTCTGATACCATATTAAGCTAGATGGGCTTCCAACCTAAAACCAATTGGTTCTAAGTGGAGTGGCCCATCCATCTTATATATTGCTAAGGATCCCTTCCAATATCCAATGTGAGATATTTATCCCTAATAGGCTCTTCTTACCTCTCAAGCATTGGTAATTCAGTAAATCCATAATGTGATAGATGATTGAATATCATTTATATATTTGTCATGGTGGAGGCAGTGCCGGTCCGGACTATGGTGGCCTTTAAAGCGGACCTCGAAAATTTTGCCCCTTAAGTATAATTAAAAAATATACAATATTTTTAAAACTGTATTTTTGTTTAACAAAAAAAACATTATTTGCTAGTTATCTTATATATTTGGTGTATTGAAAGATAAGCAGTGATATTCTAAAGATCACTTGTTATTATTTATATTAGTTCACTTGATTAATTTTAAATTTTATTTCTTGATAACTTTTTCTACTAATTCTGAAAATAAAAATAATATTTATAAAATAGAGCAAAACATATAGAGTTCACTTCAACGTCAATATTTCAATTTGTAAATTTGAGAAGCATAATAGAGTTTCATTGAATTTTAAAATTCTATGATAATTTTATGTGTTTGAATTTCAAAAGTTTTTAAATTATTTTTTTGATGAAATATTTAATTTATTGATCAATGCAAAAGAATATATGTACAGAGTTTATGTATTCAAAACTTCAGTAATAATCTGAAAACGAAATCAAAGAATTAAAGCATATGTGCCTCAAACCATCGACACATCAGACCCTGCAGCTTTGGTATCAGGTAGTACTTTGTTGACATAATACGGTTTCGCACAGTTTGTCGATGATCCTTCCAAGCTGGTTCACAGACTTTACACCATTGCTGTGTCTCCTATCATTTCGCTCTCTCCACACAAAATAAATGGTGACTTGCAGAACTAGTCTCAGCAGTATGAAACTAAGGCGATCATACCTTCCTGTAAGCAGCCGAGAGACAGTAATATCCCAATCCGGGTCAGGCTCAACACCAAACAGATTACCCACAACTTCCAGCCACAATGTGTAAGTGTACGGACAAGCAAAGAAGAGATGTTCCCTAGTCTCATCAGGTTCCCCACAGAAGAGGCAACCTTGCGTCTGACCCCATTTACTAGTTCGATGACCCGTGGAGAGTCTATCACGAAAAGCTAGCCACGTGATGAAGGCAAATCGTGGAACACCTTGAGAGAACCACACGAGCTTACTCCATGGTGTTTTTTCCCTGTGTTGCCTGATCTGATGCCAAGTGCTTGAGGCTATGAACCTGTCTCCATAGTCATCAGGACCATTTTTCCACAAGACCCCATCACGATCAGTACCATTAATCACTAGCAGGAACTGCCGAATCTCCTGCACCAATTGTTGAATCTGCAGATCCCGAGAGGACCGAATCCTCCAAACTCCTTCCACATAGACCTCACATACCCGTGCATGTCTTGCAGTGCCTAGTTTCTGCGTCCCAATATCCCCAGTAATTTCTATCAGCCTTCCTGCGGGGTGCCAAATATCCAGCCAAAACTTCACTGATTGCCCATTGCCAATGTCTGTGCGAATGAACTGTTTTGCCAGATTCCTATGCTTCAAGAGCTTACGCCACACCCAAGAACCCAAACCAGTTTCCCTCACATCCCATAGAGTCTCCCCCGAAGTAGATATTGTTTGACCCACGTGGCCCACAGTGAGTACGACTGCGCAGAGAGACGCCATATCAGTTTCAGAATAAAAACCGTACTCACTTCTTTAACTCGACGCAACCCCAAACCACCTTCCTCATATGGACAACAGACATCAGCCCAAGCAACTTTAGACATAGAAGTGTTGTTCGGTGAGCCACTCCATAAGAACGCCGAACACATACTTTCAATGTCATCTATACATGCTTGAGGGAGACAGAAAGCAGCGCACCAGAAATTTGTGATGCTCGCAATAACCGACTTAATAAGCTGTAACCTTCCTGCGTATGAAAGTGCCTTACTTGTCCAAGAGATAAACCTGTTCCTGATTTTTGTGATCAGCGGCTCATAGTCATTCTTCGTCATTATCTTTGTGGTTAGTGGGAGACCAAGATACTTGATAGGCAGCGCAGAGACTGTGAGACCAGTAGCACCTGCGGCAGCCTCTAGCACTAGTTTCCCTTTACCCGCAGCAAAGACAGTTGATTTTGCGACATTAATCCTCAATCCCGACATGCTAGCGAACTTATCAAATACAGCCAGTGTGTTTCTAAGCGATTCCGGGGAGCCATCTGTGAAGACTACAATGTCATCAGCAAAACTAAGGTGAGAGAGTTTAACCTCCTTACAGTGTGGGTGATAGCCTATCCGCCCATCAGACGCCGCTTTATTGAGAAGCTTAGAGAGTACATTGCTGGCAATAACATAGAGGTACGGGGAGAGCGAACACCCTTGCCTCATGCCTCTGCTACTGGAGAAGAAACCTTCTAACTCCCCATTTACCGAGACTGAGAATGCAGCAGTGTCAAGACATCTCATGATCCAAGAAATGAACAGGTCGGGGTAATTCATTGCACGTAAAGTTTCCTCTATGAACTCCCAACTGACCGTGTCGAAAGCCTTTGAAATGTCGAGCTTAATTGCCGATCGAGATGTAACTGATGTCTTGTGATAGTCCTTTACCAGTTCCGTTGCTAGAAGAACGTTTTCCAGAAGGAGCCTGCCTTCCACAAAAGCGCATTGGTTTAACTCTATAGCCTCCGGGAGCGTAGCTTTCAATCTTCTTGCTATAATCTTTGATACCACTTTATAGATTACATTACAGCAAGCGATAGGCCTAAAATCTGTCATTTTCTCAGCATCAGCGGTCTTGGGAACTAGGGCCAAGAGGGTTGCGTTGACGCTGCGAGGCATAAATCCATAAATGAAAAAAGACTGAACTGCAGTGACAAAATCTTTCCCTACCACTGACCATGCTGCCTTATAGAATTCCATGGGGTAGCCATCCGGTCCTGGGGAGATGCATGCATTCCTACAAAAATTAATCACAATTTCATTGTTAATACGAATAATTTCTAATTCAAGTTAATTATTATAATATATCTTGTTAATACATGTATTCTAGTAAATATTAGCTGAAAGAGATAGAAAAGAAGAACTAGAAAAATAAAATTGTCTTTTAATAAAGTAAAAAGATTAATTAGATCTGTTTTAATTAAATTTATTATCTAATAATATAGCATTTACAACATATAAGAAAAGAAACTAGAACTATTGGAAATGGTAATAAAATCGTCCATATCTTTGATGAATATAAAAAAAGGAATAAAAAATATTAACAAAGAGGAAGAAGGCGATATAATTCGAAACTGATACCTGTTGGTCGGGAGGAAAAGGTCTAAGACCACTAGACTAAAGTGACGCCTTCAGGTAATTGGTGCCCCTAATAAGTATATATATTTGGCGCCTGAAACTCTTGCTTTATGGGTTTTAGCCCAGGGCCGGCTCTGGGTGGAGGCAAGGAACATCCGAGGTTGGCAATTAGGATTTGAGAGGCGGAAGTTGCGTTATTGTCGACCGATGATTGATGTTTGTTCGTTGGGATTTTGTGGTTAGAGATGTTCAAAATACTGAACCGAAACTACAGGGGAAGATTAGTCTTTATCGAAAAAGAAATTTCACCAAAGATAGTCGGTGAAGCTTAGATAAAGAATATGTAGATTGCAATCGTCTACTGTTGTCCACATGGATACGGAGCTACCAGTCTGATTTGAAGAGTCTACATGACTCTTTTATGTTGCTGACAAAAAAAAATACGTAGATTAACGTTTTAGAGAAAGTGTATTTGGTTTTCGAATGAAAAAAAGAGAAATAGGAAAAAGACTAGAGAAAACCTAGAGCATCTATCATAACCAGTTTTGATATTGATCCATCTGGTTTTCCCACAAACACAAGTCTGTTGTCCTTAGTGACGGTGCATTAACAACAAAACGTTGCAGTGAAAGACTTTGGCTAAATCAACTACTTGTGGGTATCTTTTAGGCCAAGTAAACCAATCTGGTGAGTCTAACGGTGAGCTTTTTGCCACGTTGGGTGATAAAGAGGACTGATAATGAACAGACTGAGACAGTGGATAGCTGGCGATTTTACTGCTCTCCATGATGCGCATCGAAACAATGGATCATGCAGCTGATTTTATCATTTGTTTGCGGTCCTAGCTTCTAAAAAGTTTTGGAGTTTGAGATAGATTTTAGTTAATTATTTCTGCTTCCTTCTTGTGGCTTGTCTTCCGGCTGTGGTATAGTCTGATCAATTCAAGAGCGTTCTTTAGTTTATCTAATGGAAAAAGTTACTTTTCTTTGCATCATAGTCTCCAACTTTGCATGTGGATCTGATACCTTGTCAAAACATGATATTGACTCTATAATTGGTTCTTAGTTCTGAAGTGTCATTCATATAAGAACGTTTGTTTCATATATATATAGTTGTTATAAATGAGATTGACATTGGCAAATCATTTGCAAAAGCATTATGTCAAGAAAATTTATAAGAAAAATAGTTGGTAAACTATTCTAATAAGAGACTCGTTGAGGAATATTTAGCGAATTAAAGTTCAACTTATAATCCGAATAAATTTGGAAGAAAAATTTAATAAACTAGAAAAAAAAAAGATGAATATCCATAAACTTATTTTGTTGACGATAGAAAAAAAGGAAAATATCCATTTTCAAACGGAATGGGAACAGCGTTCAATTTCTCCATGCCTCTCTAACACATGATAAATAGAGAAGCTGCAATCGCAACAACATCCACTCAACCACTCCTCCTGAAAAGGATTACTACGAAATCTACAGTTCGATACCGTTCAATGGCAAAAAGATCATTCGCAATGCTTGAACGGCAATCGCTCTTTGAGAATTTATCGTCGTTCGTCGATATACCAAACACCCAAAACGTTGTTCCGAGGTAGCAGCAGCGACGGAGAGCACAACAACAACTTGTCTGTTTCCAAAAGCGGTTATTCCGCAGAGCCAAATAGCCATTTGGATAAAAGCGTTTTGTGTAGGATCAGCGTTCGATTACCGGACGGGAGAAGAGTGCAGAGAAGTTTCCTCAAATCAGAATCGGTTCAGCTTCTCTGGTCGTTTTGCTATTCCCAGATTGACCAGTCGGAGAGGAATAAGCCTTTCAAGCTGTTTCAAGCGATTCCGGGTTATTACAAGAATCTTTCTTACGGATCTTACACGAGTTTCGAACAATCTGGACTTGCCAGCTCTTTGGTCTCTGTGACTTGGATGTGAAGAATAAGGTCTTTTTTCTTGTTTCTGTCGCGCAGTTTGTATTTTGTAATCTCAAGTTCAAGGAAAAGATTCGATCATATCGATTTAAATAATACACTGTTTCAAAGTCTATCATAGAACATGTATTACCTTTTCCATTTCATGGTTAGGGTTTATTTAATCAACTAGTGTTTTCTAGTACTCTGCACGGTCAATTTCACTGTCTATTAAATTACTTTTATCATGAAATTTGAATATATCTTTCAATAAAAAGTATTATTGTAGTCAAATATTCGACAAACATGATAAGAGATGGCTGATTCAAACAAAGAAGTTGCATTTAGCTAGAAAATATCCATCACCTTTCTTTAGGATTCATCATCTTCTCAGCTTCGAATATCACTATCTTTTTCTTTTGTAGTGGCTACACCTATTATTTCTATTTTCACCTAAAGATCCCTATTCTCTAATTTAATGAAAAATCTCTAGAAACATTGGTTGTTTTTGTATCCATTTTCCCTCTTCTCACTAAGAATTAAGATCTATAGGAGAAGAAAACCGTTTGAAATCATGTTCAGCTGATTTTGAACATGGATTCTGAAAAAATTTAGGATAGAGTTGCTGGAAATTAGGGATGAGAATTTGTTTTAAGTAGATTTATTTTTATTTTTATAAAGCATGTTCCACATGTCCAATTTTAAATCGTTAACGAGCTGATTTGTGTTTTAGTATATACATGATAAATAAGTGGAAATGGAGATTAAATAATTGAACCGTAACGGTTTTAAATAGTTGAATTCACGTATGTTAAAATATCAACTAGTTGAATATGTGTTTAACTGATGTTAGGAGTTTCAAGGCTCCTAATCAAATGTTGTAGTATAAAGGATGTCAAACCAGTTCTAAGTGATTATGATGCAAAGAGAATGCAAGACCATGCTTAATCTAAGTGCTACCAGTTTTTGAGATGTTTTTAAACTAGATTTCTACCTAAAATGTAATAAATGACAAAGCTTTCTTTCTTATAAGATGGGAGAACTCATGGGCTATGGGAATTGATCTTGGGTGATCAAGATTCAACCTAAAGGTGTCAACTTTCAACCAATCTATATCTACCTTAGACCTAGACACAATCCTAAACAAACTCTATCCCTAGATGAATGCTCATTTACTTAGATAACTCAAGCATCAAATTCCTTTGGTTGAATGTTATCTAAGTAATCAATAATCTCAAGTCTACTAGTCATCTTAACACCTTTAACAACAAATCTCTTTGGTAAAGAATGTTAAAAGCTTAGGAGAGTTGGTTCAGGCATTTCATCAAACACCTTCCGGGTATAAAATGCCTAAAGCTCAACTTTAGAGAGGTCAACTCTAAAATGACATTAAAATCACTCTACTAGCAAGGAACAAGATGGATCTATACTAAAACACCTTAGATCTAGCTTAATCACCCTTAATCTCCCTAATCCATGAATCCAAAGATGACTACTCACTAATTATCATGATAAACCCAAGAATCAATGATGATTTGGTGTTAATCATGATTAGTGATCAATATAATCTAAGCAATCACAAAAGATAATGATCAAAATTAGATCTTTAAACTCAAAGTTCTTTGTGATTAGATAGAAAATAAGATAGATCCTAACTTTAGGATTACAAGAGTATTTATATGTCTTTGGTAAACCTAATGGTTCCCATTAAAAAGTCTAAAAAAACCCTTAAAAAAAACATTAAAATTCGATTAAAGATAAGTCTCGGCGCGGGGTAGGGATCGTCGCTCCACCCGCGTAAGCTTCCCCGCGTTAAGCCGTCGCCACGCCTTCAGTTCATGCGAGCGGGTACAGCTCCCCGCGTCGTCCTTCCCCGCGTGAGACTGGTGTTGACGTCTCTTCCGGTGCGAGCGGGTACAGCTTCCCAAGTTGCTCAACCCGCGTGGAGTTCCTCATTTCTTCTTCTCGACATCTCGACGTGCCGTCGTCGTCATCATTCCGTGGCTGTGCTCAGAATCACCGTCGTGGTCTCAGCTCGAGCCGTGACAGCACGTCCTGAAGCTCCGGAGTGCTTCTCGCCGTCGCAGCCATCAAGCTTCAATCGTCGTCTCTCCTCCGCCAAGCTTTCCACTACGGGATCTCTTCAGCTTCTGAATCTCAAGGTCAAGCCGTCTCCGTGCTTATCTCCTCTCTGCGACCTCCGGTGAGCTGAATCAAACTCAGGTCCGGCGAAGAGGAAGCTCTCGATCTTCTCCAATGGTGGTTTCTTCCATTTTGCACAGCAGGTCCTCGAACTTTGGATTTGTTACAAAAGAGCCCACAACTTTGTAAATTGCAGAAACATCCTTACTTTAGCCCCTTAACTTTTGATTGTGCAATTTAACCCCACCGAATTTCTGCATTTGCAACTTCGGTCCCTGGATTCTCGCCTTCTTTCATTTCTGACTCAAAAGTATTTGACTTGCAACAATAACTTTCCAATGTTGCCCAAAACTTCTAAATGTGCATTCCAACCCCTATGATATGCAAATGAGTATGCAAATGCAACATAAAGACCTAAATGCAACCTAAAATAATCATAATAAGCTAAAATATAAATCTAAAACTCATTAAAATCATGAGATATCAACTCCCCCACACTATTCCTTTACTTGTCCTCAAGTAAACATTCAAGATCAATCAAAGAGGAGGGAATTGAAAATGGAAATACATAACCAAAAGAGACACTTTCTAGCCTTCAACCTAACATCCCAAGAGAAACATAGCAAATAGCATGAGTAACTCCCTTATTATACTCTAGCTTCTCTAGGCTTATCCATACTCTTATGCCTTTACTCAAGTTGCAATACTCATCAACTAACAAGTTCCTTCAACCAGCTCTCACATTGATTCACACACACACACCCAAGATGAATTCTCACAAATAGACACATGATCTCAATCATTTGGCTAGGTAAGCAATGGTCTAATATGAATGAAAAGAAGGATTCAAATGTTATTATTCCAAGGTGGTTATCACTCAAGAACAAGGAACTTGATCATTATGCAAAATTTATCTAAGATTAGAAGCAACTCATGCATACATAGATTCATTCTCATCATTCTACCCTTTTCCTAAGTGATTACAAGTTCTACCCTTTTATCATCATCTCAAAACCAAAATAAAACCCACTCACATCACTCACCCAATGAACAACTCTTTTTTTTTTTTTTCTTTTGACTTAACCAACTAGAGACTTTAATTCATTTTCTTTACAACACTTAGCTCTAACTCTTTCTCATTTCCTTCCCCAACTTCTCTTTGATTCTTTTTCTTTTCTTTTCTCTTTTTTTTTTTTTTTTTTTTTTTTTTTTTTTTAAAGGGGAAGGTCCTTTGTTGCAAAATCAAAAGCTTGTTATTTTTTTTTTTTTATCCCTAGAGTATTCTTTTCTATTCATACTCTTTTGCTCATCTCTCATCTTTCTCACTCTCCAAACCCAAGATATGAAATTTAGAACATACAAACCCCTCTCACCATCCCTAAATGCTAACTCATTATGCTAGCTAGAGATGAGAATAAATCTATGTCGCCTCCAATACTCTCAAGATTTTGCACATGACAAGCTATCAAAAGAGGCTTCACTCATGCAATTCAATGTTTGGTCTCAAAGAATGGCTAGGGTTTTAGGGTAGGGAGTGCCATTTGGGTTAACAAAGATAGGTATGAGGAAATAAGATAACCCAAATGTGTATGAGATCCATGATCAAGTATGCAAATGCCTATATGCAAGAGAGATTAAGTTCATTCAAGCCAAGTTTATATTGGAGCTGATCTTAAAAACAATGCCAATATCAAGCAAGCAAACAAGTTTCAAGAAGAGTTTTCAAGGCTCGAAGCTTACAAGCTTTTTCAAAAGATGCTTAAGCTACTTGATATGTTTAGCTAGGATGTCAAATTGAGTTCTAGATATGTGTTCTTTACAAGGTTTCTCCCAATGCGTGAATGCAATCTAAATGCTTCTAGACTCAATCCTAAAGATGCAAATGATGCAACTAAATGCTTATTTTTGTGATTTTCGAAATTTTTTAATTTTTATGGATTTTCTATGCAAATAATTATTCACAATGCAATGCATGAGACTTAATGACAAGTAGACAAAACAAAACACAATGTGAGATTGTAGACTCTCCCCCAAACTTACTTCACACAGTCTCTTGTGTGAGAATAAGCTCAAAGAAGAGATCTAAGGGAAAGGATAAACATGAAAACTAAATATTTACAAAGGTGGAATGCACTTACTTGAAGTTGGCTGTCATAAGAGAAGGAAAATGAAGAGGGAAGACTTGTTGTCACCTTGGAATTTTTGACATGACCTTTGGGAATTTTTGAGAATTCCCCCAAACTTGTCCCTAAGCTTATTCAAACACACTAAAGCAAGAAAAAGAAATATAAAAATATATACAAAGGATACCATGAGACTTCCTCCCAAGTGAGCTTGTTTTAAGTCTCTAGCTTGACTTTCCTTCCAATTGGCTAGTGAAGAGGAGGATCTTTCCCTCCTTCAAGAGTGATGGTGAGGACTTGAGAGAGAAGCTCTTGAAGCTTGATTGGATCATCTTGGAGTTGTGGAGTGATGATGGCCTTTGCACTTGAGAATGGTGTAGACTTTCCCTTGCATTTGATCTTATACTCAATAGCCCCATCCTTAAGCTTCATTGGGTGGAGAGTGAGTGTGTGAGGAGTCTTATCAAGAGGTGGAAGATGAGGTTCTTTCACAATCTTCTTGTTGTCATGAACAGGCTTTGTGGCTCTACTCACCTCTTTCTTTTTAGCACTTTCCAAGTGCTTATCACACAACTCTTTAGAGGACTCTCTAGCAAGACCTTCTTTCTTAAGACCAACCCCTTCAGCCTTGGTCTTCTCAATGGAGGATGCTCCACAAGTGATTGTTCCACAATACTCAGCATTCATCTTTGGGGATTGTAGTGGATAAGAGACAGCTTTGTTCACATTTAAGAGTGTGACCTTCTTGTTGGCAAAGTCTATGCACGCTCCCACTGTTGTAAGGAATGGAGTGCCAAGGATCAATGGGACTCTCTTCTCAGTTGCCATCTTCAGAACAGTGAGATCTATAGGAATGGTGCATTCTCCAATCTTCAAAGGGAAATCCTTGATGAGACCAATAGGAGTTGTAGAAGAGGAATCTCCAAAATGTAGGGAAGATGTGTTTGGCTCCATGCTCTCAATCCCTAGACTCTTCATCATCTCCATTGATATCACATTCACACTTGCACCAGAATCAACAAGAGCATCATCCAAAAAGAGCTTACCAAGGTAGCAAGGCAATGTGAACATCCCTTGAGACTCAATCTTAAGGAGGGACTTTGAAGGGATTGGTGGATCGATCTTCAGAATGGAGATGTTCAGAAGCTCGGCCACTTCAGCTTGGTGGTCTAGAATGTCGTTGATGAGCATCATCTGGATATGAGCTTCACGCATACCCGAGATTTCTGGAAGCCTGACCCCAACATCACTAAGATCGTTTCTAAACTTAGAGAGCACCTTCTTCTGAGCTTTGGTGAGAATTCTTTGGGGGAAAGGGAGTTGATCATAGGGTGATAACTCAACCTTAGTTGCTTCCTCTAGCTTAACCTCTTTCAGCTTGTTGTCAGCTCTCTTCTCAACTTGTTTTTCAGCCTTGTGCTCAGCTCTTTGCAGATTCGTTGCTTCAACCTTTGTGGCAGCATTCTTCACAATCTGTGCTTCAGCTGTGGCTACAACAAATCTCTCAACTTCCCCGAACTCAGTTCCATATACCAGTCTTTCAATCTCATCCTCCTCTTTCTCATGATCACTCAGCTCAATCTTTGGAGAAGTAGTAGAGAAAACAACATTGCAAGACTCCTTGGAGTTATTTTCTGGTTTCCCTGGTAGAGACCCCATTGGCTGCTTGGAGGATGAAGACATAGAAGCAACTTGACTCTCCAAAGCCTTTAGATGAGAGGCAAGTTGCATGTACTTGTTGTTGAGGTCAGAATAGTTCCCATCAATCTTTGCATGGATGTTCTTGAACTCATAAATCATGGTCTTTTCATTTCTGGCCTGAAATTCCAAGAGTTGCTTGAACATAGAATCCACACTTGAATCTGGAGCTTGAGCTTGAGAAGAGCTTCCTTGAATCTGAGGAGACTGGTTGGCTTGGTAACCTCCTTGCTGATTGTTGTAGAGTGGTCTTTGCTGGAAGTTGTTTTGGTACTGAAAGTTGGGCTCTTTCTTGTACCATGTGCCATTAGCATTGATGAATCACAGCTCCTCTTGGCCTTCTAAACCATCAACCTCATTGATCACTGGAGGTGCCTCTTGTTTCTGGTCACCAACAAAGTTCATCTTCTCCTGCTTAGACTTTTCTGCAAGAAGTAGATCCAACTTGGCTTGGAGAGACTTCAACTCTTTCTTTGTCTGCTGATCATCACTTCTGTTCATCCTATCATGCTCCTCACTGTAGACTGAGTCACTCTTGGCCATGTTCTCTACCAGTTCCTCTGCTTCTTCCTCAGTTCTTCCCAAGAAGAAACCATTGCTGGCAGTATCAAGTCTGTTTCTGCACTGTGGTAGAGCTCCTCTATAGAAGGTGCTAAGCAAACTCTCTTTGCTGAAACCATGATGAGGGCATTGAGACCAATAGCCCTTGAACCTCTCCCATGCTTCACTGAAGCTCTCTAGACCTTTCTGTTGAAACCCAGAGATTTCGTTCCTGATCTTAGCTGTCCTTGAAGTAGAGAAGAACTTGTCAAGAAAAGCTCTCTTGCACTCATCCCAAGTAGTGACAGTGTCACTTGGAAGAGTCTTCTCCCATTGGTGTGCCTTGTCTCCCAAAGAGAAAGGGAATAGCTTCAGCTTGAAAGCATCTTCAGAAACACCATTTATCTTGGACAAGCCACAATACTTATCAAACTTGTACAAGTGATCAAAAGGATCTTCAGCAGCAAGACCATGATACTTGTTGTTCTCTATAGTGTTGAGCAGCCCTGACTTGATCTCAAAGTTGTTGTTCTTCACAGCTGGTGCTCTGATTCCCAACCTATGACCATGAATGTGAGGTTGATCATAGGCTCCAATGGCACGAGCTTGGCGCTGTGGGTGTTGTGGCTGGCGCTGTGGTCTAAAAGGATCAACTCTTGGACCATTGCCTCCTTGGGCTTCACCATCTTGAGGCAGATTCTCCATATCAAGCCCCAACCTTTGCAAGTGAGCCTTTTGCTCTACTTCTCTTCTTTGTCTTGCTATCTCCCTCTCAAGTTCTCTAATGTCTTCAACTCTTGGAACTAGGTTTGTTGGACCTCTGCTCCTTGTGTTCATACACCTGAAATGCAAAGGGAGAAGGACAAAGAGAAGCAATAACACAATTAAATAAAAATTGACTTAGTCTTAAGCAAATGACTAAATCCCAATGTCACAATCAACTTAGAATTTGGCAACGGCGCCAATTTGATGTTAGGAGTTTCAAGGCTCCTAATCAAATGTTGTAGTATAAAGGATGTCAAACCAGTTCTAAGTGATTATGATGCAAAGAGAATGCAAGACCATGCTTAATCTAAGTGCTACCAGTTTTTGAGATGTTTTTAAACTAGATTTCTACCTAAAATGTAATAAATGACAAAGCTTTCTTTCTTATAAGATGGGAGAACTCATGGGCTATGGGAATTGATCTTGGGTGATCAAGATTCAACCTAAAGGTGTCAACTTTCAACCAATCTATATCTACCTTAGACCTAGACACAATCCTAAACAAACTATATCCCTAGATGAATGCTCATTTACCTAGATAACTCAAGCATCAAATTCCTTTGGTTGAATGTTATCTAAGTAATCAATAATCTCAAGTCTACTAGTCATCTTAACACCTTTAACAACAAATCTCTTTGGTAAAGAATGTTAAAAGCTTAGGAGAGTTGGTTCAGGCATTTCATCAAACACCTTCCGGGTATAAAATGCCTAAAGCTCAACTTTAGAGAGGTCAACTCTAAAATGGCATTAAAATCACTCTACTAGCAAGGAACAAGATGGATCTATACTAAAACACCTTAGATCTAGCTTAATCACCCTTAATCTCCCTAACCCATGAATCCAAAGATGACTACTCACTAATTATCATGATAAACCCAAGAATCAATGATGATTTGGTGTTAATCATGATTAGTGATCAATATAATCTAAGCAATCACAAAAGATAATGATCAAAATTAGATCTTTAAACTCAAAGTTCTTTGTGATTAGATAGAAAATAAGATAGATCCTAACTTTAGGATTACAAGAGTATTTATATGTCTTTGGTAAACCTAATGGTTCCCATTAAAAAGTCTAAAAAAACCCTTAAAAAAACATTAAAATTCGATTAAAGATAAGTCTCGGCGCGGGGTAGGGATCGTCGCTCCACCCGCGTAAGCTTCCCCGCGTTAAGCCGTCGCCACGCCTTCAGTTCATGCGAGCGGGTACAGCTCCCCGCGTCGTCCTTCCCCGCGTGAGACTGGTGTTGACGTCTCTTCCGGTGCGAGCGGGTACAGCTTCCCGAGTTGCTCAACCCGCGTGGAGTTCCTCATTTCTTCTTCTCGACATCTCGACGTGCCGTCGTCGTCATCATTCCGTGGCTGTGCTCAGAATCACCGTCGTGGTCTCAGCTCGAGCCGTGACAGCACGTCCTGAAGCTCCGGAGTGCTTCTCGCCGTCGCAGCCATCAAGCTTCAATCGTCGTCTCTCCTCCGCCAAGCTTTCCACTACGGGATCTCTTCAGCTTCTGAATCTCAAGGTCAAGCCGTCTCCGTGCTTATGTCCTCTCTGCGACCTCCGGTGAGCTGAATCAAACTCAGGTCCGGCGAAGAGGAAGCTCTCGATCTTCTCCAATGGTGGTTTCTTCCATTTTGCACAGCAGGTCCTCAAACTTTGGATTTGTTACAAAAGAGCCCACAACTTTGTAAATTGCAGAAACATCCTTACTTTAGCCCCTTAACTTTTGATTGTGCAATTTAACCCCACCGAATTTCTGCATTTGCAACTTCGGTCCTTGGATTCTCGCCTTCTTTCATTTCTGACTCAAAAGTATTTGACTTGCAACAATAACTTTCCAATGTTGCCCAAAACTTCTAAATGTGCATTCCAACCCCTATGATATGCAAATGAGTATGCAAATGCAACATAAAGACCTAAATGCAACCTAAAATAATCATAATAAGCTAAAATATAAATCTAAAACTCATTAAAATCATGAGATATCACTAACTGTAATTATATTTTTAGAAAGTGTGTCTAATGTAAATGTATCTATATATATAAATGCATGTAATTAGTTAGATTTTGTCACAGACTAATTGCCTTTTGGTATAGAGAAGACGGAGTCCCCAAATTCAGGTGGATCATCGGTGCGGTTCTGCTGCAAACGACTTTGGTTTAATCTCTCATCCAAGATCTAAAATCCAGATTTGGAGCTATTGGGGCCTTGCACTTCATGCATGTCGGTTTCTTTCTTTTCTCGGAAGTTTAGTTTGGTTTCTTCTCGGAACTATCCGAGTTGGATTGCTCGCTCCTTGGCGCTACCTTTCAGATTTAATCATTATCTCTTTGCAAGCTTCATTCTAGGTGAGTTCCAGTCACGATTGTCGGCTCTACCGCTTTCCGGAGACCTAAATACACTGTCTTGCGTAAGTGAAGCTTCAGTTCTTGGAATCAAAAGGTAGGTTTTAGGAGGAACTTGTTAACGATGGTTGGCCGGGGGCATCTTCGTTAAGTTTTGTTCTTTGTGTGTAAAGTTTTAATCAGTTATGTTTGTAAGCTTTAAGTCCTTCTTTATGGATTCATTGTCTTTTCTGGTTGGGACAAAATCTGTATGGCTTTAAGTTCGGTTTGTAATCTAAGTTTCTGGGGAAATCTTGTCTTCCGCCAGCTTCGTATCTGGGGATATACTTTCTTTCCGCCGGTCTCGTAATCGTCCTTTGTATCTTTGATGTTTCAATGAAATATTCTAGATGACAAAAAAACTAAAGACAAACCAAAGACTAAAAATATTTCCTTTGTTTTATATTATGGTGATGATTGTTTTGCTAGTTTTTAGATTTTGGCTTTTAGTTTTTGGCTTTTAGATTTTAGATTTTATATTTTGGTTTTTAGTTTTTGGTTTTTGTTTTTGCAGTAGATTTTAATTTTTTGAAAAACATGATTGGTTGTTCTAGATTTTGGTTTTTTTGTTTTTGGTTTCTGTTTTTAATATTAATAAAAATAAAAATATTAATAATAGTAATATGTTTATTCTGAAAATATAAAAAATAAAATGCTATTATCAACAATTAATATGTGTTGATTAGTTCAAAAGAAACTTACGTAAGTTGGATCATGAATTTTTTATTTGTAGTATAAAAAATGAAAATTTTTAAACAACAAACTAGAAAATGTTGGATTTTGGTTTTTAATTTTAGATTTTTTTTATTTCTAAATTCCAATTTTCTTAAAAAAAATCTAAATTTTGTTAATGTTTTCTTTTATTTTAATTTTTTCTTACCTATGAATTGATTAAAAGCAAACTTAAATCACTAAAATAATATATAAAAAAATCAGTAAATAATACCAATAGATTATTAACAAAAAAAAGATAAACTTTACATAAAAGTAAATTTAAATACTTAAGTTAATTTTATCGACAAGTTTTAGAATTGTTCTTATTAGAAATTTATTTTTGTATTATATATATTAAACAGATGATTTTTACTAAATCTGATTTGTTTCTAGTATTTATTGTTTTATTTGTTTTCATGTATTGCATAAATATAGCAAAAATTTAATTTAAAATAAAAAAATTGAAAAACTGTCGGTAGATTTTGAAGAAACCATAAAAACTTGAAGTTTGGTTTTTGTTTATAAAATACAGTTATTTGGAAAATCTAGTTTCCCTAGATTATAGGAAATCTATCTTTCTAAAAGTTTGATTGTCTAGAAAATGGTTTTTAGAAAAACACAAAAGCCAAAAACTACTTCAAAAATGTATATTTAAAGTTTTCCACAATATTTTTTTTTAAAAAGCTGTTCTATTTTATTTTAATTAACATATTATTTTGTTAAATATGATAATAATTATTTAAAAATACAAATAAACTATAAATTTTACAAAGATATGCATTCGAAATATAAAACAAATTTTTAAATATTAAGCTATTATAAGATGATTCTAATGACATTTTTTATGAAAACTACTATTTTTAATTTTTCTAGAAATTCACCATTTAAATGAATTTAAATTAATCCAAAATAGAATAAAAGTAAAATTAATTTCTCAAAGACTAATTACTCTTAAAAATGTGGAAAAGCTTAATTCCACTCATTTGATATTTGTCTCATTCAAATTATCTCACCATAACCATTTACTTCTCTACAGATATGAAAGGAATTGAAAGTTACTCTACATCGCCCTTCGTTGGATATGATTCTACTTAGGGGTTGACTGGTTAACGCAATAACAAAATTTTCTTTGTACTCGACAATTTTCTAAAGCCAATACAAATATGAAAATAGTTGCAAATACTGTACATCGTTAACCTACTTTTTTTTATAAAAAAAAAAAATCTTGTCATCAACCTGATTACTTAAACAGATCTAAGATCCATTCTCTACTTAACTAGCCAAACTCAATATATTACTTAGATTTATTGTTTGTTAAGGCGTTAGGTTTTTGATATTAACTTACACGTGAATGAGATCCTAATTAGGTCTGACAAAGTATCAACATGAAACCCCACTCTTGGTTTACTTTAAATTATTTCTCACGGGAAACGCATTAACCGGATTTATTACTTAAGTACTTTAGTTCATGTGTTGCTTGCATCGATATGTTTAGACCACCTCCAACGGTGGCTTTAACTAGAAGTTCTAAAAGAAAAAACAAAAAAATAAAAATGAGATAAATGAGCAAAACCGGTTCTTAATATAACACTTCTAGAATCAGTAAAAACTCCATATGTGCCTCTTTGTTATTGGCTAAAACAAAAAGGGGGAAAATCTGACCTTCTCTTTCTTCTTCTCCGTCAATGTCTTGTTTTTTTGGTCTGAGAAATTTCTTTGTCAATGTTCAGATGTTTTGAGAAATCTCTCCAAATCATCACACAAGATCAAACACAAGATCAACCGTTTGTTGGATGAGATGCTGAGCTTGGAGAAACAAAGGCCTCAATCGTCATCATCGGAGGAGATTGGAACAAATGACGAGAATCAAGCCTGGACTATCGGTGATCATCTAACCACTTGTGAAAGATGGATGTGTGGGTAAATGGATTGCTTTATTTTCGCATTGCATGTTACATGAAATAATTGATTTTTATTTTTTAATGATTGATGCATATTGGGTGGATGATTTAATTGTTAGGGAACCTTGTCTCACTGAGAAAATTATTTGCTCATTAGACTCTTTGTGCTGCAGGGAATCATAGAGGTATCTCGGGTTGCGAATGAGCAGTGTTCTTGGCCTAGTGTTTGTGCATTTTGCAAAGAAGTATGTATTGTAATATGTAATACATTTGAAAGTGGTGCACCTTTTATATGTTTGATGTTATTTGAACCTGAGTATTATATAAATAATAAAGTTTTTGTGAAAATGTATGGGTTCCATATAATATTAGTTCTAGTCCGGGACAAACCAACTAACGGTTTCAAACTTTGTTGCAAAGTCTCAACTTGGAACGGCTAGGAAAACTGTTCTCGGAAATTTGACTTTGGATTTCGGATTTGATATGGGAACATCGGGTCGAACGTTTGGGCACATGTAGTAGCATCTTTGATCTGGTTGAAGTTCTTTAGTTCGTCGTGCATGTTCTTGTTTGATTACGACAAACTCACTAACTTTGACTTAATCCAGATCATGGATGTTACAGTTATGGCTTGTTGAATCATGTCTCCCATTGAATCTAATACTTGCAGACAGCTACCATCACTTTGTTTCTTTCATGGAGCAGATGATTTTCCTGAACTTTACACTATGGGGGTGATTGGATGGGTTGTAGGAAGTGACTTTAACTTTAATTTCCATCTACAACCTTAAATACTACCAATCATGATTTATCTTAGTTTTTAAAGCTACAACCAAAAAGTTAAAGCTACAGTAAAAACATACAAAAAATGGTTGTAAAAATCTTATTTTCTAAAGCCCCATATTTTTAGCTGTAGGAAATTTTAAAGCTACATCCATTAAAGCTAAATCAAAAAATTCTACATACTAAATTCTAAAGTAAAATTTCTATAGTTACAGTCCAACCAATCACCCCCTATGTATTAGTCGTTTTGTTGTTAATGATTTGCTAGTTTTGCAAGGGTATCCATCCTAGCTTATTGTCTCATATGCTTTTGTTGCAGTGTTCTCTGCCATTTTTGCAGAATCTTACTCAATTTCTGATTTTTATTTTTATTTTTAAATTATATATGTTTCTATCATGTGTAACCACGATTTTAGAAAAAAATGTTGGGAAATGTTTTTATCCTTTTAGCTTGTAATCCCTCCTTTTTGATGGAGTTTGAATTTTATTTATGAATGAATGTTTTGACCAAAAAAATTGAAGAGAGGTCATGATACATAGCACTGATTCAAACCCCTCGAAAGAAAATCTTGATTTGGATCCCAAAATTCAATAAAAGTCAATTAAAAGTCAAGCCCACGAAAATACAAGAAAGGCAACTTATTGATTAGACTGATCAATATATACTAATCTATGATGTTTAAACAATCAACCAGTGTTAATATTTAGGCCTAAAACACTAATTCGAACTAATCCACTAATGTGGCAATAACTCTTATGTTAATAAAATTATTAACATCAATTTTCTATTGGTTAATTTCATCAAATATTTATAAAACACAAGTATTAATATCCATTAAGTATTATAGTATCAACTTCCATTGTGTAAGCAAAACAGAGTAAAGCACTTAAATTGGTTTATTCAAGCATTTCATTTCCGCACCAATTGAGTAAAGATTATATAGATTAATCACATATCATCATAACATCAAACATTAATCACTCTAATCTACCAAACCCAAAAGCTTTAAAAAGTTTTTTTAAAAAGTTTTTCTCACTAATCTTCATGAAACCATATAAACTCATGATAGAGTGATGGATAATCAAGAGACTATAAAGATTTAAACAATATAAACAAGATAAATCCTTATACAAAAATAAGATTTACAAAAGATTAAGTGTAAAATAAGAAAAATATATGCTTAGGTAGCTTAGGGGTTATTTTCCTTAAAATGCCTTTATATGCCTTAAAAACGAACTGGATTAACCGACAATGATTTAACTCAAAAATGGATAAAAAGTGGCTTGGGTGTCGACCGCGGACTGCCCGTTGTTGACCATGCTTCAATTGGGTTACCATGGTCGGATTCTGCGGATGGTCGTGGTCATGGTCTGCGGTGTGTCATCCGCGGTTCAGCCTTCTTAATTCGTTCACCCTGTTTGAATTCCACGGATGGGCATGGTCCTCGGTAGTCGTCCGCTGCACAACCTTCAACCGCGGACAGGCTCGGTCTGTCGAGCCTTCTCTCTTGGCTTTTCCATGTTTTCTTCTAAAATTATCCAAACTTCAACTTGAGCTTCTCCAAACTTGATATGCACCTGAATGAACTCTAAATTCTCTTATATGATCAAAATGAATATTATAAAGATGATCCATACATTAGCACGAATCATATATAACTATTAATTAGGTGGATTGAATATTAATTGCAATACATACATTAGCACAAATCATCCTTTATATACTAAAACGCAAGTCGCCTAACTAATCGGAATTTGACATTTGGCAAAAGTTAAAAAAAAAACAAATATCTCATTAGAAAAAAAATATTTGATCACGGTTTTCCTTAACTTCCAAGTATCCAAATCCCTAAATTTTCTCACAATATCATCAACACGTTCAAAGATAAATATAACGTTTTGAAACTGATTTTTCTTCTATATATAATTTCAATCTTTTTACTTCACGTTTTATTTGATCTCTTTGTTTTTCATCTCTTTCTTAATATCCATTTCTCTGTACTGAGTTTTTTTCTCTTTCTATTGAGATCTTCTACGGATACCAATAAATTCCATACAAGTTCATGATCACTCTTTAGTTAAGATTTGGTTTCTTCTTATTTTGTATTAACAATCTCTTGATTGTTTATTTCAGGTTGAGAATGGCACTTGAGTACATTGTTTCAAAGCTTTGACAGAATCGAGGGTAACGACAATAGGTATGTTCAACTATGTTATCTACCAAACTGGTATTTACAATACTGTTCTTTCTTTGATAAATTACTTGCATTACTTTTAACAACAAAGAAGACAAAAGACAAACTAGATTTTAACAAGAAAGAATCATTATCCTGCCAACAACAGACGATTAAGAAAAAGAAATCTCAAACTACAAACAAAACGAAAGAGGTAGCAAACATAGTAGAAGAGAAGAATGGTACATAATTTGAAAACACGTATACATATTTTTTTTCTCTGATTCTATCTTTTATGTTGCTCTTTAATAAGACAGAGAAAGCATAGTTGCAGGTGAGTTTTTGTGGACTGTACGAGCTATAGAAAGGGTTGAGTCTATTAATATAAGTTGACTATTTTACGGATGTTATTCAATTTCTTTGTTTTATTTTTACTATTTCAATTCTAACAAAAAAAATATTTTGAAAAGACTTATTTAGAAAAATTACAGTCAAAATAATAAAAATGCAAGCAAAAAAAATTAACCATGTGCGTAGCACGGGGCCATCATACTAGTATATAACTATTAGTCAAACCCCTAAAATACTTTTAAAAGATAATATTTTCGGGTTTTGCATATTTATAGTATATTGTATTGAAAAAAAGAGATAATTTTTTTAACAACTAAAATAAATATTTCTCTGTATATATGTATTGTGTATCCTGTATTTATATTGTACTCTCAACATCCAAAAACTAAATATATTTTTTCCCGAAATATTAATATAGTTTTATCTTAGAAGTACTGATCATGGTTGTGAATTCGTCGGGACAAATGAGTTAACGTAATGATGTTACATGAATATATATCCCTCTTCTATTCATAACAAAAAAATAATAATTCAAATAGAAGGATAACATTATCACATGCCCTTTCACATCTCTTTTTTATCATACCAAACATTTAATATCGGCCTCTCCAAGACTCCAACCGAATAGATATGTACACACAACACGTATATGGTATACACATGTACGTGTGTTCATGCAATTAGGACATGGCAATTTTCCGTTAAATTTAATTCTATTCATTATTCGTTTCTATTTGATAAAAAAAATTAATATTAGTACACTTTCAAAACAAAACAAATACCAAAATTCAATATCCACTAAAATCACAAATATTAAATTTTTGATAAGTAGATATCCCTCAGCTACAGAACATGTATAAAACACATGTACATCTCGATTAAATTTAGAGTTTTAAATGTATAAACTTATATAATAACTATTCTAACATATAATTTAATAAATTGTATTCACATTATTATTTATAAATGTATCAAAATAAAAAAAAATACATTTTTTCTTAAGTTTTGTCATATTATTATTGTTAACTGAGTTTAAAATTAACAAAATATGTAGTTTCATTTTTTTTTAATTTTTCTTTTATATAACATGTAAAATACATATTTTAAAGAACAAATTTGCATAGAATTTTCTAAATTATTCATATTAAAATAATGAGATATTCGTAAATATTTACAAATATTCATATATATTTTTTTGGATATCTGTAAATTTTCGAAGCAAAACAATTCAAAAAATTAGATATTCGTAACATACAAAACAAATCACAAATACCAAAAAAAATGTTAGTATTCGTTATGTGCCCACCTCTTTACGAAATGACTAGCGAACCCATGACATGCTGATCTCCCAAGAAATTAAAAGAAAATCTAAGAAAGAATGGGTAAACATTCGGGACTGGAAATTCGATATTGACCGGGCAATTTAAAAAGGTATAATATCGTTTAATAACAAGAAGTTGTCATATATCGAGAGGCATGACAAGTTACAGTGTGTGCTGCTCTTCCAGAACGGCCACAAAATGCCCCAAAAATTCAGATATACAATACAGTATATGAATGAGAGGATCACCATCTTACCAAAGTAGATATCAATCCTCTTATTGTATAAGTTGTTGTCTTCCTCTGATTTAGTTATGTTGTTTCAACAACCAAACTAGTAAGATTATGAAGTATCCTCTCAAGCTTAGCAACAATTCAACCGCAACCTTATGTTCACCAAATCTTCACTCTCATCCTAACCATCGATTTGTCCCTTAACCGATAAGAAGTGAAAAAGTGGGTGGGCTAATAAAGTAAACGAAAGGACAAAAAGAAAAGCAAGACACGAAGAAGTGTATAAAGAAAAGAAACAAAACAAAACCCACTTGGGTAGCCCTACCTCGAACCCATGTATTCATCATCTCACCAAGTCACCTCCTCTTCTTTGCTTGTTCTATTTCTATATTCATATCTCTGTTTAATTGTATTTGCTATATTCCCATCATTTTTAAAAATGTAATAAGTCGGTTAGATAAAGCAGAACTTACAGCAATTATATTTTCAATTAGATGGAAATATATGTTTCATTGAAACTAACAGAAGTTCGTGAATTCAGTTATTTATTAAAATCAGATATAAATTTTCATTTAGAGTGTTTTTTTTTGTTTCTTAATGTTTTATTTCAAGAAAAGTAACTTCAAAAGTTATTCAAATAGAATATAATATTTTCTTATTTGGGTAAAAATAAAAAGCAACTAATCAATTTTTTGGGTTTTTCAAAAAAATAAACTAATGAATTTGTTGATTTCTTTGTATTCGATTTGTTGATTCTTCATACGAAAGAAAAAATAAAAGGAAAACTAGATTTTGACCCGCACGTCCGTGCGGGTGTATTTAAAAAAAAATATGATGCTATTTGATTTTTATGTCACTATTTAGGGTTGGACAAAAAACTCGAATTCGGAAAATTGAACTGATCCCAATCCGAATAAGTAGTACTAAATTCGAACCGGAATTGATTAAATATCCGAATTATTCAAAATTTTAGTATTTGAAGAACTGAAATCTAATCCGATCCGAACCGAAGTATTTTGGGTATCCAAAATAGATTTATATACTTATATATATTAATTATTTTTAGATTTAATATATATAAAAACATCCAGAATATATATGATACTTTTAAGTTCGCTTAAATGCTTGAAAATATATACAAATAATCAAACGTAAATATCTTAAATTGTTAAAATATACTCAAAACTCCAAAAATACTTAAATAATTATTAATTCTCTATCCAAATATTTAAACCAAACCTATTTAAATTGGTTATCCAAATCTGAACTAAATCCTCAAATATCTGAACTGAACACGAAATTTCAAAAAAACCCGAAAACGAAAACGAACCCGAATGCGCACCCCTAATCACTATTATATATATATATATATATATATCATATATGTGTCATCATAGGTTACAAAATATGTGTTATCATATAATTAATCGTATTTTATACGTACCATGAAATAAGCTTTCTTATAATTAATAGTATTTTATACGTACAATCATATAAATAATCACATATATTATATTTTAAAAGTTAATGTGAAATATAAAAACCATAATTTAAGTTGGTGTTTGAAATTGAGCTTTGTATTGTATTTTTCTTATATATATTGAAAACATTTTTATAATAATTATTGGAAAATATGTTAGTAAAAATCAAATTTTGAATATATATATATATATATATATATTTTTTTCTTTTGAATGAATTTTTGATATAAATAAATTTTAAATTATTATTTTGATTTGAATATATATATCAAGTAACATAGACCTATTACTTTTTAATATAATGTAATGGACTTCCAATTTTGTTAGTAGCATAAACCCATTATTTTTTTTCATAATTTACTGCTATCCATATTTTTAAAAATTACTATTTTTTAACTACTATCTATATTGCCAAACAATCTCAATGTGTACTTCAAATTTAATAATATAGATTTTAACACAAAATGAAAAAAATCATATACAGTTATACTATGCTCTCACATATATTATACAACATACACGTAATTTAAAAATAAGTTTTAGGACTTTAATTTTGTTCTTTTAAGGTTTAATTTTAAAAAAAAATTACGTTGAATATCTTTCATATATAGTTAATCTAGAATTTTTATAATTTATGGAATATCGTATGTTCATTTATCCATGGTGTCTTACAAAAAAAGATGGACACATAAATTATGTTCATAAATATATAGAAAAGAAATAAACGATCAAAGCAACTGATGTTCTAGATTTGCAAACTCCAACTGTAACCAATGAATTAAATAGATGCAATTAGGTGATTAACCAATGAATTAAAATTTACCTATTAATTAGGAACAAAATCTGCGAGTTAACTGAGTGGATCTGATTTTGATTAGGTGACAGGAAACAAAATATTGATTAAACATTTTTAAACATTAATATAGGAATGGCATGGCTTGTAATTATCAAAGTAAATTAAGGGTTAATTTAAACTTGTACTTCAGTTTTAATAGATTAGAAGCGTGCCGACGTTGAAAACAGACGTTTCGTAGACATGTTAAATAAAAAGATGTGTTCCATTGATTCTAGAAATGAGATTTTATTCGTGTCATCACCAAATAAATACCCTAGCAAACGCAAAAGGTTTTTTTTTTCTGAAAGTTCAAAAGGTTATCACCTATTTTAATTTTATACGAAAAGAAATTATATTACGAAAAAAAATCCTTTATATCCAAACGCCATTGTGATTAATTTTATTTGCTTATAAATTTAGCGAACATATTATATATATATATATATATATATATATATATATATATCCTTTAGTCAAAAAAAAAGAATTATATTTTATATATATATGAATACAACGACCAATTCAAAGACGTTTGTTAATACATTATATTATGGCGAACGTTTCAGAGCTATAGTTTTGTTCTTTTGTTTTTTTTCACCGAAGTCGAAATAGTTGAGGTGATGATTAATATGCATCGTCCATGTAAACGATAAGTATCTGTTTGGACAGAAAATAAATCGCCACAGTCGTGAGACCACGATCGTAGTTTACAAGCTGCTTCTCAAACGCTAATCAACGGCAGATGACACAACCAAATATATTTACCAAGGGGATGATTGGTTGGGGCTGTAGATGCTCTGGACAGCCAAAATTTAATATACAGCTATATATGTCAACCAATCGAGCTTTGCTTTCCTTAAAAAACTCACAGCAAAAAAATCTCTGAAAAATCAAAATATGGCTGTAGAGAGCTTTATTTCCAGAGCAAAAAATTAGTGCTTTAGAAATCTACAGCAAGGAAAGCTACAGCAAATAAATCTACAGATTAAATTTTACAGCAAAAAATATAAAGCTACAGCACTTACCAATCATCCCCCAAATCTCCATATCAACAACTTATTATTATTACTTTTCATTCTTAAAAAAAAAACACGTATTACTTTTTCTTTTGTCTTTCTTACCATCTAGGTATAAACTAGAGCTTGATTTGATTTGTAATATATAACATTTATGATAAATTGAAAGTTATTGTAAAAGTGGTTAGAAAATAATTCGGTTAGAGAATAATTATAAGTTTGGTTGAAGAATATTTTAGCAAAATAAAAAAATTTGTGTTAATTAAGAAGAGATATACTTTTTGGATTAGACATGTTTCATATGAATTGCAAATGGATCATTAATTAGTAAACGGATGAGCAATATAGATGGGTAGTAGAAAATATTTTAAAAGTGTAGATATACTTGAAATACCGGAATAAGTATAAGGTAATGTCTCATTTTTTTAAATAAACAAATTCGTAAGCATATTAGTGTATATAGAGTATTCAATCCACGAATATGTTTAGATTGCAAGAGTGAATAATGGTAATTATTTCCAATTATTTGATAGTATATTTTCTAAGGAATATTATGTTTAGATACAAACGATTTGATTTAACTTAGATTGATATTATTAAAAGTGGTTTAAATGTAGTGGTAGGAATTGCAATTTATCAGATGAAGCAAAGGATTTTTTCAAATGATAATTCAGATTTAATAAAATATATTACTCAAACATGACATTATAAACATGTCATAACATTAATAAACTATTATGCATTACAAAATGAAATGAACACGTATACAAACATTCTTGGGAAAATAATGTTTTTTTGCAAAAATTAGTTAATAAAGTAAATATATAATGGACATGCTAAATAAAGTGTGATTGAAATGAATAATGTGTTAAATTGAGGTTGATCAAATATGTAAAAACTTCAAAATAGGAAACAAATAATATCTATTGTTATATTAGATTTGTTAAGATATTACTTAGTAAAAGATATTTTTTAAATTTTAATATTTCCTAAATATATGGGGAATTTTATAATTCATAAATGAAAGATTACAAAGATAACAGAAATACAAAATATTTAGATAAATTTTTTAATGGGTGATCCAACTTAAAAAAATTACACATAAAGTAAGTTGTGACTTCTATTTTAATAGATAAGATAAATAAATTCAACTGAAAACTAAATATGAAAAATCAGTTGTTGCAAAAAATTAGTTTTAAAACAAGGAGTATCTTTCTTTGATTTTTATATCTCGTTTTCTTACAATTATTTGCAAGGCCACGGCAGTTACATTTTTCAGACCACACTGAACAATTTTTCTCAACAGTACTTTCTATTTATGAGCTTTAATTATATTTGTCGGAATACTTCATAATTTTCGTCCCAATTATTAAAAAAAATAAAAATATAGTATTAAACAATCCGAAAATTCAAAAATAAGGTTCCGATTATGAGCCCATTAACACAAAAGCACCAAATTCAAATTGTTTCTTATTTAGCTTTGTTCGACCTATAATCTTAGACGTTCCGCTAAACCGGATCTAATATCCACGAGCATCAATTTCCGTTCTCGGCCATTGAGGAACCCACAAGAAGAAGGGATTCTCCTCATTTCTTTGGATGAGGGTCTTCTCATGACGTCTCCGAAATAGCTTGTTCTCCACAAGTTTATCTAAACTTATAATCATCATCCAAAGATGAAGCGTGAGATGATCTAGAAGAGAGAGGTCAAGGAACACTAACCATTTTCAAAAAGTAATAGTTTAAAATTTTTAAATTATAGAAAATATTTTATTTTAAAATTTTATAATATTAGTTGAAATATAATAGATATATTTTTAGTATTTTTATAATTCCAATTTAAAAAAATATATATATTTTTTTTATTTTTGTGTTTATATTATTTTTTTCAAAAGAAAAAAAATCTTTCCGCAAATGCTAGCAGGAACCAGCTTTTGAGTTTATGAGGTTTAGAACAGTTTGAAGCGATTTGAAACGGTTAAAAACGATTTGAGTGATTGTCGCAAAACGCCAACAACTGCAAAATATGTTTGCGGGTGGTAGCAGAGAAACCAGTTATACCTAATTCACAATCTATTGATTTTAGCTGATCAAGTTTCTGTTATTGGGTCAAAACCGAGATACCTTGAGTGATTATGGCCGCATCCTTTTTCTTTTTGGAATGAAATGCAAATCCTTATTTTTATTTGTTCAAATGAAAATCCTTATTTAAAAGAGAGATTATAATTTATAGGCTTCGAACGATAACTGCGGTTTGAGCGGTGCGAAACAAGCGGTTTAACTGTGTTGCAGTTTTAACAGTTATAAAAACATATAAATATATAGTATATGTAAAGATTTTTGTTACTGTTAATTTTTGAAGCCATAAGTACTATATGCGTTAAGATCTAGAAATTATTTTAATAAAAACTAGGGTCGGCCCACCCTACGGACGGGATATTAGTTAATTTGATATTCACTAAATGCTCGAGTTGAAATTTGTTTTAAGATTCAAGAATTTGGTTATCTGTTATGTCTTACTTATTAGTATACGGTGGTATAGTTGTTTTTCGATTATTCTTGTTTTGGTATTGTATCAAATTAACTAATTGTCCAACTCATAATTATAGATGTACAAATGTTGATTTGTGATAAAGTTTGAGTGTGCATGTGTCAGAAAGAGGCCTATAACAACTTTTATGTTTTTGTGTATGGATTTTAAATATATATTATTTTGTATAATACATACTTGCTATACAACATTTGTTTGTAGACTAAAAAAATTGTTTTCTATATTTTTAAAAGAGAAAATATTTAGTCTAAAATATAACATGGACATATGTATTGACTATATATAGAAGTTGGGTGTTATTTTAAAATGACATATGTATAGAGATTTTTCAACCATTACTTCACTGCCACAAAACATTTATAACTGTAAATACCTTCTTTTAAAAGCAAAACTAATAAAAGCGTGTACAACAAATGTATTTTGATATATATTATATGCATCAAGTTATAAAGGTTGGAAACACTGCAAAACTGTTTGGAGCAAAGTTTTTAACTTCACTATCTTCATCTTGATGTCAGTTCAGTGTCGGCCCTGGCCACAAGCAGAAGAAGCATGGGCTTCCAGCTGACACGATAATAAGTATTTTCGCGGCCACATATTTATAAAAAGTGACTTTAGCCTAGTGGTTCTAAGAGAAATTACCAGTGCTAAAGGTGCTGGGTTCAATTACCATTAACTACATTCATTTATTTTGACCCTAAATATGAAATGGGACACGTGTCACTCCCAAAACGCACAAATTGATGACGTGGATTCACGGGAGAGAGTCGAACATTTCTTTATATATATAGATATTTTTTTTTTGTCATCTGGTAGATTTATATTAACTTGAAAGGGGAGTACACAAAGCCAGCAAAGGTGATTAAACCTTTCTGGAGCCATAAGCCGGTGAGGTGATGAACACCATCCGGAGGCACAGAGTGATACAAATTTGAAACTAGAAACTAGACTAGAAGATGAAAGCACATAAGAGGAGGATGGTTAAGATACATGAGACTGCAACAATGGTGAAGTTGACTGGATACGGACGATGATTAGAGAGTGGGATCAGTGCACACCTAATTAACTGAGTTTCAAGGTAGTATCCAAGAGCGCTTCCATCAGTGAAACCCGCTCCAACACCACACAAAGAACTACCGGAAACTCAATCACAATTAACACACGCTGAGAAGAACAAAGAGGTAGACTGGAAGAACAAGAACATCACCAAAACATAAACTGAATCGAGAGAGGTTAGAATCCTTAACCGTAGCTGAACACACTCTTCAATCCCAACTTCAACTCGCCATTGGACCTTGAGAGGGCTCTCTACGCGCCTCATACGCACCAACTCCTTGCCGTAAAAACTTTTAGGAACTTCATGATTACGACTTATTCACACAGCCGGTAACTGGATAAAAACCACTTCAAATCCAAGACTAAAACGATCACCTCGGCGGAAATCGACCAACAATGAAGCATTTGTTCTGTTACACAGCTATCTCCTTCTGATCCTCTCAAAGCTAAAGAATCGCACGCACAGGCTCTGCCCATCAAAGATCAAACAACCACCGGAGATGACTCCAACGAACCGAGACTGCACTCCCAAGACTAAGCAAGACTCCAAACCACAACCGCAGCTAAACCTCACGCATCCCTCCTCAATGGCCATCACCAATGACACTGCTAGGGTTTGGGCCTCACCGAACAGAGAAAATTGGGACACCAAACCCTAAGCCAACTAAATCCGACCCCCTACAGACCCTCCTAAGCTCCTACAACTCACCTTCACTCCAGATTGAAAGAGAGAAGCTTCAAATCGAGATCTGACGACCAGATCTGAATGACTCCGTCATCTTCCGTCACCAGGGCGAGAAGCATATCACCGAAGGAGAAGAGAGCTAGCAGGGGACAAAGAAACAGGAACCAACGGAGCCGTAACCGACGCACGCGCCGTCACGGCCAGAGTGAGATGAGATCTACGATGTCTTCACGGGCGGCGATCTCTTTTTAACTATCATTGATATATATATAGATATTAAAACGATGCTAATATAAATACTCTTGACCAGATGATAAAGTGTAGACCATTTAAATTATCATTTCTGGTTAAAAAATATATTATAATTTCTCTCCGGGTTATGCGAAAAAGGAAAAAGCATTTCACGTGTCTGTCTCCTGCATACACGAACCTTGAAATTACTTCTTAATATTTTATGTTTAACACTAAATCACGTCATTACATAAAAATACCATTTTAGCCACAACCTTTCTCTATATAAACATTTTTAGCCTCCGCCTCTCTCTCATCAAACCACAGAACACCTCACAAATTTTAAAGCTACACCTCTCTACTACACCTCTGTAATCTCTCTCTATTGTTGGGATTGCGAAATCCCGTATCCAACTCTATCTTATCTTATTAGTACGATATTGTCCACTTTGGGCCTTAGAAATTGGCCCGCATGGATTTACTTTTGGTTTCCTTCCCAAAAGGCCTCGTACTATTAAAGTTGGACATATCTTTATATATTAGACTTTCCTTTGTCTAATTATCCAATGTGGGACTTTGATTGACATCTCTCATTCTCCCCCTCAAGCTAAGGACCACACACCTTGTGCCCTTTTTCCTCTAGCGAATCATCTCGGTGCCTTGTCGCATCTTCGACATTCGACACCCTTAGTCGCAAGGTTAGTTTGAGTTGCTTTGAGAATGTTCTTCCCACAATTCCAGGATCTTCTGACTAATCTCTGCCGGACCTCCCTTACCACCTTGAAGGGTCCCGTTCCTACTCGAAGGGTATTTTGGTCTTCTTGCAGATTTATTGTCAACCGCTCTGATACCAATTGTTGGGATTGCGAAATCCCGTATCCAACTCTATCTTATCTTATTAGTACGATATTGTCCACTTTGGGCCTTAGAAATTGGCCCGCATGGATTTACTTTTGGTTTCCTTCCCAAAAGGCCTCGTACTATTAAAGTTGGACATATCTTTATATATTAGACTTTCCTTTGTCTAATTATCCAATGTGGGACTTTGATTGACATCTCTCATCTATCTCCAAAAAATGGCAGAAACAGCAACATTATCGTCACTCAAACGTCAGAGAGACGAGCAAGAACAAGAAACCATACCCCAAGAAGATACAAAAAAACAAAAGCCTTCTTCGTTTTATACTTCATACAATCAAGTTCAATGTTTCTTAGATGATGCAGAAGCAGGCAATGATTTAACTTCCCAATTCACCACACTGCAGCAAGAACTTTCTACGGAGGAGCAAAACGCTGTCGTATTTGAGATTCCTGCTCTCTCTTCGTCTTCTTGCTCTTCGTCCTCTTCGTGCGCTTCAAAGGATGAAGAATACGAGAGCGATAAGGAGAAGGTGATGAAGCATCTTTTAGAAGCTTCTGACGACGAACTAGGAATACCTAACACTAAATTTGGCGAGAGTAATTATGAGGTGGTTAAGAATGAAAGTAATCAGGATTACGTTAATGGGTTCAGTTTATTAGATGGGTTTGGTGATGGGCTTTGGGAGCTCGAGGATGAAGCTGCTAACTATTACACGTTGTTGCAGTCAGAATTGTTCATGTAGAAGTCCATATAACGGTAAACTAGGGTAACAAGAAAGGGTGGGTAAAAAAGAGAGAGAGTAAAACCAAATATGATGAAAGAAAAAAATAATTATGAAAGAAGAAAATAATTAAATATTTCTTTATCAAATTTATTTTTTCATTGTTGGGTTTCTTTTTTTCATGTGAATTGACAGGTGTCCTCTTTTATTTGTTTTAGCTATTATATTTATATTTCTTTCTTTAATGTGTTTAATTTTCAGTGGGACTAATGATAATGATACTATTTTGTTGTTTTTGTCTTTAAAATCATTTTGTTACGTTATTAAAAGACATAAACACATTCAAGAACAAAATACAAATCTAATTCAAGTGGCCTGTACTGGTCCCATTCTGGGACCATGGTGTTCAGCAAGTTAATTAGCCGTCATAAATTTCTCCAAAATATATGTCAAGTTAGATTCAGAGTCTTACAATTCTGTACACTTATTGCCATAAGCAAATCAAAAATGTATTAATCGATTACCATGTGATATAACTTCTTACAAAAATGTTTATTGTATATATTTTCTTGGAACCGAATCTAGAATAAACCTTTTGATTTGTGAAAGAGGTAAAATTATTACTTTATAGCACGGAAGCTTCATTAGACGTCTATTTCTCACTTTGTAACCGGTATCAAAATTTATGAAAGTTCTTGGAATCTCGATTTCTATACGCTTCCAAAAATATGTACTTAAGAATACGTTAAAAATTTACGCTTCCGTTTCAGGAATCACGCTTCTATTTTAAAAACATAGTTTCATGAATAAATAGAAAATATAAAACTATATTTTTATTTTATATAAAAACAAAATTAATAAAATTAAAACAGAGATAATATATATGCAAATATCAAAACTAATACTATAAAATTATCGTTGTGCATAATATTTTTTTTATAAGTGATCTTGCATATATATTCAAATATCTTGTGACAGATTTTTGTGAACTATTAAAAATAATTAATATCAAATTATTTATATTTGATCAAATTTCAGTAATATCAAATTATTTATATTCAAATATCTTGTGACAGATTTCTTTTATAAGTGATCTTGCATAATATTTCAGTAATATCAAATTAATTATTTTTAATAGTTCACAAAGATCTGTTATAAAATATTTGAATATATATACAAGATCTCTCATAAAAAATATTATGCACAACGATCATTTATAATATTACTTTTGATATTTGCATATGTATTATCTCTATTTTAATTTTATTAATTTTGTAGAAAATAGAAAATGAAAATATAATTTTCTATTTTCTATTTATTCCTGAAACTAAGTTTATAAAATCGAAGCGTGATTCCTAAAACGGAAGCGTAAGTTTTCAACGTATTTTTAAATACATATTTTTGGAAGCATAATGAAAACCTCCGGAAACTTCCACAAGTTTCCGATCTTGATTCCGGTTACGAAGTGGGAAATAGACTTCTGATGAAGTTTTTTTTTTTTTTTTTTTGAATAAATGTTAAATTTTATTCAAAACGACGTTCTTACATAAAATGCAACATTAAAGTTGAAATTCAAAACTTTTAACTACTGCTCATAATTGTTAATTTTCTATCGAGTATCAAACCAAACTCTCAGTCCACTCTCCAACTTGTGATCTCCTAGCCTTTTGATGGTTGACAGCCTGTTCCTCACATTCTTGTCTATAACTTTTGTCAACAGAGTGGGTGGAAGCTCCTTCTCCCCATGTCTGCGACGATTTCTCTCCCTCCAAATTGAATGAGCAGTAGCCTGAAATGTATATCTCAACAAGAAAAGCTTCACTCTGTCTATCCTTTGATCAAGCAAAATAGCCACAATCTCCTCCCATTTTCCAGTGTATCTTGCTAATAATAACCCTTTCACCAGCTTCCTCCAAATTTGACCCGAGAATGGGCAAGTGTAAAATAAATGATCTCTTGATTCAATATCTTGCTTGCAGAGAACACACTTAGGATCAATAGCAGGGTTCCACTTCATCACTCTATCACATGTTGATAATCTATTCTGCATTGCTGTCCAAACATGAAACGAAAATTTTGGTGTTGCATGTTTGAACCAGATGCCTTTGCTCCATGCTTGCACACTATGTTCCTTCCTGATCATAAGCCAAGTACTTCTCGATGAAAACACAGGCTTATAACTATCTTTGTTTTTCCATAAGGCAATATCTTCCCCTTGCAGATTCTCAGTTTTAATTCTCTCTAGCTCCTCTTCCACTCTGTTCAGAATCACTACACGATGATTTCTTCTTCTGTGATTCTGAATAACGTCAGCTACTGTTGAGCTATCAGATATGCCCATAGAAAGAGATCCTCTAGCTCCCAGCATGACTTTTAATGGCCCCAAACTGCTCCAGTTATCTTCTGATGAAGTTTACGTGCTACCTAATAATAGTTTGGGCTTATTGGTGAAATAGCCATATTTGAGTGTGAAATTAAGTGAATAGCATTGATTTTGACATATTTAAATGTCAAACTTTTTGTACACAATCCATCCGGTTATGCTACTTCAAGTAACACGTTGTCAGTTGCATTTTGTAAAGTAGCACATGAATACTATTCCAAATGAAAGAAGAAAGAGCCATCCACGTACACCTTTAGGATCATATCATATATTTACAAAGTGTGCTATTCCATATCACCGAAGTAGTATAAGATTATCTCTTAACCTACAATCCCTAAATACTAAACATATCCCAACCCAATCTATTATCTCACCCTAACCCCTAAATACTAACCCTAATTTTTAATCAGAAAACCTTAAACCCAAATATAAACCATAAAACTAAATATAAACCCAAAATCCAAATAGAATTGAACAAAATAAATAATATAGTACATATTAGTGAAACTATGAAATATCTACAATTGCATCGAATAAGTTAATGCTGACCCCAACCATACCCTCTTACCTTATAAATACTAAACCCTAAACTCCAATCACTAAACTCTTACCTAAATATAAACTTTAAACCTAAATAAAATGGAACAAAATAAATAACATAGTATATATTTGTAAAATTATGAAATGTCTATGATTACATGGAAGAAGTTAATTATGGTCTCTACCATACCCCCTCACCTTCTAAATACTAAACCGTAAACTATAATCACTAAACCCTAACCCAAATATGAACCCTAAACCAAAATATTAAAATCTAAAGGGTACATAATATTATGTAATATTAAATTATATTAAGTAATATTAAACTACACAATATTGATCTAGTACGATTTTTACAGGTTCAAAAACATGTAACGATAATTATAACTTAATAAAATTAAAATCTATATATCTAAATAAAATAAATAGTAACCGTCAAATGGAGTGAGACATGATAAAATAGTATAGTGAAAGAGATGATGTGATTCTAAAAATGCAACAAGTTACTTTGTGCACAACTAATAGGAATTTTTTATTTCTTTTTTGCAGGTTGCACCGGTTGGTTTTGGGGGCAAAACAGCATTATTACATAAAAGAAAATGTATGTATAGAAAAGATAGAGTATTTGGCTATTTATCCAATTATGTTTTTTTTCCTTGTCATACAGCCCAATTTTTCTAATAATTTTACCTTTTTCACAAATCAAAAAGTTCTGATTGGTGACCATTTGAGGAACACTAGGAACAAATAAAAAAGAAATAAAGAAGAATAAAATAACGGGAATGAGCTTGAATGAGTGTTCTTTCCCAAAAAAGTGACGAACAATTTTTTTATATTATTCTCTACAAAAAAAAGAGCGAGAAGGAATAAAAAAAAATAAATTCCTTATGAGTGATGTAATTATATAAGAACCATAAGAAATTGAATCTTCTTTCGCATTTCTTTGTCACTGGCCACACCTTTAAATGTTTATTCTACAAGAAAATATATACAATAAACATTTATTGTAAGAAGTTATACCACATGGTAATCGATTAATAAATTTTTAATTTGCTTATGTCAATAAGTGTACAGAATTGTAAGACTTTGAATCTAACTTGACATATATTTTGGAGAAATTTATGACGGCTAATTAACTTGATGAGCAGACATGCCCAGGTTACCTTACTGATTCTACTGAAAATTAAAAAAAATGTTCTAAATTTATTAATTTAATTGATAGCTCTATGTTGAACAAAAATAATTGATAGTTCCTAATATAACGTACGTTAATTATTCATTGTTATATATCAAAAATTGATAGCAATTAGTTTCATCACTTTGAAAACTTTTTTTAAACTAATGCATGCTTGCTCTATTTACGCGGTGAAGTTGTCGGTCCACAGTCCGCTTACGCGATGTTCCACTGACGCTATGTTCCACCAGTTCCTGACATCGACAATTTAATAGTTATCTCGTTTAGCAGATCGATTGTGTATCAGTTATTCATTTATGTATCATGTTTGTCGGGTAGTTGACATATATTGAGTTAATTGTTGAACTTTTTTTTTTTTTTTTGATAATCCAGGTATCCGAACCTCTCACTTAGTCCGACTATCTCACCGCGTCCAACCGGAACTGGCAAGGAATGTCTTGGAGACCAAACGGAAACCATGTTAAATTCGCTGTGGCCAGGGCTCGAACTCGTGATGACAGACACCTTAGCCGAGGTTCCTTTACCACCAGACTACGAAGCCCGGTTATTATTGAACTATTTGTGAATAAGTACGTTTACAAACTTACTTAAGCAGTGATATTTTTCTCTTAATAACATATATATATTATTACATTTTGTTTTCAGCTAATGTCATTACGTATAGTGGCCATATATAGATATACATATATATTCACTAATCCTCTTAATTCTTATTATACAATCAAGTAATATTATATTCCATATTACTTTTTTTTCTATTTAATATAGAATATTATGAAAATAAGATTGTTCTAACTTTTTTTTTAGCACCGTACCGTCCACACTACAGTTAATATTAACAAAAATTTCTATATATACCTATATATTTATATATTTTTACTACTATTAAAATTGCATTGCAATTGTTTCGATGTTGTATTACCTTTTCACATATACCTATGTATTTATATATTTTTAGTGTTCCAGAAAGACATTTGTCACTTATTATTAACCGTATCAAAATATTTGTGAAAAAACCTGCATAGTTTGTTCACTATTTGCGTAAATGATTTTAATCCTGAATAAACTTACATCAATGATATAACTTAATACCATAGCATCGGTTTTATTAAAGTGACACGAATTAAGAAAAAATATATCAATTAGTCAAAGTGATGTTAAATTAGTTAATAATGACATCAATTGTTACAACTGATGCTAAATTATCTATATTTTGTGTCATTTACAAATAAATGATTGAAAATTGTATCATTAAATTTGTGATACAATTCACATCTTTTTTGTAGTGTAGGGTTCATTACTCACACCCTTCATTTCTCATATACTGTTCACTATAAAAAAATCTTTTTGTTAAAACTGACTATAAATTGTTACTATTTTATGTGATATTCCTATTTGTACACCACTCATTGTCATCCATCATACATTATACACTAAAAATCTATAAACAATGTTCAATCGTACAGGTACAGCCTGAACCAACTAGATCAATAATCAATCTAACTATTTCCAATTGTTGTATTACTAAATTAAACCAATCTGGTTAGCAGCTCAATAATGAGTGTACTTGTCACGTAGGAGTAGACTATTCATTGTATTTTGCTATTATACATTATTTAATATCCATCATCCCTTCAATTTTCGCAATCTATGTAGAGTAACATACAGTAACAAATTTCGTACATATACATTAGAATAATTGTTAAAATAGTTAGGAGTAAGGTACGATTTCGGACTAGTCCACTCTATAACACTAAGTGCGTTCTTCCCGGGACCGACCGGATCAGCCGATAGCATTTATCAAAAATTTTTTTTTGTTAAAATGGATAATTAAATAGTAAAGGTTACGTGTTCAGCAAAAGTTCAAAAATATATGTATTCGGTCAACTAAAAGCTCTCGTATCAGCGAATTTTCTGTTTAGTATATAACTGTATTTGATAAAGAAAACAAATATGCTTTATGTGGATTCCAGTTCCACTCAATACTGTTGTTCTTTTTACAACAAAAAATTACTTTAAACTCAAATAAATTCTGAGTCAGATAACCAGATCGGTACGTACTGCAAAATTAACATATAACATAACTGAATGTTGATTTTGAATATCATGTACATGCTTATCAGTTGTAGTATTCTTTGTTCTCGGTATATATTGAGTTTTAGAATAAATAAAAAAATTAATTATATCACTGAATTTTTTTTATGTGGATAGTAAAAACCGGCCAGTTCTATGGAATATATACACCATTTTAATTAATTGAGAAAAGTCAATTGCAAATATCACTACCATTATCTACAAGGCTTTATACACTATGTGATCCATATCAATGCTTCACTTTCCGCATGAAATAGTGACCGACTTCCTTGCATATTTATACCCCTCTTGACATATAATCTTAAGAGTCCACCTTTCTACAAAACCATGACCTGTTAAATATAATACCAACTCCTACAGGTTGGTTCAACTGAGTATGAGCATTACTCTATGGGTTTGTGAATTCAATAATTTATGCCTCACTTCATATTGTATCTATACTATTAAATCAGAATCTTATTGTCTTTTTTACCTTAGCATACTCTTTTCTTTATTAACATTGCATGTTTCATTAAGGGAAATAAAGTAATATTAATCACACATTTATATTGGATCATTTTTTCGGATCCAGCCCATATCAGATCTCTCTTATCAGATCTCTCTTGGGCCATTTGGTCTGACTAAAAAATCAGATCTAATTCTCGCATTTTTTTTCCTTTGGGCCATTGAGTCCAAGTTTAAATATTTTTTTTCAACTATTCTTAATTATTTTTTTTTTCTTTTCTTAATATAATTTAAGCATTCATAAAAAAAAAAAATTTTGCATTGAAAAGTATAAATCTTTATTAAAAGTATATAATTTTTTTTATTAAAATATTAACCACATAATAAAATTAATTTATCAGAGTTATATCAACTTAATTCATTAAAAAATAAAGTTTAATTTTTAAAACATAAATAGTCATTTAAAATAAAATACGATAAATAAAGATAAAAAATTTAAGTCTTTTATAAAATAAAACACAAATATATAAAAATATGACATTTACTAAATATTTGGCAATTGAAAAAAAATTTAGAGAGTTTCCATTTCTACTCTTAATTTTTTTTATCATTTTGATTTTTCTAAATATATCATATAATTTATAAAATGGTTGAAATCATGGTTTTGGAAATCTCCTAAATATATAGTCTATATTCAAAAAAAGAAATCGAAGGCATCGACAAAAATTCGTAGATAGTCAAAATGTTTGATAAAATCCTTGCGTTTAAATTACCTAACGGTAGACATCAATTTCTGGTGGACATCAAATAATACATGGTTTATTAATTCTTACGCTCCACATTCATTTCAAATAGTATTGTTTGTTTGCATGTGGGTTCAGGTCTCGTGCTTCACCGTGGTTCCATATTTTGTGGCAAGTGAGTGTACTGAGTTGTTGTGTCCTATGGTTTTGTTGCTATACTTGTAGTTGTTCTCCTTGTGTTGCTTAGATTGAGTAGGTGTTTTAGTTTAATTTCTTGCATCTTCTGCTCTATGTTTCTATGTAGTTCTGTCAAAAAAGAGAAAATGGTAATAAATTTTAACATTTTTACCAAAAAAAAAAAAAATGGTTTTACTATTCTTTTCTATACAGCATAACAGGAAAACATAATCTTGGCATTTTCTATGTGACTTATTATATATTTATTTATAAAGTGATGAGATTGTATTTTTTTTTTTTGAAAAGTAGATGAGATATGTAACATATGTTAGCAGTATCTTATTATATAAACTTATAAAGTATAAAAGCATGTAAGTTTTTTTGAGAAAAAGAGATGAGATATGTTAGCAGTATTTTATTATATATAATTAGTATAAAAACATGCATTGATATAGTTTAATTATGACAGCACCAAATATCTGAAATTTTGAATTGATTTAACTACAAAGTGACAGTATAGTGGTAATTAAATTTTTGGAAATAAATAACCCAGAGTTAAAAATACACCACCAGAACTGATTTCGTGGTCACATAGATATGAGTCATGGTCTATATATCTCATATATATATATTTGAACAGACAGATTTATCTATAGACAGTATCTTTTCTCGAAATTTGTCTGAACTCTTTTAAATATAAGATATCCCAAATTAATCGAAATAAATAAATTCTCAAATTGACAATTCCAAGCTACTCCAATAGTTCTGAAACCTCGGAGTTTGTTTTCAAACATTATATACAATTCACAACCATAGTCTCTATAAATAAATTTAACCGAATTAGAAAATTACAATATATTCATAAGTATAAACTATCGTTCTATAATTATATAGACTAGATTTATCATATGTGCGGGTAGATTTTTATTTTATAAATATATAACATATACCATCGTAAAACTTTCAAAGATATAATTTACATTTTAATGTTATATACTGTGTAAATCTATAATGTTATTGATTATATTTCTTATTTGATATTATTAATGTATAATAATTTATTTTATATATTTTACTTTATTCTTAATTTTTATTATATATTAATATATTTTCGAGTTTGGTCAAATAAATTCATAGTATGAAATAAATAAATTGAGAATTTTTTTTATTTTTTTCTAATTTTTTACATATTGAATACGATACATTTTAAAATTTATTTAGTTATACTATAGAACTGATATTTTCTTAGCAAAATTTATATTTTCTATGTTATTCATTTTAGTATATTGTGGGATTTTATAAGTAAATAGGTTATAATAATACTATATTATTAATTATGAAATCAATCGCTGCATTAATTTAAAAATATTAAAAAATATTATTAAGATTTTGTTAGATTTTTTCTAACATATTTTGTTATAAGTAAAAATAAAATTTAAATTTACAGTTAAAATTTATTTATTAATATCTATATAATTTATAAAAGTTTTTAGAAATGTTATATATTAAATAGATTAACTTAAATAATCAAATATATGTAATTGATGAAATAAACCTAGTATGATTTTTATAGTATTTTGTTTTAATAAAGAAGATATAGAATATAATTATAAAATTTGAAAAATAGCATACACTTTTATTTTATTTTGTTTTATAATGAAATACTATTTAAAGTAATGTACAATAGTATATATTATTAATTACGAAATTAATCAATAGTATTAATTTAAATAAAATATTTTAAATTTTTAAAAAGATTTTGTTAGATTTTTCTCAACATTTTGTTATAACTAAAAATAAAATTTAAATTTACAGTTAAAATTGATTTATTATTAATATATTTTTATATTTAATAGATTAATGTAAATAATTAAATAAATATAATTAATGAAATGGATTTAATAAAGCTAGTATGACTTTTTTTATGATAGATAAAAATGATACTTTTTTTTTAATAGAGAAGATTGGTAAATTTGTACACATGGACCACAATTTTGGTGGAGTGGTCTTCGCGATATACTTAAACGTGGAAACCTATGATGCATAACCAAAATATCCTAGCTTCAATCATATGAACTCCGACTAGAATTATAGTTACTAAGATATATAGAACATACATCGTTTGCGTATATACTTGTCATTAGCATTATATAAATATATTTATCTTCATTTCATTGGCTAAGGGTTGCGTTTTAAACAAAAGAAAATCAAGTGGGTATTAGGACAATGCCAATCGTGACAAGAATTATTTGAGACAGAAGGATTATGCTAGCTTGGTTAGATACTTGAACAATTGAACTTCAAAACATTATTGCAACACTTATAATTTCGAACATTATTGCAACACTAATAATTTCTTTTCTTTCGTTTTTGTTTGGAGTTATGAGATTTTTAATTTAAAAAAGAGTAAATTAGCTCAATATCCAAAAAGAAGTGAGATACCATAGAGTTGAGGGAAAATGGTGATGATGGGAGGAAAAAAATTGGGGAGAAATAGGATATAGAATGCAAATATATGGTATATGTTGTGGGTAGGGAATACAAATTCTCTTAAAACAAAACAACAGAAGAAATGCATCATGTCCGTCATCCTCCTCAATGATTCTACTTCTGTTTCTTTTTCTTCAAAATATAATTATATTCAATTAGTGAAACGATATATTAAGTTTGGAAATTGCCGACGAAAATAAAGTTTGGAAAAAATAGAAGTAAAAAAGCATATGAATAGTTGAGGCCAGAAATGACAATATAAAATTTCTGAAAAATAACAATTAGATATAATTCTGTTTCTCTGTTACAATTTTGATTCTTAACGTTCAAAATGATAGATGGTACGTTTTAACATCAAATAGTACATGTTATTAAAAATGTCTGTAACAACTAGTCAAGTATAGAACTGGAAAAAGAGTTTATAAGAAGATGTACTTGCTAACTAAATGTATTATAATTTGACTAAAACTCTACATTATTCTAAATTATTAAAGCGTAAATTTTTATACAATAAAATTACCTAAAACGATGCTGCAAATAATTTATATTTCTATATAATATAAAATTTGTACTACCATATCTTGCTTTTAATGACACGAGCTCTCCCACAAATGTTTGTATTTTCTTTAAAGTAAAAGAAAAAAAACTGAATAATAAAAGAGAAATGTTTTATTTTAACAAATATTTTTAAAACTTGCTTGCCGTTGATTTAAGCTTTAACTAGCACCATCTAATACAAAACAATCCAAAGAGACTTGTCCATCTATTTACTTGCTATCATTCTGCAACAAGCCACCACGAACATCAAATTGTTCTCTTCAAAAAAAACTTATAAAGTCATTGCTTTTCTATTAATTTGGACAAAGACGACAATTTTAAAATCAAAGGAGGAAAAGATCAATTGGACTTTCAAGGTGGCGTTTATGACTTGATGCTATATATGAAATATGTATTAATGAATTGACGCAGGTTTTAAGGATATCTTCAACCCAACTGTATAATTTCCTGCAAAATGAAGTGGAAAACGTTATTATGAACAAACAAAAAATCATTGCTCTATAAATGGAGTAATGTGTTTTTTTTTCATGACTGTATTTTTACCTTATTTTGCAGTAAATTGTGCAGTTAAGTTGGAGATACTCTAAATATAAATCAAAGATGTATTGCGTGTTTTTCCCCACTGAATATTTAGGCATATAGACTTTTTGGTTAATCCATGATTCTTTACAAAAATAAAGAGTACGTAAAACAAATATAGTTCGCCCTAAAAGCTCTCAGGCCCGACTATCGAGACTCCCTTGCATCAGCCGCCTCTTGATGCTGGTGAGGCCTCTGGCCGCCGGCGTCGGGCCCTCCGCTCTGGCTCTCTTCGTCTTCCTTGTCTCTGTTTTGTTTCCACCGTCTACGCCAGTTCTCCGACCTGGTGCTCCGTTTCTGTCAAGATCTCTACTCACGCCAACATTCCTCTTTGGAGAAAGTTATTTTGTGTGAGTCGAAGCTTTTGTTAGTCTCACTACAGATCTGGTTCCATCGGATCTGACATTTTCTGGAGGTTCCCCAAGCCGTCGAATCTCTCGCCGGTTACAGTCGCCGTACTTCACCAAACTTGGTTTGCGACCATGCTTACCTTCTTCTCGACGAATTCTCACCCCTTGTTGGGGTCGATCCCGTTCATTCACTGAGAGTTGCGCCTCACCAGCCAGATCTGCCGTCATCTCAGCCACATGACCTCTTCGTTCTCTCGTCGAAGCTATGTCCTCATCGGGTTAAGAAAAGCTTAAGCTATCTTCCTCTATAGCATCTCATCCCGCCATCTGTTGGTCGAAGGCCTGAGCCAACAACCCACCCCTCACCGAACCTATCATGGCCGCTCACCCATCGCCGCACTTCATCCGCCATGCTTTCATCTTCCAGACGAGGTTACGTTTCAAAATTGTTCGGGATGGACTTACATTTACTGAAATTGGGCTTGGGTAGTCCAATGGTTTTTAATTATCAGTGGCCCAGACCTTTGCTTTCACAGCCCACAACGGTGTGGGAGTATTTAGTCTCCTTAATTAATTGCCTAAAGTTTATCTATGAGTTTATCGGATTCGGTACCGAAACGGGTTTACATATAACAATGCATCTCTCTTGTGCGAAGAGCTTACGTTCTACTCCATTACTAGTTGGTCTACCGGGATCGTCTTCATCACCACTAGCATCCTTCTTGTTAGAGAAGCGAACCGCTTTATCCACTACCTCCTTGTTAAGGAGTGTTTTCTTTCCAAACGTTAAATGGAAGTGGCCATCCATAATTATAACAGTTTTGCTATTTTGTGTAGTGGTTTGTTTGGGGTCTGAATATGCAACGGATTTCGTTTCGACGATACTCTGAGGTGCGGATTGGGTGTTAACATTACCTCTTTATGTGAATATCTTTCAGCTATTCGACTTTGTCGTAAAAGCTTTATCGATGCATTCGAGCTTCGTCTTGAATTTGCTGTCATCTTCTCATGAAGTATTATCTTGTCTATTTGCTTGTGTTATTGTAGTTTTATATTTTGAATCAAAGAAGATGGTCTTTCCTCTTTTTATTGTAACCGAAAGAGTTGAGATTGAATGAAATTAAGTTGTGTTCAAAAAAAAAAAAGGGTTCGTAAAACTGTAAATGAGTGGTATCTTTACATGTTTGGAGCGGTTGTGTTTTTACGTTTCTCGCGTCTTCGCGAGGAGATGAGATAGCAATCTAAATAGACTATAAAGTATAAAGTCCAAAGACTAACACATTCTTTTGCCCAAAGAGTTGTACAGTGCAGACGCATATTCGGTTACTCAAATCAAATAAATAAAGTTCTAATATTTAAATATAACATCTTGATGCATAACAGAAGAAAAAACTAAACAAATCCAAATACAGTGTATACATACAACATTTGGATGAAGCATCTAGATGCTCTAGATGCAATTATAAAATGACAAACGGAACATGCCAACTATTCACATTATCTGTAACTACGAGAACTAATGAAAGCTGAAACATATATAGTTTGAGAATAGTTTGGTTTTATAGAAACAACAAACTTTCTAACATAACAACCCAACTAAGCCCGTTTAGGATTGTTAAATAATCGGCCTTTTAACGGACAAAAATATTACACCAGGCCCGTTTATGTCCATTTAACTAAAGCCCTAATTAATATTCCTAATCCTAGCTGGATAAACGTTTTTTTTATAAGACCAACCCTTAATCCCAAGCAAACGCGCACTAGAGATAATTATGATTGTCACCGAATAGTGAAAGGACTCACTTGGCCATTCGACACTGGAGATATTTCTTTGAGAGATGTCTACATTGCTCAGATTTGTGAGCTGAAACTTTAATACAGCCGAGATATAGTTTCTTCTCCTGAAAATAACAATGGTTCCAGCCAAGAATAATACCAAGTGAATAACTGAAAGATACACAAGCATGTATACCTATAGAGTTATTGAAGTAATACTGAATCACATTCGTGGAAGTGATCCAAAGGGAAAATACCCTTCTCTGGTGGGATACGTCTAAATCCTCTGTTTCCACCAAATACTTCACCTGCCACAAGGAAATCAATAGGGGCTTGTAAAGCTTTAGAAAGTAACATTGTTCATACAAAACAATGATCATTAAAACATGTTTCCTCTCTCTAATAAAGTAACTATAGATCATAAATCTGGGGTTGTGGGGTTTTGTAAAAAGGCAGTCTTAATAACATACATGATACAACACAACACAATTATCTTTTCCCCAACAATACAGAGCTACAGATTAAGTTAGGAATAATCAACTGAAAATTATATTCAATCAGCAGTGATTTGTTCTAAAAGAAGAAGCTGATGTTATCTATGTTAAAGAAGCACCATTTTCTTATATCTCTAGCCACCTAACATAATCTTATATCAAAACTGATAATCTCAGTTTTACTTACAAGTGTTCATGCACATTGCACAAGGCTAAGACGTTTACAGTTCTTATAATCAACCCACTCTTTCTGTATAAATACTAGGCCTGAGCATTTCGGGTATCAATTCAGTTCGGTTCGGGTATTTCGAATTTCGGGTAGTTTGGATAAGGGCTAGAGGATCCATTTAATTTAGTACTTGACCTATTTACGGTTCGGTTCGGATAGTATTGAGTTCGGTTCGGTTTGAATAGTAAATGTAGGAACCGAAAAATATCCGGAAAAAAATCGGTTCTTATTTGGATCCGGTTCGAGTTCGGATAGTTCGGGTAGTTCGGATAATTTGAATAAATATCGATTATTTAGGATAAATATCAAATAATTAGGATGATTTAGATAAAAAATTTGGACATTTTGGATTACTTTAGATATTTCGGTTAAAACTATCCGAATAATTTCGGTAGCTTGGACACTTTATAATAATTTAGTTATCCTCAACTATTTTCAGATACTTTTAATAGAATTTTAAATTAAAAATATATATTTAGTGATGTTATATGTATATATAATTAATATTTTTATATATTCGAGTATTCGTTCGGTTCCGGTTCAGTTATTTCAAATAAAAATATAAGCACCGTTCAGGTATCTGAGGACATTGGTCCGATTCCAGTTTCAGGTATTTCGGTACGGTTCTGGTTCGGTTCTTCGGTTCCAACTATTTTGCCCAGGCCTAATAAATACTTTAAAAAAAATAATAGCCGCAAGCAATACTAACGGGCATAATATCCAACCAAGTAGCTCGATCCCAGATAAATCACGAGGACGCAAGTGAGAAGTAAAACCAGAACTTGATTGAACAACGAACATAGAAACAGGCCTTAAAACGATTGTCCAGACAAAAGGAAACGAGGATTTGTTTTCAACTGTTACAACAAAAACAAAACGAATAACTTGGGAAACTAGAGTATTATCGGTACTACAACCACAAATCATCTTCTTCACTCTTAATCGCTGGTGGCTGATATGAACGCACTTCCAGGTTGACGGTTAGCCAAACGACCATGGTTCGATAAGAACTGCAACACAAAGACACAACATAAATCAAAATCAATAAACAAGAAAAGCTATAGCTCAAATGGTGAATAAAATAAGACAAAATATACACAGGCAATACCCATCACAAGATATACCAACTCCAAAACCAATACTATTTCAAATTTTGGTTTTCCAATTTCCAATCAACATACTCCAACAGATGCTACACAAGCAATGCATTCCACAAACATTCTAAAGACAGATACAAGAACAGTACCTTAGCATTGACACCATCAGGAACAATCCTCTTGGACTGTCTCAGCCTAGTGTAATCAGCACGGTTGAACTTGGTGAATCCCCTGAAACATCATCCAACGTTTCAGTTAAACGATAACAAACAGAAGAGACAACGACAACAAAACCCATACCATTTCCTGCTAACAATAATCTTCTGACGACCAGGGAACTTAAACTTAGCCCTCCTAAGCGCCTCCTGAGCATGAGCCCCATGGTTATCCTTACACCTCACAGACAAAAGCACCTGCCCAATCGCCACCCTAGCACAAGTCCCCAAAGCCTTACCAAAAGCACCTCTCATACCAGTCTGAAGCCTATCAGCCCCAGCGCACGAAAGCATCTTGTTGATCCTCAGAACATGGAAAGGATGAACCCTAATCCTCAAATGGAAAGCATCTTTCCCAGCTGATTTGACCATGTACTTGTTGCAAGCGATACGCGCGGCCTCGAGAGCTTCGCTGGAGACGTTTTCTTTCTCCCATGAGACGAGGTGGACGCAGAATGGGAACTCGTCGACTCCTTTCTTCTTCATCCCGACGTCGTAGATACGGATCTTGGGGTCGGGGACACCACGGCAGTATCGCGATTTCGGGTATGGCTTCCCCTTGATCTGGCGGTAACATCTCGCAGGTCCTACAAGAATCGTACATTACAATCAATGGCACGATTAGCAGAAGCACGATTCGATTCAACGATTCAGGAAATTCGAAATGAGATTTGAAGATGAGACTTACTTCGCCCCATCGCGTCGGTGTTCGTTGGTGACGGCTTCGGGAACCCTAGAGTTAAAAATGAGTCGCGTAAAGTTCTTTATATAGGTGAGATAACAGAAAAGCCCTAAGTTTTAGCTAGATAAGGGCCCATTGGGTTCTTTGATATTTTGTCCGGGCCTTAGTTTTCTTACTTGCTCCAGTGAAAAAATAACTCACTGTTGATGCTTCCTAGCCAAACGTGTTAGTTTTTTACATTAGAGGATTTGATTCGGCAAAGTGTCCTCTGCTATGAAACGCACTCGTATGTGGTGATGCCAAAGCCTTTATATGATCCACCATCAGTGGTGAACCCATGAACAAATTTTACATAAATCAAATTTTGTCGTGGCACACATGGGTTTCACAAATTCTAAAATAATCCTTTCATAATTTGTATTTATTTTTACATTAAAAATTTAAATACAAAACAAGGATAAATAACTAAACCCCCAGAGAAGAAATCGAGTCTAAAGATGATAAGTTGAGTCTAAAGATATATAGATTGCGACAATTGAGACTCACAGGGACGGTCCAACCCAAAATATAGCCATATTCTTTTTTTTTTTTGAAACACAAAATATAGCCATATTCAAATCAGAAAAAAATGTCCTTTTTCTATATAAATATTTTCAGATTTATTTTTTCTTAGCTTAAAAAAACTTCATAAATTTGTTGGGACTTAAGCCATTGCTTACTTTGCTTGTGCCATGGGCCAAGCCTAAAGAGTGGAGACTCATGATGATTGTAATTATTTAGACTGGCCAAAATGTGTAATTTGAAATGATTGTTTGGAATGTTGTTATAAATAAATGGCACATGTTTCATGTATGAATAAGCTTAATGTATTTCTCAGAAAATGACATTAATAACTTTAACCAAGATTATGTTAATAACTTACTTTACAATTGTGATAAGTAAATGTTTACATTGATGGCATTCTACTTAATTAGTAACCTTAATTGAGTCTATGGCTAATCACAACGCATAGTACATTGAGTCTATGCCTATAAATTATAAATTACTAAAAAAATTAAAAGTGGCAAACTATAAATTACATCAGTGTGAACTCTTGGGAATTAACCAATTTAAAAAAAAAATCAACTAGAGTTTACAATGATCATCCAAATGATACCTCTCACTACTACCGTACTCTCTACTTTGACTAGCCTTTCCACGTTACGTAACCTCCTCTGAGTCAGCATGATCTTATTCATTATCCTTCTAGACTCATTCTCCCAAAACAACATTCTCCCAAAACAAAAGTTGAAGAGACAAAAATAGGTATCAACCGAGACAACGAAAGTTGGCCTTTTGTGATCTACCATCACTTAATTTGGGAATAAGATAGTATCATATAGTAATTAATTAATAAATGGATACAAAATTATAATCTTTTCTTTTTGTTAAAAGTAGATATCCTTTCAATGTTGGAGTTGAAAACGTCTATATAGACAAATTGGTATACTGTTTATATATGTAAGCTCCTTATTCAACCAAATTGAAATTACATCTGACTTAAATCTTAACAAAACCCAAACCAAACCAGTTAAAAAAAAAATCTGGCACAAATAAATCACGAATTCAAAATCGAAAAGATCTTATTCTACCGTAAAGATTTTTCAATCCAAAAAATTAATAACATACTCTTTTTTTGACAAACAATTAATAACATACTTTACAAAAAGAAATACAATCGAACACAAACCTATTATCTTCTTTTTATTTTGACAAAAAACAATCTAAAACCAAACCAAATTTCCCATTTGAATAATTGGTGATTATGACTATTGTCAGTTAATAAGAGCTCATCAGGTTTCCTCAGTGTTGTTGACTTGTTGTGATTGATGCATTCTTGGTGATTATGATTATTGTAGAACTGTTTCTTTACTTGCACGTATTCAACAGAGATATTCCTCGTTTAAATGCTCATATTCGTTGGGAACCACGCAATACTCAGTTCATCAAACTTTTTTCTATTGATAGCAGAAAACATGTTGGTTTTAACCCTCAAAACATATGTTTCTCTATTTATTCTACATGTCGCTATCTTTTCTTTGTCTTTGTCTTTGTCTTTGTCTTTGTCTGTCTCTCTCTCCCTTTCTTTATCTATTGAAGACAAATGAGATCCTAGGAAACTAGAATGTTGTGTCGCTCACAAGCTTTACCTCCATTTTCACCCCACCACTTCTCTGCTTGTTCTTCAGTAAACTGTTTCCGGCTGCACAAGAAACATCGACGTTACATGTCAACATGATGACGAGCCACGTAAAATGATGTCTTGTCGTGTTGGTTTAAAAAGGCGAGATTGTATTAGCATCTTAAGAAGAAAAAGAAGCATTCATGTACCTGAACCGGACACGCTTGAGTTCATTACCACCACCAGGTAAAGACAACAGTGTCAAATAAACTCCAGGTTCGTCTTGCACAACTCTCTCTGCCTTCTCATTATGTCTTCTATGTCCATTAACAAAACTCTTACTTAAGTTGTTTTCTGATTGACTATCATGAGGGACCATACTTCTTATATGTGTCTGGGAACTAGTCTGAGTTTGACTCTCTAATGTTGTCTCTTTTTCAGTGTGTCTTAAGTTAGTGCTAGTATCATCCTTTTGAGGTACTCTTCCAGACATTTCCTTCAACTGCAAGACCATTGTTAACATTATGCGACATCGATATAAGAAACATAAGAAGTAAGATAAATGTACCTGAGTGGTTAGAGATCTAATAACCTCTTTTGCGGATCTGTTTTCCTCTGCTTCATCTGCTGCCATCGCAGTGACCACTTTCAACTGCCTTTTAGTTTTTTCAAGTTCTTCTTCAAGTTGTTGTGTTTTGGAAGTAAGTTGTTCTACCTTCATTTTTCATTAGATATTAAATATTAGATGCATGCATGTGATATACAGCTGAAAATAAAAGAGGGTTAGAGAGAAGAAGTACATGTTCCTTTAGACCCACAATTTCTTGACCAAAACTGTCTTTTATGTGTTTAGATTCATCAGTTGTTACTTCATGAGATGGGCGTGGACTAGTTGACTTCACTGAAACAGGAGACGCTGTGCGAGAGCTAACTCTTGAACCAGGAACTTTAACTATCATATTTTTGGAGATTCTAGGCCAAGCTATTGATCCTCTTAATAACGGCGACATAGCTGGCTGTACACTGCCTAAGGCGAAGACATTACTGTTACTTACTTCCGGTTTCACGTCTCTTTTGCTGTGTCTTCCTTCGCCATATTGCACTAAAGAGTCAGCCGAGGCTATTCTGGAGTGTGGTGAGAGGAGTTTTGGAGTTTTTTCTGAAACATCGGTCGATTTTCGCATATTCAAAAGGTTTCTTGTACGTGGAGTAGGAGGAGGAGGAGACAGTTCTCTAGACCTTTTCAGCTTGGTAAAACATCCATAACACACTCTATATGGTTTGTTCATATCAGGCGCAAGAGCAGCTCTCAAAGACTTTCTACTGCTGCATACTTTACAAAAGATGAGACCACAGTTGTAACAATTGTGACGTTTTCTTCTAAAATTGAAAGGGTTACGGCAACCAGCACAGAGAGAATGTTCAGAGCCAGGTACCCATTTGTTAAGACAAATCACAGCAGTGAAGTTGGAGCCACATGTTATAGCCTTGACTTGTTTTTCTTTCAAAAACCCAACAACAGCAGGTTCTCTTTTGTTCTCAACGGTTCCGTGTCCTAACTGACCATTTAATCCTTTTCCCCAAGTGTAAACCTCTGATTTAGATGTCAACACAGCCACATGATGAGAACCACACGCAATCTCCTCTACACAAGTCTCTGCTATGTCTCCTTCGACGCGTGAAGGGACCTTCTCCTTGGCCGTAGGGTTGCCCAGCTGGCCGTAAGCCGGGCTACCCATTGTATACACATGTCCATTGGATGTAAGAGAGACAGTGAGACTATGTCCACAAGCAACTTGGCAGATGTTTTCATCTGTCAATGAGGTTACACACTCAGGGAGTAGCTTTGCCGAATTGTCACCATGACCAAGCTGGCCTTTCTCACCATCTCCCCATGTGAACAGTTGTCCACACGAAGAGTAGAGCTCTGCATCAGATGCTTCATTTGTAACCTCCACCACTGCAGCTGTATGCCAAAATCCACAAGCAACCTTCATTACTCTTACTTCACTTAGGCTTTCAACTACGCGCGGAACACTAGAGCTTGTTCTGTCTCCATGACCTAGTGCACCAAAACATCCGTCTCCAAATGTAAACAACTGTCCTGATGATGCAACCACTGCTGTATGCCAAGGACCACAAGCCACATAAGACACATGCATTCCTTGTAAGACACCAGTCACCCTCTTGGGAATCCAGCAGCTGGATTCACTCCCATGACCAAGCAAATCGACATTTCGAGTGCCGTCACCCCAAGTATAAAGATCACCAGATTGAGTAACAGCACATGTATGAAATTCACCACAGGCTAAAGATTTGAAATTCATCCCTCTGACACTACTAATGAACTTTGGTTGGTGAGTATCTTTTTCTAAGCCATGTCCTAGTTTCCCACCTGTTCCCTCTCCCCAGCTGAAGATCTCTCCTTGTTTTGTAACTAAAACAGCATGACACCTACCACATGCTATGTTTTGAGCATCGAGAACTATTGTGGACTCTAATGTTTTAGGTAAAAGTGCATCCTCTGTAGTGGAATGTAATGTCTTTCCAGTACCACTTAGTACACCGTCACTTATAGCTTCACCCCAGAGGAAAACATCACCTAAAGCATCAAACTCTTCGTGATACGAACCATGGCTAGATGTACTCACAGCGCTAGATAGGCTGAGTCTAGCCAGGTCACCCCCGGTGGAGAACCGTGAATTCGGGTTTTCCACATTACCAGGAGAAATAGGACAGTATAGGTTGGGATTGAGAGTATTGGCTTCTGTCTGATTGTTATTGGCTGGTGCAGTTATTGAGACAATGTCGGAAAAGACTTTTCCTAAACGGTTTGGTGTAGAAGTCTCGGTAGAGGGCTGAGTAACTTGATCCTGTGGTAACAATGATGTAAAGTATAAGTTGGTTGTTTTAGATTTTTCTTAAAGAACATAAGAAGTGGCGTTACTCACAAGGATTGATACGAATGGAGACACTCTTCGTGCTTGAGGTGTTGGACATTCTGGTGAAGTGATCTCAGGTTTAATAGTGTTTTTCCATTTGGAGATTTTTACACGAGTGATCAGTGCCTTCAAACCAACAACCCACACTTCTGCTTCGTCCTTGTCTTTACATATCTAAACAAAAACATCATCAACATCATAATGGATAAATAAAATATGATGTTTCACGATTTTTTCCTCCTAGACCTTGATGTTATTTACATGTAGCATTCAAAACGAATGTTATTTACATGTAGCGTTCAAGTTCATGGTCAAACGAATGATATTTCATGGTAAGCTTGCATTAAAAAGAACTCACCAAATCCAAGGACCTATCAGGACATATGAGGGAAAAGGACTGATACTCTTTCTCCGGCCGTGGATATCTCTTGAATGTAGCCTGAAACAAACTTTAGCCATTGAGTCTAGGATGAGGTAACCAAGAAACCATCTTAATAAGTTGAAATGTAACAGAAACAGATATCAGAAGCTTTTTTTTATTCAAGGAAATGTACTTGTTAACATGCATATTTCATTCATGAGAAAACTGACCGTGCGTTGTCCAGGAACAATTCTGAGGACTTGACTAAGCTTAATCTGCTTCTCTTCTTTGCCAGAGTACCATACTAATGTTGACTCGTCCTAGGATAATATATTCACATGTTTAAATTAAGAGATAGCAAACAAGAAGAATATAAACGGAAGATGTTATGGCGTCCAAGAAAATCTTACACTTGTAAGCTGGAATGGACAGAACTTAGGCTTCCCCCTGCGACCGTATTTCAGCAAGTAGGAACCTTTCTTAAGTGACGTAATGGCCTGTTGGATTTGGTCAAAAAGGATCAATTTCCAATGACTTATACAGAGGAACACAGGTTGATGAAAAGAGAGAGCACATCCTAAGCATATATGAACAGAAGTAGTCCATATTCTAATCTTTGTTCAATCATTCAACAACAAAAGATTAAGGGACAAGTTCTTGTAAAAAAAAGAATATAGTTTACCTGTTCGACGTCTCTCTCAGCCATTGGAACGGAAAATAACTAGTTCCCTTTCGGAACATTATCCAGCAAATCGTTTAACATCAGTTGAATCTCATTTCATTGCACGAAGACGAGTCCCTATCTAACCCATGCATGCATGGTAGTTACCAAGAAGTAAGCTTCCGTCAAAAAATTGAAATATTTTTCAAAAAAAGGAATCCAAAACTCTCACGTCCAAAATGTACATCAACCAGAATATCAAAATCCAACTCCTAGAGATATACGAACAATTTTTACTGCACGTATTCTTCACCAGACCTAAGAACCCTAGCTAGCTATATAGATTCTTCAAAAATATGTTCCAAGGCCAAGTCTCTGATAAGGAAGCGATCCTCGAAAAGAATCTCGGATCAAAGTCAAAACGTGGGACGTAGAAAGGTGTAACGTCGAGGTTGAACGCCGGCGAGGAGGATGGAGGGAGAATTCGAGAGGCTCTTGGTGATTTGAGAATCTACGCCTCTGGTTTGCTCTCGTATCAAAACCTTTTCTTTTTATTCTTGAATTTTTTATTTTTGTTTTATTTGATTTTATCTGTTTCATCTTTAGAGAGAGAGAGAGAGGCATAGCCAGCCTAACAGTATGCGATGCTATAATAATACTTAGGTTAGATCATACATTTTGATGCTTTTATATCTTGTATGAGGACTGCTATATATGATATGATTTTTCTTTCTCGCTGTTTTTTTTGTCACAGATACAGATGAAAAAAAATCATAAAAATTTCAATCGATCTAGGTGATGATTGTTTGGTTAGTTTCTAGATTTTGGATTTTGGTTTTTGGTTTTTAGTTTTTGGTTTTTGGATTATATATTTTGATTTCTGGTTTTTGATTTTGCAGTAGATTTTAGTTTCTGGAAAATTATGAATGGTGATTTTAGATTTTGGTTTTTGGTTTTTGATTTTTGTTTTTAAAATAATAAAATAAAAGTTTTATTAATAATAAAATATTTATTATGGAAATAACATAATATAAAATATTATTATCAAGACACACATAATCTCTTTTTTTTAAAGCAAACACAAAATAATATAATTCTATGTTTAAACATAAACTTAAAATTAATTTTGTGTTGAAACATACATATATATATCTAATTATAACTTGTACATATAATATATGCATATATCTGTGCATATTAAAAGTAAAATGTACATACATATTTTTTAATAAACTTTTTCCATAATTATAATATATATTCATCAGCGGTTAACTACAAAAAAATAATTATGTGTAGAATTTAACTATACATGCATTAATTTTATGTAAATTTTGGAATTAAATAATTGTTGATAACTATTATTTACAAATTTAAATTTAAAAGTTAACAAATATTTCTAAATTTGGGAAAACACAAGTCTATAGAGATAGTATATACACAATAATAGTGATATTTCTTCATAAACTAAAAATTAATTTTATTGAGTAGAAAATGGATTTTGATAAATGTAATAGTAAAATATTTACTCTGGAAAAATAAAAACAAAAATAGCATTGTAATAACATGCATAAAATTATTTAATAGTTTTGAGGTTTATGTTTACTTTGTAGAGTTGGTTTTATATAGTACTATTTAATAAAATTAACAATTGTATTTTGAAAAAAAAAAGAAGAAAAACAATTTTTTGGTTTTGATCGTAGGTAATTTTAGGAAGAAACAAGTAAAATATGGATTTTGGTTTTTAAGAAGGAACTAGTAAAAGGAAGCAAAAACTAGTTTCCCTATAAAATAGGGAATCTATTTGACCAAAATCATGATTGGGTAAAAAACAGTTTTTGAAAATCAAAAACTAAAAACTAGTGTAGAATCTATGAAACAATCAACCTCCTAGTTTCAGGTTTTCTGTGTGTATACCAGCCCATTGTTCAAGATGATTTGGAAGAACAAACCTAATATCAAATAGAGGATACAAGACACAAATCTGGCAATTATAAAAGCGATATATAAGACAATAGTCACACATCTAGCTTACAACTGAATGTGGCCAAACAGGATGACGATAACAGTGATCGACCACCCAATTATAAACATGGTAAACTTAGTACCTATAGTCGTCATCAAAGGTCATATAATCATTGCTTCCACCTCCTCTCCTCCCTCTTTCATAACTATCCTTCTGCATCCAAAACAACGTTAATTAAACATTTAAACATAAACAACCGGTTTTCAAAAAAAAAAAAACATAACCAATCAATACACATGTTTATACATATGTAAATGATTTTGAATTTACCCTGACAATCATTCGCTCAAATGCGTCAGTGCCGTGTTTTTCCATGTATTTCTCAGCAGCAGTGAGGATGTCATCGTCGTCACGTTTGGGGAAGAAATTCAATTTCTTTTGAGGAACATACCAAATATTAGTGGAAGCTCTTTGAGGATTCATGTAGAATGGCCTGATAAAATGTCTGTAGACATGTTCTGCTCCATTAAACTGTGGTAGCACAAGCCAGCATATCCCGATCAGCTTCAAGAACGGCCATATCGGAAACCTTTCATGTGTGTTTTAATTATCAGAAAAGAACTTTTGATTACTGTGACTGAACTAGCATTAAAAATAGTGCTTACAAAGTAAGAATATCAACGTAATAAATAAAACTAACCAATCAAGAAGTTTGGAGAAAATGAGTTCGAAGAGGGAGATGATTGCATAGAGAACCCAGTAGGTGAGCCATTGCTCGTCTTCTGCTAATGATTTTGTCTCTATGGCTTTCACTGATGCATATCTGTTCATTTTTTGTTAACATAATTAAGCATATTCCAATTTAATTCTGCCTGGGCATTCGGGGTCCCAATCGGGTTTTGGTTTTATCCAATCGGATTTCGGTTTTTTGGGTTTATCAAAATCAGCCCCATTCGGATTATATGAAAGTTCGATTCGGGACCGCTTCGGGTTCTATCGGGTTCGGGTCGGGGTTAGTAAATCTTCAAAGAACCGGTACAACCCAATATACTTTCGGGTTCGTGTCCCAATCGGTTTTTCGGTTTAAAAGTACCTGATTTTTACCTATTTTATAACCAAAACATGAGTAAAATCGGTTCTTCAGTTTTAAAATACATGATTTGTACCTATTTTGTAACCAAAACTTAAGTAAAATCGATTCAAAAATAAGGAACATCAACCGTGATCATTCAAAATCAAACGAAAAGTACACATATTTACTGATAAAAAGAAAACCAAATAAATAAAAGCATAAAACGAAAACAAAATTCTCATGAGATGAGACACATTGTTTAACGAAAACAAAATCAAAATCTAAATACTTCAAGATTCAACGGCCATCTTTAACCATCAACCTTCATGTAATAGATAAGTATTTTAGATGTTCAATATTTCTTAGTGTATTTTGGATACATATTAGGAATTGAGATCATGTTTGGTACAAGATTTTTTCGAGGTTTTGAATGTTTCGGGTTCTATCGGATATCCATTTAGATTCGGGTTCGGTTCGGATAATATCCATAACCCAAAATACCACAAAACAAGACCCATTCGATATTTACGTCGGGTTCGGATCGGTTCGGATTCATTTTTCGGATTCGGTTCGGGTTTTCGGATTCGGTTTATTTGCCCAGCCCTAGTTGAATACTACAAGACCATATGCCCAGTGCCTTGAATTCTAAATGGGTGCGTGTGGATATACGTGCATCTGAGAAAAAAAATTCATTTTCTTTAATCTTTATTGATTAAATTTTCAAAGGTTTAGTTTTTTGCATTTTTCCCCTAAGAGTTTCTAATGTTCATATATATATATATCTGAATGAAAGTTTAACAAAACATACACAACTAAATGGAGGAGGGACATAGATTTCACTTACAGAGGGTAGACGAGAGCAACCAATGGGCTGCAGAAGCAAAAGCAAAGCAAGTTTCAGTTTTTCTTAAAAAGTTCTACACACAAAATTAAACTTATAAATCAGTAAAATATCTAAAAAGGGTATCTCTTTCAACATTAGAATCAAGAAAGAACATAGACAATGTAGTTGAAACTCAGTAGAAATAAGACTAAGGAAACAAGATAGGATCTAACTAATTAACAAGAAGAAGAAAAACAAGAGAAGGATCTGTAAAGAGAAATAAAAGAGAAGGGAAAGAGAGACATACAGAGCAAGGACATCGAAGTTCTTGATGAGAATTTGAAGAACATTATCATCTCCAGAATTAGAAGGCATTAATACTAGCCTCCAGGCTCCAGTTTCTCAACACTTTTCTTTTTCTTCTTCTCTTTCTCTATGTTAAAAAACTAAAGTGGAGGCCAGGTCTTAGCTTGGACTATTACCTCTCCTTTCATTTTTTTTACTTTGCATATTAAAAATAAAATGATATTAAAGCATTTTTTATAGAAAGTAACTAAAAAGTACTATCTCTTATCTCTGTTTCAAAATAGTTGATATTTTGATTAAAACACAAGAATTAAAACATACACATTTTTCTAAAAAGTAACATTAAAAATATAAAGTAAATCTAATCTAACCAATCTACAAAAATACTAAAAAATAATCATTGGTCACACAGTTTTCGATAAACTTTAAACTAATTAAAAATATCAAATATCATGTATTTTGTAACATCAATAACTTTTCAAAACATCATCTATTATAAAACGGAGGGAGTATGAGAGAGTAACTAAAATATAAAAATAAGAAAATGAGAGAGAATGAAAATAATTTTTCTAAAAGAAAATTTGAGAAACATGTTTTGAAACTTTTTTATAGAAAAAAACATGTTTTGAAACTTTTCTGTCCTTTTATCATTGGTTCAGTTAATTATTAAATTATATAATTTTTAAACAGATATTAATACTTTGTTTGTAAATTACGTTATGATAGAAAAATTCTTCGATATTTAAACAATGAGCATACTCTTATGCAGCTTTAGTTACTTTTGCGTTCTGCTCTGTGGATTTAATACAAAAATTATGATATTATTTATCGTATTTGACAAAAAACTAGTACTTTGTATCAGATATCTAAAAGACAGTTGAATGAGGAATGGGATATATGGTGATTGGTGATACCGTATATGTATTGTGCATTAGTGCATCCTATTGAGTGCATCTAAATATCCACTTCTCTAAGGTAGTCGACCCTTTTCTCCGATCTCCAGCTAATAATGGGCCTTTAAGAGCCGATGGATTGTATATAGTCCGTGTCAGTAAATGTGGATGGAGAAACTATAAGCATTGTTAAAATTGGGCCTGAGCAAAGATAATTAGATACACTAATTGGGTTTTTTGTTTATTTTGTTCCGTATCATACACGAGAAGGTTAAAAATGAAATGACAATTTATGCGCAAGGATTAGTAACATTAACTAGTATACGTTCCTTTTAAAAAATTTGTAATCATAATTTGTTCTGGAAAAATGATAAAATGGTTATGGTGAAGGCGACGAATGAAAGGATTAGTGATTTTTGATTAAACAAAATAGAGAAGCAAGTGAGGGAATTATGATCATCTAATCTTTGCCAGATCAAAAACAAAAAAGCTACGTGAAATACACTCTTCCAATACTAGTCTTTTCACATATACAACTACGTAGTCGTAGATCCAAAGAACTCTATTTTAAGCATACATACTTTAGGGACATTTTAATTTCTTTTGGACCTATTGGGTAACGCCAGATTACATTAACTACCTGTGCCCTTTTCCTTTTAGTGCAGATTTCTTTTTATATAAAATAAAACGCCGACATAAAGACAATGATCGGTCATGACTCGTATCTTATTGTTTATCTCCAAAGTAGTACGCAAACAATAATATACAAACTAGGTTAAGACCCGCGCCTTGCGCGGAATAAATATTATATATATAAATTATTTTATATATTATATGTTTATAACATATTATTATATGTTTATAACATATTATGAAATAAATAAATATATATTGAATAATTAAAAAGTCATTATCTACTACTTATATAATTAAATTGGTGCGAACATATAAATAAATTTTATAAATCGAAAAAATATTTTTTCTATTTGATATGATATATAATTAAATTTAAATGATAGTAACATATATATGATATATTTTAATAGTAATATTTATTAGATGATGCTTTTTTCTCATATTTTTTTTATCATTTGTATCTGTTATAGCAAAAAGTCTAAATTAGTGATAACAAAATTTTCACTGTTGGATTAATGGTTTAAGTAATTTATAATATTTTTAAAAATTAAGTTGTCAATATTTTTTCAAAGTTTTTATCAAAAAAATGTTCAAAGTAAATTTAAAATTAAGATATTTTTATATTTTTATATGGCATATAGTTTAATTAAAAATGATACATATATTTATATATCTCTTCTTTTTGATACTTATTAAATGAGACTTTCAACTTATATTATTTTTTAATTATTTGTATCATGTCATAACAAAAGTTTTAAATCATAGATCACAAAATTTGAATGTGGAACTTTTAACAGTTTTAGTAAATTATACTTGTTTTTAAAAATTCAAAATATAATATATAAATAATTTTTTAAATTTTTATTATATAGTTACTATGATTGTTTAATTTATTTTAATAGTTTAGAATTAAAAAAAATACAATTATAATACACACTTATTTTTATCAAATCTTTATTATTCAAAATCATTAATTGTCATATATACTTTAACCGTAATTCCGTAATCTTATTTAAGGAAATAATGAAGCACATTTAATAATGTATTTATTGTGGTTTAATAGAAAGCTTATTATATATTTAGATGGACCAACCTATTTTTCTAAGGATTCCAAGAAGAGAAAAAGACTAGAATAGCACTAAACCAAGTTTATGTTCCCAAAGTAGCACTCAAGGCTCAAAGTCACAAAAATAGGTTTCATTAAAGAGGTATTATACCCCTTGGGTTAATAAATCCAAACCTTAGGGTTTAGTGTTAAGGGGTGGGGTTTTGGAATTAGGGTTTAAAATTTTATAAAAAAAATACTAAAATAAAAAATAAAAATTTTAAAAACAGTTTTAAAAAGTATTTTTAAATTATAAAAAAAAAATTTGAAAAAAAAAAATAAAAAAAAAAATTTGAAAAAAAAAATTATAAAAATTTCGAATCTGAAAACATATAATCTGAAACTATAAAAACAAAATCTTTTTTTTCATTTTTTTTATTTTTATTTTATTTATTTTTGTTTGTTTATTTAATTTTAAACCAAGGGTATTAGGGATATTTTACCCTTTAATAATGTCATTTTTGTGATTTTCTCCTTCTATTGCTATTTTTGAGACATAAACTTCAAAAGGTGCTATTATTGACAATTGCCCTTCTAAGAATCATTGTAATGCTGACATGTGACTACAAAAAAAAGTTGCAATGCTTCACAAATAATATATAGGGGATATCAAAGAAGATTCATGAGATCATCGGTGACTATATATTATTTTCTTTCTTTTATCAATGAAAAATCTAGTTTCGATCGCCTATTGATATATTATTCTGATAAGAGAGAATTACATTCCTCTAATAGTGCTGCTTCCTACAAATTTGATTTCGTTAAACTAACGTCTGGTTCACTAAAAATACATATGGTTAGAATCGGCAGGCCTGTGATTATATTCCAAGAAATGGTTCGCACCGATCTATAGAAGCTTCAAGTATTATACTCCCATGCATGTAACGAAAAATAATATTATTATTTTCATACCAAAATAAATATTTTTATGTGAAGCAATATTTTGTTTCTATTAAGATAACAACTGTATATAAAAGTATGTGTGTATGATTTTAGAATTATAACAACTGTATATAAAAGTATGTGTGTATGATTTTAGAATTGCTAACCTCCCAATCCAATGCTCGTTAATATTACTCATTTATATACAATGCAAGTATGCAACGTAGGTCTACACGATCGTTTCTCTATATATAACCCATGCATGGTAAGACCTAATATAACTTAAGAAGAACAATAGTATCCATATAGACTGACACAAGATGCAGGGATATGGTTATTGCGAATGTTACACTACTTTTGTATTATTTGTATAATGAAAATTTCCTTGTTAATTATACATCATCAATGTATCCTGTCTCGACTATAGATATATAATCGATGTTGCGTTTCATCCATCAACGAAACTTTTAGAAATAAAAGATGAAGCTCGAATCTATAACCTACAATAGTTTCAATGACTTGCATGAGTATTGGGTTTGCATCGAGATGTAGATCTCGACATTGTTTTCAGTATTTGTTTGATCAACTTTCGGAAGAGAATGAAATATCTTGGATGAATGTTTTGGGTGTTCGAAATTCACAATATTTGCATGTAAATATATTATTATTTAACAAGAATTGACGTTGGCGATAAGTTTCATGGATCCAGAGATTGTATATCTTAAATCTCCAAACGTAGCAAGCTTCGACCAGATGAGATTTTTGATAATTTACTTCTATGTTATGTTCCTGCGCTCCGCAATATAGTATATAGTGCTTGACCATTCACAAAAGTAACGCCTTACAAAAGCTTTACAAAAGCTATAAATTGAATCAACTAAAGTATTAAATCCTGCATATATATATATATATATATATATAGAAGACGAGCTACTGGAATTAATATGGCACCATATCTAAATGCATTCCCCCTTCGTGTACACACCTTTCTCTGAAAAAATAAAAGAATCGAACTAAGTACAATAACTCCACCTCAACCATTCAAACCACTAGGCTACTAGAGGTTTTTCACACTTCAAATTACTTAATAGTAACCAAAAAATCACACCGGTCAAGGGTAACCAAAAGAGGATATGTGATTCACACTGGGGGAAATAGTAGATTAGATAGACAGAAATATAACAGGAATAAGCTCATAATACATGCATATGTACCTATTCCAGACAATGTGGTGGAGGCCTGGAGGGAATCAAATCATGAACAAATTAAACGGAAGATTAATAGTAATTTGGTATGGGAAAGTTTTATTGATACTGAATAATCATACATATATATATATATATTAAAATTGTTCGAAAACACTCATCAAGTAGTGTGTCACACCACATAATAAACCTCTCTCACTTAAGACTTAAGAGTAGAGGAAAAAACATTTCACAAGATAAATACTAGTTGAGGCTAAACCCTCTAGAAAAAAAGACGATGCCTAGTTGCAAAAAACACATACTATATATTGAATAGTCTCACGTTCTTACTTAACTAATACATTAATTAATCAGAAGAATAACGAACCCGAGCAGAACTCACATGATAAACCTCTCGCACTCAAGAGTATAGAGGAAAAACACTTCCAGAAAAGAAACAAAACCACTAATTAATTATTATAGGAATGAAACCCGAGCAGAACTCGCATAATAAACACATTTCACAAGACAACTACTAATTGAGGCTAAACCCTTTTGAAAAAAAAACAAAACCAAATTAACTTCGTTTCAAAAACCACATACATATATCGAATACTCACGTTCTTACTTACTTAATACATTGACTAATCAGAAGACGAATGGAACCTGAGCAACACTCGTGGGATATTATAATTTATAAAGAAAATATAAAGAAGCAATGCAAAAAAAAAAAAATCACGCTTGTTTAAAAACAATCAAACAAACGAAAGAACAAAAATAAAAATAAATCTCACAGATATATTGTTTGTGTGTGTGTTTTTTGCCTAGGAATGATGACTCGTGCTTCCATCTTCTTGATGGCTGTGATGATGATCTCCTTCGCGGTTTTGCTGGCTCGCCGTCTCCTGAACCGGCCGGTAAGCAGCGTTCAACGCCGCTAAAACTCCGTAATGGTTATGATCTCCACCTCCTCCTCCGTAACCAGACGCCAAAGGCTGTCCAGAAAACAAAGCAATAGGAGCTGCAAAATTCATCAGATGTACTCCTCCTCCTCCTGCTCCGCCTCCTCCACCGCCACCACCACCACCACCGCTCGTGTTGTAAACTTCCCCCGAATGATGAGGGTTGATATTAAAAGCCCAAAGATTCTGCGTACTGTCACCACTACTCCAAAACGGTGCCGTAGTAGGAGTCTGACTCGTTGGCAAAGATCCAGCCGTTGATTGAACTAAATAGTTCCCCATCTGGTTGTGGTCTAAAAGCTGCGAAGAAGAAGAGGAATGCGACTCGTGCTTGGGACGCACCTGATGAGGATGAGCCATCGTAGGCGAGTGAAAGTAATAGCTGCTTGGAGCTGTACGAAGATGAGCAGCGGAGAGAGAAGATCTTGAGCTGCGAAGTGAGATATTAAGAGAAGCGAAGTTAGCCGGAATGGTTCCAGTCCCTGTAGCGGCTATAACCGCCGGCTCAGCTTGCTGGAGAAGCCACTCGATGGTTTCACCGTCGGACTTATGACCTAGCTCACGTGTGAGCTGAAAGACACGTGCGGCGCACATGGCAGGCATACGGATCCTACGGCCTCGGCCTTCGACTTTGGTGTGTCTGTCCTTAGTTGAAGTTCGCTTTGGAGGTGGTTTCTTGGAGAGAGCGTTAGGGTCGGAGTTAGGTTCGGAAGAAGAAGCTGATGGGATGATGGCTAAGGAAGTGGAAGAGGAGGAAGAAGAATCAAGAAGCTGGAGAGGGAAGTTTGGTCTATGATGATTCGGGTTATGATCCGGATCAGGATCCATTGATGATGATCGAAGATGGCTGTGGTGGGGAAGTGGGACTACTGTCTCTGTTAGATCTTTATGTGAGCCATACTTTCTCTCTCTATCTTCTGTTTTTTTATTTGTTATTAGAGAGAGAGAGGTTATGGTCCTTCAGGACATGAAACTCCTTTCAGATGGGAAGCTTAGCTGTGTGTCTGTGTCTGAGAGAGAGAAGGTTAAAGCAATGAATATGAAAGCATAGACTTTTTTTTCTTCTTTGCTTTATATCTTTTGTGTTTTTTATTTTTGGAATTTTATTTACATTATAAACTGTTCCCTTTGAGAAATTTTCGTTATTTGTGGAAATAGAAGATGGGTTACGTGGTTTTCATTCAGTACAATTATTCAAATAGTATGTTTTTCTTTTTAACGTACAGTGACCGAGTTGAATAAAATAAGAGGAATTCGTATTTGTTGCGATATTTTATAATAACACAACCCTATCTGAACACTCTATTACATTCTTTCCAATAATTTAAAAGGCGATGTCAGTTTGCGTCGTTACTGCTAACTTCATGTCGATCGCGAAATTAAATGTACAGTTAGAGAAAAAGTTTAGCGATGAAGATCTCAATGCAGAAGTTACAAATACAATCTTTTGTACCTACGTGAAAACAGAATAATAAATAGATGGAATTATTATTGACAGTGATTAATCCATGGCTCTATGGTAGATGATCACGAGATCCACATGATAGAATCCAGCTGCCTTTTTATGAAACAGATAAATTATTTTAATATGTGTAATGTGTCTCTTCAATGAGTATGGAGTTTAATATTATTATCTACAAAACCATATAGTTGCACCCAAAATAAAAACCATATATAAAGCTATATAAATAAAAATAAAAAAGGAAATTTGTATTGCTTCTGCTTTGTTTCCACCATTGGTGTTATCTCATTGACATACAATTGTCTTTAGCACTAAATTTTGCAAACTTATTTTGATACTCTGATGTGGACAATATAGTTTATTTTTATATATTAGTGAAATTTTACGACTATTAATGAAGAAGTTTCCTTTCTTATGTGATGATTATTCAACGCATAGACAGTTCCCTATACTGTTTTTTTTTTGTTAATTTCTGTGGGAGTTTAGAGGTGGACTTATCTTTTAAATCCCTTTTATTCTCTTTTTTTTTTCTTTATTCAGTTCAAATTAAAAAAGTGTTGGTCCGTCTCGTTTTCATGTGTTATGAGACATCTATACAACAAACAACATCCAGTACAACATATATTTTTGTATCTCGTTGATGAACTTAAAAATAGTATTCTTGTTTTTGATGGGTTTACAACTTTTTGTATATTTTAAAAATAACAATCTTATTGAATGTACGCTTTAAAATACATTAATTAAAGTTCAAATATTATTTATAGTTTTGACCGAAAAATCTTGACTAGTATCTTATATTAAAACATAAGTCACAACATTGATTCATGTGTGATTTTTTAAAAAATGGTTCTAAAGGATCTATTTCTAGAAAGTCATGTTACATTTAATCTTTAATCTTATCATTTAAATTTTTATTGGGCTATCAATAATTAGATTTAAACAATAAATGATTCATTGGATTTATAGATAGTATAAATTAAATAGATATAATTTAATGTTGTAATACTATAGCTCCATATGTTAATTATTTAAATATTTATCGATGTTAACTTTTAAAATTATAAAGAATTTTTTTTTAAATAACAAAAATTATATTATCTAACAATGATTAATCTTTACTACCTTAAACCAATGAAAACAAATTTTAAACTATATAGTTTATTTTAAAAATTAAACAAAAACTAAATGTTTAATTATTTACTCGATAATATAAATCTATGAAGCAAAAATTTAATTTTTTAAAAACTTTCTAAATTTGTGAAATGTTACAATATTTTGAATATGGCATAAAATAATATTTTACTAATTTTATATATATAGTTACGATGTTAATAATGAAATAATAATCCAAAAATATATATATAGAAGAAAATACAAATACATGTGAAAGTTTGAAACATCTATTCAATGGAAAAAATATACCGTAAACTTATTATGTTTTAAAAATTAATAACCACATATATATTTTAATATATTAATTTAGAATTGAAAACAAAATGTTCATATAAAAATAAATGAAAACAAAAATCTGCGCCGTTGCTCGGATCGAGATCTAGTTATATACTTATAAGAAAAGAAGAATCAAAGACGCGGAAAAGAAAACGAATAGATGGTAGAAAGGCGTTGTACATATCTGACATATCAGATAATAACAATAACAATTCAGAAAAAATGGTCACAAGATTTTATGAATAACTATGAGATTTTATTCATAAAAAGGATTTTGTGAATAATAAAGTCAGCCAACTAATTAGTTACTCATTAGTTCGTTTCAGTCATTCTCTCAACTGACATTTCTATATATATATTTTAGTCACAACAACTCGCCAACAAAAGATAAAAACCAAAATAAAAAAGGTAATCAAAACTTATTTCATTCTAACATTTTTTTGAGAAATTGATTCTAACATTTGCAACAACTATAAACTTCAGTCCCAAGAGTTTGGTTATCCCATGATCATGATCAGTTCTAAACTATTTAACGTCGGCTTCTAGTTTTTTTTTTTGTCTAAATGTTAAAAAACTGTTTTGGGTAAACTTTTTATAGTGACTAGACTCCACCATAAGCGGTGCCCTAAATCCAAGAAAATTCTTTAGGATTTTTTTGGAGAGTCATAGTACCACCGCACCGACAGAGAATCGAACCTGTGACCTCTGGCAGTCGTCTGTGAGAAGGGAGACCACTGGAATACAAACCCTTTTTGTCGGCTTCAAGTTAGTTTTGACACTTTGCATTCTCCAAACGGTATTACACAGTTTGACACTTATTTACATATCAAATAGAAGTATATTTTCAGGCAAAATTAATTTCTTAAGATAATTAAAATATACAAAATTAACAAATGGTGATATCTATCTTATTAAAACTCAAGTACAAAATTGGAGTGTTTGGAGACTTGAATAAGACTATTAAAAAAAATTGGAGTGTTTGGAAACATGAATTGTAGTCTTTTAAAAAAACATTAATTTTGTTTGGAAACAAAGATAGTAATATTAAGAAAAAAAGTAATAGGCTTATGTTATTAAGAAAAATTAAAATTCCATCATATTATAATAAACTATCTATCTCGGCCAGATTTAAAATATACGAAAATGGGTCAATCTAAATGCCTAAAATTTTTTATTTTCTAAACTAACCATAAAACAAAATTTAAACTTTATACACATATTTCAAATCAAAATAATAATTTAAAGATGATTTATATCAAAAATTGATTAAAAAATAATACATATATTCAAAAATGGATTTTTACTAAACTATTTTTCAATAACCATTATAAAAAAATGTAGTCAATATATATAATAAAAATACAATACAAAGCCCAATTTGAAATACCAACTCAAATTATGGTTTTTATATTTTATATTAAGTTTTAAAAATATAATATATATAATTATTTATATGATGGTACGTATAAAATACTATTAATTATATGATTACTTATAGGATGGTCGTATAAAATAAGATTAATTATATGATGACAGTATATGATATATAATAATGAATAGGGATGGGATTTCGGGCACCCATACCGGTTTGGTTCTGATCGGTTTGTGTTTCGGGTTTTCGGGGTCAAAGATTTAAGTCCTGTTAGGATGTTTCTAAATTTTGGTTTGAGTTTGATTCGGATCTTTGCGGGTTTGGTTCGCGTTTGGATAATCCATTTAAATTATTTTAAAAGTTTTAAATCATTATCTATTTTAAATTTCTCAAAATCTATAAATAAAATAATATATTACCTATAAATTTGAATAGCATATGTCAGAATACCTAAGCTTAACATATCAATTGGTTTAATTTAAAATTTTGGATACGGAACCAATAATTATTTTAAGTATTTTTGGTGATTTGAATATACTTTAACTATTGCAGATATTTACTTTTGACTATCTATATATATATTTTTAATTATTTAAACCAATTTAAAAGTATCATTCTTAATGTTTTATATACGTTAAATCTAAAAATAATTAATATATATAAGTATATAAATCTATTTTTAGATAAATTCGGGTACCCGAATACTTCGGTTCGGATCAGATTTGGTTCTCTAAATAACAAAATTTTGAATAATTTGAATATTTAATCAATTTATGTTCGGGTTTGGTACTATATTTTTGGATCGGTATCGGTTCTGTTTCTTGGATTCATTTTGTAAAACCCTAATAATTACATGAAAAACAAATATCAACATATTTTTAAAAATATACATCCGCGCGCCTGCGCGGATCAAAATCTAGTAAAATGTTAAGGATGAACCATGCGTTTATGGTTGGGTAGTAGCATGGCGTTTCATGGATCCTATAGAATATGTATTCGAATCCGTCCACATTCAGATTACCATAGTGGCCAGGTTACCGGGGTATTCACATGGCTCCCCAGCCCCAGGGATTAAACCATGGGTTATAAGAAAAAAATGTTAAGGATGACTAGGATAGTTAAATAGTCTCGTGGGACATTTCTAGATGATCAAGGTTTCGCCGTTCGGTTTTATAGTAAATTAATCTATCTGTCTAAATACTTTTAAGGTTGTAGTCTTGTAGAATATAAGTTTCTAATAGAAAAAGAATAGTAAGACGAAGAAATAAGTAAGAGATAGACAGTGGGGTTGAAACAGACTCCACGTGCGTGTTCTCTGCATCATTCACTCTCTAAAGACAGTGGCCACCATAGCCTGATGAGCCCCACCTCACCTCAAGTCAAGTCAAATTATTAATCTTTCTCAAAATTTTAGTTTGTTTATCCTTTTTCATCTTTTTATTGAATCTATTTACCATCAATCACGAACGCTATTTCAAACATTACTGCGCGTAACAAAAGCCAAATCCCAAGCATTTCCTTTTACAGAAATTCTAAAGATTCTCTATAGTATTGTATATATACGTTAGTTTTTCTGGACTATGTAAAGTTTTATCAGAAATCAATAGGTGTGGAAAAAATCCTTACGTGTCCTATTCCATCATAACCCGTTTCATTTCTGCTTTGCTTGAATTAATTGAACAGAAAGATGAGTCGGGGAAGTAACAATCAAGAACAAGAACAATATCTAAAAAACAATAGGGAATCCGTATAGTAAATAAACGGTTAGACGAAAGTATTGTAAACACTTTGATTGAAATGTAGAACCCTTGATTCTAGGTTACATGGAAGCTTCGTCGGACACATTCGCTTCCCGCTTCGGAACCGGAATCGGAATCAGAAGCTTCCCGAATCTCGCTTCCAGTACGTTTTCAAAAATGCTTCTTTAAAAACACGTTGGAAGCTTACGTTTCCGTTTAGGAATCACGCTTCCATTTTAAGAATACAATGCATGAATAATTTTTTTTAAAAAAAATTATTTTTATTTTATATAAATCTAAAATTAATAGTATTTAAATAAAGGAAATACAAAATATGCAAATATAAAGACTACTACAATAAATTATCTTTGCGCATAGTAATTTTTATAAGAGATAGTGCATATATATTCAAATATATTGTAATGATATTTATGAACTATTAAAAAATAATTAGTTTGATAATATTTTTATAAGCTTAATATGTTAACATTTTTATAATTAAAATATGAAATAAACTAAATGGAAAATTATTAAAAATGAGTAAGTGGTTTTTTTAATTCCGAATCATATATTTTTAGTCATATATTTTGTATATATATATATATATATATATATATATATATATATATATATATTTATTTGGATATACGCTTCCAACACGTATCCGCTTTCTAATTTTTTAAAAAATTCTCGATTCTACGCTTCCATATAACATAGCCTTGGTTACTCAACTTAATCCATTTTTTTAAAAAAAATTTGATATTTTATTTTCCATAAAAATACATTATCCTTCTAATACCAGCGTTCAATTGCCGCTTAGAAATATAAATAGCATTAATATAAGTTGTAAATGATATTTAGTACAAATTATATATTCAATATTATTATATGGATAGCTGAATATTAATTTTACATCAATGAAAATATAATTATTACACAAGCTTAATTTTGTCTTTTCTGTTCTTAGGATACATAATCAAAACTACAAGTTATATTTAAATCATGCAAGATACAGTAAAAAAATATAAATTGATATTCAAAAATTAAAAAAAAAATACAATAAATTAACAAATCTATTTCGTCCCAAGTTTGACCGCTGTAAAATAGAGCATAAATAGATAAAATAATAAGATAATAATATTTTAAAACTCTCAAGTAAATATATGATCTCATGAAAATAATAAATTAAATAATTACCATATATATAAATTTTATATAAACATATACAAAACTTTTTGTTGTGTATCTTTCTTCAAAATGAATTTCAATTCTAATTTTTATTTTTATTTTATCAAATTACATATTGAATACATTTTTATTATACGATATGTAATCATCATACATAAAATACATGAATAGTTTAATAAAACTAGTTAAATTGAAAATATATAAACTCTAACCAATATATAATATCATAAATGACATATTATTTTCATTTTTCTACACTAAAATAAAATTTAAAAATATAAATCAAAAGGAAATTTTCTTAAATTAATAAATTTTGTAGTCTTAACATTATTAATTTGCAGATTTTTACTGTAAAAGTACTTTAGAGCAGCTTATTCCAAAGTTTAATGTACTATATTAACATACAATTAAATATAATAGTTAAATAGTAGTTGTATATCTCAAAACAAATAAATATTAGATATAAATATTCAACTTTGAAAAACTTGACTGATATTCAACTATTATTGTTACTTTTATATGTTTAGATAATACATAGGAATATTGTTTCTTATTGGAATGGAGTTGATCACTTATAACATTACTCTATAAATATAAATAATATTTAAATAAATAATAAAAAAAATATTTTTTTTATTTTTTCGGAAAACTTTATTCAGTTAAATTTTACTTTCATTTTTTTCAAAATTATTATTTTAAATTTTAATTCTATTTATTTTTAAAAATGATAAAACCCCACCTCCCCATATTGACTTAAAATCGATTAAATTTGATATCAAATGATCTAAATCGACAAGACTACTTCACATATATATATATATATATATATATATATATATATATATATATGTATTACTGTATACTAGATTAAGATCTGCGGCTTGCGCGGAATGAGCATCTGGTATATTATTTTTTTTATGTATACTATTTTTTATTTTTTATTTTTTATTTTATAAAATAAAATAACAAATATACATTGAATAATTTAAAAGATAACTAACTATTATATATAAAATTAATTTTGGCGCAAAATATAAAATAAAATAATTAATTTTTTAGTTACAATCATTTTATGATAAGTAAATCAAAACAATCATATTTACCTAATTTATATGGTATGTAGTTAAATTTAAATATTGTTAACATACATACATAGTATATTTTTATTATGGTTATCTATTAAATAAAACTTCATACTCATATAATTTTATGATCATTTGTATTTTTTATAACAAAAACTTTAAACTGCTGAAATGGATTTATTTTTTTTAGTAATTTACAATAGTCTTTAAAAATTTGATGGAAATTACAAAATTAAAATATTAAGTTTTCAATACTTGTTTAAGGCAAATTTAAGAACTAAAATGTTTATTTTTATATGTTTTATATTTAATTTAAACAGTATTAAAATATATGTATATACTTTTTAATATGAATATCTATTAAATGAGAATTTTTATTCATATAGTTCTATGATCATTTGTATCTTGTTCTAACAAAAATTCAAACCATTGAATATAAAATTTTAAATGTGGAAATTTCAACTTTTAGTAAATTAAAGTTGTTTTAAAAATTTAAAATATAATATATAAGGAAAAATCTAAATTTTTATTATATGGTGAATATGATTGTTTAGTTTATTTTAGTAATATAGAATAAAACAAAAATGATGATTATTATTCAAAATCATTAATTGTAATATATATTTTAATCATATTAGGTAATTTTGTAGCTTTTATTTAAAAAAAATAAGGAAAATATTATTTTGTACATTAAAGATTAATTTATGGTTTTAATAGAACGTAGTATATGTTAAGATTAGTTTATAGTTCTTGTTGACCAAAAAAAAAGTTTATAGTTCTTAACTTTGATAATTGACCCTCTAAATACTTTCTATAGTTTTAATCCATGTCTATAGTTTTTCGGAGCAGAATATTTAGCCTTATTCAAATATTATAAAAGTTCAGTTTGATGTCGGTTCGGCTTGACTCAAATTTGATTCGAATATAGTAACATATTGTAAACTTAGTTAAATTCTAGTTCGGGTTTCAATTATCCATACACTTTTTTTCTCGTTCGAAAGTACATGCTTTAGTTCAAATTTTGAAAAAAATTAAACATTTTACACTAACAAAGATTTGGTGGCATAGTTAAAAATGGTTGCTAAAAAGAGAAAAACATAAAACAATTTAAAACTAACAATTCTAAAAAATGTAGAAAATATCATTTGAACTTAAAAAATAAAATAACATTATTCAAACTTAAGAAAAAAAAAACTTATTCTTGTTCAAAGTTCAAATAATTGTTAAAACATAAAATAAATTCAATATTTTACCAAATATTGAAAGTATACAATAAGCTAAATATTTGAATTAGTTCTTCATGTTATTGATACTTAGTGGAGGTCTTTATTCAGGATTGAATTAGGATTTGATATGAAATTTGTTGGGTTTTTGATTTTTTTGAGTTTTTTGGAATATTTATATAGGTTCAGGTTCGGTTCCAATAAAATCCAAAACCTGAAATATTTCAACAAGATATATTCGAATGTTATGTTAGTTTCAGTTTGGTTCAAATTTACCTGTTCTCGGGTCGGAAAGGTTCGATCTCTTAATTTTATCATTTTGAAAGAAAGTCTGTAAGATTTTGTCGTGAAAATACACTTGAGTATATCAGCAAAATGGAAAGAGAAAATAAGAAATGGAGAACAAATAATCAAAAGAAATAAGTGGGCTCCCATCCACATTCACCAGCAATGATTGCCTCACTGCCTTTGCAGCTCCACTTCTGCACCTTTCCTCTTTCTTTTTCTTTATTTTAGTTTGTCTGCCCGAATTTTGATTTGCTTTGATTTAGCCCACATTTCCCTCCATAACATATACATAACACTTACACGCTGTGTTTAAAACCGGACCGACCCAATGATTAGACCAGTTCGACCATAAATCGATTAAATAGCCGAATTGGATCTAAAAACTAGTTCGATCATGAATCCGTTATGTACAGCATTAAAACGCAAAGTTATTAAACTAATTAAAACTGTTAAAACTATCAAAAATCTATAAACCATTCATATAAACATAAAATTAATTTAATTTTTATGTTTTATGTTTTAAATTTGTTTATATTTTAATTATATATCATATTTACAAATATTACTTTTAAATTTACACTAAAAATATATTAAACCAAATTGTTGAACCATGTTTGATTCGATCGGACCATATTGAATCGTGACCTAATAATTATCTGGTTCACCTTTAAAACACTGTAATAACTTATAATCAAATACAATTTGGTCATATTTATACGAAGTTGGTTAAATCAAAGTCTGATCCCATAGTTCAACGGGACGATTGATGATGAATCCATCGCATAATACTAGTTTTTTTTTTTTTGATAAAGGGCTTAGCATAATACTAGTTCCAATCATATAAAATTGTGAATCAAAGATCCAGACTTTTCTGACAATGTCAGTTTGTTGATAATTTAAAATGAGCTGTCTTAAACTAAGAAACCTTATGCAATTAAGTCCAAACACCCAAAAGATAGATTTGTTGTTCGCGAATTACAAATTTTTTGTCTCCCTGATATCCTTAGCTCCTTCCATGGCCGTCGTTTTCTCTCCTGCCCTCTTTTTTCCTTTTTCTCTGCCACTCTCTCTAGTTGTCCAACTTTTCTAAAATGTATTTAGTACACGATATAAAAAGCAAAAGTTATGTTTAAAACAATCAATATTTTTTTAATAGTTATATATTTTTTAATGGTGGAGTAGTTGGCTCTGTCTCTCTGGTTTAGGCTCACGGTTGTTCCTTCTCCAATAAAGATCGACTTGGTGGGGGTTTGTGGTCTTGGTCTCGGGTCTAGCTGTCTGTCCATGAAGTTCACTGTCTGGGTGTGCTTAGCAAGCTGTTTTTGACAACCCAATCATTAAGAACTGGTCACCAGGTACGCCTAACTCTACCGGGTCGAGCTCTCGCTATAACTGCGGGTCGATTCTGCGGCAAGCGAATGTTCCTCCCCACTGTATCCTTTGTGTACTCCAATTTGTGTAAGTTTTATTTATGTTGATCTGCTACTAGTATTCTCTGTCAATATCTGTAAAAATTTTAAAACTGGTAATGAAATCTTAATTTTTTTTACCAACAAAAAAACTCAAAAATCATCATTAAAATAAATATATTCAAATATAGCATTACAAATTTCGACATATCATTTAATTATATATTTTTAAATTATACAATTTGATTACTAATTTTTTTCAAAAATATATACAATTTTTTTATTGAAAATAATAAAAAATTTAATCGTAAAATCATTAGTTTTTTATATATTTACAAATTTTATAAATATTGTAATATTAATTTTTGATAATTATTCAATTTCTTACAAATTTATTTAATATATTTAATTAAAATAAATAGATAGAAACATCTATCTAAGATTATAATTTTAAATATATACATGCATATCCTTAAATATAATTTTAAATAAACAAAATTATTTTTATCTTAATTTTTAAGATTAATTAAATCAAACTTATATTAAATATTGATAAGAAAAAAAAATTACAATATTAATAAAATTTTATTTTTAATTTATATTTATCTGTTAAAAAATATTTTAATTTTTTTACTGTACATGGTGCAGAAAAACACCTAGTAATTCATGCTAAAATAAGTATTGTTACATAATTCGTGAAGAAAAAGACAAGATATAAAAAACGATTTGAAATAGGTTTTTCTCCAGCGTGTGCATAGATGGTGTACCTCATCTGATCTTATCTCCATGAGTCCATGATCGAGTGATACCGATTAGGTGTAGGCACGAAGCAGATATCAGAAATTTTAAGGATATCTACGCTCCGTTCTACACGTATAATCGGTTTTTTTATTCAATTCGATATGTAACCTTTTGGATATTTGGTATTCTGGATATCTGGAAAATTTTGTAGTTTTACCAGATATTCGATACGATCCGCAAAAAAATAATTAAAAAAAAATTTATATAAAATAATAATATTTTTAAAAAAAACTACATATTTTCAAAATTTTCAATAACTAAATAACTAATTTAGTGAATAAAATATTATAAAAGTTATATAGAGATATAAATATATATATGTGTGTGTGTGTGTGTCATAACGGATAGGATCGATATCCGTTTTTAAGAATATCAGTATATGTGATTTGACCCGTCTTTGACGGATATTGAATTTTGGTATTTATTTAAGTTACGGATATCCAGATTTTTCTTATCTAATCAAAACGAATAACGAATCAAATCAAAACTTATGGATATTACTTTTTTTGTTTGTAACCAAATAATTATTAAGGTTGATTTTATATATATTTTACTGACTCTTTGTCTGTATCAGATATATATTGACTAGTATGATCTCATACTATCTTTCATAAAACATGATAAAAAAGGAAATAATTATTTTAATATATATTGGGAGCTTGATCTGTAATATGTCTTCTGAGGTTGCTTCACGTCCAGGAAAGTCACTGTTATTAATGAACAATACTCATTCAAATTGAAGTTACAAAAGGAAAAAAAAAACAGTTTAGTGATTATTCTTAGCTAGCATATCAAACATCTATGAGACTCCTTTCAAGTAATCATTTTGATAAGTACGTAGATTTTAGACTTTTAAGTACTTACGTTATCTGATCACAATCGAAGAAAAAATGTTGAAAAATAAATGAAGAAAAAAGTGGCATAGAGTGCTTACTTAATTAGCCTTTGTAATCTTTTAGCTAAATAAATGTATGCTTCTGACTCTTGATCGATACTAGTCATCATCATTTTTAATTTTTAATTTTTTTTTTTTTGTTCACGCATTCATAAATCATCATTTTTAATTAGCCTCTATGATAATATCATAGTAATTATTACAGTACATCTATTTTAACTTCTTATATCCAGGGAGGACGGCGTATGACTAATATTGATAAGCTCATACATGAATTTATGTGGAGACTGAAACTATTTTAGACTAAATGTGTTTGCATTGATTACATAAGATGTAAAAACTAAAAGTCGTTATTATTATCATTATGCATATAAATAAACAATAATATGACAATGTGTGTGTCTATATATGGTATAAATACTTGTAGAAGCTCAGTTGCGTGATCTCAAGTTCTCAACAGTGTTACAGCTACGATTGATTGATTGTTGATGCTTAATCTATAATTAGATAAAATTATGTTAACAGTGTTTTACATAATCAAAATTAAAGCTAGCAAAAGGAGATCACTAGCATGTAAATGTTGGAAGAGGGATGGTAAGCATGCCAACCAACAATTCTCTTCATGCAAACTAGTTTACTTAATTATATATGACAATAATATAATTTCACACCATGTTTATGAATTTGAATCGTTGTCTTGTTTGACCTAAAATATCCTTCCTCACTGAAAGTTAGCAAGTTCTTAAAAATCATTATCCCAAAACTGAGCCAAGCGCGACAACGGGAAATGTTTTTTTCCCAATATAATTATATCGTGCTAAACTAACAAAAGGACTAAATAGTTTAAGATAAGAAATTATTTTATCAATATTTAATAGCATCTCCATCAGTGGAGATTGTAATTTGGGGTACTTAACATAAAATAATAATATTTTAATATGATATTTATATACTTTTTTTTTTTTTTTTTTTTTTTTTTGTTCAAATATGATATTTATATACTATAATTTAATTATTTTAAATAAATATTAACAAACTAAAAAGAAACATGTGGCAGTACAGTTTAGGAACCAATTCTAAAAAGAGGGTTTAATGGTGTACCTCCGAGCTCGATAACCTAGGTAGATTTTTAAAATTATTTTAACTTTTTTCTAGTTAAAAAAAAAAAAGCCAATCGCGGGGTTTCATTTGGCGGTGGAACCCGCGCACAGTAACAAACCTGATCCTTATCTAAGGATTATTTTGATAAAAATCTTTAAGTTTAGTAGATTCCACACTATATTATATTAATTAATCCCTAAAAATTTTTGGGTAAGGATCCCCAATAGACCTGCCCTAAAGAACCTCAACTATTTCTCGTTCTTACTTTTGTGTATTTATATTATTACTTTTTGGTTAGGAGTTCTTCAAACATCCTACATCCTACCGATGGAGAAGGTCTAAGACCACCTCCAACGGTGACTCTGACCACAGATTCTAAATAAAAACAAAAAAAATAAATCAAAAATGAGATAAATGAGCAAAACCGGTTCTAAATATAACACTTTTAGAATCAGTAAAAACCCCATATGTGCCTCTTTGTTATTGGTTAAAACAAAAAAAGCAGAAAATCTGACCTTCTCTTTCTTCCTCTTCGTTAATGTCTTTTTTTTTGTTTTTCTGAGAAATTGGTTCGTCGATGTTCATAGATATTTTGAAAAATCTTTCCAAATCATCACATGAGATCAACCGTTTGTTTGTTGGATGAGAGATGCTGAGCTTGGATAAACAAAGGCCTGAATCGTCATCATCGGAGGAGGTGCAAGCTGTGACTCCGTGGGTCGTCTCCGGTAATGTCGATCACGAGAAGGTGATCGAAAAGTTCGGCTGCGATAGGATAGACGAGTCGCTGATTGCAGTTGCAGGGGACAAGAACTGCCAATGGTACGTCTTATTCATTGTTTTCACGTTATTAAAGTAAAAAGAAAACAAAATCTTACAAAAACTATATAGTTTCATATTTTATCATTACCCCTCAGAAAATGAAGAGAATTACAAGAAATGCCACGAAGTGATTTTGAGGAACCCTTGAGTTTCTTTCGGTCGTTTTCTCTCCCCATGTCTCTTTGATCCGAAACGTATTTTTACTTATTTATAATACTAAAATTTATTTTATAAAAATTGGTGGTCACATATACCACCCGTAAGCCTATCAACATCAGTGTCGGCAAGTATTCATAAACCTTTTCTCTCTCGACGTGTATCTCCATAAAAACACATAATGTAAGACTCACTATATAGTTCTATAAGCTCGTGTAAACTAAAAATATTTTGCTGATAAATACGCTTGAGACTTCTTTTTTCTTTGTCGATTGTTTGAGACTTTTGGTAGGCATACTGAAAATCTGAAATGTACACGAAACAATTTTAGTGGAAACTGGAAAAGAGGTCTATCACGGTGAGCTGGTGGGTAAGCTAGGCTGACAGTGCTACGTCACTTGCTGACGCCATAATCTCGTTTTCAGATCTCTATTAGAGCTGATATCATCTTCAGAGCATAGCGAAGTAACATTGGTATAGGACCCTCAAATTTTTTCAAAAAAAATATTTGAAAACTCTTACTAAATTGCTTTTGGTCTCCAGACGCCCCTGATCATCCTCGTTCAGAGCATCTCCATTTTCTAAAAAGAAAGAAAATTCAATAGGAAAGGTTCTTTAAAATGTGTCTCAATAAACGTACTTAGCATTTATTATATAATTACAAAAAGTACATCTATTATTAATGAAAATATGGTAAAGTTAACCACTGAAGTGTGGCTTAGAGCATCTTCAATGTATTACTCCAAATTTTACTCTAAAATGGTGTAACTTCAAAATGGAGTTGAATTTTACTCCAATGTATTACTCCATTTTTTACTCCAAAAACATTTTTTTTTATTTAGTTAATAATTGTTAGTAGTACCTTCAACTTATAAGAATTTAACAATTAACCCAACTATTTTATGTTTACAAAATTTCCATAATAATAAATTTTATTTCAATTAAAAATTTATCATAAAAATACAACCAGAAATTATCTTCCAATTTCAATTCGTGCAGTTTTTATCATATGCAATTTTTCTAATTCAAAAATATTTATATGCATTAAAAGGACATAAAGAAAAAATAAAGTTTTGTTTTGTAACTTGAGTTATGTATTGGGTCCTATTGGTTGTGCATATATCAAGTTCAACAAGTACAAATGTTATTAATCATAAAATTTGATCCACAAGATTAAAAAACTCATCTATTCCGTTTTAATAATACTTCACCGATTTTAGTAGTTTCAAAAGCAATTTACAAAATTATTAAATTACTTATTTAAATTATTTTATTTTATATTATTTATTCTTAGTTTTGAATTTTATGAGTTTATGCATATTTTATGTAAACAATTAAATAATCTCTTGCGGAGTATTATATTTTTCATGCTATTATATTATTTTAAGTTTGAAATAAAAATATTAAAGATTAAAAAGACCATTTCATAAATAAAAAAAGTTCAACTCTAAAATGGAGTATTGAGTAAGATTACTCTATAAATGGAGTAACCCTAGTCAATACTCCATTTTGGAGTTGAATATGGAGTGGGGTTGAAGAAGATTTTACTCTAAAATTAAGTTTAGAGTCAAAAATAGAGTAGGGTTGAAGATGCTCTTAGGGGCTTTTGTCGTTGAAGATGATTCAACAGTTTTGTAAGTCTAGGACAGGAAAACTAGTTATACAAACCACCGGACGCGATAGATCAATTGGTTTAAGCGCATACATTTGTGATGTTGCGCTCCTGGTTTGAAACCCGGTGGGAGGAGGGTTATACCATGTCTCGTTATAACAAAGCATCACCTCTCCAACATTGGAAGATTATTTGGGCCAAAGGCCTAGACACTTCATAATTAACATGAAAAGAAATAGATATATAATTTACTAAATTATTGGGAACTATTAATTACTGTAGACATTTTGGTTATGTTTTATTCATTCTTACAACGATATATCCTCTTACATTTGTAGAAACCTTATTTTACTACAATAGAACAACTGATATTTGTAATAATACCATAAATTGAAAATTACAATACCAAAGTCTATTGATAAATAATAATTGAAGAGTCGAGAAGATTAATTTTTTTCCTTAAATCTTTAATGCCTTATAGTGTGATGGTTTGATAGCGCTCAGATTCTTAGAATACAACTGTATATGTTTCCGTCTCCCATCACTGAAGAACATGATATCTCAAACCTATTTTGTGTTGTACTCTCTGAGGCAAAATTAAAAAAATACTAACATAACTATTCAAAGTAGGATCAAGTGATTTGTTTTTGTTGAATGTGTGTTTTTTTATAATGCTAGCAAGTCCTTTTATAGAAAAAATAATGAGAATCACAAGTTTCAGCTTTCAACATAAAAATAAAACATATAAATTTTTTTTAATTCTTGTTAATTATATGAATTTATTCCACATTTTGACCAAGAAATTAAAGAGTAATTTTTTTATTGTTTGACCAATTAAAACTAAATAATATAATTTAAAAAGGATTTCTTTTAAATTTTTATCAATATAAGAGATTAACATATATTTGATTTATCAAATTAAGTTAATGAACATGAAGTTCAAGTGACAAATCAAAACTCAAATGCAAGTTCAAATATCCAACATGTGTATTTGCTACTTTGTACAAGTTTCTCAAATCACACACATTAAACTTTTATTTTTCATTCAATTACAATCTTATTTTTGACACATGAATACATTATGAATAATGTTCAAAACATAGTTCCAACAACACTTTCATTCACTACTAGACTGCATTATAGACATGCATGGGGCTAGGCCAATATAAAAATAGTCACATGGAAAAGTAAATGTCTTCGTTTATAACTCTGAGTCTCTTTAAGCAAAAAAAACTTTGAGTCTCTATTTAGGCTTCGAATTGTAAAAGCAGTTCAAGCAGGACAGATCAAGCAGATCATGCAGATCAAGCATGATAAGTGCAGATCAAGCAGGACAAGTGCAGATCAAACGGGACAAGTGCAGATAAAGCGGATCATGCAAGAGAGAACCAAATCAAATAATTTATTATAACTTATGAATGACAAAATCAGTTTAAAACTATAGATCATATATTAAAACAATAAAAATGACATTTAGATATCTAAACAAATATCTTAGATGTTATAGGATTGGCCGAAATACCTGTAAATGTTTTATAAGATACTTATACTTCTTTTATTTTCTTATTTATAAAAATTAAAAATTATATGACAAAAAATAATAAGTAGAAAATGATAATTTTGTATTGTTAAAGTTGTAAATAAAATAAAATAAAAATATTGTATTCGTAAAACTAAATAAATATATTTTAAAAGTTATGTGTTGTAACAAAGTTATTTATTGACCAAACAAAAAAAAAAGATCAACACCACCAAATGTTGGCGGGTGAGATCTGCATGCAGATCTCCTGCTTTTTCCACAAAAAGACAAAAAATATTGAACTGTATGCAGATCTCCCGCTTGAACTGCTTTTGTAACCAAAAAACGATGAATGGTGAATACAGTGCGGGAGAACTGCATGTGCATGAGATCTGCACTTGTCCCACTCCTCCATTCAGACACTTAGATTTAAATTGTATTGAAAAACAATCATTAGGTGGTTTGCACAAGTGAGCTTTTTCATGTTTGCAGTTTTGTCCTTTAACTGGTTGTTATACCACATCTAATAGTTTACTCTATTTTTATTATAAAATAGAGTAATTCTATAATTGAGTTACTCTATAATAGAGTTTGAGTTTGCTCCAATAGTACTCTATTTTAGAGTAAAAAATAGAGCGATGAACAAAAAAAATAAGTTACTCTATATTTAGAATAAAACTATTTTTCACTCTATTATAAAGTGAAAATTAGAATACCATTAGAGTATTTTTTATTCTAAACTTTATTATAATAAAAAATAGAGTGGAGTTAAAAATGTCCTTGGTTGTTTTTGCTTCCTCGTAGTCATTTATAGTTTACAAGGATTGACCATTAGGGAACAAACAAGATTCAATCAAAGAATCTTGTATTAAGTCCTATCAATATCAATCATAGGTTATTGTTAAAAACTTTCGTTTTTTCAATTCTCTATTTAAAACCAAAAAAAAAAAAAACAAGTGACGTCTTGTCGGAAAAATTCGGGTCGAACGGATGAAGCAAGAAATAGATCACTAGGCTCTAGTCTAGTCTAGAAAGTGAAGTCAGAACAAACATAAAAACTATTTTGCTTCCTCGTAGTCATTATATACTAAAGATTATTCAATAGTTGCATCACACACCTGTGGATTATTCTTAAAAACTATTTTGGTTAGAAATTAGTTATCTTTATTGTGCAAGACAAGTAAAAGCACTTCAAAAATAGATTTTTTAGTCAAATTATCTTCACAAAATAAAAATTAAAAATTAAAAATAAGAAAGTAGCAAATAGTTAAGAATTGGGAAAATGACGTTTTAAACACTAAAAGTGTCACTTTCTAGCACTTTAAAAACTGAAGTTATTTGATTAGTACTTTAAACATTTAAAGTGATATTTTTATCATAATAAACATCCAAAGATGTTTTTTTTTGATGAAAAGTTAAATTTATTGATCATCATGGAAAAGAATAGTTATGTACAAAATAAATCTAGAATCTCAAAAATCTTGCTCTTTACCTTTGTCCTTACCCAATATGGGCCTCAAACCATCGCTGCATCAGTTTCGTTAATCCTCTCTTCTCATAATATCGAATTGACATAATCCTCTGTTTTATAGTTTTCTCTATCACCTTGGCAAGCTGGTTTGCTGGTCTACTCCGCTGTGTGTGCCGTCTCTCGTTACGCTCCCGCCAAATGTATCCAAAGACGTTTTTCTGTTCATAGACGACCGGTACTATTTATTTTACAGGTCAAAATAATGACATGTCGGTTTCTTTTTTTTCTTAAATAGAAAATAAAAATACAGAAAAATTCGAATGAAATTATAAAAAATTGTAAAAAATTCAAAACTAAATTAAAAAAAAAACTAAAAATTCAAAAACATAAAAACTAAAATTTCAAACTTAAAAATAAAATAAGATATTAAAAATTCTAAAAATAAGATCTAAAATTAAAATGTCAAATTTAGAAAAGAAAATAAAAATTTTAAAAATTCTAAAAATTCTAAAATAAGATCTAAAATATTTTAAAAATAATTAATTTGAAATTTTTCTTTATTTATTTGTATTTTTATATTTAGAGCATAAGAGTTTTTTCCATCTTTAATGAAATATTTTGATCATTTTTTTTAAGAAAATATTTTTGGGACAAAACTCAAAATAATCTATTTGAGAAATTTATTAGCCATGCGTGTGGCCACCATCAATTAACATGGGGTGAAATTGGCGGCCCCCGAGATGCTTTCTGTGAAGTGTACTTAGGCGCTAGTCGGACTATATAAGGTGTATGGATATCCGGATTATAAAAAAAAGTTTTTGATGGTAGCAAGTATATAGATGAGATTTTCTTCATTCAAAATTGTGTTAATTTGGTTTCTAATCTTCTACATTCACCACTCAAATTTTCACTTCAAACATGAATTGTATTTAAAGTCAAAAATAAATGACACATGCTTAATAACTAGACGCTAGTGTCTAGCAGTATCAACGCATGGATTCACGAGTTACGACTCTTCGTTTTCTAATAAAGTAATTATGAGACCGCTAGGCCTTCTGGCCTTCCATACCCATAGTCCCATGCATGTTACTGTTAACAGTTTCCAAGAAACGTCTGTGCTTTAAAAACGTAGTTTTCTTTTTATTTGTATATAAGAACATTGAACACTCGGATCTTGGTTATATTTTAGACTTGTACGTCGTCTTTGAGTAGAATGAGTTCAAGCTCAGAAATAGTATCTACAATTGTGAAGAAGTGGAGAGAGCATCCACCTTCTTCTTACTCCCTCAAGGTTGACAACTTCAAACAGCTTGAGAAGTCAACAACGTCCTCTGATGATAAATACCAGTCTCGCCTTTTTTCCTCGGGCGGATATAACTGGTAATGATCATCTTTTCATTTAGCGTTGAGAGTAACGAGCCCTTTACTTTACGATACATTGGTTGTTTTAATCTTAGTGTTTATATACTAAGACAATTAATATGCTTGATATAAAAACAGGAAACTGATCGTATACCCACAAGGGAACAAAAAGGACAATGGGGAAGGATTCATTTCGATGTATGTGGAAATAGACAGCGAAAGCCTGACATCAACACCACAATGTGACGTGTTTGCGGAACTCATTTTCTTTGTCTACAACAAGAAAGAAAACAAGTACTTTACTATTCAAGGTGTATTCTCATTCTATCTCTCTCTAATATATATTCACATATGTTTCAGTCATCAATATGTTTGATGTATTCAGATGTAGAAGTAAAGCGGTTCAATGCACTTAAGAAAATATGGGGGTTGCAGCAAGTTCTTCCATCTGATGCTTTCAATAAACTTGAAAACGGATACATCTTCGAGGGAGATCAATGTGAGTTTGGTGTTGAAGTCATTGTTCCTTCACCCCTTAGACCATCTCCAATGGCGCTCTATAATTTTCTCTATATTTCACTCTAAAATAGAGTAACTCTATTATAGAGTTGAATTTGCTCCAATGGTTCACTCTATAATAGAGTTACTCTATAATAGAGTGAAATATAGAGTATTCTTGTTTTTTCACTTTATATTTGGAGTAGAAAAATAAGATTACTCTATATTTCACTCTATTATAGAGTAACTCTATTATAGAGTGAACCATTGGAGTAAATTCAACTTCATAATAGAGTTATTCTATTTTAGTGTAAATTATAGAGGAAAAAATAGAGTCCCCTTGGAGATGCTCTTACCAAATGGGAAATCCTCTCTTTTAATGAGAAACTCGAGGATCCCAAGTTCTCTTGGACTGTTGAGAAATATTCTCAGTTGAAAGAAGATAAATACATATCAAACACTTTCTCAATGGGAGCATGGAAATGGTGAGTATATATATATATATATACATAGTATTGGACACACAAGTATGTCTTTATTAACATGCATATGGGTTTGTGTCTGTACTACGAATGGTAGACGAGTTTATGATAATCACTATTTTCTAGGGTTCTGTGGCTGTATCTGAAGGGTGACTCTAGAGCAGATGGCAAATGGCTATCCCTTTATCTGCTTTTAGCTGATAGTGATAAACCAAAAGCAGGTGAGAAGATTTTCGTGCAAGCAAATTTTCGAGTTCTAGACCCACTTGGATCCAATCACTTCGAAATAAAAAGTATCTTCTAAAGCACAATTACTTTAATTATGTTCTGTTTGCAAACTAACTATATATACTGATAATTTTATTTACTTGCACTTGCAGTGAGCCATTGGTACAATTATATGAATTTGGGTTGGGGCTGGAATAAGTTATTGTCTTTAGCTGAACTTCGGAAGTCTTACTTGGACAAGGAAGACGCGTTGAACGTTGAGATTGAATTTGAAGTTGTTTCTGCTACCAAATATTCTCCCATTATCTAAGTACTACTACATTGCTATTAGACAGTGCTACTATGTCTTCGACCCTTTTTTTTATTTTTACTCGAATTCTGTATTTTAGACAAAATTGGTTTTATTAGAGAACTTCCCTTTGCAGTTTTTATTATTCAGGAACACCACAAGTATAATCTTCCAAAAACTGTTCTACCATCTCTTAGCTACTTGCTACGACATGTATAGTTTACCATTAACTTGGTATAGATCTGAGTCAGAGTGTCTTCGGGTCTTTTCTGCTTTCGGAGGGTTTGGGGATAGTTAAGAATTCTAAAAAAACTTTGTACAATCACAGTTTTTCCAATTTAAAGCAGCTTAGTGAAGAAACTTGGCCCTTTTTGTTTCTTACCAGTTACCACAATGGTTATTTGGTCAACAGAAACGAACGTGCGAGTAGAAAATTAGAAGACAGAGGAGCGAGATAGAGAGAGACGTTTTGTTAGCTCATCAGACATAGAAAGCTTGTAAGATTATAGTGGAATCCTTTTTAACCTGTGTAGCATAAGCAGACAATTGCTATTTGGTTTCTACTCAGGTTGCTTGTGGGGATAGTCATTACCAGCAGCTGCTTTCGGACTCTGGACGGTGAGGATGTTAGTTTGCCCAATTTTTGAAATGGGCTATCCATTCTGTCGCCGCCACACTTATCTTTGAGGTAAACAAAATGCATCTTATGTTCTGGTAAATTTGAATAAGATAATGATAATAGTCTTTCTTTTAATTCAGAGCACAATGGATACTCCTTTGGTGATGTGAGCTTTCGTTTCAGCTAGATATATATGTTCACTTGCTCTGTCATTCAGACTTATCTATTGCATAGTTTGTGATTGAGCTTCTTACAGAACCATGTTGCACTTTCGCTGGAGAAAAGTCGTGGTTCAAAGTCAGTTGCTGGTCTCTGCTGGTAAGGGACGTCCGATGCATGAACGAGCTGAGCTTCTAAGCCGTCCTGGAGGTGGACTGTGGAATAGTGCTAGAATTGTACCTTCCAGTTTCGGCTCTCCTCTAGTGGTATGCGTTTACATTGTTAGTTTCAAGGGAAAGTCTCCTTTGTTCAGCTTATAACTGATACTCTTTTAAGTATCATAACCACAGGTGTGAAACATGTTATGTCACCTTCTTCAGTTGGCTGAGGAACACCGATTGAAAGGCAGGATTACTATTCTAAATACCACAGGACACCGAACCGGAAGAAATTGTCAACGGAAGAGTATGAACAGTTGACACAAGAAACGGCTAGGAAAGCAATGGCAGGACTTGCTGCTTGTCCAGGATTCGGTGATTGAGCATGCTGATCAAGTTGCTTCCTGAAAGTTATGATGACGAATTGGGTACTGAATCAGATTCAAACTGTGAACAATCATGGACAGGTTTTTTTTTGGTAGAGAGTGTAATTAAACCTTTGAGGCACAACAAACTCTTAGCTTATTGCTTACCATTAACTTGTCAGGTTTTTTCAGCTTTGTGAGAGTTTATCTTTTTACCTACTATCTTGTATCCAAAACGTTTTATGTATATAATACATAATCAGAAAATAGCATCTCCTCTTCACAACTCCTAATATGGGGTTCTTATTTATTTATTTTTATTTTTTATCTGAAAAAAATAAAAATAAAAAAAGTTAGCCATTCGCGGACCGTTACGTATTAGTGGAACCTGCAAACTATGCAAGCATCAAGAAAACAAGGCTGCTTATTTTGGAGTTGGAAGCATCGTCATTTATACTGTTTTGTGGGATCTACATTTAAATCCTATGATAAGCAACTGCGGTGCAGATGCTCTTAGTAACTAGACTCTAGCAGTATCAATGCTTGGCTTCATGAGTCGACTAGAGTAGGCACAAAAAACGAATCGAACCAACCAAAGTTAAACCCGACTCAAACCAAACCTTGTTCTATACATAACCTAATTGGTTAATGATTTACTCAACCCAACGGTAAAACCGCACCAGTTGTGTTAACGTGATAACCCAATATATTCTTATTTATTTAATAAATAATAGTGATAAACATGTATACTAATATATTGGATTTTTTTAGTAAAAGTTGCGTTATCTTACTTTCCATATTCTTTTAATCCCCAATATGATACGAATAATACTGTTATATATATATTCTGCCAAAAGCAAAACCTAAAAACTTAAGCACCTAAACATCTAAAGTCTCGTCTGTAGATTCTGCAATTTTCATTGTCTAAAGGTAAGATCATCTAACATAAGTTCTTCTAGGATCAATAAAGACAAAAGGTAGATGCTAATAGTCTTTTAGTTAAAAGGATTTGGATTTTGAGATTTGAGTTGGATTCTTTCGGAATGCTTACAGGTCTTCGTTACGTAGAATTGATTATCAAAAGTCTGCTCTTTTACTATTATGTATTTCTTCTCCCTTTGACTTGGTTAAGATTTTTCATGTAGCTTTAAATTTGATTATCAAAAGTCTGCTATTGGTACGACTTGTTTTCTAATAGTCATGATGAGACAGCTACTACTTCCCTCCCATAGTCCCACTGGGTTAACTGTTTCCAAGAAACGTCTTTGCTTAAAAAAACATATTTTCACTTGTCAGTATAAATGAACATTGAACATTCTGATCTTTGTTATTTTATGGATTTGCACGCCGTGTGAATAGAATGAGTACAGGCTCAGGAGTAGTATCTACAATTGTGAAGAAGTGGAGAGAGCATCCACCTTCTTCTTATTGCCTCAAGGTTGACAACTTCAAACAACTTGAGAAGTTCACAACATCCTCTGATGATAAATACCAATCTCGTCTTTTCTCTGCTGGTGGATATAACTGGTATGTATCATCTATCACCTAGCTTTGATACTAATGAGTTATTTAAAACCTCATATTTGTGTACTAAGGCAATATAAGTATTCTATGAAAACAGGAAACTGATCGTATATCCAAAAGGGAACAAAAAGGACAATGGAAAAGGATTCATTTCGATGTATGTGGAAATAGACAGCAAAAGCTTAAAATCAGAACAACAATGTGAGGTGTTTGCTGAACTCATTTTCTTTGTCTACAACAAGAAAGAAAACAAATACTTTACTGTTCAAGGTAAGCTACTTGTAATCTATATATGTTTATTCACATATATTTCAGTCATCATTATATTTTATGTATTCAGATGTAGAAGTAAAGAGGTTCAATGCACTTAAGACAGTGTGGGGGTTACGGCAAGTTCTTCCATTTGATTCATTCAACAATCCTGTAAACGGTTATGTCTTTGAGGAAGATCAATGTGAGTTTGGTGTTGATGTCGTTGTTCCATCACCCCTTACCAACTGGGAGATTCTCTCTTTTAATGAGAAACTCCAAAAACCCAAGTTCTCTTGGACTGTTAAGAAGTTTTCTCAGTTGAAAGAGCATGAATACACGTCAAAAAAATTCTCAGTGGGAGAAAGAAACTGGTGAGTATGTACATACATTTAATGTTTTTAATGGTGAATGTGTATGTGTATTTTTTTTTTTTGTATGAATGATATAGTCAAGCTCATAATCATTTAATGTTTGTGTAGGGTTTTAAAGCTGTACCCAAAGGGAAACTCTAGAGAAGATGACAAATGGTTATCAGTTTTCCTGCATTCAGCTGATAGTGATGCACCAAAAGCAGATGAGAAGATTTTCGTGCAAGCAAAGTTACGAGTTCTAGACCCACATGGATCCAATCACAAGGCATACCAAAGTATTTTTTTTTTCCTTTTTTTACTAACTAAACAACAGTCGATACAGTCTTATCGGTAGATATATACTGAATATTTTGTTACTCGCAGTGGACACCTGGCATATTGAAAAAAACATGGGTTGGGGTTGGGATGAGTTTTTGTCTTTAGATGAACTTCGGAAGGCTTACTTAGACAAAGAAGATGCTTTGAACGTTGAGGCCGAATTTGAAGTTGTTTCTGCGACCAAATATTCTCCCATTATCTAAGCACTAGCTATTATGCAGCTATTAGAGCTTTTGTTTTAGGTGACGTTTTAGAGCTTTTGTTTTCCAAACTTTTATGCAGAATATAGTGACTTTTGGCTTTTATCGCATTCATGTTTATGATCGAAAGTAAATTGCACATTAAAACAGTGATAAATAAGGATATAGCAGACAATAGATTAGCTTCCTTAATTTATGTGCAATCCTCTAAAACCTCAACTAAATAAAAACAGCGGGATTACTTATAAAGAAAAATTATCACGTTTCAACAAATTTGTTTTTACGAAAGAAAAATTCCCTTCGTTGTTTGTAATATTCAAGAACACAAAATATAATCCCCCAATTCTATTCTACTTGCTACGATATTTACCACTTACCATTAACTTGGGGTATGGATCTGAGTGTCTTCAGGTCTTTCTGTTGATAAAACTCGTTCCTTTTGTTTCTTACCACGATTGTTATTTGGTCAAAAGAAATGATCGAACGCGCGAGTAAAAATGAGTAGATAGAGTGTGAGAGGGTGATAGAGAGAGATGTCTTGTTAGCTCATCAGTCATAGAAAGCTTGCGAGATTGTTGCCTTAATTATAGTGGAATCCTTTTACCTGTGTAGAAACGGATCTTGAGAACTCTTAAGTCTCTGTGTTTTTTGATTCTCTTCTTGTAATCGCACGAAACCTACGTGTTTTAGTTCTTAGGTAAGGTAAGCTTGAGTTAGTGAACCACGACGTGATTAAGAAAATTTCACAACATTGTACATGTTAGTGGGAAATCAAGAAAGTCACAATTGAAGTAAAAAAGAATCTGAATCGTCAAAGATTGAAACTGGAAGCAAGTTGAATATGAAAGCACAGGGTATTATCTCAACTAGAATTGTATTCTCCAAAACCTTTTTTTGTTGTCAAAAAGACAGAAGAACAGCAAGGCCATGACGAACATGAACTCTGGAGGAGGTAGGCGAAGACTTAAACTCCTTAAATTCGGCAACAACCTCGGAGGAGATGATGCAATCCAACGGTCAGTAAGACAGAGCCACCCAGCCAAGCTTTCCTGCAGAGGCTTGAGGAACAGGAGTGGGAGCTCCAAAACAAGCACGCGAAAACGACTGAGGAACTGTAGCCAAACCGCAAATAAGAGTTTGAACAGAGCCAGACCCCTAAGCTCAAAAGACACCAATAAGCAGCTGCCAGTAACGCCACAACAGTGATTTACCAAAACATTTTATGTAGCATACATAGAAAAAATTGAATATCTTCTATTCAAAATTTCTCCAGCTAAGCCACTCTAGGACTGCATTGTTTTATCTTTCATGCATAGATCAACTTATGTGCTCTTTGTAAGTAGTTAAGATGACTATGAAATAAAAGAATCAAACAGATTGCTAGACTTCCAAAACAAAATCCTCATGATTCCTCTATGTAACAACCACTTTTATTAACCCTTAATGCTCAATTTTTTTAAAAACAGTAATACGCCGTGACCGAAGTCTCACAGTTCAAATATCGAGTAAAAAGCATGAGGATCAAAAAGAACCTGCAAAAATCGAATCGTAAGTTCCGATTGTTTAGTAAGTAGACACTAGCTAGTAGTATCAATGTTTGGGTTCATGAGTACTAGGCGTGGACAAAAGAACCGAACCAACCTAAACTAAACCAACCAAAGTTAAACCGACCCAAACCAAATCTTGTCAACCCTATTGGTTGATGTTTTATTCAGTCCAAATGGTTCGTAAAACCAAATTGATAACCAAATATATTTTTCTTGATTAATAAATAATATTGACAAATATGTAAATTGATAACCAAAGTTACGTTTTCCTTTTTTCTTAACTTCCATATTCTTTTAGTTCCCAATATGATACAAATAATACCGTTATATATATTCTCCAATGCTAATCCTAATCCTAATACCTAAAGTTTCTACTAAAACACGCCCTAAAAACTTAAACACTCCCTGTCGAGTCATCGTAGGTTCTGCAGTTTCCATCGCTAAAGGTAAAAATATCTAATATCAGTTTGCTCAAATAAAAAATCTAATACTTGCTTAGGAGGCTTGACTAATGTTATCAAATGGAGGAATCATAACATTTATATTTGATCTTAACTTCCAAAACCGTAATGTGACATAAGCAGCTGTAGCTAGCTAGTCATATTGTTTTTAGAGTTGTTACACTAAGGAGCACTTTTTTACTTTCTATTACACGTTGTAGATACACTTTTTACTTGATAGATATTTTGTTATGGGTCACCTATAAATTATGGACAATTTTGTTTTTAATGGAAATGATATTTATGGACACTCAGGTATTATGTGGATAACGATTTGTAGACGGCGTGATTGGGTGATTTGTGGACGACTGATGTGAACCCTAAATCTCGTTCTTCATTCAAATTTTCAATAACCAACTTCGAACTTATACGGCACCGGTTTAGCGGACAGCATAGCAAACTTTTAAGAATCACATACGCTAACGAGATATTTGTTACATATCCAAGGTTAAAGGAGTCCCATACTGGTTTTCATCGCTCAAGATTCCGCCACGTAAGCAAACTCCTACATAAGGAGTAGTGATCCGCCACGTCCCTCCTCGACAAAACACGAGTGTTGTTGTTGTCTTTTGTCTCTCCGTTGATTTGTCAACTCAAACACAGACCCTAACGAGCCCAATCACCGATAAAAAAAAAAATCAAAACTTTACGAATCTTCTTCTCTCCTTTCTTGAGAAAACCCACTCGGTTGATGAAACATCTGAAGCCGACGAGATAAAGCGCGATTAGGGATGATGGGTTTCTCTGTTTCCGACGAATTGCTTGGCACCGTAGCTCCGATCGTCGTTTACTGGCTGTACTCTGGGATCTACGTGGCGCTGTCTTCTCTCGAGAGATTCAGATTGCATACAAAGGCGGAGGAGGAAGAGAAGAATCTCGTCTCCAAATCAACCGTCGTGAAAGGAGTTCTTCTCCAACAGCTCGTTCAAGCTGCTGTCGCTATCCTCTTGTTCACGGTAAAGTTTTCAGCTTTTATTTTGAATCCACCTTTTTGGGTAATTTTGGTATTTGATGGTGGGTGAAGATTGGTTTATGTGAAAAAGGTTGAGTCTTTTGTGTGTTGATGGGTAGCTTTCACCCAATAAAGAGATATCTGCATTAATGATTCGTATGTTGACTCCAACGTTTGTTAAAGTTGCAGTTTTGTCTGAACGAGTTAGGTTTTGGGGGTTGGATATGAATCTTAAGCTCAAAAGGTTGAAGAAATGGATTTTTCATCTGAAAGCTATATCATAATAGATTGGCTGTTAAGTTGCTTTTCTCGTTGAGTCTTTTCATTACCCGTGAATTAGACTGTTCATTTCAGTGATAGTTAAAGCTGTAGAGTAGTGAAGTGAGTGATTGGCAGTTGTTTTGGGGACTTGGGAGAGCTTAGGATGCTCTAGAATTGATCCTAGGACTCTTATCTTTGCTTTGGTTTTGTCTTAAGATCCTTAAATGTTATTCTGGTTTAAAGGAAAATCTCGGCTCTGGCTCTTATCAGCTAATCTTATGAGAAGATATGCAAACGAAATATTATGGTGATTAGAGATTCCATATGAGTTACTATGTGGTGATATTAGGAGTGGTGTTATAATCTATGAATCAGCATCATGGATTCTTGGTTTGGCTTTGTCTTATCATGAGTTCTTGGTTTGGTTCTGTATCTTATTTTCTGTTTGTGCTAGTTTTCACTTTAAACCCTCTTCAAACATCCATTGTCTACGCAGGTCACTGGAAGTGATGCGGAAGCAGACAAGGCGCAACAGTTTTCACTTTTAGTCCTAACCAGACAGTTTATAATCGCCATGATAGTCCTCGACACATGGCAATACTTCATGCACCGATACATGCACCACAACAAGTTCTTATACAAACACATCCACTCTCAGCACCACCGTCTCATCGTCCCTTACGCCTACGGAGCTTTATACAACCACCCCGTGGAAGGCCTTCTACTGGATACAGTCGGAGGCGCCTTGTCTTTCCTGATCTCCGGTATGTCGCCGAGAACGTCCATCTTCTTCTTCTCCTTCGCCACGATCAAGACTGTGGACGACCACTGTGGTCTCTGCCTCCCCGGGAACCTGTTCCATATGGTGTTCAAGAACAACTCGGCTTACCATGACGTGCATCATCAGCTTTATGGGAGCAAGTACAATTTCTCTCAGCCTTTCTTTTCCGTGTGGGATCGGATTCTTGGAACTTACATGCCTTACTCTCTTGAGAAGAGAGAAGGTGGTGGGTTTGAAGCGCGTCCCACTAAAGAATTCAAAGATGATTGAGTTTCTTTTGAGTAATGTTCTGTGTCTCCTTGAGGTTGGATAGTGGATGGATACTTTTATGATCAGAAACAGAACTGATTTGCATTTTGCCTGCCTTTAGCTGGAGTTTGAGATTTGTATATATACGTTATTGGGTTGATGTTCTGCTCTGTTTTGTTTTGTTTTGCATGTCTTATGTGATTTATACAACAACCTCTTTTATTAATTACTTATTTATCTACAAGATCTGTTTAGTCAAGGTTTATCACATACATACATCTAAGATCTGTTCAGAAGCATCCACGTTGATGAACTTCAAACTTCAGCTTCTTGTTCCTGTTCTTCTCCAAGCAGGTGGATACAAATTTTCATCTTCAATCCGCCCGCTGATCCAAGAAATAGTGAGTAACACAGATGATGCCCCTGAAGGAGTTTGGAAGCTCAGTTTCTGAATACTATCCATTTCACCCAATCCAAACGACATAGTTTTAACTCCGTAAGAGTAAGAGAGATGATAGGACAACTCTGCAACCAATGGACCATCTCTCTGCATTCCTGAAGAACTAAAATCTTAATCACTGATGTGTAGCCATCCGTCACTGGTAGAGCAAAAGGTGAGCTCATCCCATGTGGCCCTGTGGTTAGCACGGTAGTGACAGTAGAGATCCTTGTACATGCCAATGTGGTTGCAGTCTGGTTCGGGAGAGCAAAACTGCATTTCTTCTAATGGACTGACTTGTTGCCATAAGAGAGAGAACTTGTACAAGTTTCTCAATTAGTCTGCATCGATAGTTAACCAATGGGCAAAGTGTAAGAAGGGCATTTGTCCCTCAGGTGAATACAGAAAGAAGAGCAAGCTATATGTCCATTGTCACATTCAGATTGCGTAAAAAATGGTTGTTATTCTTACCAAAGATGTAACAACGAACAAAGCTATGTGTTCATCTCATTTCAAGTTCGGAATACAGCTTAATCATGTCTTAATAGCCAGTTATACCAAATAATTAGGTAGCTCGGATTAAGCTGCTTTAAATTGCACAATTTATTAACCGAGTAATGTAAATCACATTGTAAACACCAAATAAGTAGAAAACGTGAATTGTTAAACGCAGCATTTGAAAGAGAAACCATAACCAAACATTTTGAGAAATGTCGACAAAGTCAAGCAAACGAATACAAAAAGTTTTAGAATTTGGCAAGTAGACAATGTTTTTTTAAAAAAAAGCTAAAGAGGATCTAGCTCCTGGGAGCAACCTTTTCCTTGGCCTTTTGAAGCTTCAACACCTTCTTCACTATCTTTTGCTCCTCAACAAGGAAAGCACGAACGATTCTATCAAGACAGAAAAAAACATGAATTAGATTTGAAAATTATGCTTGGTTGAAAGAAATGAGCGCAAGAACAAACCTTTCTCTAACAGCAAGAGCGGACAACACACCACCATAGGCACGGTTCACGGTCCTCCTGTTTCTAGACAATCGGGATCTCTTGTACTCAGCCGGCCTCAAGTGAGGGATCTGAAGAAACATAACATAGGAGTTAGATTCAGATAGAAATGGCAATAACATACATAACAATCTACACCTAGTAAGAAATGTAACAATTTTGGAACATGATAGAGATTTCTGCCACCAAGTAAAACAGTAATGTCCTCACATTAAAAAGGAGAAAACATTGAAAAGACAAAGGCGGCACTAAATGTAGCTTATGATAAAGTTATGTCCTGGTGTGGATTCATCTAACCAGCACAAGACCGTCAATAAGCACGACCAAATCAACCTAGACTAAACAGGAACCAAGCTAGTACATTTGCATAACATCAACTCGAGGTATCAATCTAATACATTTTAACTAATGGGCACATCTAAAAGGACTTACACCCTGAATACGCTTGCCGGTGACGGGGCACTTGGGTCCACTTGCACGCTTCTTAGTGGTCTGGTATGTCAATTTACCACCTGCCAAAAATCAAGATCTCAATACATTTGATCGGTGGAGAACTGAACTGAGCAGAGGGAGGAGAAACAGACCAGGGGTTTTGACGATCCTGTGCTGGTTCGATTTGGTGGCGTAGCTGTGACGCGAACGGTATACAAGACGCTGCACCATTTTTTGTTGCTGCTCACACACACACACACTCTCCTCTTAGGGTTTTTGGCTTGACGGAGCGAGAAGTGTACTTTATATGCTACAATCTCTATTTAAAGCCCCTTCCTACTTCTAACACTCCCTAATGCCCTAGATTGGACGGATCAGATTATCTTGATGTTTGATAAATCAACGGACAAGATTTGTTAGTTTGATTACATTCGGGCTTATTGGGCTTTACATAAGAGTCCATCTTCTCTTAGTTATTTATTTATAAGCCTATTTACGACTCGGGCTTTAAGTCCGCGGACTAACCCCCACATACATATTTGTGACGAATTAAACCAAATTATATTTCAATTCGGTTTAGAATTCGGATTATTCGGTTCGGTTTTTAATATTACTATGTGTCCGTCCTCCTGAATGAACCTGAGATCATTTTATTTATCGGTTTGTCCAGTTAATTCGGTGAAAAATACACAAAATTATTTAGATGTTATATCCGGTGTATTTGGGTTAATTTTTGTTTATTTTCAGTTAAACCAAACCGGGAAACAATTAAAATTGTCTTAGCTAAACGCCTAAACCAAAAGTCCGCGGTTCAGTTTACTTCGGTTCCAGCCCAATGCCTAGCACCGCACAGACACTCGTCAGAGCTCTACAAATTTCCCATGTCGCCATGTAATAATAACATATAAACATCATGAAACTGTAACAGACAAAGGACTTGAACTATCAATACAAGTAGAGCTACCATTGTCCTGAACTAAGGATTCTGTAACAACCATTACTTTGTGATGTTCTCTTAGATCAAAATTCGTTCTCCGGTAATAGTAATACACGAGAGAAACAAAACTAAGATAACACCACAGAACATTCAGTATAGCTCTAACATTCTTTCTTTCTCAGGAACAAAGACAATTTAAAAAAAAAAAATCATCTTCCTGGATCTCTCATCTAAATATCTAAGCAGAGGCAACTCTAACAAGGTAACAAGGAGAAAGACGGTTCCATGTGAATCTTCCGACCATTAAAACTCATCCCGTCAAGTTTCTCCTGACACCAAACCAACTTCTCAGTTGTCAGTTTAGACATGGTCATCACTCTTGAAACAACTCTCAGTTCGATTTGAGCTATCAGTAACTCATCCTTCACTCTTACACTACTACTCTTTGACTCATTCTTCTTCAACTTCTTCACTATGCAGCTTTGGCTTCTCAGTATCTCCTTTAATTTCTTCTCCTTCTGCATAGAGGCCAAGAACATGGTCTTGAGTATATAAAAAAAGTTGATGTGATATAACAAAATGAAAGAAGAGTTAAATAAAATACCTTTTGGAGATTGGTTCTCATTTCTGTCAAGAGCTCAAGATCTAGAGGATCTTGCGGAGAGACTTGTGTTTGGTGAGAAACTTTCATTACAGAACTAAACTCATCTTTGTCAGCACAAAGAAACTCCCAGAAAACATGCACTGATTCTAAAATAATCTCTCTTAACGTCTCAATCTTTACCGCGAACTCTCCTTCGTTTCTACACTTCTTGTTACTCTTTGAAGAACGATCATCTGAGAAAAAACTGAAAACTGTTAGCCAGTCCTGTCTCAAATTATTTCTAGGCCCGGTTCAAAAAGTAGTAGCCAAATAATGGTGTAGTTTTAAAGTAAATAACTCTCATATTTAAAAAATATATATATCTATAAATCCTAAATTTATAAACATATATTTCAAAAAAAGTTAAATTAATGTTATTTTTATACTCGGATCATGTTCAACCACCTCACTTCCACATGCTAAAAGAGAGTCTTGCATTAGCAAAGGCTCAGGATAAACTCAAGAATAGTGAAAACATGTTTTTGTTACCTCTAACAAGTGGAATCTGAAGGAAGTTATGGAAATGGCGACGGTTCTTTAAGTAAGTCTCAACTCTAGATAAACTTTGAAACGGCTCATTCTCCACAAACCGTTGAAGCAGGACTTGGAACAGTTGAAACTCTCCAGCAACTAAGTTGTATTGATAAGTAGTAGCAACGTGAGAATCAAACTCCAAGAGTTTTGTGTATTTCCAACGAAGCATCTCCCACGAGAGGCAGAGTTGGCTTACGTAGACAGTCTCAAAGTCTCTGCTCGCTTCTTTCACAAGTCTCTCAATCGGGTCACATTCAAGCTTATGTTTCTTGAATGGCCATAGGTTCTGAGACTTGTGAGGTTTAACGATGTTACTGCTTGGTTTAGATGAATCTTTTAGTTTTAGCTTTAGCAAACCTGTTAAAAATCAAATTAAAAAATGTTAACCATAGACCCCACCAACCATATACATATATTGAGTAGTTGAGACAATATTTAAGAAGGAAAGAGACATTATTCAACCATATGACCTCACCAGACAAAAGATTAAAAGAGATGTCATTGCTAATATAGTAATACATGTTAGAAAGAGATGTTGACTTACTGATGGAATGCATCATCTGAGAATCAATGACGTCGAGCTTTCTCATTTTCACAGCGTAGTTCTTGTAAACCTTGTGAACCTCACCGATCATGTCTTTGAACTGATCTGGTTTTGGTTCGATCTTGAGTGGTTTCAGCTCTTGTAATGGAGTCTCTGATTCCTCGAGAATGGTGCACAACCCTCCTGTTCTCGCTGTCCTTATCTCTGTTTTCAGTTTCTCGATCACATCACTATGCTCATACTCATCATCATCATCTGAATCATCATCATCATCATCAAAATCATATGCTTCTTGTTCTTCATTAAAACCCATCTTTGACTCTTCTTCTCTTTGGAAACTTGGGTTGAGTTCTATAAACTCATCCTCCTCCTCCTCTTCGAACAAGTTATCTTCACAACCAGCAAAACTCTCGTGAGCTAAAAGTCCTTTTAAGACACCACAACTCATGAACTCATAAACCAACATCTCTTCCTTCACGTGTTCCTTTATAAAACAACCTTCCGATAGTGATGTCTCCAACTTGTTGTCGTCAGCTACAAACGGTTTCTCCAGGACAAAACTCGTGTTCGATTCATCAGAGAAAGTTATCATCTTCATCTCCTCTTGTACAGCAGAGGGGTAATAATCATGAAACACAAAGCGGACAGGTTTAGTTTCTTCTACGTAACAAGTGATGCTCTTGTCGGATAAATAATCGCATCTCTTGCTGATCGAAACCAGAGAACTCCCATCAACAGAGGACTCTCTTGGGTTGTTGTTGTTGTTAGTCTTAACCACGACCAAGCTTGTCTCTTTGTCTGAATAAACTCTAATAAAACAAAACCCATTAATCAACCAAAACACAGAGGAGAGAACAAGAAAGAAGAAAACGTATGTACAGTACCTGAAGATGGAGGCGAGGAGGAGAAAGAAGAGATTACAGAGAGAAACCCAGAAAGCATCGAGAGTCGTGAAAGCGTTTCCGTACATAAACTGCTTCAAACCACCACAAGAACTATAAGTCTTCGTCGTAAGTAAACCTCTGTTGAAACCCATCTCGATATTTTCAACGTGTTATGTGGTTACAAAGTAAACGACAACGTTTTGTTTTCTCTTCTTCAACAGAGCACAAAACATTTTTCTTCAATCAGCTGCGAGATTTGTGGTTGGGAGATGATTTCATCATTACACGGCAACGATCCTTTCACTGACTCTTCTTCTTTGTGTACGAATGATTTTTCATTTTTTGGTTAGGAACAATTTAAAGACAATAAATAGAAAATGTTTTTTTTATCAGTTAGAGAATTTTGCCTATGCTTAAGATGTCCGAAAGGCAGAATAAAGTTTTTTATTTTATTCTCGGTCAATACGTTACTACCTTCTTATTTATTCGAATAACTCTAATTTAAATTGTTTTCTTTATTTTACTAGAATATTTATGTCTTGGAGAACGGACACTGTTCAACATGGAAAAACTCAAGAGTCAATATATTTGCATTGCTTTTCGGGTTCTTCATCCATTTGTCACTTTGCTTTCAACACATTCATTGGTTCACATGCTCCTTTTCTTTTCTTGGAGTTACAACTATTCATTTCACTAAACTCATCTTTTAAGAGTTAAACCATTGCTGACACAACAAAAAAAAAGAGTTAAACCATCATTTTAACTCAATTTATTTGGTAAATTTGTGCGAGTAATAGAAAATTATCAGCAATTTTTATGTTATATGTAGTGTAGCTTTCTGGTAGACACTTGTAGGTAAACCGATGGGTCGAGTATGATGACATAACTGCGTGCGAGCTTTGGCCTTTCGACCGTCCAAACATTGCATGACTCATGCAGTAATGAGCTTGTCACGGTCCAAACTGTAGTTAATTGACAATTAATGTATTTGGCAGATGTACATTTTATGTTTTTTTTTTCAATATTCCGTTTTTATTCAGATGTGACTCGTATCGTGTATTGGTCCTTTCTTATGGTGTTCAGCAATTCAATTGTCAATTTGGAATTATCTACATTTTCAACGTGCGAGGGAGATGCAGTTCTACACGTGTCTCAGTAGGTCTGGGTTGGACCATTGATGCTGACATGTTCTTCCCTTCTTTACGTATGGGCCTAAACGTCCATTTTTTAAATCCATTTTTTAAATCTCATGTTACATGAGACATATCTATTTCCTCAGAAAATAGAAATACATGGACATTGGGCTTTTAATATAAGTAAACACAATATGAATTGGGCCAGTGGAGTTTGCTTAGTCATTAGGTTTTACATTTATATCTTACCATAGTAAAACTATGTTGCAACTACAATATAACCTCTTTAAATTAATACTCTAAATTAATATACACTAAAAAATTCTATAAAATAATATAATTTTATAGTTCCAAATTTAGTTTTTCGTTCAATTAGTATATCGATAAATTAATATTTCTATAAATTAATTAAAAAATTATAATTTTGATGTAGTCCCAACATTATTAATTTATAGAGGTTTTACTGTATTTTTTTCATCTGGTAAATTTATATTGAATTCAACCAAAGATTACACAGAGAAGACAAAGGTACCTTTCCGGAGTCATAAGCCGGTGAGGTAAGAATAACCTCCCAGAGATAGTTTGAAACATCAACTTAACTGAAACACTAAACTGAAAGAAGAGAACAAGGTTGGAGCTGTGGAGCTAAAAAAAGCTGGAAGAAGATATGAGCGAGAAAGCGATGACAGCAAGAACGGTTCCCCTCTGAACCCACGAACAAACCACAACACAAAAGCTGCTTCTTCAACAAGAAGCCACAAGAGAACAAATCTCCAACTCGAGCAACCATTAAAGACGACGATTGGCAAATAACTACTCCAAAACATCATGCAATTGAGCCACTGCTTCAAAGCGTCTTACCAAGTAATCCGGAAAAAACGTTGGTTACAAACCAAGAGACAGCACATATTCACAACACTGAAGCTCCACCCGCTGAAGATAACTAAAAACAAGCACTGAAGTCGAACGACAAGACCAGGTAGTCGGAAGACCCATCAATCTCTAAAATGCTGAAGAAACCTTAATTCCCTTTAACATAATCCGCTACACTCCCTCGAGTTGCCACCACAAAGTAGCTTCAGGATGAAGCTACACAAGATCACACCATAACGGCTATCTTGTTGCAGAACCGAACTCATATCGAAAGGTAATGGATGTAGACCACGAAAAAGACATAGAAACTAGACAGCTACCGAGACTGAAACCAAACGACATCCAAGACAGAGACAAAGAGGGGATAAGCCTGACAATCACCTATGAGCCAACAGAGTTTACAACTTATCCAGATCCGATGGAAGAAGTACCACCCCACATCAGAGCCGGTATAACCTGCACCGCGCACCAGAAAAAGCTACGAATCTGATTAAGCTACCCACGCCAGCTACAAGATCAGATCGAAGTCAGATCTGAATCCAAAGGTCTCTAGGGATATTGATAGCTTCAACTAAGACTAAAGACACTAAAGGCCTTCTCACGGCATCGACAAAGCTCGCCGGCCACCGGAGAAGGAGAACGCAGAAATCGTCTTTTTTTTCTATAGCGGCGCTTCATGTTGCAAGTACTTCCAAACTAGTATTTCTTTCTTAATTCCCTTTAACATAATCTAAAATTTGATAGTTCGGTTATAGTATGACAATGTTCATGTCACATATCTATGTACTAATCATGTGTTTTACTTTTGTGTAAACATATATTTCACTTAATTATCACTTAATTCGTGATCAAGTTCAAACCAAGCAGGTTCAAGTTTCTCACAGTGGCTCAGCTGACTAGATTGATACGGCCATGAGATTGGTTCTAAGATATCTTTGTCAATATTAGTCTATATTGCATTCGTCCATCTTGCGATAACAATGAATCAGTGCTTATTAAATTATAAAAATGTTTGCATGTATATATATAGTACTGCTTCTCCTATAATATTAGCTAAAGTTGTTGTATCATCAAAATTTCTGAAACCCTTACATACCTCTATGTGTGCATGAACGACATCATTATCACTAAGATAAAGGCACTGTCGTCAGCTCTAAATTCACACATTATTTATTTAATGCATCTTATATTACCGTAAGTACATTTTACGAATGTTTTGTAAACTAATAATCATCACAAGTACACTATTTAATCACCTACAAAATTGGTCTGTCTGGCGAGGATCGTACTGAGTTATCTTTCTTCAGATTCGGCTTCGTACTTAAGCTTAAATACAAAGTTGTTATACGTATGTAGGCCTAGGCATAAATCAGAAACCCAAGATCCAAACCTAAAAACTTGATCCATATCCGATCCAAGATGTAAAATATCTTAATGGATTTTGTAGGATATTATAAAACACATATGAATTCGAAGGGTTATTAATTTAACTCGAACGGAAAAAGCTGTATTCAAGTTGTTTATAATGATCTCTTTGTTTTGCTCTTTGTTTCAGAATTTGTTCATTGAAATAAGAAATCCACTTTATGTTTCTATCGCTAAGGTAATGCATATTATCTTCAAACGTTGTATTTTATTAATGTTTGATTTAAGACTTTGTTTTGATGTTATTTTGTTTCATAGGAGTAAACATGGTGGTCAAGATGTTTCTCACATTATAGTGTTGCATTTGCAATAAACAAACCGGCCAAATATTTATCTTTAAAACCGTTTTTAGTATTTCAGTGTGTAAACTTTGTAATGTTATTATTTTGTCGGATTAATGTATGTTCGATTAATTTTATAGAGTTAAATACTTTCTTGATCATGTTTTCCTTTTAATTTTATTATTTATATATTTGAACTGAACTGATATAACATGAAACCAAATGATATATGATAATTTTATAGAACTAAGGAAGTGTTACAAATTATGTATAAACTTTTTTTTTTGAGAAAAAAATATAAACTTAAAAGTGGTATTAATAAAATCCGACTCGTACTTATGAAATATTTGAATGGGACTAAAGAGGATAAATCCAAAAGTGCAAAAATTTGAAATATCCGATCCAAGGATGATATTGAGAACCTTTTTTTATAGAAGGCAAATCATATATAAATATAAGTATAAGGCTTAAACATAATAATTTTTAATAAGGGCAAATAACTAGATTTTGGTTAAGTTACAAAAGATTTGTACATTCTATAGGGGCAAATGCCATCTTCTCCACTGATCCTATCCTAATCTAGATAAATATCCAAATGTGAAACCGAGGCTTATACACTTGAATTCATTCTGATTGGTGAGTACATAAAATGTTTACCACTCACAATAGGGATAACTTCATTCAAGGATAAATACATGGTCTAATACAATAGCTAGCGGAAACATATATATCCCCATAAACTAAATTCCAAAGACGAGGATAAAATGTTTACCACAATAAAAAAAGAAATACATAAAAGTGTAAAATGTATATTTAATATCATTGGACAAGCAGATCAGTGGTGCAGGGAGAGCCAGACACTTGAATAGAGTATCTTTAAATATTAATTGAGGAGCATTACATTTAATGATTTTTATATTTTTTTAAAAAAAATTAGTGGTTCATCCAAACATATATTATACCTTTATTAAATTAAATATAAAATTGATTAGTAGTGTAAAAAATATTTTCTTTTCTTTTCTTAAATAAAAACTACGGAATTACCTAAAATGATTAACATATATATAAAAAATAATAATTTTGAATAATAAAGATTTGATAACAATTTATATAGTCTTCATCATTTTTGTTTAATTTATATTATTAAAAATAAAATAAACAATCACATTAATTATATAATAAAGAATTTAGTTTTTATATACTATATTTTGAATTTAAAAAAAGACTATAAATTACTAATATTGTTAAAAATCTCACATTAAAAAATTGTGATCAATGGTTTAACTTTTTTTGTTATAACAAGATATCAATGATTATAAATCATATGAATAAGAAGTTTCATTTAATAGATCAGATTATATATATATATATATATATATATATTTATATTTATATTTAAAATTAAACTATATACCATATAAAATACATAAATATGTTAATTTCAAAATTTTCATTGCAAAATTAAGACCTTAATATTTTAATTTTAAAATTTGTATGTATTTTTTAAAACGATTATAAATTACTAAAATTATTAAAAATCTAACACTGGAAATTTTATTATTAATGGTTTAATTTTTTTGGTACAACAAATATACAAATGTTAATAAAATTATATGAGTAGATAGCTTCAATTAATAAATATCCATATTAAAATATACTATATATCTATGTCGATGTCATTTAAACTTAATTATAAGTAAATGAAATGATTGTTTTTATTTATTTACCAATTAAAATGATTGTAGACAAGAGGAATTGTTTTGATTTATTTAATTACTCCAACTTAATTATATACATTATAGTTGTTCGCTTCTCAATTATTCAATATATTTATTATTTCATACTCTTTCCTTATCACTTTAAATGGTGTTTAGAGAAAAAAAATTTGCTTCAAAATAATTGATGTTCTTATTTATATCATTTAAACTTTATGACCAATTACAAAATATTATATTTTTTTATTGGTTGAACTAATTTCATTTAATGATATTTTTATATAACCAAGATAAATTGTATAGAAGTTTGTATTATTTTAATCCAAGTACAAAAACTTTAAAACCCAATTAAAGTGATACAAAGGGAATAATATGTAATGGACACAAAATAAATAATAATATGTAAAAAAATTTGAACATATAATATGCATTCCTGTTTTGATTCCGCGCAAGTTCACCTAGTTATACTATATTATTTTAATCGTAACATCTATGTTATCCTTAATTAGGATAAGTAAGCGAGATTGCTGTTGTCCGAAGCTTGTCTTAAATGGAAAGGTGAGAAGAAAATGAAGATAAGCCCGCATTTTTATAACTTTATAAAATTTATAATACACTAATAAATCAACAAAAAGTGCCGCAAAGATGCTCTAATCATATTCAGCCACGACATAGTTTGTTGCCATCTTAATAACCACGTTGTATCATAATTAAGCAAACTATCTACTTACTTAACCCTAAAAGCTCAGGAGATTATTTCCACTAATACAGAATATAACATTGAATAATAATGAAGATAGTATACAAAATAAACCAACGAATCTTTTGATTTCCTCGATCGTAATTGGGGATCATGTACTTACTATAATTAGAATGGTGACATTTTTCACTTTAACCTTTGATAAAAAAATTAGTAGTAATTACGATCTCTGAATATCACGTTCAAACCAAAAATAAAAGTAAAAACCTGAAAAGAGCATTAATATTTTTAAACTGCATATATATCGCTGATCCATTACATGTTAGAACTTACTATTATAAGATTGAACGGTTAACGCTCATAATTATAATTTTAACCCCAGATTTAAGTATTCTAATTAGCTTCACCAAAGCTGATCAAGAAGAGGAAGACCCATCAACGGTGTCTCCGTCTTCTCCACCATTGTTACAACTGTGAGTGTTCAGACAAAGACGAGGATGATCCATAGACAAGATCTCGCTGTTCTTCCCGTTGAGAAGTGAATACTTATTATTATGCATCCATACTTTAAGAACTCCTCTCCCAATCCCAATCTCGCCACAGAAACCTCTCACCGACTTTTCATCGCAGCCGTTGATCTTCCAACCTGCTTTCTCGGCGAAAGCTCTCATCTTCATCTTCTGCTCCGGCGTGAATTTGGTCCTCGTCCGTTTCCTCATTGCTCCTTTTGAGCTGTTCTCCGATCTTACAGCCGTCGGATCTTGATCTGACCGTCCAGGGAAACCGGAGCTGAGGGAGAGATGCACGTGATGTGGAGCTGAAGCATAGTAAGAGCAAGGAACAGGGGAGGCCACGTGGTGAAGCGACTGAGACGGCGGCGATTCCGTGCCGGAGGGAGAGGAAGTGGGATGCACGGGGAGGAAATTGAGATGGTCGCAAGGGTCACGGCGGTGGAAATTACGGTGGCAGCCACAAGCGGCGCATCGGAGAGAGGAAGGATCGGTGGGTGTTGCGGTGGGGGTCGGCATAAACTCGCCGCAGCCGTCGAGCGCGTGACCACCGAGGTTGGCCGCGTGATTTTTCAAACACTCTTTGTAACAGATACCCATTTCTCCGGCGACGGTTAGTTCACCGGTGATAGTAGAGTTTACTAATCTTTGTCTGTGTTTTGAAGACAAATCCATTGCTTTACTTATGTTCTGTCTTTTATAGTGTGTTAACTCATTTCTGGTTAACGTAGTTAAAGAGGAGATTAGGTTTTGTGGTATTTATTTTATTTATATATTAGTATTAAACTGAAAATATAAGTAAGTGCATGTGACGATGATGTAATTATATCGGTAAAGAACATGGCAGTGATGAAATATAATTAAGACTTTAAAAATGCAATAAGTGCGTACCTACAAACGTCCAAAACACACATAAACTTACTGTATACCATCAAATGAAAACCTACAACTCAATTTTTCTTTTTACTTTTTCTTATTTTGGTGAAACAGAGAATTGTTTTTTTGAATAAGAGCAAGATTATCGGCACTTCTTAGCCAAAAGTCCTACGAATAAGGGGTAGAAATTTAAATGAAAAAAGAGGAAAACATTCGGGACGACGCTTAATTAAGAAGTTTTGGCTTGCGTCCTTACGAACCACGTGGCATGTTGCACGCCGTTGATGATAAACTGGTAGAGCAAAATTGATGTGCGTCCGAGATTCACTTTCTTCTTCTTAGGGCTTCTCTCTCGACGGCGATTCATTGGGCTTCTCACTCGACGGGGCGTTCTCTCTCGACGGGGCTTCGCGGCTTCTCTCGAGACGGCGATTAGTATTTTAGATTTGTAGATTTAGGATTTTCAAAATCGTGTTTTGTATTTGTCTCATTAGAAAGAATCTTGTGCCGTGTGTGATTGTATTCTTGTGGTGTCCGTATAATAGATTGTAAAAATTGTGTGGTTATGAAACTGATTTCGTGGTTAAGTGTTTGCTCTGTGTGCTTATTAACTGTTTGCTCTGTGTGGTAATGAAACTGTTGTCAGTCTGAATTCGTGGTAAAGTTTATAAGTGTTTGCTCTGTGTGCATATAAACAAGTGATGCGTTGTAATGAAACTGAATTCGACTTGACATTTGTTAAATTTGTTAAGTGTTTGCTCTGTCTGCGGATTTGTTGTTAATTTGTTAAATTTGTTAAGTGTTTGCTCTGTCTGCGGATTTATTGTTAATTTGTTAAATTTGTTAAGTGTTTGCTCTGTCTTACTGTCTTATTGTCTGTACTTGTTACTGTCTTAGTTTGAATGAACTCTCTGTATGTTGCTGAGCAGAAGCTTGAATGAACTCTCTGTATTTTTTGTTTTTTATGTTGCTCTAATGACGTTACTGATCAAGCTGAGCTGATCAAGGCTGTTGTAATGATCTCTCTGTCTCGTTTTCGTTAATGTTGCTGTACTGACGTTTATGATCATGTATAATGTGTAATGCTGTGACAACGTCGACATCTTCTCGCATGAGTTTGACAATGTAAAATTGTATACAAATGCTAGTAAAATTGTATATAATTTGTAACTTTCTATGCATTGAATAAAATGTGTGTTTGCTTTTATTTATTAAGCTTGTAATTTTTTTCCAAATTTTTTTTTTGTTGCAACTTTGAAATTTAATTATGTTTTCAATTTTAATGTTATATGTTTTATTTAAAACTTATCTTTTATATATCATTACTCCTAAAAAATACAAAAAATAAATAATTATTTTACTAAGAGACAACAAAAGTCCTACCAATAATCTATACTTTAGGGATTGTCTCTTAAGCTTTGTCTCTTAACATAAAAACATAATAAAATAAGCTAAGGACTCATAAAAAAGTCCTACCAATAATGTTGCCCTTATATTCACTTTGATATCTATTTATACGTTATAGACTATATAGAATATTGAGTCGCGTCACAAGCTTTTCTTCAATGATTATACGGGACGTTTGTAAGATTTTTCACTTTTTCACCAGTGGGTAACTTGTTGGTCGAGAGGAATATATTCGACGGAGAGAGGGAAGGATTGAGTCCAGAGTGTATACGTGGCAAATGCCCGTTACATGCATCGTACTTAAGGACAATTCCAGCTGCCCTGCAATACAGTTTCTTCTTTTTGAAAATTCACGCTAGAGCACCATATGTTTGTAAATTTTTCTGTCCCACCCCTGTATTTCTATCTGCTTCAATTTCACCCTTTTCTATATTTTTTTTTGTCAACGGTCATACAATTAATATGGTTATATGGGACGTATTTTTATTTATTTCATTTTGTTTTATATAATGGCAATTGTTGGGTTTAGAGGTCTAAAAGACTAAAACGGAAATTTTCCCCATTTACCGATTTATCTTAGTGTACTACAGAGTCTTTTTATTTTTCTTTCTAGTATAGGTATTACGTGTTCTCCAAAATAGTTGATTTGTGCAAGTGTGCTACATGTCATTTGTGGCATTAGAAACACTTTTGAGTATTTGTTTTCAGTGAATGCTTCATACTTTGCAATAATGGTGTAAATAAAAGTTTGCCGTGACAAATGCCAAACATCATTTTGTAATTAATCATACAAATTATGTATAATTTCCTTAACCACTATCTTAGATATTCTTATCGTTCGACCGACCTCTTCGTCTCATTATGGTGGCGCCGCAATTTAGTCTTCATTTGCATCTTGGTTACGTTATTAATTAGCTTTGTGTCGTAGTTTATGTTTGTATGTCCTTCTCTTATAATCACTTTCAATTATTATTTTAAAAATTTATATATTGGGATTATTTAAAATTTCTAATCAAAAAAGAATTATAATCCAACATTACTTTTTTTAATCAATTATCGAACTTCTATAAAAATTATAAGAGCATCTCCAATCCATACATATTTTTTCTTCTATAATTTTCACAAAAATAGAATAACTTTATTATAGAGTAAGTTTTGCTTCAATGGTTTAATCTATAATATAATTATTATATTATAGAAGAAAAAATATAGGAATTTCACTTTTTCACTTTAAATATAAAGTGAAAAAATGAAATCTTTATAATAGAGTAATTCTATTATAGATTAAACCATTGGAGCAAAATTTACTCTATAATATAGTTACTCTATTTTTGTGGGAATTATAAAGAAAAAATAAGTATGGATTGAAGATGGTCTAATAGTGTACGTTACTTAGAGCTCGAGCCTTGAGTAGTGTACTGTTAAGATAATTAAACTCTCTCTCTTTTTTGAAACTAAGATAATTTAACTCTTATACAATTATAGTGGTCAAGTTTGCTTTAACTTGGAAATGGCGAATCCATGGTTCTCTATAGACTCTTCGCGTTGATACACATGATTCCAGTTAGACGAATGAATGTGTAGCTACATTACAAGAGTATAACGCAAATTGAGAAGAAAAAATTAACGCATATTATATAAAAAGAAGAAGAAGATATATATCATGGAAAAGCTAATTAAATTTACATCAGTGTTCTGTGTACAGATATATTGAATATGACAAATTAAAGTAGGTTTACGTTTTGTCGTTTATGACAAACCTAGTCACCAATCACGCCTAATTAGGATCCAAATCGCAACTATCGGCGATATTCTAACCACACAATAATAATCGAGTTTATAACTCTACTAATAATTTCGTTGACATGATATTGATGTAACAATTTATTTAATTAGGTTTTACAATTAGAATCTTTTAAGCTCTGAATTATAAGACTCATGGGTCAAACAGCATCATTAATATGGATTTGAACATTGTCCTAACGATCTTGTCAATGACCAAATGGCACGCGCATCACGCAATTTTGCCACTAGGATTGGAACAAAACGTCAAGTATAGCCGAAATTTAGATGTCGAATAATTATGGACCATTTTGGCGTAACTTTTATATCTAGCATGTCTAATTTTTAATTGTAATGATTATTTGCCACGTTGTAAACATGACTTGTATGGAAACACTGTAATAGCGGAATAGTCAAAGAAATAATTTGGATAACATAAACACTTCAGCTAATAAATTTGTTTACGAAATAATTGTAAAACATTTAAAAATTAAGTTTAGTAGGTCAAATTATTATTTATTTTTCTTTCAATACATATGAATTATGTATCCAAATTAGTTTTTCTTAAAATAGAAATTAATCGATATTAAAAATTGTCAAAATAGTCGAATTATCTTTTATAAATGCAAAAATGATATTTTCCACCGCCCCAACATAAATTCACATTTTCAAAACTTGAAATATTATAAAGTAGACAACAAAACGTTATATAAAATTGTCCATGATATATGTTCATATATTTCTGTCAAACTTAAGGTTAAATGTTATAATGGAGAATTTTGGAAAATTTAATGTTTTATAGTACAAAATATATGACCAAAAGATACTACATAGCTTTCGAGAATTCAATTCTTATGGTTATTATTTGATTTTGTTCTGTTTTCTTCTTTCTGTTAAAAGTTTTTTTTTATTAATTTTAAATTATAAAATATATGGTACAATCAGACATCAAATTAAAAGAAAAAATAAAGAAAAATTAGACTACACTGATAGATGAGAACAAGATGACAAACAAGAACAAGAGCAAACATAAGCAAAATTTATGGTGTGCTGAATCAGAAATTTGCTAAGCGATGCTCAAAAAGCATGATATGAGGAGATTATTGCTAAACATTTATTTCATAAGGATGATATAATATATCTCACAACTTTCAAAAAGGCATAGATAATCCATCATGCAACCTCTTAACCTTATCAAGCTAGAATTCACAAATGGCAGCATGTCATGCTTGAAGAACCACCAATTTAACTCTTGAGTCAACACGAGGGTTAGACAACCAAACATGATATTTTTCTAGGCAAAAGAAATGAAAAGCATAACTTGTTCAATAGAGTATCCCAAATAACATATGAGAAAGAGCATTCAAAGAATAAATAGTCATGGGATTCCTCCCATTCACCACATTGGAGGCAAATAGTCTCCATCTCTGCATCCCATAAAGCTAGGCGATCAAAGGTAGGGTTCCGATTTAAGATGAATAACCAAGTAGTAGTTGCATGTCTTGGAGTAGTTTCCTTCCAAATTAAAGGTGCCCAATGCTTACTGGTACCAAACAACTCAAAGGTTATTCCACACCAACATAGAGAAGGATTTACTCTTTGAATCACCCACATACTGGATTACCAAGTCTGATCCAGTAGACGATTGAAGAGAGAAAATGTAGGAGAAGAGAAGAAATTGCTTGTGTGGTCTAGTATGTAGAAAAATCCAGCCATGATCAGATTTCAAGTCAGCCACTGTTGAAGATAAAGAGACTTCAAGGGAGAATATGCTTTCCGATGCCAAGAAATACTTTAATGGATTAAAAGGGATCCAAGGATCTCACCAAAACAGTGCAGAGACACAATTTCTTACTTCAGTTATGATGAAAAGTAGAGTCTTTGGGGACAAACTGAAGATCTTCCAAAACATCCAATAGAAAGCATAGCTTTTATCATTCAAATCCTAAAAAAAGAGGACAGATATAAGTACTCCTTATCATGGCATCCAAAGAGAGCCAGCTCTGAAAAAACATCCAAATTAACTTCATGAGTTTTATTCCAAGAGATGAGGTCACAGAGGCCTATACATCCCTTAGATTTTTGCGTAGACAGATCTTCCTATGACATTTTCGCTCCTTTGATATCCCAATAGTTCCATGTCATAAAAAAGTTCCGGAGCATACATCTAAAACTCCGTTTATACCCAAGATAACCTAGGAGATTAGGGTCAACTAATCTGCCATAGTTGGAGCTCTAGATGTCCAAGAGCCCAATTTCTTTTTGATATGTGATATTTTATGAATTTGCATGATTTTAACTATATAAAATTGATCATTTAGAATAGTATTTAGACATCATTAGATTTTATTTTCATGCATAAGTCCATATCAAGTGTTGGAGATGCCATTTGGTGCATTTGGAGCATTTGGAGCTTGATTAGAGGCAAAATGAGTGATTTATATCTAACCATCTAAATCAGTAATTATATCTGCAAATCTTAGTTTTAAACTACAAATTTTTACAACCATTTGAAAGAGATGACTACGAACAAAAAGAAATCTCGGTCTACGCTATGACTAAGGAAGTCCACCTGCATAAGCTGGAGAAGCAAATTTTGATGACGAAATATTAGAGAAAAACAATAGAAAAAATAACGAGAGAGTTGTTCCTTACTAATACAAACTATACTAGCCAAAATTCCATAGATATCAACATATGTTTGTTGATGAGTGTTTCTATTTTTAGTTTTTACCATGCTAATATTTTTCTTGTAGGTTTAATAAGATGAAATTCTTCTAGCTTTAGCCGTCGAGCACAAAACACCTGGAGGAATAGGCCCAATAAATATTTTTCTTGTGGACTGGGCTTAATAGCTAAATTATGCAGATAATGATTAATATCTACTCTCAAGTAACGGTTAAACGTGTAGGCCGAGACGACTGATCCGTAGTTGGGTCGCATACTCGCATCGCATGTAGACACTGCACTTCCAATCATTTATTGGAAACAAAACATTCGTGTGACTGCAATTGCTTTAAGGTTCCTCTTACTGCTACGTGTCATCAGTGATCCGATCTTATCCACGAGAGAAGCAAGGAATATGAAATTTGAACCGGAAAATTCTCTGTTCTATCAAATGTAGGTTTATGGTTTCTTGCAGGCAAGGGTTTGCTTAGAGAACTTTGATTTTCTTGGATTTTCAATTTTCACTTGTTGATAAGTTGTTAGAAAGATATAACTGGTTACCTTTTAAGCTCAAAATGTTGTAAACAATCAAAACCTCTGAGCTATTGTATATACACAAGATATATTTTTGGTGGAGCCAAAGCAATGCAGAAAAGAACAAAACTTATCCAGAAACTTAGAACTAATGCAAACAAAAGAGTGAACACTTTTAGTCAAAAAAATGTATTGAAAAACAAATATGTATTCTCCTGGTGACTGCTGTGTCTGAACAGACGGTGCTGTCCTTCAACAGCCAATGTTCTGTGTGTTTATCAAACCTATACTTGAAAACAAAACCTAAGAAAAAAACAACTAACCTACCTCCAGCTTGATAAGGTTTTGATCGTTGCGCCTTTCTTTTCTATATTTGATTGTTGTTGTGCCACATTGCCACTCAAGAAAGTGGCTGGGATTTGTTGTGAATAGGATCTGATCCTCGTCTTACACGTCTCTTGCTTGACTGGAACGAGTCCTTTGTCTGATCCTTTTGTGCTTGTGTCTTCTCAACTTTAACTTTGCTCTGGTTAACTTCCTCAAGAATGCGCCGGTGTCCGATGAGCGTTCCTTGACCTTCACGGTTGTGGCTAGAATGAATATCAATGCTCCTTAGCTTAACAGTTTCACCTGGCTCAACTCTAGCTTCTTCTCCTTGTATTTGCCTGAGGAAAAACTCTCTATTTCTCAGGGCTGAGACCTTATATCGGTTGTCTGATAGTAATCCTATGCAGACAAGAAGACAAAGCATCATTCTTGTACTGTAACCTAGCATTTCTGTTCTTAGGGAGACAAGAAGAATCAGAGTATCTTTCTTTTCTTCTTCAAAAAAAAAAAGAAGAGGGTTAGAGATAATGACAATGAGATTGTATCCCTTCTGCTTTCATGTGTGTTCCTTCCTGTAGATATAGTCTTGTTATATATCATCACGTCTTGGGATTTGGAGGGGAGCTTTAAAGTGTAAAGCGCACAATGGGGCCCTGGAGAATTTAGATTCACTTATAAAAAACATTGATTTGGAAATATAAGTAAGATTAAGGCTGTTATTGGAAGAATCAGAGAATGATTGTACAAAAGAGTTCGGTACACGAAAACCGCTAAGAAGTTAAGTATCTTTCTTCATTGGTTTCCCTACATCATTGACATTTGTCCTTTGCTTTTGTCTAACTATATCCTTGTCATTCCAACAATCTTGACTCGAGAATCGCCCACTATGGGTTTCGAAGAGACCTTCCTAAACTATCCCAGTGAACATGTTTAGTGACATTCTCTGTTTTCACCATCTACAAACTGCCTAGCCTAATCATATGATTTGGTTATAAGCCAGTTTAATATGGTGCTAATAGTTTTATTTATTTCGCATGTTCATTTCTGAACAAAACAACATGAGATAAGTGACAGTATAATGGTTGTTTGATGTTAGTTACAAGTCCCGGTTTTGATTCGTTCTTAAATTATTTTCTATTTTGGATTAAATAACACTTTTTGCTTGAAATATCATCTGAAATTTCAGTCTGTAGAAAATTTTCGTTTTTCACCAGTTTTGATTTCAAAGATTTTTCTGAGATTTTTTTTTTTCTGTTGGCAATATATTTGACAATGTATCCTTCTTTGTATTTAATGAAATTTCAGATGTCCAAACAAAAATAAAAAGGATTCCTAACCTTCTTTTCTGATCTGGTTTCAAATATGGCATATTCACCCATCAAATGCTTTTTACTTGATTTCACAATTTGTACTTCAAAATAAATGCCTTTAACTTTTGTGATAATGGGTTTGAATACTAATCATTCAAGTTTACGTCCTTTTATGCTGTGGATTCTGGTTGTCATAATTCCTTTGTTGCTAAGGAAAGTGGTTTCGTTATTTTTTTTTGTTTAACGGCAGGAACACAGTGAACCGGAGCCGTGGCCACCCAAGGCGTTGGTACTATTCCATTACTACAGCTTACAGGAGCAAACTACTCAAATAAAGCATTAAACTTTGGCAAAACATATGTACAACAGAGCAACCCACACTCTTCTAAAAGAAACCCATACATTGTTTTATTTTCTCTTTAAAAATGATTTTTTATATTATTGACTAGGTATTTTGCCCGCACATGCGGGCATGATCGTTTTACTAATAATCTATACTATTATTTGCGAAGTAAATTTTTGGAATCGACTTCTCACGTTAAAAGTTAGAGTGGTTAATATCGTTTATACCCTTAATGAAAAAAATGTATAAATAAATTAAAAAATAAAAACGAAATTTTAATTTATTTGATTAGATAATTGATTAAAATTAATAATAGTAAGAATTATCCAAAATCTGAAAATATAATTTAAAAAAAGATAATTTTTGTATATATTGTATTGTTATTTGAAAAAGTCTTTTAGTGAAAAGTTAAAAACATAATTATATAACTAAATATTAATCTAAAAATATAATTAAAAAGATAATTTCTATATATATATTGTATTATTATCTGAAAAAGGTTTTTTAGTAAAAAATTAAAAAACATAAATTATATATTTAAAAATAGAATATGGAATTATTTTAAGATTTATTTTAGTATAATGAATATAGTGTACAAAGAACTTTTTAAAAATTTATGAAAATGTTTAAGCCCGCATCGCGGGCAAAACACCTAGTTAGTAATATATGTATTATGATTTAAACATCATGAAAACTTATTCTTTATATTCTTAATCATTTTAGTTCTCTTTAATTTTTTTTTTCAACCTACGTCTTCTTAAGAAAGCTATAAAACTACGAGACCATAAGATCATAATTACATATCAAATATTCCACATAATAAAGTAAAGTAAGAATGTGAACTTTTGGTTTCTCTTAATCTACTTTGTATTTTTGAACCATAAACATAAATTAACTTACCAAAAAATACTAAAAACACAAAAAATCCAAATAAGAACAAAATAAATAAAAAATAAATAAAAACTAAAGTTCGCTGATAATTTTGAAGATTTAAAAAAAAAACGAATTGAGATAATGACAATATTTCATTGGTTTACTTGATCAATATATACATTGACTTATCTTAATATTTCATAAGTTTACTTTTAATAAAAGAAACAATAGATGATGATAGTTTTATTATTAAAGTTAATTTATGGTTAATTATATACTGATAAATCTAATTATTCATTAAAAATATATTTAATTTTAACCGTTTTAGAAACTAAATCATTAAAGATATGTTGATAACATGATTACATAGACAATTCTCTAAATTTAATATCAAAGCATATTTTTCTTATAGATTAAACAGTAATAAAATATATACGTGAAATAACTACTGAAGTAATTCAGAATACTTAATTCATAATTCCAAATTCCATGTAACAAAACCGATTTGCTCATAGTATTGAACTCCAACTATTAAAAACAAATATCAAAAGTACATAAATATAGATGTTAAAAACTAAATGAATGAAAAAATTGAAATTATAGAGTTTAAAACATCTTACATCATATGAAAATAAGAATTGGTCCAAACGTTTTAAAAATAATTATAATTGTAATTCCAATTAGAAAGTTTGAAATATTTATGTTATTTAAATTGATAAATTAATAATTTAAGCTAAAAACTAATAAATTTTTTGTGAAAGTTAAAATAATTATAATCATAATTCCAATTAGAAATTTCGAAATATTTATATTATTTAAATTAATAAATTAATTAGAAATTGAAATATTTATATTATTTAAATTAATAAATTGATGATTTAATCTAAAACTAATAAAAATATGACAAATAAGCAAAATTAACTAAAACTATAGAGAGCGTGACAAATCAGCTAAATCACTTCATAAATAATAATACATATAAATAGATATATTATTCTAAAATCTTCTCTATCCACTTTAGGCTTCGTAAGCTCACTTTTTTATGCAACAACATCGGGTTGCATCTTTATCTTCCCCAAACATCACATCAAATTAGAAGAAAATAACCATAAAGTAACGCCTCATTGTCGGTATTGCCTGCGATACTAGTTTAGGATACAATGTAAACTATAGTTTGACTGTACAAATTATCAGTACATTTTAGTTAGAGAGATTCGATAATTTTTTTTGATAACCGAGTGTCCTAGTCCCACCGTAGTGTTCTAGACTAGAGACCGAACCCTTTAGCGGCACGGACGCACACCCAAGAGTGGGTCATGGCCAGACAACGGTCTTTGGTCTCAGACGCCAGAGCAAATCCACATGTAAATTTCCTGGTGACCAGTGCGAATCGAACCCGGAAGCGTACTTGCAGCCGCAAGCCGTTTACCACCAGACTAACTCTTCCTGGTTGAGATTCGATAATTGCTCGTCAAGTTTAAGATACAATGTAAACTACAAAGACTTAATGTTTTTTTTCCAACCCTGTTGATTCATTCACAGATCTTAATTCTGAATGCAATGATTCAAAAAGACTCACTTTGGTTTTGATATGGTTCCCTTACTTATTAAATTCTCTTTTCCTTGCCTCATTTATTCATCAGGGACGATCTTTTTCTTTATCTGACTTCCCTTTTCTTTACTGTTGTCATTTAAATTTCTTTTAGTTTTGTTTTAGCAATATTGTTTTTTTGTTTAACAAATGGTACTTCGAACAATCTGAAGCATCAGGTTCTCTCTCAAAGCAGGGCCGGCTTACAAAGGGGGACAAGCGGTGCGACCGCCCCGGGTCCGAACCCGTGTCCCCCCATGTAATGATAAATAAGGGGTCCAATTTTTTATAAATCTATATTTTTATATATAAAAAAAATTATAAATACAATAAATAAAATTGAAAAGGGCCCAAAATTATTTGATATGTATATAGTTTTATTTTCATTACAAAATATACAAAATATTATTGATTAAATTTTAAAAATATTTTAAACATTATCTTTTTTTTTTTGATCAAATTTTTTTTTGATCAAATATTTTAAACATTATCTCTATATAAATTTTAGAGAGTAAAAAAATTTTTTTTTTGCCCTAGGGCCCCTATCAGTGTTGAGCCGGCCCTGTCTCAAAGTAACATAATAATTTAAAACTGAAGATTGGATATTGCTTGCAGGCTCAGAAAACAAAGTACGAGACCAGTCGTTGGTACGAAAAAAAAAATACCCATTTGCTGATTTTGAGTTCCCACTTTGCTTTCTTCATTCTCGAGGTTAGTCCTAAAGTTGCAACTTTTCCTTTACTTAAAAAAACCCAAAACATACATTTAAAAATAAGATAACTAAATCTTGAATGTTGATCTTAAAGGAGATTGTTTTGTATATTATAAATCTATATGTATTTCTAAATTTTAGGGTGATGATATTTTGGTTTTGGTTTTGGTTTTTGGTTTTTAGTTTTTGAAAAATCAAAAACTAAAAACTAAAAACTAGTGTAGAATCTAACAAACAATCATGCTATAAGTAATAATATTCTCTTTTAATTGGGTATTTGATGTTACCAACGAGATCTCTGATGTGGTCGGAGGGAAGTGGCCACCATGACATGAGAAAGGATTCTAAAGAAGTTAAAAGCACAACAAAGGAAACTTGAGTTATAACTCAATTATAGGTAGGTGATGGTGGTGTTACAAAAAAAATAGGATGCTGCGATGGACAGTCAAGCGCATTGTCCCTGTCTTGATACAGTCTGGTCCTGACCGGCTACTGCTAAATTATATTTTTTAAAAGAGCCATTTGGCCTGGCTGTTTTGGCAATTTGGCCTTAGCCCGCGTCCGGTTTAGTCTAATGTCATCACAATGTTCCTAGCTTCTGATATGAATAAATAAATGGTCAGTTAAGCATATCAGGTTTTATTTAAATGTTATAGAGCTTTGCAAATTGCAATTGTTCATTCTCTTTGTCAAGTAATCAAATGGGATGGGCATGGCCATTTGACATATTAATGATAATGGGGGAGCACGGGCCTATAGAAAAGTTGGGCTGAGTAAGACTTTTCTCTTCCGTATTTTACATTTCTAACAAGTATGAATTTGTCCGGAGTTCATCTTCATGCGAATGTACTTTTTTGTTGTTGTATGAAATTAGATTTTACCATTATCACTATTTTACTTAACCCTTTTTGACATATTTTGGGGGTAAATTCGAATAAGTCAAACATATAACATGTGAGCAGAACGTGCCTCAAGTTGGAACCAAAACTCTACATCGGATGCTAAAAGGTTGTATCATGTGCATGTTAGACAGTCTCGTTTTACATCAATCAAGTACAATTGATGTATAACATTCATGCTTACCCCACAAACCAAATTTGATAAAAGGTAATCTACAATTCTCTATAAGTTTGCGTAAACTCCCACATTACAAAGTATATCTTGTAATATAACTAATCTAACGTTCTAATCCTAATACTAAAACATGTTTGATCAGCAAAAATAGATGTAGCGTTTCATTTCCGAAAACTCATCTGTTATCTTTCTATCTTAAACATTGATTGAAATTAGCTAACCAACTGTTCACCAATTTTCTTAGATGGTTTGACCCCACCTGACCGTAACACTATTAATAGCAGAGCCATAATTTACATGACTTTGAAGAGATACCAAGAACCTTTTCACATTTTTATTTAGAACAATGGGAAGGCAAATAGCTGAGTTCAGACAAAAGAAGATTTTGGCTATATAGATATCACGGGTTATAAACACATATGCTTTGCATGAGACAATGAAAAATCGTCAATAATTTCAATTTATATTTTCTGAAATGTTTGGATGACCATATTGTTTATATGGTCACATGAATCAAGTACGAACTGTTTCTCATTTAGGTTGTCATTTTGTATGTTCTCGTTAGTCTTTTTTGCTAAGAAATGTTCTCGTAAGTTTCGACTCACAATTAATGGGTGTAAAGTAAAAAGAAAAAAGAAAGAAACACTGCACGTAGAATTCTTTTTGGTTTTCTAATTTCTTCAATAACATTTTTGTACTGAATACATGTCTGAGTTCATTTTCCTTCTCATTTTTCCCTTCTGTGTGCGTTTCTCATTATTTTTTAAAGGCGGAGGTCGAGATGAGATTGTTCATGACTAAACGAAAAAAATGATTTGATGTCATTTTAGGGTAACTTTTAATTGCTATTGTGTTCAATATATTATTAGAAATAGTTTATGTTACAAAAAGATTCTAAAGTAGTCTACAAATAATTTTTCTAGACTTTTTCCAAATTTTTTTCTAAATTTTCGAAACTGGATGAATTTATTTACAACTTTATATATATGTGTTAGTTAATTTTAGTTGAGAAAACGTGATGACATAATTTATCAACTGTGAGTAAAAAGTTACCAACGATAAGTTTTTGTGAATTTGAAAGTAAAATGATGTCAACTAGGGATGTGTATATTAGTTTAAATTCGCGTTCAGTTTGGTCTGGTTTGTTTGGATATAAAAAAACTGTAATTTAAATCAACCAAAATTAGTTTAGTTTGGTTTTGTGTTCGGTTTGATTCGGTTTGTTTTGTGTTTATTTAGTTCACTCAAGTTGGTTTTAATTCATTTCTATTTCGATTAAAAAAAATAATTTATAAAACATAAAAAAATTATCATTTGATACTAGATTATTACTTTTTCATATTTTAAACGTAAATGTAAACATCATAATTAAAATGTAGAAGATGTATCTAATAATTTAATACTATTATTTTTGAACCTAATATAAATATTATAGGTAGATTTTCGGTTTTGATGACATGTCATTTTATATTTTCAAATTTCAAATAAAATAAATAAATTTTTAGTTTTTAAAAATAAATTAATTTTGAGAATATTCCGAGGAAGTGTATCCCTCGGGATATTCCGACAACAATTTCCTTGGAATATTCTGAGGGGTGAAGGTCCTCGGAATATCCCGACGGATAAACTTCCTCGGAATATTCCGACGGCTAAGGTTTCTCGGAATATTCCGACGGCCGAAGTTCGTCGGAATATTCCGATACCTCTTTTCTCTCGGAATGTTTCCGAGGACCGTTCCATCGGAAAGCTCCGAGGAGATACCGACGAACAGTCCTAGGAAATATTTTTTTGGAATGTCTTCGGAATCTTTAATTCTCGGTATTCTCTCAGAATTTTCTAAGGAAATTCCGAGAAAATTTTACTTTCCGACGAGAATTTTTCGACGATAATTCTCGTCAGTATATCCTCGGAATACCGTTATTCCGAGGACATACCGACGATATTTGTCGTTGGAATCCCGGTGTTTTCTTGTAGTGACAGTGTAAGAAATTCATGTTCTTTTATTTTAACTGTTAAATATTATGTTTATTCATTTTGATATAACGTTAAAACTATGTTTATTTGTTTATTAGATAGTTAAATATTTTAAATTTGAATATTATTAGTATATACAGTTAATCTAATTAAACAAATATTTTGTTTTTCGATTCATTTCGGTTTAAAACCAAACCAAACTGAACCATCTGAATTGACACATATGCAACCGAATGGTTAGAAAGTGTCGTTTAGGTTCGGTTCGGTTTCGTTCTGTTTGATTTTTTTAGTCCACGAGCCCTGTCAACTCTAATTTTATGTCAAATTAGATGTCTAATTGTGGTAACGCAAGTAAGTTTATGTCAATTTAGAAGTAAAAACCATCAAAACAAAGTTGAGAATGCTATTTAAAACAAAAAAAAAATTATTTTAATTTCCACAAATTTTGCAAAATAAAAAATGTTATTTAACAAAGTGATAAGATTTTCATGAACACGTGACTCGCTTCCTCTATGTTACAAAAGATTCATAACTAGTATTACCACCTTTACATGGGGTTTCCGAAGAAAACTTAAAACATTTATTTATAACTAAGTAAGGTATTCGAATTTATTTTTGAGACCTCAAGTAAATATGGTTTGTCTTGTCATAAAATAACCTAGGCCTGGGCATCCGGGTCCTCGGGTCGGGTTCGGGTCGGGTCTTTCCGGGTCCGGGTCTTTCGGGTCCTGGAGTTTTGGACCCACATAGGTACTTTAAAAAATTCGGGTCGGTTCCGGGTCGGGTCTTGTCGGGTCCGGGTCGGTTCGGGTCCATTTTTCTCATACCCATTAATGCCCAAATTTTTTTCGGTTCTTTAATGTTTCGGGTCGGATCCAAGTATTTCGGGTCCATATTCGGGTAGATGGCACATTTTCGGATCGGTTCCTGATTTTTTCGGGTCAGTTCTATATATTTTTGGTCTAAAATATGTGTTTCGGGTCTACTTGTACCCATGAATCTTTAATTTTACCCGATCGCCAAACTTGAAATTTTGATAACGAGCAATAACCATAAAAAAATACAATCTGAAAACCTGCAGTAGACCCAAAACACATATAAAGACTAATAAAGTCTACTAACTTTCGGTTCTTAAAATACCCGATCGGGTCCCGGGTCGGTTCTGGACCCGAACCTGCTACTCGCGGGTCCTCCATCTTTAGACCCAATAGGGTAAAATTCTCGGTTGCGGTTCTAGACCCGAACCTGTATTTTCGGGTCGGTTCCGGATCGGGTCCTCGGGTCCGGGTAAAATGCCCAGGCCTAAAATAACCACTGAGAAGCCTACATGCTTATCATGGTCGGGACATAATAATAAAAGCTCACTCTACTCTAATCATTTTGTTTCTTTCATTGATCATAAAAAGTTCCCGCCTTTACCACATCCACAAACCTCCCCACCTAAACTGTACACACATATCACACATTTTTTTTTCTATATTATAAATCATGTTGACTCATGTAGAATATTCCCATGCGTTCTTCGCCCTGAATTTATATTATCTATGGAAATCTACGCATATTTGTATATTGGATTTTCTTAAAATATTTATATTAATGTTTTTTTTTCACTTAAACCCTAGTCCATGTTTGGACACGTCCCCATGTCTTGCTTGTAACTATTCAAACTCAACCTCAAGTGCTGCTCATCATCATCGTCAACTCCAAAATCTCTTTTCTTTAGAGGCTGATGTTCCACGCAAAGGACGTCATTTAAGCTTCTCTTAGTCTTCTTCGCCGTCATCGCTTCTGATTTGATCTCCATCAATGGAAGCTCCATCGATTTCCTCTCTTCGTTATTATTATTCAGTTTTGTCTCTGAGCTCTCTGAAGATGTCAGCGAGCTCTCAACTGAACTTCTTGGCTGTCTTTTTTCTCTGTTTTCTGGTTTCTTGCACCACAAGAATCCTTCTTCTTCGTAATCTTCCACTTGCGTTTGCTCTGAGAAGGAAGAACTCGGATTCATCATTGAAGCTAATCTAGAGAGCTCGCTTCTAGCAAAGTCCATGCCAAGACTGGCAGATGTGTAGCCAGCGAGAGTTTGTTGAGCTTTCATTAAAACTGACTGTAAATACTTTCCTTGTGCCTCAATCTTCACTTGCAAATGCCTCTGAACCTGAAACCAAATAATTTTAAGACCCCAAAGAGATACTTATTTGTTCTGGCTTAATTAAAAGATTTTATTGATATTTATTACCTCGATTTGTTCATGAAGTTTCTTCTGAACTTCCATCTGCAGTTGTAGAGCCTCCGTGATTTTCAAGCCTCTGCTTCAAAATAAACCAATCAATTAATTTTCAGTTTATTGAAATAATCTACCTATGGAAGATATTACTGTTACGATGATCATTAATTACTCGTTAGCTGGATCGTTGTTTTCTTGGTTGACATTGCCTCTAAAATTTCCAGAATCGTTTTTACTCTCAGCTTCTTGGGTTTCTGAAGCTGAGGAAACTGCTAGACCAAGAAGTAAATCATCAATAAGAAGAAATAATATCTACAGAATCATTAACCCTATTAGGTCAGATCATAGTTTAAATTCAAGAATCATGATCAGTGTTATAATAAATGGAAATAAAAAAGATTCTTATACCTTCTAGCTTGTTATCATCGAATTTTAGGCTCTTCCCTAGCCGATATTTCTGTCGAAAGATGATCAATATAAAATCATCAAAATTTGATCTTTAAAAAAAAAAAAAACTAAAACCACTGATCCAATCAAAGATTCTGATAAACATTAATAACCTGTAAATGGCTCTTGAGATGATACAAGGTAAGCCCAGGGATCTCCATAGCCTTCATCAGACCCTTAGGTGTTGCTTCTGCAACATACAAAACAAAACAAACGGAAAAAAAATCATCAAGAAATATAGTTAATGAAAAAAGACTAAGAATAAAAAGAAAAAAGAAAAAAAAAAGACTAAGAATAAAAGAAGAAAAAAGACACAAAATATATACTGTTAGGTCCACCGAGTTGATTAACGGCTTCGATGAATCTCTGATGAAGCTCACAAGTCCATTTCAGTCTGGGCTTAGCATCTGTTGACAACACAAGACTCACCTTTGCCTTGTGATTATTACCATTATTAGTGTTGCTCTCCATTAATATATAAACACATACAAATCTCTCTCTAGAGTTTACAATTAAGAACAAGCCACCCAAGAGATATAAATAAAAAACGAAAGGTTATTTGTTTTCAGAGATTGTTGGGTTTGTTGGCAAAGATATGGAGGATTTATATACAAATCTTTGGAGTGGTTGCTGTTATTCTTTTTCTTTCTCCTTTCACTCCATATCTGGAAACATGAGTGGGGTTCTGTTGGAGAAGGGAATATATGCTCTCTTGACCCTTTCCTCTTTCCTTTCCTTTTTTCTTTATTTAAAATTTTCATTATTAATTGTCTTTCTTCGATCATTTCCCGATTTCACACCACTTTTTAGTATACATTGCCCTTTATAATGTCGTTTTATTTTCTCTTCGATCTATTAGGCAATAAGATCAGACCAAAAAAAAGAGATTGTGTACACTTCGCTTTTGGTTGTATGGACATCGATCTATCTTAATGGACACATATCGTATGTGCATACCTATTTTCTCTGTGCTTGCAATTTTTATTGCCGTTATATATTCTATTCTCAACATGGTCCTACTTTTAATTTCCTCTCTTGTTTTTCTTCTTATGTGTAAATGAGTTTTTGTTTTATTATATATGACTAGATTTTTTAACCGCGCTACGCGCGGATAAGATATTATATGTATTTCTCAATTCTAAAAAATAATGTATAATATTGTATTATATTATTTTAAAAATATAAAATATGACTACATAACATAAATATATTTTTTAAATTTTCTTTGTGGAAATCATTATGTTGTTTGATTGTTGTACTTGATTCACATATTTGCATAGATATTTGTGATAGATGAATAACTATATTTTTATTATCAGTAAATAATATATATTTATTATATAATATAAGAAAAATAAAATTATTTACTTTTTAAACAAACTTGTCTCATGTTGGGGACTCGGTTATAGACATATCATATACGAATGAGACATTTTTACAGTTATCAATCTTCTTAACATTGAAAAAACAAATCTACATATCAAAACAATATCTCATACGATCTATTTGTGGAATAATTACTCTGAAGAAATTGAATTTAGGCATCAAAAAGGACTGAAAATGTATGTGCATATATGTTATCTAAGTCTGCTTCACAAAGTACTATTCATAGTTCATATATCATTAATGTCCATCCTATTTTTTTGTCCACCATTTCTTTAACATCTTGAAATAACTGATGCTAATTAATAATAAACTTTTTGCTGGAAAAAAAATCAAATTTGTCTAATTATCGCTTAAATATTTTATTAATATGGTCTAAGAAGCTTTTAAGTGATATCATAGTTTAATTTGTTAGTTTTTTTGTTAATTTTTAGAGGTTTTTGTATTTAAGATTTTTTTCCATATTAAGCTTCTGTTTCTTTCACAGAATTGATATATATATATATATATATATATATATATCATAAAAATTACCATCAAATCAGTTTTACTTATTTATTATTTTGTTTTAACAAAAATACACTTTTTAAATAATTTAATTTAAAATAAAATAATATATTAATTTGCTGTATTTTAACAATTTCATTGATTTAATTAATTTGCTTTGGTGGATAACTTAAAAAGTTTTCATATGAATCGGGGAAAGTAAATTTATGTTGTTATAATATATTTATTTTGTGTATATATAATCTATATATAATTCTAGTGTAATAAAAAAAGAACATTATTATTTTGTAACTTCAAAAAGATACATTATTACAATTTAAAATGAATCAAAATTGAAGAAAATGGTAATTAAATATTTGTAAATCTAATTGTTTAGTTGGATTCTCATGAAAAAAAAATCGATTGGTTAAACAAATGTTTCAAAATTTGTTGTGGTATTGTTTTGTCTATAAATTATAAAATTTATTGAATTAATATATTTAATTATTGCATCCTTAAATAATATTTTATTAAGACATTAGAAAAATATGTTTTGAGTTGTTTTGTCAAATTGTACAAAAATCTATGCTTTTTCATATTTGTAACTTCAAAAAGATACATTATGATAATTTGAAATTAATCAAAATTGAATAAAATGGTAATTAAATATTTGTAAATCTAATTATTTTTTTATCTTGTTTAGTTGGATTCTCATGAAAAAAAATCGATAGGTTAAACAAATGTTTCAAAATTTGTTGTGTTATTGTTTTGTCTATAAATTACAAAATTTATTGAATTAATATATTTAATTATTGCACCCTTAAATAATATTTTATTAAGACATTAGAGAAGTATGTTATGAGTTATTTTGTCAAAATTTTACAAAAATCTATGGTTTTTCATATTTGTCACGAAAATTTATATGTTAAACTTACTTTTACAAAATTCTTAACTTTGTCACGAAAACAAAAATCTATGCTTTTTCATACTTGTCAACGTTCTCACACTTTCTAAGAATATATTAGCTTAGTCACTTACTTATTTTTTTTTACAAAATAAAGTATCGGAGTCTTGAAAGTTGAATTCATATTATTGTAAATGTACATAAGAGTTTGTGATTATATACTTAGTGGTTCTTGTATATGTGTCCAAGAAAGTTTCAATGGCTTAGTGGTAACTGTCCTATATATATATCATACTAACCCGGGTTCGATCCTCACCTTCGCATTGTTTTTTTATTTTTTACGAAAAAAAATGAGATGACATGGCAATTTCGGGTTCTCTGATTGGTTGATTTTTCTATCCTATGTGGACACCCTCTCCATGGCTTATATCCCCCTTTTAGTATAGTATAGATTAGGTGTGGCTTTATAAATAATTAAATATCGACATCTATAGGTTTCGCACGATTCGTAAAAGTTGTAGCCTTGTAACATTTTCTTAAGCATTTGATGGGTGATCAATTGTTACAATTGTATTTTATATATGTTGTATTTTGCTGATAATTCGAGATTTATAGTGTACTTAATTAATATCTTAAAGGTTTTCTATAATCTTTGGATTTTATGTAATGATAAGCTATGTCTATCAGACGAATTGCATTAATTAATTCTCCGGGATAGATGGTGATGCATTTTATAATTAAGTAAGGGTGTCTAAATACAAGAATCGCTCCTGAAAAGAGTGATAAAGAAAAAAGTGTAAGGTTTGTTGTGTTGTGTCTCATCTCTATCTTGGCTTGCTCTTCGGTAATGTTGCCCTACTTGTATATATACAATATATGTCCGTTCATACACCTTATTCATTTCAAAACGGAGCAATAATGTATTTATTTATATAGCCGACGATGGTGAAAAAATGAACTTCCTATGTGCATGGTACCAAAACTATATGTACGCATGTCGTAAGTTTACATATTTTCTAAGCTACCATGCATCTTTGTACTCATGATGCTCATGATCATGAGTTACTTGTATTTTATTTACGTGATAGAAATATATATATACTGTTGTATTGTTTGAATCTCTTTTTTGTTGGCTAGTTTTTTTGTCGTCAAATGTTATACCAATCGTTGAATTTTTCTTCTTCTGATTTTCATCATTAATGCTCTATACAATTTTGTACTTTGAAATTTTTGGTTTTTCTCAGAATCTTATTTCCAAATCAAGCTTTTGATACACAAAAAATCTAGCTCCATCTATCTGCATCTACAACAAAATAAAGGAAGGAACGGTTTAATTATCAGAATTGAGAAACATATATACAATTCAAAACCATGATTATAAAATTCAAAAGAGAAACTCTTTAAGAAATATTCATCTGCTTATCGAGTTTCTTACATGTTACTAACTCTGATTTGTGTTTTTTTTTTTCAAAAAGAAAAAAAAACTCTTTAAGAAATATGATACGTATAAGGGTACACAATTGGTACGTCTCATATATAATTTAAGAATAATGATACATGGTATCCGATAAGTACTTTTTATTAAGTGAATATGAATCAGATAACGGATTCACAATGGATATTTATTAATATGTATTCAATGGATATATATATTTATATATTTAGCCGTTTGAAAATTTTATATGTATGTTTGAAAGCCTTTCCTCAAAAAAAAAAAAATTTATATGTTCTTGTAAATCTCTATAATTAAGCGCATATAAGTATATATCTTTTTGAAGGAAAGAAAGGATGGGACATGCGGGTGATTGGCAGATTCTCTTGGTTGTATGTAAATGTGACGGAATCTAATCTCAATATAACTTTAAAGAGAAAAATCCTTTGCTCTGCCTTATTGTCTTCTTTATATAATGAATCCAGTCAGATTTCGTATAAATTATTGGATTAATATAATAAACATTTTTAGTGAAAAGTGAAAACAGTAACTCAATGCATGGTCTTGACTCCCAAAAAAATAAAATAAACGTAGCAATATATACGCATGGTCCATAAATGTCCACAACAAGATAAGAGGTAGAAAGATGGCACCCCAACACGATATGAGGAAGCTATCAGGGGTTCTCTGCAATTTCTTGCAAGTTTATTAAAATATTTATTAATTCAGCATATTATTTCTGAACTTATTCTTGGGTTCACTCTCTATGGTGAACTTGTAGGTTCACCAACCAATAGGATTATGTTATTTCAAATTTGATATCTTTTATAAAATGAACAAAATATTGTCAAGTTATATTATGTTTTTAAAATAAAAAAAAAATTGTAGTAATTACAAAAAATATTTTTGACGTCGTCAGGAAAAAACTAAACCCTAAATTCTAATCCTAAACCCTAAATTCGAAACCCTAAACCCTTGGATAAACTTTAAACTCTTGGATAAATCATAAACACTAAATCAAAAACACTAAACACTAAAACATTCAAGGGTTTAGGATTTTTGTGTTTAGTGTTTTTGATTTAGAGTTTATGATTTATCCAAGGGTTTAGGATTTACCCAAGGGTTTAGGATTTACCCAAAGGTTTAGGGTTTCGGATTTAGGGTTTAGGGATTAGGATTTTGGGTTTAGGGATTAGGATTTAGGGTTTAGTGTTTTGCTGACGACGTTAACAATATTTTAAAAAAAATCTTTTTTTGTAACTATTATTTTTTTTACCTTCTTATTTTAAAAACATAATATAACTTGACAATATTTTGTTTCCTTTTTTAGAAGATATCGTATTTGAAATAATAAAATCCTATTGGTTGGTGAACTTAGAAGTTCACCCTATGGGGTGAATCCAAGAATTACTCTTATTTTTGTATATTTTTTTTTTTGTGCATGAAAATCTTCATTAATTTGAGTGAGATCAGTCTGCCGGATCAGATCTTATCGGACTGAACCCATTTGCCACACTTGTATCCCATGGTTTGTATCCCACGTATGTGGTTCAATTCCGGAGATCTCACATGCCACGAGAAGTGTGTGCTCGATTGTCTCTTCCTCCTTTCTTCTTCCTCAAACGACATTGGAGGAAGACATGTGTGAAGCTTCTACCATTTTTTATTTCAATTTTATATAAAATTAATAACAAATTCCAATATACATATATAAATATATATATATATATATATATATATTATATATATATTTGTTAATTTATGCAATTTTACAACGAAAAGAAAAAAGAAGACACATGTATCAATATTTGTTATTTATATTTGTATTCAGCAACTTTTCTTTTGTCTATGTATTCAGTAACTTAGTACACTTTATTATGCCAAAACACACAACAATTTATTAGTACTTTTATTTTTTTTCTATGACATAGGCATAGTATTATTACAAATATTATTCGAATTTTAATGTAGATAAAAATTCAGCGATCGCATTTATGTTGACAATAACACACTATTATATCTTTTGATTTCTTTTACTTCTGTTTGACACCATTTTTTTACGAGCAATCGTCGTTTCTCCTGTTATTATAATAAAACATAACCTTAGTTTTCATATTTAAAATAAAAAAAAATCATTTTTTGTAAAACATATGTTTAGAGAGATTTATGCATATTTATTTATAAATAAAACTGAAAGTATATATATCCTTTTTATCATTCATTATTCTAGGAAAATCATTAAAGTCAATAATATAGAACTAAGCATATAATCTTTGTAGGTATATAAAATAAATGGCATAAAATAGAAATTTATTTTTGAATGATTATATAATATATTAATAAAGCTGTAAATTTAAATACAAACCGAATATAAGAATTGTGAGCATAACGAAACTAATAAACCAAGGTTTGAAAGCAAATTTCATCTTTGATAATGAAATAATGGTGTTTTAAAAGTTAGAAAGACATAGAAATACATTTATAGATGAATCAAAAATTGAAACATGTCTAATTTAACCTATGCATCTTTTCAAATTTCGATATAAACGGATCTAGTTTGTCAAAAAGAATCACAATCTCTGTTTTATTTTAGTTAATAAAAATTAACTCATTTATATTTAATTTTATTTTAAGTATTTTTGATATGCATAAAAAAACCAAATTCAATTAAGTCACAGATTCAGATTTTATATAATATATTTAGAAAATAAACATAAATATCAATGAGAAATGACAATTTGATCTAATAGTGTTAAAAAGACAATTTCATCTAATAAAGTAGAAATATAATTTTCTCAAAAAGTAGAAATAGAATTTTGAAATGAAATATTAAAAGAGTTAGTGATTTCTTTATATATATTTTAAAAATACTTCGTATATCTGAGTGACATATAAGCAAATTTAATAGATATTAGGTTAAGACATGCTCCTTTGGGCATGGTGGGATTATATTCAAGTTCACGTGCGTTTGGAAAACTTTGGTGATTTATGAGTTATTTGATGTGCAAAACTGCACAGACGTGTCAGAAGTTTAGCTATGGATGGAGACCTTTTCACGTTGGGATTGAGATCATATTTAAACACAAGGTGCATATATGAGTTATATTTCCAATACCACTGGTTTGAGGTTTATCTAACAGTTAGATATAAAGTTATGATCTTTTCAGTGAAGAGTGGTATGTCTCACTTGCGAAAGGAAGATGTGGAAGATATGGAGTGTCAATCGACACTGACCCCTTGGTGTCGGTCAGAGTCGGTCCTACAAATTTAAAGGCTACAAGCCAAAACAAAAAATGTGGCCGAAATGTAGGAGGGGCGCCTCGAACCTGGCCTTGGGATGTGTGTCGACAGCCGTATTAACCACTAGACTAACACATATTTTAACAAATATGTGGCTGATATTTTACTTATTTATCGACAGCTGGAAATCCATGCTTCATTTGCTTTGGGTCAGGGTCGACTCTGGTGTCGGTCGACACCGCTGCAAGTAGGTGGTCGAGTATATTTCAAGACCTACTTAGGCCCATAAGTCATCACAAGTTACCAGAATGCTCTTTGACTGACTTGAAATCCTATTTATTGATATCACTCAAATTACCCTAAGGAATGATTTGTACTCTCTCAAATAAGAGGTCAAGTTGTAGTACTGAGGGATCGAATTCACAAGGATCTAAGGCACACAAAAAATCTAGTAGTTATGTGGTTAAGCTAGATCGAATTGTTTAAATGTAAATATCAGGGGTGAGTAAAGTAATTGCTTGGTTGATTGATTGGAGGTTTTAAACAGATATGAAAGACGTTAGACTTAGGGTTTCTATTCAAACAATCATGATTATAGAGATATAGAGACTTAGTGTATGTTGGATATTCTAGAACTCAAACTTAAAGAATAGTCGATCAACTTCCGTAATTTTAGACAATCTATTGCCAGATCTAAGATCTCAGTTGTCACTTTGTTGGTCTTGAAAAAGTGTCGATTGATTTTAATTGAGGATTATCGATCGTCACATCTTTCAGCCCATCGATCGATGCAACTACTGAGTTGTCGATCGACGTACCTTCTAGGACGCTTTACGCACGGCTTTGACTATCTTCACTAGGTTAAACTAAATCAGTTGCCGCTTGTTTCTAGCAATCCTAGCACAATGTAAACTAGTTCAGACTAAGAACCATGTTTCCGCTTGCGCTCTAATATCTATCGGCAAGGTCCTAGTTAGCTACTCTAGAACACATGCATTATAGAACAGTTTAATTGATGTATATCCTAACATTTAACAATTATATATTTTGGACCTACCGGCCCCAAGTGGAGCTTCGCATATTATTTCTGTATTATGTGAGAAAATATCAAAATATAAACTATATGGGGTAGTTTAGGTGTGCAGGTGGACTTCGAGGAGATTCGGATTCGAAATAACTTCACGACACTAAACATATATGACTATGCGGATATGAAGCCATGTTTTATGTCTCATTTGAATATCTAGAGAGAAAATTTGTTCTAAAGCAACAAATCCACTTAAAATTAGTTTGACCATTTCTATAAATCTGTGATACCTCAAAATTAATAAAAACAAAAGAAAATCAAAATATATTACCCACCAGAAATATAGTATCAGTAACTTAAACACACACCACACACAATGTTTTATTTAAAAGAAATGGTCATGTTTGGTTACAAAATGGCGGAATGACGTTTTAAATGCAATTTCACATTTTTTTACCAATCAACAAAAATAGTGGAAAAATGTAAAAATGCAAGTTTGTGTGTTGCTGACAATTACTTACAAAATCAACACTTTCACAATATTAAATTATATAATAATATCATTTTTTAATTTTAAATAAATGGCAATACATTTTTAATGGTAAATAGTTAAGTTTTAAATAAAATTATATTATAATTTATTTTATAATATCATAAGATGTCAATCTATTATTAAACATGTATGGAAAAATAAACTAAATATTTATAATAATAAGTAAAGTATTTTTAATAAATTTTAGTTATTTTCACATTTTTAATAATTAGTTTAATTATTGGTGTTTGTTTTTCTTATGATAAAAGAAAAATTCACTAGGATATTTTTAGTTTGTTTTCACAAAAAGAGTCCTTAAGGAGGAAATTGACAAAATATATTTTAATAAAAGGTAAATACATATGCACTTATGCCTATAGAGTTAACTAATCTAGACTTAGAGTTAATGAGTAGGGTTTAGGAGGTGAGGTTTAAAAAAATTTAAAATTAAAATGTTTAAAATAGTTTCAAAAAGCATTTTTGAATTTCAAAAAGAAAATTGAAAAGAAATTTATTAGAAGTTCAAATTTGAAAACATATAATTCAAAACTATATATTTTTATTATTATTTATTGTTAATTATTTATTTATATTTGTATATCTATAAAGCAAATGATAGAAGTGCTTTTATCTCTTTAATGAAATATTTTTGGTCATTTTCTTCTTTGATAGTTTTTCTTATGACAAAAACTTCAAAAAATTGGCTATTAGAGATAATTTCTCTAAAATAAATACCATATAAAATATTTTAACTAATATAATATGTATTCTGCCAACCGCCGTTCCATAATTTTAAATTTTCTGCAGCTTAATTAATCTTTTATGCAGCTTAACTATTTTTTTTCTACGATTCCGCGATTAAACGATGTTCACTAATTGGAGCCAATATTTCGAAAGGAAAAATAATGTCTAGTTTTAGTGCTTTCTTGTTATGTTTTATTTGATATTTCTCCAAAATGAAAACATTGATTATTTTTTTGATAATCAGATTTTTGTCAAGACAAGAACTTTATTCTATAAACTAAAAGCGTTTGCAAACTTCAATGGAGCCTAAATCAGATTTCGCCAGACAATTAATATTTATTGATTGAGCTTTAATTAGTATTTGTATCACATACCGTAAAATCTCATCATTAAAAGCTTGAAATTTAGCACAGTTAGTTTTGTGAGTGTATAAACTTAATAAAATGTACTACTAATTTGCTGAAGGAATTTATTTTAAATTATAACATCATCGTTTATCAATGCGGTAAATTACATTCAATCATTGAATCATTAAAGATGTCTTAAATTATTTTGAAAGATACAAGTCTTGTGAACAAAAGTTAAGATTCTTTTTTCGTACACGTATATACATGCTTTTGGTGTTATGTTATGTGTATAAGTGTATTGCCACAATACACTAATACGACACTAATAGTATTAGCCACTCAAAACTACAAGTACTGATAGTGGCCTTTATCAGAAACTTACAACTCTCGTATATCGTGTTTTTAGTTGTTCAACTTATTTTTCTCCTTTTCTAAACCATAATTATATAATTATCTAGAGAAATATAAATAAATACCTTCTCTTATCCGCATAAATCTTTTATCCAAGCATGTCGTGTTGTACCAACAAGATATATATATATATATATATATATATATATATATATATATATATATATATATATATATATATATATATATATATATTCCAGTAAAACTTCTTAGCTAGCTTTAAGAGGATTTTTTTTTTGAAATGTTCCAAAATTTCATTTCTTTAATAAAACAAATAAGAAAAAGCTGTCGGTAAAAGCTGAATCTGATCGAGCTTTAGTTTTTTGGGCTTTAGTCTTTAGAATCAAAATCTAATGATTATTTTCTTAATCCCTCTTTTCTTTCTGAATATACATTTTAATTCTTCATTCCGTATAGTACATTTACCCTTTTTGATATATACACACAGATAATATAATCAATTTATGCAGTAACTTGTTTAATCAATCTATGCAGTAATTTAAATGTTAATATCTTATGCTCTACAAGTTATGTTAATTCATATACTCCAAAAATAGATATAAAATGAAAAAGAATTAATAAATAAACCATTGTTGTTATCATAACTGGTTGAAGAAATTAAAATCTTATCGACCCTATATAAGGAATGTTTTCATTTGCAATAACAGTGATAGTTTTGTTATTATACAAATCATAATTTGTGAAAAAAAATGAATAGATATAAGTATGGAGAAAACTATGAGAGGAAAAATGGGGGACCCAATGAGGTAGCTTGATGTCGTGGAGAAGCATCTTCTCCTACTCCTACTACGAGTTTCTGTTTAAGTGGACATCTTTCATTTGTTCACTTCTTAAAGAAGGAATATTAATAATCATTCAATCCAACTTCATACGCACACATGCATGCATAAATGCATATGAATGAGAGAGAGGTGATCATATATTAATATGTGTGGCCCGAATGTTTGAAAAACAAGCAAAGAAGATTAGCAAAGCCAATAGAGGATCATGATCATAACACTTTCTCTTTAACTACCTATTAATATACTTTTCTCTGATGCTACCTAGTTAAGCGAATGGAATCAAGCTTTTATACATCATATCACATGATGCAGTTACGTGCTGTATAATATCAAGAGCTACATGCCTTTCAAGAATGACAGCGACAAGGTCGATAACATAGCATCTAGTTTTTAAGTTGAAGTTGAACATTTATTTTCATATGTATAAAGAAGTAAAGAAGAGAAAAATGAAAATATATATGACTTAGATGCTAGTCTTACATTAAGTTTTATACAGTAGACTTCATTGATGAAAGATAACATAGTTTTCATCCTTTGTAATCAGATAAAATGTGATAAACTATAAATGATGAAAGCTATTAAAGAAGAGAACAAAAGGAGATTCTTGAATAATGTTGAAATTGGATCGAAAGCAGTCTGAAAGAGAGATGCCTCATCGATTATTATTCTGTTTTAGCTTTAACGGGCCCAATTTCACTCGAACATGCTTGTAATGCACAGATCAAAATGCACACAAAAGTACATTTACTAAAATATTTTAGAACCGTAATTCCTTTGTTTGAAGAAAAGTGACATCATTCATGTGTCACTCGATGACAATAAATCCAAGGAAATTTTATATATGCCTGTTATAATAATGACATTATCTACGCAATAAACTTCTTACTAATTTATTGTAGGATTTTCATATATAATAAATTTCTTTTTATTTTTTCAAAATAAAACAAAACAACTTTTTTATTGTTCAAGATGAATTGATAAGTATGGATCATATAATAATTTAATTTACAAAAGAATATCATTTGGAAATTGTTTGATTTTTATAGAAAAATTAGTAGTATCATTTTGTAATTTCAATTTGAGTTTCTTACACCAAATACATAATTATTTTATCACCATTTAATAAGAAAAAATACAAAGACCACAAACCTTATCTAAACTTACAGTTAGCAATGTTGGCTCAGCATAAACCTATGCTAAGAGAGAAACTATCTCGCCTCGACTGAGCAGGTAAGAACACCTCCATTCTTTTTTTTTTAACTGTTACAAAAATCTTAAGTTATTTATTCGGTCTCATGTTGGTTCCTTAACATAGTCACAGCTAGAACAATAGTTTCACTCCATTGTCACAAACAAAACAACTTGTGTTTAATGTAAGTGCGAAGCAAATAGTACAAAAAACAAAAGACTTGTTTTACTTCCCATGATCAGGAGCTCTGTTTCGATCTCTTCATAAGCTCTATGAACTCTTTAAATGCTGCAATCACAAAAAAAAAAAAAAAAACATATTACTAGTTCCCTTTGGTTTTTCAACAAGCGACTTTCACTAGAGTTTGGGATACAAAAGAAAGGTAAGTTACCGTTATCAGAGTCGTGAGGTCCAGGGGAGGCTTCAGGATGGTACTGGAGAGACATGACATTCATCGCCGGGTAAGATAGACCCGCACAGCTTCCATCATTGAGATTCACATGTGTCACTTCCACGCCTCCAGGTAGTGACGCAGGGTCAACCGCATAGTTATGGTTCTGCCAAATATTACATTATAGTTTTGAATGTTAAGACTTAAAACTATAAATCCTCAGTTGTAAGCATGCTTGTAATCTAAACTAATCCAATGTGCAATCAAGCAAAAAAGTTGGAACACTTTGGAGCATACCTGAGCACTGATCTCCACCTGGCCAGTTCGGTTGTTACGAACCGGGTGGTTTCCACCATGATGACCAAACTTCATCTTGAAGGTCGTACCACCCAAAGCTTGGCCAAGCAACTGATGCCCCATACAGATTCCATACACAGGAGCTTTACCAAGAAGCTCTTTAACCGTTTCAACAGCGTACGGCACAGCAGAAGGGTCTCCAGGACCGTTGCTGAACAGAATCCCGTCTGGATTCATTTTAACCGCCTCAGAAGCTGGAAATGTCGATGGGACAACAGTGATTTGACATCCGTAGGAGGATAGGCGTCTCAGGATGTTATGCTTGATGCCAAAGTCATAAGCAACAACCTTTCAGAGAAAGTAGAGAGTAAGAAGTTGGTTGATAGTATCATTAAGACAAGAACTAGAGAGAAGTAAAGTAATATACTCACTCTGTAGGTTTCCCCGTCGCGTGAATTCGAGTTGAAATCCCATTCAGGGTCTGTTTTGTCGACCCACTCGTAGGGAAATTTGCATGAAACATCACTTATCAGATCAATACCTACAATATCCCACGAACGAGACATTTGCAGAAGCTCCTCGTCTGTTTTGGTTTGTTCTGTGCTCAGCACACCGTTAAGACTACCTTCTTCTCTTAACCGACGTGTTATCGCTCGAGTGTCAAGATCATCTAAACAAACATCCCCAAGATGTTTTCAAAACCAATGCAGAATCTACATAGCATTGTGAACAAAGCAAAAGGAACTTACAAACTCCCATGAGGTTCCTTTGGGTTAGATAGTCAGCAAGTGTCTTAGTACATCTCCAGTTTGAGGTACTGATGCTTAGACTTCTTATGACCAAACCAGCAAGAAAGCATTGCTCAGACTCTTCATCATCTATAACACAAATGTATCAACAACAACAAGATAAGTAAGTACAAGACAAAACTTGCACAACTCTCACAACGTTACTGAACATACCTAGATTCACACCGGTGTTACCAATCTGTGGGTTTGTCATTAGCACAAACTGCCCGGCATAACTAGGATCAGTCAGAATCTCTTGATACCTTTTTCAAAGACAAACAACAACACAATCAATCTTCAGTAAGTTCGGATTCGAAACAAAACAAAACAAGTCTCACCCTGTCAAGGAGGTGTTAAAGACCAATTCAGCAACACGGGTTCCAGGAGCACCAAATGACTTAGCCGGCCAGATAGAGCCGTCTTCTAACACAAGCCTAGCGTTATACGAATCCCAAGGCTTCTCCACAAGGCCTACGAGGAAAGAGGGGTTTGCTTCATTTTCAAAAAAGTCGAAAGCTTTATCCTTTTTAGACGAGAAAAAAAGGCATACCAGAGGCGGTGGAGTTAGTGAGAGGAGAAGCGGAGCATCGGATCAGTGAAACCCTGAAGCCACCGCGACGGCGAGATACACCAGTCGGTAGAACAAAGCCCAGAGTCGTCGTAGCCGCCATGGTTGTGGTCTCTCACTCTCGACAACTCTCAAGTCTGGGTAACTGACAGACAGACGCACAGAGCTCTGAGGGTTTTGGTCCTTTTTTTGGGTAATGTTCTTAAACCCGGTTTAATTTCGCACGAAACCGGTTATCTGGACGAATTCTAAACCGGCATGTTACCGGTTTGAACCAAATTTGATTCACTTTACCCGATATCCGAAGTGGCACCCGAACCCGATCCGAAAAACCCGAACCGAAGTAGCAAAATATCCGAACGGGTATTGAATAAGGAGAGATTGGATACCCGAACCCGAACGGATAATACCCAAACCCGAATGGATATCCGAAGATAACCGAACATATGTATAATTAACTTTATATTTCTAGTTTAGATCTTTCATTTTATATAAAATATATATATTGATACTACACATATTTTAAGTTCATATGATATACATACAATTACGGAAAAAATGATTTGATATTCACTTAAAATGCATGTCAAGTTTTTTATTTCAAAAATTAACAAAAAGTTACATCCAATATTTAAAAAAAAAAAACTAAATTAATGTCTTTTTAGTTTTAAAATGTTATGTCCAAATCTATTAACCATTCAATCTATTAAAAATTAAAAATTAGTTAACTGAAAGTTATATTTTTAAATACAAGAAACTTGAGAAATGAAAATTTTTATTTTTTTTTCAAAATCTAAATATCCGAACCCGATCCGAAATAACCGAATCCGAACTAAAAATACCCGAACCCGACCCGAAGTACAGAAATACCCGAACGGGTTCTACACCCCTATACCGAAATACCCGAAAATCCGAAATATCCGACCCGAATCCGAACGGGTACCCGAACGCCCACCCCTGGATATTAGTGCCAGTGATTATTAGTACGCAGTTTTCTTTTCCAGTTTTTTTTTAAACAACGTACGGTATTCCATGCTCTCAGATTAATTGAAGGTACATTTCACTCCTCAAACATGTAAACAGATCCAAAATATGATTTTATATCTGTGTAGCCACACATATTTTAGTGTAGTAGAATTGATTTAAACCCTAATCGCAGCTCTTAAAGTTTGTGTATGGCTAGACCATATATATGTAGTTATCTTCTTTAGCTTATCATAATTAATTTTTACAAGGTTTTTAATGTTTAAGACTAGGTGGTGATCCGCACCCGCGGAATGAATAAACTAAAATAAATTATAATTTTCAATAAATATATATTAAAAAGTAAAGATACATATTAACTTAAATTATAATAACTGCACATTATGAAACTTACTCTAATATTTTTATCTCTCTGGAAAAAAATCAAAGCATCAGATACGGAAAACAACTTATGAAAGCTTTAAACAATTTCCATACTAAGGACAACTTACTTTTGCATCAACGAAAACCATTTATATAGTCTCTCTATTGGAAACCGAGTATTGCTTCTAAAGTCTTATGACTCTCACTTTAAATTTTTCACGTAGATTTCTTTGGCTTCAAAGCAGGAATCAAATTCATGCCACTCATTTTTTATGCTATTTTTGAAATGTTTAGGTTGTGATACCATTTTAGGAATAGCTTAGTAAGATACATATAGTCAAACGAATGATAAGATTTAGGCGAGGTAGGATTTACATGAAATGAATATTCTAACGCCACAAATTATTCCTAAGAATTTCTAATTGATCGTCTAATTATTTAAATATTTGGAAAGTATACATCTTTGGCTATTTGACCATAAACATTTCAAATCTTTGGTTACTCTCATATATCCCTTTAAATCATGCTCATAAAAACATAGATCATTGCAAAACAATCTGCGATAATCACATTTATGAAAATTTCTTAATATCAAAAAAAATTGCGAATATATTTATCTAAATTATGGAGAGAAATAATTCGACATCCCATAATCAAAATAACACTCAACTACAGAAAATATTAGTGTATTGCAATAGAAAAATATAGCTTAATCAAGACATGAATGGCGTTATTTCCGATAAATTCGCAAATTCAAAATTTTCATCTGTATTTATTTGTATATTAACATTTATGAAGATTTCATAATTATAAAGTTTGTTGCTTCAGTTAAGGGATTGAATTTACTATGTCCTTATTTGTTTTGAATTTTTTGTACCATCAGTCACGGTTTCATTACAATGTATTCTTACACTGTAAAATTGTATAAACGATAATTTAGAAAAGAGCATGTTATATGTTCAAAAACGATATATGTTTGTAGGAAATTTTTTCATATAAAAATTACCAACGTGTAATGTTCTATTGGACCGATAAGACTATATATTATGCATGCTGAGAATAATATATGGTGATATGATTTCTTGCGCATGCTAATCTTTTTTATATCATTCCAGATTTATTGGACCCATACCATATTCCAGTCATTTAATAAATCACGCACATAACACATATATATCGTTGGGAACATTTACAAAAAAAATACAAATATTATGCTAACTTATAATATAGAATCACTTATATACAATAATACAGCACACCCATAATTCCTTTATGGTTAAACCTATATTTCGGATTAGGTAATGACGAAAATCGAAAGTACAATTCTAATATGCCATATATGAAACTAGGGGTGGGCGTTCGGATACCCGTTCGGGTTCGGGTCGGGTATTTCGGATTTTCGGGTATTTCGGTATAGAGGTGTAGAATCCGTTCGGGTATTTCTGTACTTCGGGTCGGGTTCGGGTATTTTTAGTTCGGATTCGGTTATTTCGGATCGGGTTCGGATATTTAGATTTTGAAAAAAAAATTAAAATTTTCATTTCTCAAGTTTCTTGTATTTAAAAGTATAACATTAAGTTAACTAATTTTTTGTTTTTAATAGATTGAATGGTTAAATAGATTTGGACATAACATTTTAAAACTAAAAAGACACTAATTTAGTTATTTTTAAAAAAAATTTGGTTGTAACTTTTTGTTAATTTTTGAAATAAAAAACTTGACATGCATTTTAATTGAGTAGCAAATCATTTTTTCCGTAATTGTATGTATATCATATGAACTTAAAGTATGTGTAGTATCAATATAAATATTTTATATAAAATGAGAGATGTAAACTAGAAATATAAGGTTGATTATACATATGTTCGGTTATCTTCGGATATCCATTCGGGTTCGGGTATTACCCGTTCGGGTTCGGGTATCCAATCTCTCCTTATTCAATACCCGTTCGGGCATTTTGCTACTTCGGTTCGGGTTTCGGTTCGGGTTTTTCGGATCGGGTTCGGGTGCCACTTCGGATATCGGGTAAAGTGCCCACCCCTATATGAAACCGTCGACACACACTGGTTAGTTCAGGTTTATAGTGAAAAAAAGAACGATGCATAAAATAAAACATATACTACTAGGGTTGGCCCGCCCTACGGGCGGGTTAGTAAATATTAGAAAAAATTATTTTATATAGATGTTTGTTAAATTTCATGAAATAGTTGAAAATAATTTTTTTTCTAAATTGAAAATTATGATGTAAAGCAGATAAAGAATGAAAAAACTTCTTTATTTCAAATTTATATTGTAAATTTTAATAAATATTTTAAGTAATAGATCAATTTGAGTTAAAAAAAAATAATAATAATAACGTTTATTTGTTTTTGTTAGAAAGCACAAAATTATCTTACAACTAAATATTCTAAAAAAATATAACGGTTATATTTGTTTTGTGTTTTATTGACCTTATTCTTTTGTGTGAAATTAAATAATAATATACACTGAAAAGTATGTACAATATATTTTATTGTATTGTACTATTTTATTTGACATAGTTAAAACGTTGATCTAAAATTAATATAATTAATATTATATTTGTTTCAAGGAGTTTCAGGTTTAAATATTTTTACACTAATTAGTTTCCTTACAATAATAAAACATGATTTGATAAAATAAGAAAAAGTTAAATTTTAAATACTATGTAAATAATAACAAACATATTTTTCTTAACTGAAAATGACGTTTGTTTGAATTCATATTAATTTGGTGTTTCTAATATTTATGTTTTGAAAATTACATATCTCAATGTTTTATCTATGTATCACCATTGAATAATTTATTCAAAAAGTTCACAGAATGTTCAAAATCTCAGTTAAACCAAAAAGTTATTAAATGTAACCAAACTATCATAATCTGAAAATCAAGATGAACCAAACCATAATTTGGAAATCATATTCGTTTTTTTGTTCAGCAATTTTAACCAAAGCATGTAACTCAATGCTTAAACGGGAATAACCTTTCTCATATTCGTTTTTTTTGTTCAGCAATTTTAACCAAAGCATGTAACTCAATGCTTTAACCTTTTTAGTGTTGGTCGTACTGAATGAAAATATATTATTCCTATCCCATCAAATATACCATTCTCAGTTTTTACATTTAAGTTTTTTTTTAATTGACAAACGATTGTTCTACACTTAAAGTTTCTACATTGTAAGTTATAATGGACTTCTCTGACATTTTAATACACATCAGTTTTTTTTGGGCAACATACACATTAGTTTAAAATCCAGTTATGTTAGAATTTTTTTTTTTTTTTTTTTTTAGAAATTTTACATCCCGTTTTTGTAAAACCTGTTTAACTTATGTCCTTTTTTGTTAACAATCCATATTCTTAAACAAAGTTTTGATAAATAGGATAGAAAGGTTATTCCAAAGAGTAATTCTAGCAAACCATGTATGGTTTACCTGTTTATGCAAGACTTATTTTATTTTATGTTTATTAAATTTTTTTTCTTTCTAATACCTAAATTATTGTATTTTTTTTTAACTTTTCATATTATGATTTAAAAACTATAAAACGGTTGATAAGTTTTTCTAATGAATAGTTTTTAATTGTATGTGTTAGTATTTGATTATATAGTACTGTTATGCATAAAATCAAATATATTATTAGCTAAAGAAAATGGTTAATTATTGGAAATTTCATAATGTTTCCATAGCTAGTGTGAACTGTGAAGCATAACAAAACATAATTAAACATTCATCATCATTCCAGACGAATGAGTTGCTTAAGTTTCACTTTGCTTTTCTACTTATGTTTCTGTCAAGTCCTCACATCCATATACTTGCGCTGAGAATTAATAATTCCATAGTAGGTTCAGATGAAAATCCATGGCTGCAAAACAATGAAATAAAACCGTCAGAACTATAACAAAACAAAAGCTCTGGCTTAAATCCATGAAACCATTATGAGGTGAGATCCCTCATCGTAACTAATTAATAACCACTGTTTTCTGCTGTATGTTATAGACTTATAGTTTCCTTAAAATTAACAAAACTATACTTTTAAAAAACAAAAGCTCTCGCTTAAGATGAATCATGACCATTGTTATGTCCCGTTTAGCAACTGACTCCAAATCGATTATCGGTTCCACCGAATTCAAAGAGAAACTCCAAGGATTAGCAGCAAGAAACATGTACACGATCTTTTGGTGTTTGACGAAACTCTTTTTTCTGCACACATGAGTGAATTTAAAAAAGATAGACATTGAAAAGATAGAGGAAAATGTTGAGATTTAAAATGAACAAACCTCTTCAAGCTTCAGTCAATAATTAACATTCCTAATTGTAACAACAACATTGTAAGACATAAATTACGTAATTAAACAATTAGCTTTGTATTAACAGCCCAAAACGGTGGCACACCACAAAGCAAGATGAATAGAATAATCTATGCACTTCAAATATCTGTCTCTTTTATGTAACTTCGTCTTGATACTTGAGGAGCAACATAGCACTTCTTATTGTACCGCTGGATGCTTAGAGTCGGTTCAAAAGAAACTCTTAGAATGATAACGAATGAAAATATTGAAATGGTGAATTTTACACACAAAAACTCACATATTTATAGCTGTAGAATCACACAATGAGAAGCTGTATTGAATGAGAGATCGTGTGAGGAGAGGGGAGATGGTGTTAATGAGAGAGTTAATGACGATGCTTGAATGTAGACAAATTCCGTAACCGTGCCGGAAGTCAATGGACAGTGAGAAGAAATCCAAGCGATAAGACATAAACGTGGCTTCCTATTGAGGTTGAGCGGAAGTGGCCGTTGTGCGTAACATAGTGAGATCAGATCTTCACAGGCGGTGGTATCTAGAGGAACTATTCTTTGGAGGGATTCCTTACAGAACTCGTTCACCCATTAATGGAGAAGAAGGCAATTGTTGTGGGTTTATGTTTAGTAAATTGGAAGCCCAAATTAACAATCTTATGAAGCCTTAATCAAATAGTGAAACGCACCAGCCCACAAATTGCTAGGCCTGAAACGCAGAGTTTTAATAGAGGGGGACACGTGTCATGCTCATATGCTTCGAATTTGTGACCTGGAATCCTAGGTGGCGCTCCCAGGAGTGAAAGAACTCTACTTTATATATAAAGATAATCCCTTTCTAATATTATTTGGCAATGGCATAATATGTAATAAGTTTAGGAAAGAGAAAGCTATTTAACAAAAGATGTGAGGTGGATTCTAGTGATGGCATCTACGCAATGACAAATTTGTTAATCACACATGAGGGTAAAATTTAATGTTAATAATGCATCTCAAATAATAATAAAAAGGATATTAAAAATTGAAATTTAATCTATGCGTGTTTTTAATGTGTGTAGACAAAATTGTTCATGAAAATTATTATATGTGCTATTAAGAAATAAAAAAGTACTCAAATAGGAAACACATTATATGTATATTTACTTTGACTAGGAAATAATGTAATAATATATATATATATATATATATATATATATATATATATATATATATATATATATGTATATTTACTTTGACTAAAATATCATAAAGATTGGAATGCCATCAATGATTTTTATTTTATATTTCTAACAAAATTATTCAAGAGATAATTTATTTAATTTGGTAATAAGAAATAAATATAAAATTACTAATTATGTAAGACATTACTATAAGAATATATATGCATTGACTTTGACTAGGACTTACATCTTTACTTTACCTATGAATTAAATATTACTTTCACTAAAAAAATATACATTTGCGTTATATTTGCCTATAAATATAAGGCAAGCCGAAAGATAGATCATCAGTTAAAACCTATTCTCTTCAATCATCTCAATTCCAAAAAAATGAAGATCTCTTTCTCTTCTGTTCTCTTCGTACTCATGGTCGTTTTCATCATTTCTTCTTCAGGTGGATTTTTATTATTTGCATAGAAAATTTCTCTACAAACAAAAACTTTGTTGTATACTTAAGTTAACTGAGAATTTTGTAAACGTAATGTAAATGTTTGTTTTTGTTATACTTTGGTATGATTATAATTAATAGGAAACAAGAAAATGGTAGGAGAAGCAAAGGATTGTTTTCAAACGTGGACGTGTGAAGGAGAAAAAGAATGTAGAGATAAGTGCACGGCTGAATACAAAGGAATTGGAAGGTGCGATGATATCGTTGCTCCTATAGTTCCTCCCCAGTGTAATTGCTATTATCCTTGCTAATATCTCTATACGTACAGCAAATAATGATTTGTCTTATATTATAATATGTAAACTTTTTATCTGTTAAATCTTATGTGATTCAAAGAATAAATATATCTCAAAGGTGAAATCTATGATGTGTTTGTCTATAGTCTCTTGTCTTTTAATTTGATTTACTTACTCTTCCACAATCTTCAATCCTAATTGCTTAGTGTACTAATTCAACGTATTATCTGGAAAATCGAATCTGCTTGATAAATAATTGTATGAATTATATCAAGCTTTTAAGCCAAATCAAACCAGAGAAAAAATAATATTGTTATTACTGATTTTATATTTTTTTAACATTATTATTACTTTTATTTTTTTGAACTGGCTTTCATTTTTTGAACATTATTACCGATTTTATTATACATCAATTCACGGATCATATTTGTAACAAATAATTTGCATTTATATTTTTAGAGTTAAGAAAGTAAAAAATATCAGATAAAATATCGTGCGGTCTGCATCATTCAAATGTCATACTCTCTGCTTCACGTCTCACAGAGTCGAATAATTGAGTTGGTATATATATAACATTCCCCATCGCTAGGGAAACCCACGACAATCACTAATATGTTTTTCTTTAAAATCCGGTCTAATTTTTGGTTAAGGAGGGAAAAAGGCTTATCTAACTCGAATTGAAAGTAATAACTCTGATTCACTTACAAGTTACAACTATGAGTGTTCCAACGCTTTCTGGATGTTTTGCCAGTGCGAAGACCTTTAGGGGCCTGAGGCAAATTCAAAAGCATAAACTTTATGTAATTAATTTTATAATTTAATTATAATTGAAAAAAAAACTACAGAATTATCTTTTACCATCAAAGACTACAGATTTCTATATGTTTATTTAATTATATGGTGGTGAAATTAACAGAAAAAAACTGTTACAATTTTTTTCTGAAATTAACAGAAAACTATAATGCATGGGAAATTAAAGTTCTAAAATTTAGACATTTTATGTTAAAAAATTAAATTGATGATTGTGGTTTTTAGTACATGTGTTACTTGTTCAAAGTGGTTAGATGTTAAACCAGTTAAAATGTTATGATATATAAGATATATATCAGTCATTTGATTATTTTTGATATTAAAGTTTTATTTATTTTATTTATTTATTGGATGTTCTTAGCGGAAAGAAATATATTATCTGTTTTTCTATTTCTTTAGAAAACATTTTTGCCTTTATAGCAGAGAGAACAAGGAAGTACTACTTTCTTTTTTGAAACAAGGAAGTACTACTTACCACAAAGGATTTAAACCAAAACATTTGTTTGCAACTGAATCATCAATATTTGGAATGGAATGATAATATCAGTTCCAAAAAAAAAAGTCACCATTTGTTTTGAATAGAGGAATGATCATTCCATTAATTCTAAAAATAAATAGACAAACTACAAAAATAAGTATTCCATAAAAAATGATAAATAATGATTGGAATGAACTTATTCCATTTTTTCTCTACATTCAATTCATGGTATTCTATTAATTTTCATTCCATAAATTTCTAAACTTGTAAATCAGTTACAGCCAACATTTTACTCATTAGGCCATGAATTTAAATATTTGTTGGAATCTCAACAACTCTTGATCTATAACAACAGAGAAGATCCATTGTTCACTGCTCCAACATCTCTATAACTTTATGGAATATGCCTCATGGTGGACATGTTCGTTATGGTATGACTCAATACAACAGCTAGCCAGTGGTGGACCAGGATTGAATTTAACATGGGTCAAACTATCCCCTATATATTAATTGAAGAACATTTGAAAAGATGTAACCTCAATTTTGTAATAATTAAAAAATATCACTTGTTTATGTGTCAATCAATTAGGTAGTTAATTAGTTATATATGTCAGCCTCACATTAAAATTGAAAAACATGTTGGTCCAATTCGATTTTTATATCTTACTAGAAACATTTAATACCAACTATAATATATCATATGATATTAACTAAAGTAAGGTGACTATTAATTATATATTATTTCTTTAAATAAAACCTACGGAATTATCTAATGTGATTATGATATATATAGTAATTAAAGATTTTAAATAATGAAGATTTGCTAATAATCTATATGTTTTCTATCATTTTTGTTTATTTTTTTTACTATTAAAGTAAATCACAAAATTACATTAATCATATATTAAAAATTTTAGATTTTTTTTATATGTTGTATTTTGAATTTTTCAAAATGAGTATAAATTACTAAAACTATTAAAAGTCTCACATAAACTTTTGTGATCAGTGTTTAAATTTTTTTCTATAATAAGATACAATGATAATAAAATCATATAAATAAATAATTTTATTTTAGTAGGTGTTTATGTGAATATATATATTTCATATCGTTTAAATTTAATTATATCTCATATACGATAAATAAGATTGATTGTTTTGATTTATTTATTCTAAAATGATTATGAGTAAACAAGAGCGGTCATTTAATTTATATGTGCAAGTCAATTTATTACATAATAGTAACTGATTTTTTAGTTATTTAATATATAATTATAATTTTATTATTTCATAATATGCAGAAAAATATAAAATAAATATTTATTTTGTATAAGGTGCATATCGTAACCTAAGTATGTATCTCTTTAATAATTTTGAATGTTAAACATTTTCTAAATCTCAAGCCAAAATAAAAAAATAAAAATAAACTCAAAAATTAATATTTATATCGAGCAATAACCAAAATGATACAAAAAGAAGAAAACTATCGAACATAGATAGGATTGGCACGTGTATGTAAACTTTTCATAACTATAACTAACTTTTAAATTGCTTAATTATGATATAAAACTAGGGGTGTTCAATCCGGATATCGGTTCGGTTTCGGTTCGGTTTTTTTCGGTTTTCGGTATTTCGGATAGTAAAATATAACTACCATTCTAAATCCATATTTACTTCGGTTCGGTTCGGTTTATATACCGTCGGTTTTCGGTTTATTCGGTTTTATACCAAAAAATATAAATATTTTGTTTGAGATCATATTATATGAATTTTAGAGTCATATTGTCAACACCGTCATTTATTAAAATATATTACATGTTCAAATAAATGAACAAAAAAGTAAAAAAGCTTCTACCATCAAATAAAATAATCAAATCTATAACGAAAATCAAAACTTTAAATTTTGAAAATAAAAATATGAAACAAAACAAAAACATGAAAGAAAAGTTTTTCCACTCTTCCATATTTAGTGTTCATTAAAGTTATGCTTTTTCAATTGAAAATTTTCCATTAATTATTATCCATCAAATTTATAACCTTCATATTAATTTAGTGAAAACTAAAATAAAGCAAAAAGATCAAAAAAGACTTAGAAAATAAGATGTCTGAATTGTGATGTATTGTTATTTAGTTATAGTTCAAGTGTTTTACAAATTAAGGTTTTTTATTACTATAAAATTATAGTAATAGTTATTAACACAAATTTAACTTATGTAACAAATATATTTTCATGTATCGTTATAAAATAGATACATATTTACATGTTTCTACTTTTAATCGGTTTTGTTCGGTTTATTCGGTTTAATCGGTTATATACCAAACCATATCCAAATCCTACGGTTTTTATAAAGTTATATCCATTCGGTTTATATGGTATATACCAAAACTAAATTATATTGTCTATTTCGGTTCGATTCGGTTCGGTACGGTTCGGTTTTACCATATTGAACAGCCCTATATAAAACTGAGCTGACATAGTTTCATTGTAACCAAATAGTAGGCATGAGATTCTTCGGCTTAAATGTTAGGTTTTTATGAGATAAATAATTTTTTGACCTAAAATATTTTTAAAAATGGATCAGTTAATTAGTAAACAAATTATGTAGTTAAGAAAAAAAGTTTTAAAAAATTGTTTAAGAGCCAAATATATTTATTCGATCAATAATATAAAAAAAATTTCATACGATATTTCTTAAATAATTTTCATATAAATTTACTATGCGCCAGGCGCAGGTCTTATCTTAGTGTACATAAAAAGAAAAACAAGTAAAAAGAGTCACCAAGAGGGGTTTGATCCATGGTTTAGGGGGGTCAAGTGCTGAACTTTATCGAGAGAGCTACTTATTTTTCTTTGTTTCTATGAACAAAATAATATTTAAACAGATTTAAAGGGTGTCAGGTGACACCCCATTGCTCTACGTAGGTCCGCAATTGGGTTTTATCCTTGCTAATTGTTGTATTTGGATATTCTTTTCATGTTAAGATCGTCTGCATAGTTTCAGTCAATGTCATCTCATTTGTGAATTATAATATGGTTTTTCGATATAGCTATTGGTCCGAGGTCGAGAAGATTGACAGCAACTAGAAAATTTAGTCAGACAATATTTGTATCAAATCCGTGCAGCGTGCTCATAAGGTATATTTATCTTTCTCTCAAATAATTAGTTAAGGTCTCACTTTTCCAAACTTATGCATCATATCGCAAACCACAGGGGAAGATGCTATAACACCAGCAGCTTATGTCCACAGAATGCAAAAATCAGGCAGAGAATTAGTTTTAAAAATATCATCTTTTGGATATTTATGTACTAAACATACGTTCATGCAGATGCAGAGTCAAATAGATGTAGATTTTGGAATGCATATGGAGCAACAGCTTGAGAATTTCTCATGGGTCCATAGAGATGAAAACATGAATGTTCCTCTAAAACAAGAAGGCCCAAATATGCAGTTTGATCATACTTACAGGGACATAACTTGCTCGGCAAGTTCATCTCTTAAAAGTTACTCAGGACTCTTTGGTAAAAGCTCAAATATCAAAACACCAAAAATAGAAACAAGTAGCATCCCGGGGACATCTGCTGATCCAAGCTAGCAATTCAACAATCTCAGCTTCCTAAATGATCCAAAGCTTCAGCAGCTAGCTGAGTGGAATCTATTAGGAAGTCCTGCTGATTACAACGTTAGCCAGCATCTTATAGGCCTCAGTTTGGAGGAAACTTGGCTTCTTCTAAGACGCTAACTTATGTTAGCGTCTTTGATGATCCTCTGTTTTCACGGGTATAATTGCGTCGCAGTTATGTTATTACAGGTCTTGTTTTGTTGACTGTTTACGACATATCTAAATATGCAGCGGCCAAATTATAAGCAGCTCCGGCAAAACACGAAGTGTTGATCCGAGAAGGCGGAAGAGGTTAGGGAAACGATAAAATACTATATATATATATATACGATATATATTAAGTTGCTTGTAACACCCGACATTCTCCAAAATGCATTATGAAAGTTTTGTTTTCTCTCAAAAAAAAAAAAAAAATCTTAACCTAAAATTAATTAATATGTATTACCGACAGAGCCGGGCTTGACCCAATTATTTTGAACCAATCGAATGGGGCACATCGGCAGATTCAGAAAGACCATTCTTCGACAGGAGAGTTGCTATCGAACGAAACAGAAGTTCCTTCTGCTCCATAGAAGGAACAGCTCCAGCGTCATCTGAAATGCAGAGGACAAGAGCATTAGACGCTCTAAACGAAGTATCAAAGACTGCAGTATGCAAGAGAGAGAGGAGAGGAGCACGCTCACCACCGATTGCAGGGTTGGAGCGCTGAGTCCCAATGCCGCTGCATAATCAGTAGTCACAGTAACTCATAAACCCCAATATAAAAATAATCATAGAGATGATAGGATGGAAAAACAAAAATATCCAATCATGTCTTACAGTCTCTCCATGAGGATTCCATCAGACTCATCAGGAGATTCATCCTCGTCCTCTTCGTTCAAGGCAGAGTCCATGACCGGTCCGTTCAAGGCAGATTCGGGAAGCCTCCATACCTTCATCTTAACTCCACAAGGAGTCACGAAAGTTTCCTGCAAACAAAAGAAGATGATTTCAAGCATTTGAAAGAAACAAATCTTGGTTACAAAGAAGGATATTTAACCTGGATGAAGTTAGAACTAGGGACAGAAGGAGCACGGTTCTTGATAAGCTTGTGCGCCAATCTCTGCCTCCTCCTCCTCCTCCTAAGGACGTTGAGCTTGCAACGTCGGGTGTAACTGTGAGAATAATTTGTCAAATATATATATACTAAAGATGAACTAAGCACAAAGAGACAGCAGAAGAAACATACCCCAGGGAAACCTTAATTCTGTTCTTGATATGAGGTACGCTAGAGTTAGAGAGAACAGGCTCATGCGGATTACAACCACAACCGCTGCATAATCAAAACAACAAGAATAATCAAATCAGATCAGATAAAAAAGATATAACAAAACAATTTTTTCTGCTTGTAGTCTTACAGTTCCCTATGTAGGTACCCATCAGACTCATCACTATCTTCGTCCAAGGCAGAGTCCATGACCGGTCCGTTCAAGGCAGATTCGGGAAGCCTCCATACCTTTGTATTAATTCCACAAGGAGTCACGAAAGTTTCCTGCAAACAAAAGAAGATTATTTAAGCATTTGACAGAAACCGATCTTGGTTATAAAAAGGGATTTAATTAGTGATAAATTTTAACCGCAATGAAAGGTTTGTGGGAGACAGGAGGAGTAATCTTCTTTCTAGATCTCATAACTCTCTTGGTGCTATCAGAAAAAGAGAAACCATGTCAAACTTCAAACATCTAGAAAACTAAACCACGAACCCAAGATCTGCAAGCAAATCAACACGCACCAAAACTACAAACAAATCATCACGCACCAGCCAAAAGACACAAGGAAGAAGAAAAAGAAGACGATCAATTAAACTAAACAGACAGAAGGAAGAAGGAGACGATCAACAAAACTAAACATTCAGAGACAGACAGACGGAAGAAGGAACTACGAGACGGAAGAAATCTTACCCCATGTTTCTCTATGAAGGTGACGATCAACAGCGAATGGGTTTATAAACCCTAAATCATTCAAACAACTTCCCATTTATATGCTAATTTTACGGATCCAGGCCCATTAAACCTTCACTTTTGAACTTGCATAAAAGTCTCACTATATTCTTCATTTGGATTTTCAAAATTTTGGGAATATGCTTATTCCATTCGGGTTTTACTAATTTTCAGGTCGATTCGGTCTGATTCCTTCCAAATTTGGGTTTTTTGTTCAACTCACAATGACACAAACATATAAAGGTTTCTGCTATGTCACTAGCACATCGTAAATATTGTGACCCAACTAAAATGCCAACTAAAGACCCATTGTGACAGCTTAAAGATATCCCATTTGGTTTAGTAACTTATGTGTGGTTCAGTTCTTTGGTTTAGGTCTTTGGTTTACTAAACACTATATGTAATATCTTTCTCACTTACGGGAAATCAATCAAACACTAAAACAATCTTCTTAAACCCTAACTCTCTCTATCATCATGTTCATCATCATTCACCATTGAATCTCTGTTCTTCGGGATGATCCTTCTTCCTTCGTGGTCGTCCTCTAGGCTTTGATTCTCCGATCTCCGGGTTCTCGGTGAACCTCTGGATTGGGTTTATCTATCATTATTTGTTTTACTGTCTCACCCAGACCTAATTGTAGATAAAAGACTAATGGAAACTGGATACAAAAGTTGATCAAAAGCAAAAAGAAAAGTTTTAAATGTAATAGCCATGAGAAAAACAACCGGTGAAATAGGAAAAAGAGAGAGAGACAAAGGAAGAAACATAATATGGAGAGGATAATAACAAACACTAAAAATAATATTATAAAATACTTAAAAGATAAATTCTGTTGAAGTTTATAAATACCATCAGTTAAAACTATGATAGTATGAAAAACTCTTTAACCAAACTTTTTAAAATAATTTAAATCATTAGGACTCTTCTAATTCAAAATTCTGTTTAGTTTTAAAAACCATCATTAATTTTTAAAAAAAATCATCACAGTGACTCATCAACCCCAATACATAAGAGATCATCATGATAGGATAGAAAAACTTTTAAAAAATATCCAATCATGTTTTACAATTTCAGATAGAGCTCTAAATCATGAGATCCATCACTATCGCTATCGCTATCACTGTCGTTCATGACAGAGTCCATCTCAGCAAGAGGAAGTGTCCAGACCTTGGTCTTAACTCCACTAGCACTCACGAACGTGTCCTGCAAAAGACAAAAAGATGATTTCCAGCATTTGAAAGAAACCAATCTTGATGAATTTAATGATATTTTAAACCTGAATGAAGTTGAAACGAGAGACAAAAGGAGCAGGCTTCTTGATAAGCTTGTGTTCCAATATCTGCCCCCTCTTCCTAAGGAGGTTGAGCTTGCAACGTCTGGTGAAACTGTCATCAAACAAACGATGTCAAATATTACACTAAAGATGAACTAAGCACAAAGAGAGACAGAAGAAACATATCCCAAGTTTCGACCAACTGAAATCTTCTGCTGTGCTCTATCACAGTTAGAGAGAACGGATTCATGCGGGTTAACCCCAACACCGCTGCATAATCAATCAAACACGAGAATAATCAGATATAAAGGTATAACAAAGCAAATATTTGTTTATTGTACTCTTACAAATTCAGATAGGGCTCTCCATCACTATCACTATCACTATCACTATCGTTCATGACAGAGTGCATTTCAGCAGCAGGAAGTGTCCAGACCTTGGTTTTAACTCCACCAGCACTCACGAACGTTTCCTGCAAACAAAAAAGACAAAAGACGATTTCAAGCATTTGAAAGAAACCAACAAAAGGATTTAGTTATATTTTTAACCTCAATGAAATTGAAACGAGGTTTGTTGGAGACAGGAGGAGCAATCTTCTTTCCAGATCTGATAACTCTCTTCTTGGTGCTATCAGATCAACATATAGAGAAAAAGAAAAAAACATTTCAAGCTACAACACCAACCATCTACAAACTAAAACACGATCAACCAAACTAAGGAAGAAGGAACTACGAGACGGAAGAAATCGTACCCCATGTTTCTCTACAAAGGAGACGATCAATGGCGAGTGGGTTATAAACCCTAAATCATTCAAACAACTTTCCATTTATATGATAATTTTATCGATCCAGGCCCATTAAACCTTCACTTTTGAACTTGCATAAAAGTCTCACTATATTCTTCACTTTGATTTGGATTTTCAAAATTTTGAGACTATGCTTATAAGTTTCATTCGGTTTTTACTAATTTCCAGGCCGGATTCGGTCTGGTTCCTTCCGAATTCAGTTCAAATCGGATTATAACCAGTGTCTGAAATCATTCAAAAATATATTAAAAAACTTAAAATTAACAAAAAAAAACTACTCAAAATATATAATTATTTAAAAATCTAATTAAAAACTTGTTAAACTACCTAAACTAATTCAAAATAAAAAATAAAACAAACTATAAAAAATTTTAAATATTCTAAAATATCTAAATTACTTTAATATATATAGAACCATTATTTAACTAATTTTGGATATTTTCGGATCTTAACTAGTATTTTAGTTCGGTTTGGGTTATATCTAAACCCTAAAATACCAAGCTCTTAAGTTTTGTTTGGATATTTTTATATAAATGGTTCTGATGGGATATCGGTTATTTCGGTTCAGGTTAAAGTCGGGATTTGGTTTGGGATAAAAACACTTATACCCTTCTTTTTTTTTACAGCAAACATTCAAAAACTCATGTAGACTCTGTAAAACACTCAGACCTACTTTTTAGTAAAATAAGTATTCACAAATTAGGATACTTGCATTGTTACGTAGAATTATATCATAATATTTTTTAATAACTATTTAATAATATAAACATGGGATATTGATATATGATGTATATATAAAATAATAGCGCAAGTCAAACTATAGCAATATTATAGTAGATGGGTAGATTCTACACTTTTACAAGTTGTTATGTTACAAATGTTACATATTTTTCAGGAAATAAAATTGGTTACATAATAATATATTTATGCCAAAAATCAGCTAATATTATTTATTTTATTTTTTTGTCGTCATCAGCTAATATTATTTAAGTTTATAAATATAATCAAGTTTCAAATGATGAAATAATTAAAAATATATATAATAATTATGGATGTGATTTCTATATATTTATTAAAGTATATGGTGGTGAAATCAACACAAAAAAAACTTTTACATAATTTTCAGCAAACCAACACGTGAGGTATGTACAACTATAACTACTACGATGTTAGTAATGAAGCTGAAACATCTCATAACTCAATTTGTTTTTCGCAACCGGCAACTTTCAGGTTCTAAGCGAGAAAATCAGGTTTCTGCAAACACACTTATTAGAAATAGACACAAGACTAAGGTTCCAAGATCTTCTACATGCTTTCAGACAATGTTATTTCATTTTTTGAGTTATAATATGGTTTTTCAATATAGCTATTGGACCGAGGTTGAGAAGATTGACAGCATAGATGATTTGCAGCAACTAGAAAATTCAGTAAGACAGTCTTTGTATGAAATCCGTGCTCATAAGGTATATCTATCTTTCTCCCAAATAATTAATTAAGGTCTCACTTTACCGAACTTATGCATCATATTGCGAACTACAGGAGGACATGCCTGCAACATCAGCAGCTTATGTCCACTGAATGCAACAATCAGGTAGATAATTGGTTTTAAACAGTTCATATCATCTTTTGAATATTTATGTACTAAGCATATGTTCATGAAGATACATAGTGAAATAGATGTAGATTTTGGAATGGATAATGAGCAACAGCTTGAGAATTTCTCATGGGTCCATACAGATGAAAACATGAATGTTTCTCTAAAACAAGAAGACCCAAATATGCAGTTTTATCATACTTACAGGGTGCTCCGCAAGTTCATCTCTTGAAAGTTACTCATCAGGACTCTTTGGTAAAAGGTCAAATATCAAAAACAGCAATTCAACAATCTCAGCTTCCTAAATGATCCAAAGCTTCAACAACCAGCTTAGTGGAATCTATTAGGAAGTCCCGTAGATTACAACGTTAGCCAGATCTGGGAAGCATCTTATAGGCCTCAGTTTGGAGGAAACTTGGCTTCTTCTGAGATGCTAACTTATCGCGTTACCGTCTTTGATGATCCTCTGCTCCCACGGGTAAACAATGGTTTTGCTTATCATTATTTAATTTGCTTCACAGTCATGTCATTGCATGTCTTGTTTTGCTGACTGTTTCTGACATATCTAAACATCCAGCAGCCAGACCTATAAGCAGCTACGGAAAAACACGAAGAGTTGATCCGAAAAACGCGCCTTTTATTTGAGCAGTCACGAGAATGCGGATGAAGCTAAGATTGATAAGTTGCTACATTCTCCAAAATGCATAATGAAAGTTTTGTTTTTTTATTCTTCTGTATTTTGTTGACCTACCTTGATAGTTGATACTCCTGCACATACCTTCTTTTGACGGTTATTCATATTCATGACCCTAAGCAATGTGATTTTAGGCGCTTACTACTTGCATCAGGGTTTTTTTTGGAAGACAAAGACGCAAGATGTGGTCTTTATCCGCAGAGACCGAGTATCGTGCTATATCGTTCAACATGTTTAGAATTCAAATGGATATGCAAACTGCTTTTGGTGAACCGATAAATAAATCTATAAATATGTTCTTTGATAAACAAGATACGCTTCACACTGCTGCTAACTCCGTATTTCACAAACAAACTAAACATATCGAAAGAATTGTCACTATATCTAAAACTACATAGTTAAAGGTGAATTTACATCATACGTTCATACATCGGCACACAAGATTTTGATATACAAGCATTCAGATATCTTAGGCAAGTTGAATATTTGTTATTTTCATGCACCAATTTCAAAAAGAGTATTATAACTTTTTGTAAATATTACAGTTTACATGTATTTTTTTTATTTATATCTCAAACTTAGTAATTTTTCTAAGATGTATGTCTACTCCTGTAGTCACTTAATTAAGTGAGCCGTTCTATTCACATCTTTGACACCTCACATGCAAAAGCAATACAGGTATACTAAAAACTGGTCGGAAATAATGTCTCTGATGGGTCAGTTATCTATGTTAGTTTCAACAGTTGATGGATATATCGTGTCTTGTTCTATAAATATTTTTTTAATCTTAAAAAGAAGAGAGAATTAAAAAAAAAAAAAATACTACTAAAGAATTTGTTTTCATAGCAAATGAAAATATATTAACTATGCTTTCACACGCAGTTCAGGTGAATTATTTTATAGAATTTCCAATATATATATGCTGGACGTGAACATAATAAACAAATATATATACCTATTATTTTTTCCACTCTGTATAATATATATGGTGATTTACGACTCACAAACTGAAAAATAACAATCTCAAATATTCCGTACTTGTAAAAACTGAAAATTTACAACATAGATGATGATGACTTAACGACGTAATACAATCTACCAATTCTTGAAAGGTGAAACTCTCCCTCTCGCTTCAAGAGGGGATACAAACACGATAAATTTACTACTAGCGGGTGGTCCTTAATTCCACCTCTGCATCAATAAAACTTATTAAAAAAAAACCTTACCAATAATAGAAAGGTCCGAAAAGGAAACGTCATCAAGGCTTTGTGGAAAATCAAGCACTCGAAGCAAGCACCACTTCTTTTTAGGTAAGAACGGACCAAATTACTAATATGCCCCCTCTCCAATCTTTCTACTACATACACCACACGAACCACTAGTTTTCACTTGGTCAAATGATATGAGAATTTTTACCAAATCACCCCTTTCTAGCGTATCTGTGCGCCGGTGAAGGTCTGGCCAAAGGACCAACGAGCGGAAGCGACGTTGTTAGAAACGATGGTTCGACCATCGCTGGTTGTGACTTTGAAAGAGAGTGCTTGTCCGTTCAGGTAAGAGTTACTCTGCCAGTTTTGTCCCCAGTTTCTCGACATGGCTTGCCATCCTGTTCTTGACCCTTTAACCAACGCCGAGTGAACATCTCCGGCTCCTCCGACATTAGTAATCAGAACAAGGTTGAAGTAAGAATGTCCGTTTATAGTAAACCTTATCCCTCCCCTTCTCACGCAAGACACTCTTCAAAACCAAAAGTAAAATAACAGAGTAAGATTCTAACACACATCCTCTGTTTTAGAAAAAAAGCAAAAAAAAAAACAGAGCAGCTCTGTTTTTTTAGTCTTGTATTCTGTTTAAACAGAGAAATTGAATAAAAGGGCAGTCTACAAAACCGAGTAAGATTCTAAACACATCCTCTGTTTCAGAAGTGAAAGAAACAGAGCAGCTCTGTTTTATTCCTCTGTTTCGGGTTAAAAACAGAGGATTTGAAGAAAAAGGTTACCTTCTGTAGGCGACAGGGACAATGCCAGCTTTGTATTGAGCGATGCGTTGAAACACGGGCTGAGAGAGATCGAAATGCTGCTGAGGAGGGTTACACCAACCTCCTGCGTTGTTCGGTAAAGCGTTGTTCGGCGGGCAAAAGTTAGTCGCTGTGACGACGATTGAGCCAGGGAGACACCATTTTCCATCGTTCTGGCACCGTATCTCGAAGCAAGCACCGCAGCTTAATCCGTTGTTGAACAGAGCCGTGCTCAGCGCCGCCGTGTTGGTTCCATACCCTTGGCTATAAAGGTTTCCGTACCCACAAGCACCTCCCATTGTGCCGGAGGCATCACCACCGCCGTAGAATGTGGCGTGTGCGTTTACCCAACCGCCACCGTATCCATTCACACGTGATGTCATTACTGCGAGAACAACCATAATCAAGAAGCTGACGAGACCCATCTTGTTATCTTTTTCAAAAACCTGCATATAGGTAGTAAGATTGATAAGTTTATACTATTATTCTAAAAGAAGATGAAAGTAGCTAAAACTAGTAATGGGCGTGCGTGTGAGACAGAGGAGATGATTACTTATAGAAGCTTTGATCTTTCTTCCTTCCTTAAAGAGGTGATGATTATGAGAATCTGTTGTTTGGTTTAGGATTGGATAAAACAGAGGAGGCGGGGGTGGTTCAATTTATAGAAAAACTTTAGTGAGTGAAATTTTACGTTTTTGCCACTAGTTAATCACCTACCATGCACTCATCTTTACTTTATCCTTTTCGATTCATCTTTATTACTTGCTCTCTTTCTTTTATATTTGATGTTTTAGAAAAAAAAATTTGTTCCAAACTATTTGACGTTTTCAATTTTCTATGTAAAATTTATTAATAATTAATACCAGATAACCAATGATATTATAGTTTCTATTTTGCTATTTGTTGAACTGTGGTAAGGTAAACAAATATTTTATTTAGAAAATTAAATGCAGTATCTTAATCTGTGCATAATAGAAAAAATGTCAAATATAAAAAAAAAACGGAGTGAGTACTATTATATTTTCATCTTTATTTTCTTCTCAATTAAAAACAAAGCCAAGACTAATAATGCAATTTCTTTTTAGATTTTCCCATATATATATATATATATATATATATATTATAAATTGAACTTATTAAATGTAATATTAATGAATGAAGTATACAATAAGAAGAATTACTTTATTATTGGGACCAAAAACCGTTGAAGTCTTAATATTTAATGTCATGAAAAAAACAAAGAGTCAAAGACACATGTAGGCATGCAGGTTTGGGTCGGGTTGTTCGAAATGCGGATAGTTTGATTTGACCAAAAGCTTGCTGAATTGAATTCGGTATGGTATTCACGTAGTTCGGTTTAAAGTTTTTTTTTACCAAAACTAACCAAAACTTTGATTATATTTTGGTTAAAATTTGGTTAAATTCGGATAATTCCGGTTAGTTAGTTTTATTTATTCAGTTAGTTTTTCAAAGTTTTGATTAACTCGGTTAGTTTTGTTCAAAATGTGGTTAACAAAAACAAAACCAAACTAACCAATTATCGAGCCAAAATATTTTTTTTATAAACTTTTCAAATTGAACCAAATTCACAAGCTAACCGAAATTTTGGTTTGGTTTGGTTCGGCAAGTTGGGTTCGATTTAAACCACAGGTCCGCAGGCCTAGACGCAGGTGAGCTACAAGAACTATTTTTCAGGCGCCTTCAAACAGTTATACACACAAATTTTTACTTGGAACTTATATATTAATTTTCCAATAAACAATTGAGGAAATTAACAATATCCTATATTAGGTCGTCGAAAAATTGTATTTGGTACCCTTGATGCAAATAGTTGTGATTTAAAACTGGTTTGAATAATAAATGAAAGTAAAGAAAAGCAAGAAAATAAAATAAAGACAAAAATTTCAAGTTGGAATTCAAGTGGGTCACAATGGGCTGCTTTGAGTTAGATTGTTACACGAGACGTATAGCTTTGTCGTTCGTTTATCTCAGTCAATATTTCGATCAACTCGTAATTATATTTATCTTCAGAAATTATCAAAACTACGATCAATGCAGTCGTGTCTGTCTTATGTGAAAAAACGTCGCTGACGTACATTAAATTTAATTACTTAATATTGACAAAAGAAAAAACTAATGTGTCCGGTTATGAAGTATCTAACTTGTAAGGAGCTTGCTCGGTGTTTCTGCGGAAGTATTTTACTAGGGTTAGATAGAATCTAGATTTTGAGATGACATTTTACTTTGAGCATCGAAAAAATAAATGCAGATCTTAAATATAATAAGGTGAACATGTTCAGCGGCAGAAATCTACGACCAGGTTTCCGTAATTGCAGCTCCAAACATGGGTCCAAAAACAATTCATGGACGGTTGGTCATTTTGCTAGTTCCCCGATGTATGAAATAATCATTTTATAATTAGTATAAATACAATTTACTTTTCTTACTACGTGTTTAAGTTATTTTATAATAGTAATAAATTTATGTACATATTGGTTATTTAATTTTAGTTATTCAATTTTTTCCCTCGGACCTAAAAACAAAATTTCCATTATATAGATGATAAAACAAAACATACGTATAAATAAATTATCATGTAAAAGCAAAAAAAAAAGAAAAAAAAAAACAGAGATACCCCCGCTGTTTTAAGCCACCGTAGTAACATCTATTGATAGATGATCAGAAGAAAGTTGACACGAATCCATCCTCTTTCAATTGTTTATTAATGTTGAATGGTTTTCATCTACGAATGATTGGAGTAACGCCAACAACCTCCTCACTTTCCAAAATTTAAACATGTATTAAAAACATGTATGCATGCTTAGTATCAAATTGTCAATCTATTCATTTGCTTGGAATTATGTACAAAAAATAAAATGTGGTTTATAGCGTCATTGTTCTATTTCTTTCTTCAAGTCTTGCATAGAAAATGTGTAAATAGATATGAGGGAAAACATAAGTGGGAGGAACTGAGGAAGTCTCTAAGACCAACTCTAATGAGACACCAAAACCAAATGATTTCATGTCCAATGGAAAACCAAAAATGACACAATCTCACCAAATTTGGTGTAGAGTGAATAGTGTTACACCAAATTTGGTGTAACACAATTCATCACACTAAATATTAAATATTCACATTTATTATGTTTCATTTAAGATATAATTTAATTATTATTATTAATCAGTTCAAATTTGTAACTAAACATAAATATATTATACTATTTGTATTTTTAAATTGTTTTTACATGATTAAATATTTTTTATTTTATTTTCAAATAAGAGATCTTTTATTATCATTTTCTATATATTTAAAAAAATAAAATATCATTAAAAATTTATATTTTATTTTATTTTCAAATAAGAAATCACTAAATTATTATTATCATTTATTTTATCTTATAATGTATTTTTATTTTAAAATATTGATTATAATCTTTATTCAAGTTATATTTAATTAGTAATGAAAAATTAATAATATTACATTATTGTAATGTTAGATTTAATAGTAAATAATTAAAACTTTATGTAATACTATTAAATTCACAAAAAAAAAAAAAAACATTCTTATTTTTTTTATTTTATAATATAATTAAGCTTGTATTACTAACTAATAAAAAATTATTAAAATAAATATATTATATGTTACGTGCTTTTCATAATTAATAGTTTGTTAATATAATATTATATATAAAATAAATACATATAATGTATAATATTGTTAAACCAAAAATATAAATGTAAATAAATTTGATAAACATATAATTAAAAAATTGACAAACATAATATATCTAAGTGTGATAAAATAATTATTTATTAATTTCAAATAATCAAAATTTAAAAATTATTAAAACTGAAAACATCAAATAATATTAATATTACTTTTGGTGTAATATTTGGTGTCATGGTTAGAGATGATAAAAAACATTTAACACCAAAATATCAAATTTGGTATAATTTCAACACTAAATTTGGTATCATGGTTGGAAATGCCCTAACATCTGGTATCCCTATATATTAAAAAATAAACATTACAACATTTTTTGTAGCCACATGTCATCACCACAATCATTCGTAGAATCTTTAGAAAAATATGTTGGTCCATATAAATATATAATAAGCTATTTATTAAACTAACCATAAATTAATCATAAATGTTCTTCATTGTTTCCTTAAATAAAAATCACGGAATTACCTAATGTGACTAAAGTATATATGACAATTAATGATTTTTAATAATAAAGATTTGATAAAAATTAGTCTATTCTCTATCATTTTTTTAAAATTTTAACGTATTAAAATAAATTAAACAACCACACTAACTATATAATAAAAATTTAGATTTTTTCCTATATGTTATATTTTGAATTTTTAAAAACGAATATAAATTACTAAAGTTGTTAAAAATCTCACATTGAAATTTTTTTGATCCATGGTTTAAAATTTACGTTATAACAAGATACAAATGATTACGAAATTACATAAGTACGGAGTTAATTTTATACTATATAAAATAGAAAAAAAAGTGTGTCTGGATTAATAAAATTTATTTAAGTATTTGTACCAATTTAATTATATACGTAATAGTTACTAAACTTTTAATTATTCAATATATATTTATTATTTTATAATATGTAAAATATATATAATACTTAAAAATAATATATATATAATGTTCATTTCGCGCAAGGCGCGGATCTTAACCTAGTGTTTAACTAAATCGTCTGCATAAAGAGAGTCTTGATTATTTATGCATACTGAAACTTTTAGATAAATTAGATCTGCATATCGATAATTACGTTTTCCAAAGTATTCATAAGATAGGTTTGAATATTTCTATAAAGACGAAAAACAAGACCACCTTGGATTTGGTTGAGTTCGCAATAGCTAATTTTGCAGTAAAAAGCGTTTGACCAACTAGTAAAAATAAGGAAAGATCATGTCGCTGAATTATCCCTGCTTACACACCTAGATAAATGGCATCGACAGCAACAACAATCAATCATAAAAACAGAGAAGATTGTTGTGTGAAAGTTTTATTTGCTTAATATATGAATGTGGATTTGTAATGTGTTAATATACAACTTATATATGCATATAAATCGACGTAGAAACTTCTTCTTCTTTTGTTTTGAGAAAAGGAAATAAATTATTTTTTTTGTTTTTTGAATTAGGAGAAATTATTTCCGAAATCTATTTTAATGTTATGTTCTTATATATCATCATAATGTGTATTTATCTTTCTTTTTTTTTTTAGCATAATGTGTATTTATCTTAGTCAGATGTAAACCAGACCCACCGTTTGCGCATGTTTGCTGCGTGTATAAGAATATTGATAACATTAAGCGTGATGGTAGGAGAAGGGCAAATTGGTAAAAATTGAATGAATGTTTAAAGTAAGCAAGAGCAGCTGTTGAAGTATATGACCATACCTGATGTAAACGACCATTGATCAAAAAAGAAAACGACCATTGACAAACTCGTCTGAGATATCTCTTTATATTCAACTCTCTTTTTATTTTTTGTAAACAAAAATAAAGTATTTACCTCTTTATGTTAATAAAGTTATGGCTTCGAATGGTGACCATCGTCCCGCCCTGCCCCGCAGTTAACAGTAACAAAAATCTCTACATATACTATATATCTATACATTTTTATAACTGTCAAAATCGCACCGCAGTTGAACCGCTTGTCCCCCACCGCTCAAACCGCAGTCACCATTCGGAGCTTATATTTAACCGTTTTATGTTGATAAAGTTAAGTATTATTATTTCTTCAATATTATTTTCAGCCATCGGAAAGTTTTCCTAAATTTTCACTTTCACGTTCTGATATAACCTTTGGAATATTATATTTCGTCAGAGGTTCAGCTTTTACTTGTTGGGTTATGTTAAACATCTAAATGTTAATGATGTATAAATGATTGAGTTAATAGTTAGTGAAAAAGTGGGTAGTACGTAGAATTTAACAAAATGGTGATCCAATGGTTTAAAATTAATCATATGAATCACATTTATAGGTTAGTTTATCATTGGAGATGCTGAATAGATACTTAAACAGTAAGAAATTTTAAACTTAATTAGAAAAAAAAAATATTAAACTTAATTGAAATTTGAAAAAAGCAAAACCGATTCAAAATTCAAAAATATAATGGTCTAAATATCTATAATATCCGAAATATTAAAAACAAATATCTAAAAACCGAACCAAAACATTAAACGATTCTTAATTCTATATCTAAAATATTCAAAAACCAAAAAAAACTGGGTACTTCAAAAAAATTTGGGGACACCTAATTTATTTTAAAGGGTTTGAATGCACCACAAAAGATTTGTCATCTTATATGACAATTAATTTCAGGAAAGGTAGCAGTAACAAGGAATTTGGTACACCGTAATATGCGATGCAATAACTACTGCCCAAAATGTGGAGAGCCAGAAGAAACTGTTACTCATGTGATCTTCGTATGCCCATTAGCTTTACAAGCATGGGCATTATCATCAACACCGTCTAGCTCTCAGACTTTCCCTGTATCGAGTATATACGCCAATATGGACTATCTCTTTTGGAAGAAGAATAGTATTATGAAGCCAGAAGATGATAGACATTCTTATCCTTGGATAATATGGTATATTTGGATTGCTATGAATGATAATCTATTTGGAGGTATAGATAGAGACCCTTTGGAACTAGTCAGGTATGCAGAAAGTGAATGTTAAGCTTGGTATAATGCAAAGGATACCACACATGTTCTTCCATAGGCACAAACTGTTGAAGAAGCACAAGCCTTAATCTTGGGTAATATTTGTATGGTGGATGGTTCATGGACCTTCACAGGCTCAATTTAGTGGATTTGGATGGGTTTGGAAAGATAGCATGGGAAAGATTCAACTTATGGAGAAACGGAACATGAGGAGGCGTGAGACAAAATTACATTCGGAACTGGAAGCGTTAAAATGGGTAATAGAGAGCATGATACGATATTCGACATGTCAGAGCTTTGGGACAGATTGCAAGGACCTGATTGCAATGATAACGGACCCGCAAGCTTGGCCAAACTTCTCAACTGAACTGGAGGTTATTCAAACTCTTCAGCTATGTTTTTCGGACTTTAAGATCAGCTATTTTCCAAGGACACAAAATGAGATTGCTGATTTGCTAGCTAGGAATACCTGTTCTTTTCATAGATCTCTTTGTTTTATTGGTTGTTCTATTTCGGTCTGGTTACGTAGGCCACCTCAAGTTTGAGTAATAGAATAGCCGTTTGTTGCCAAGAAAAAAACGGCAAACACATTATGTATCTTAATTAACTAATATTTGCTTAAAACAAGGCACTGCAACGAAGTAGTATAAAAAATAAATAGGTTGTTGTTTGTCATCTATACTATTAAAGCAAAATTTTCATGGAATTATATCCTTAGTTTTTGGTGTTATTTATAAAGTTTCACTCTTTTTTTTAAATAATTTTAATTATTTGTCATTTATTTTCAACCAATAAAAAACACATGCTTATTTTATAGTAACTTGATACCATATATAGTATAGATTTCGATCAAGATATTAGTATCAATATTTCCTAAACTAAATATCTACTATTCGAAGCCTAATATATAATGTATGCTTTTCAGATATTTCATAACCCAGTTTGTTAAACCCGTTGCATTTTTTTCATTTTTAGTTTACAATAAATTTTTTAAGGAAATAGAAACACTGCATAATTAAATTTATTGATTATAAATATACCACTTTATAAATCCATTCTCAGATTCTATTACTATTTTATAAACATAAACAATACTTTTTAAAAGAAATTACAAAACCAAAATGTGGGCACTATCCAAAATTCCTTCATCGCATATTTTTTAAATCATGTATTTTTTTAATGTCCTCCTACACGTCAAGTGTGGGCACTATCCAAGATTCCTTCATCGCATAATATCTTTCCTATCAGCTCTTTATTTGCTAATATGGATCATCTTTTTTGGAGAGTACAACCGAAAATGGATGACCATCAGTTTGCATGGATTTTATGGTATATTTGGAAAGCCCGAAATAACAAAGTTCATAGTAATTTGGATATTGATCCGCGGGACACTCTTAAATTAGCTGAAGTGGAATCATCACTCTGGGCAGAAGCACAAGTGGGAAATGAACCAAGGAGGGGGCTCTCGGTACAAACCATTCCTCCTTTAGAGACATCAGGTCGATGGTGTTTTATTGATGGCTCATGGAAGGATAAAGAATTAATGTCAGGGCAAGGCTGGTATAGTACTTTACGGAGTTTGATGGTCTACTGGGGGCAAAGAATGTAAGGGCATGCCTCTCTCCCCTTCATTCGGAGATAGAGGCTTTGATTTGGGCAATGGAATGTATGAGGAATTTAAGACAGGTCCAGATTACGTTTGCAACGGATTGTTCTCAATTGGTGAAGATGATTTCGGAACCAGAAGAATGACCAGCATTTGAAAGCTATTTGGAAGATATCAAGCTCCTCAAAGGAAGCTTCCTCAACTCAGACATCGTCCATGTACCTCGGACGGCGAACCTTCTGGCAGATAGCTTAGCACGTAGTACACGCAAGCAACTGTCATTTGTTATTCACATGGATGCGGAGTTACCAATATGGTTTACAGAGTCAACATGAGTCTGTAAATTTCTTGCTGTCAAAAAAAAAAAAATTACAAAACAACCAATCAGCATAACTATATTAGCACAATTACTAGTATTCTTATATGAACAATAATAAGAGCTACAGAATCCACATTGTATCCAGACTTTATGTACGTGTGAGAACTGAGAATGTAACAATTTTATTAACGTAGAAAGATACCTGACATTATAGAATAATATCATCAAGACCATTCCATTAATTCCATAGTATATATATAAGTCAACCAAGCTATTCAAATGTAGAAAATTAAAAACGAATAAAGAAATTTAAGACTCGCAGTCATATAGACTATAGAGTAGTTCTTTGATGAAATTATATACTTTATTAGTAAAAAATGTGAATTTCTCAAAAAAAAAAGAATGTTAATTTTACTTTTGGAAACGTGGATGACGTTATCACCATTGGGGTGACCATGTGGGATGGATCATGGATGTATCAAATCTTAGTGTCGGATTCATGTGCTCAAGTCATAATCATGTAAAGTCGAAAATGGTTATGACTCTTTATCTGATCGATTAGCTATTTATTGCTGACAAAAAATATTAGCAATTCACTGATACAAAACCTTCCCGATTGGTTTTTTCAAAATACTTAATTTATCTACATTATTAAAACTACTGAATTATTTTTTTGTACTGTTTGAAAACATAGAGAACAATATAAATAAGAATGATTTGAAAACATAGATATAATTATAAAAAAAGAAGAAGTATAGTATTTTTTTGGTAATTTTATTAATATATTTATATTAATTACATTTTCATATTTTCACTTACTTTAACAATTTTATTAATTATAGTACTTTAACAATACATCACATCATTAAATATATTATCATAATAATAATAATGCGTATCTTTATTTATTAGTTAATCAATATTAACTTTATGCCAATTATAAAATTAAAGATGTAAAATACTTGGGTGTTGCATATGGTTAAACGTTCGGTTTAGTTTGCTTTATTAATATTTTTTTAATTTTAATTTCAATCGGTGGAAACTTATGTAACTAAAATCATAACTCAAAAACATGTTTTTATGAATAAAATAATAATTTAAATCAAAATAATAAAAATTTATTACATTTATCGTCACTTAATTTTTCACTACATTAAATTATTTTACTAAATAAAAATCTTTTTATATTTCATTTAATTTAACCAAACACATAGAAAGAGTCATTTTTATTAGTTCATAAAATTAGTTATGCATGAACATTGACTATCTATTCAGGCACGAGTTGTTTTTTCTGGGTATCGTTATTATTATTATTTTGAAATTAGGTTCCGCTTGAATATTATAAATTTATGTGTGGGTTTTGAACTGGGTCCTTCTGGTTTTGGATGAGTTTGGTTATGATGTAAATGAACCTATAAATATCTAAATAACAAATGTATCTGAAACGGATTCAGATATTTGTACCAAAAATAACCATATTACCCGATTTGGTCCAGGTCTTTCATACTATAGAAACTATAGCTCAGAGCTCATCCATATACCACAGACGCAGAATATAAGAGCGGATCGTCTAGCACGCAGTGCAAAAATGTAACCGTCGTTTGTTGTCCATATGGATACAGAACTACCAATTTTGTTTACAGAGTCTATATGAGTCTGATTTGTTGCTGAGAAAAAAAAACTATAGAGACGTTAAAAATTCTTAGTTCGTAATATAAAGACATTAATGAACTATCAAAAGACTTTCACAATTTTAAACGTTATTCTATAGTATTTTTTTTGTGTCGTTACAACGAAAGATCCGTCGCATATCTACTCTATTAAAATAGAGTCCTAAATTTATCTACCATTAAAGTTATCATTTAAGTTTTGGACTGTTTCAAGTTTGTTAGTGTGTTACATAATTTATGGACCATATCCTATTAGTTACAATTAATTATACAATAAAATTAAAACCAAATAACTTAAATTAAACCAACAATATATTATATTATAACAACCAAACGAATTATGTTCTATTGAATTATGTTCTATCTACTCTATTAAACTATACCGATTGTATATTTACAATATATTTACAATTATACTAGCAATTCAATAACTCTCACTTGGACCTCTTTTACAATAGATTAAACTTTGCTCTAAGTTGATTTATAATTTTCTCTTATCAACATCATATAATTTTCTCTATACCGAACATGTATATGTTTGGTTCCTCTTTGCTTCTATAATAGACTAGATATGATAACTCTTTTTACACCTCATTTTGTATATATGTTACTTGGCTCTAAGTTGATTGATTTTGTATTAGGCTTAGAGATACATGCCATTATGAACACATGACTTAGAGACTTAGAGATACCTGTCATTATATAAACTTCAATAATATAATTTCAAAAGTGTCAAAATATGATATCTATTTATAAAAATCTATTTTTAAAAAAAAAAATAGAGTATAAGTTAGGAATTACATGTATTATTTATTTAAAAAATATTTGTAACTACTAATTTCGAAAATATAATCCTTATCTACAAGAAAATTACAAAGATATTATTCAGCAAATATTTCAAAAATATAATCCTTATCTACAAGATTCTTAACAAGATATTATTCATACTAACTTGACTTGCACACCAAATAATTGATAACAACTTAATACAATTTATTTATTACGAGATTCTCTCATATTTGAAAGTTTATATTTTTAAAATAAATTAAACAATCACATTAACTATATAATAAAAAATTAGATTTTTTCTTATATGTTATATTTTGAATTTTTTAAAACGTCTATAAATTACTAAATCTCAGTCGATACAACAAAGATTTATTTAGAAGCTATTGAAATCACCTAGCGAGAATATGGATTGCACAACAAATTTGCTTTCGTGACCTTTACTCCCTTTCTCTTCGTCACAATACCGAAAATGAATAATTTGAAAGTGTCGATTAAAAATCTGAAATGGTAATGTTTTCTTTAGTTCAGTCCATTGTTTTCCTTAACTAGATGGGTCACGTACATTGAAGAATGTATTTTGGCCTAAAAATGATTGCATACCCAAAATCAATACGAATCATCATCAATTTCGTTTAAAATTTTGTTACAATAAAAAATATAGGTTTGGGCAAAAAATCTGAATCCAAAAAATCGTACCAAATATAATCCGAAAGGTAGTAATGAACTTTAATCAAAATTGGTTAGATATTCGAACGGGTTCAAAATTTTGGTATCTATAGAACCAGAATGGAACCGGATCCGAAACAAACTATTTCGGGTATCCGAATATATTCGAACCATATTTATATACTTCAATATATTAATTATTTTTAAATTTAATATTTAAAGAATATACAAAATATATAAGATGTTTTTAAGTTGTCCAAAATACTTAAAAATTTATATAAATAGTTAAAAGTACATATTTAAAATAGTTAAAGGATACTCAAAATACCAAAATTACTTAAAATATCTATTTATTTCATATCCAAATATTTAAGGTAAACCAAATTTTATTTTAAGTTTAGGTATTTTGGCATACATTATTCAAATTTATATGTTATATATTATTTTTATTTTAGATTTTGAGATATTTAAAGTATATATGAATTTTATTTTGTTTTAAAAGTTAAATGAGTTATCCGAATCCAATCTCAAACCAAACCCGCAAAGATTCAAATTAAATCGAACTCGCAAAGATCATAACAAACCGAACCGAACCAAATGGTACCCGAGTGTCCACTCCTAAGATTCAAATGTAAAAAAAAAGTTATTCATAGCAAAGTATACTATTTAAATACAACGTATTTTTAAAAAATCACTCCGCGCAGAGCGCGGGTTATCATCTAGTATACTATTATCACTGCCTCAAGAATGATACAAAGACAAATATTTTTTATATTTATCTGTAGCGGAGTTCACCATCATTATATATTCAATAATATTTTCCCATATCTACAGCATTTCAATGAAAAATGATCAAACTACTCTTTTTGTTCAAATTTTAATAGAAATATATATCAGTTTTTTGTTCAAAAATGAAAATAAAACATATATATCAATTTGTTTATTTTCTGTCTCAGTATCCCTTCCTACCAATATTATTTAATTTCTTATCAGTTCCATCCACATTCATTTATACTAATATATATAATAAAGAGGATTCACTATATCTATATTTATATCATTAAAACTAAAGTATTTTGAAAACATGGATAACAATATACATGAATTTTTTTTTAAAAACATAGATAGCAGTATAAAAAAGAAGTATAATATCTTTTTTATAATTTCATTAATATAAATACATTAATTGTCTTTCCATATTTCACTATGTTTGACAATTTCATTAATTATATTACCTTAACAATAAATCACATCATTAACTATATTACCATGATGATAATAGTGCATATTTTTATTTATTAGTTAATCAATATTAACTTTGTGCCAATTATAAAATCAAAAATGTAAAATAACTTGGTTTTACATGGTTAAACGTTCGGTTTAATTTGTTTTACTAATTTGTTTTTGTAATTTTAGTTTCAATCGGTAGAAAATTACGTAGCCAAAAAGATAATTCAATGACATGTTTTTGTAAAAAAAATAACAACTTAAATCAAAATAATAAAAATGTATTACATTTATTGTCACTTAAGTTTTTACTCCATATAATTATTTTACTAAATTAGAAATTCTTTCTATTTCACTTTATTTAACCAAACACATATAAATAGTTTTTTTATTAGTTTATAGAATCAGTTATGCATGCACATAGGCTCTCCAGTCTCCATTTAGGTACATGTTATTCTTTTTGAGTATTTTTTTTTTAAAATTAGGCATTGCTTGAATATTATAAATTTATGTGTGAGTTTTAAGTTGGATCTTTCTGGGTCTAGATGAGTTCGGTTTTGATGTAAAAAACCCTAAAAATATCTAAAAACTAAATGTATCTGAAACGGGTTCGTATTTTTACCAAAAATAATCATATTACCCGATTCAATCCAGGTACTTTGAATACAATTATTTATATTACGAATCATCTAAAATATATAACACTAATTATGAAAACAAATATCAATATAAAAAAATGTAAGAATTACGAATCATCTAAAATATATAACACTAATTATGAAAAACAAACATCAATATATAAAAAATGTGTGTTTTGAGTTGGGTCTTTCTGGGTCAAGATGAGTTCTTATTGATGTATAGAAATCTAAAAATATCTAAAAAAACAAATGTATCTGAAACGGAGTCGGATATTTGTACCAAAAATAACTATATTACCCGATTCGATCAAAGTCTTTTGAATACAATTAGTTATATTACGAATCATCTAAAATATATAACACTAATTATGAAAAACTAATTTCAATATATAAAATTGTAAGAACCAATATGATGACATGTGTCATAGCTGAAATGTTGTAATACTTCTCTTTTAATATATAGGGGATCACTATATTCCTAATACCAATTTTCATATATAAAAATTACTTCGTTAAGCTGCACGAGCCCATCATTTTCTCCATCGAGTTCATGTTGAATCACGTTACATGTAAGTTTTCTTTTTTCTTGACTAAAAAGTAGGAATTTCAGGTTTATCATTTTCATGGTACCATTATTCATCTTTACCCCCACTAAAGATATATTTTCAGAAACACCTTCTTAATGAAGTGGTAGAAGATTATTATATCCTTGTTTTCTATATATATAATAAATAACTAGATGATAATCTGCGCGCATGCGCATAGTAAGTTTTTTATACTAATGTTTGTTCATTAAATGGTTTTAATTGCATTTTGTAACATTACAATTTTTATCAATTGCAACTGACGAATACAAATATTAATCTCTTAAATATATCATCGTCGTTGACGAGTTAACATTTTAAAGTTCATTTTAATTATTTGTTAAGACCTCATATGCATAAAAGAAAATTAAGCTTTGCAGCTGACACAAATCACCAAAACCAGATAGGCAACATACATTGTAAAATGAAAGAGGATTAGGTTTCTGCTCTCAGTTTGTTTACCATTGACTCTTCATAATTGATTTTATTTTCTACCTCAATAAATTTGTGCTGTCATTTTCGTTTCTATTTCATAGATATGAGTTTTTTTTTAGTTTCTTCTATTAATTCGGTAAATTATATAAGTGTCAATTTAAAAAAATTGACATCTGTAACTATTAGTTACATTCCATATACATATCTAAGAATCAAAATTTTGAAGAAAATTTCCGGCAAACTCTATTCACAGATTAGTGTTTAAATATAATATATCAAGCTGTTATAGAATATAAGTGCAAACTCAAAATATAAATGTCTGTCTAGTATATATTCACAAGTTCAGTATAAAAATTATATAATTCTAGAACAATGAAATAAATTACTTATTTTATTATCCTATCTTTTTGAGGTTTAGTTATTTAAGAGTATACCGATAAAATATAAAATAAATAAATATATATACATATATATATAATACTTTACTATTTTAGTATATGTAAACTATGTATAAACTAAAGAATTGTTTGATTTATTAAATGATAAACCATAAAACTTATAATAAAAAACTCAAATCTCTAGTCTTACAATAATAATAGTTAGATAGAATATTAGGGAGAAACAAATATTAGAAGAATGATGAAATCTCTCATTCTTTGAACAAACTAAATAAAAAGTGATTAAAATCTTGTCATGATATTTCATTAAAATTTCTTTGGAAATAAAAATCATGACTAAATTATTTAATCTGAAAGAAATAATATATATAATACTTCCAATATTAAAAATTACTTCGATTTAAATAATTGTATTTATGGGATTGTCAAGATCAAATATAATATTAGAAACCACCTATTTAAAAAATAATTTACATACATAAAAGTGTATACATTAGAGTAAGCACATAAATCAAAGCCAATACTCTTTGTTAATTTATGATCATGTTTTCGTACATAAATCAAAATAATCATTTTATTTACTTTATATGGTAAATAATTAAGTTTTAGTAATATTGACATAGATATATATATATATATAGTATATTTTAATATAAATATTTATTATTGACACTTCCTACTCATATGATTTTATTAACATTTGTATATTTGTTTTAATAAAAATTTAAACCGTTAATCACAAAAACATTAATGTGAGATTTTTCAATACATATTTCAAAATTAAAATATTAAAATCTCAATAATTTTTCACTGCAAATTTTGAAATTAACGTATTTATATATTCTTATATAGTATGTAATTTAATTTAAATGATATATATATATATATATATATATATATATATATATATATATATATATATATATATATATATATATATATATGTATGAATATCTATTAATGAGACTTCATATTCATATGATTTATAATCATGTGTATCTTGATTGAACAAAAAATAAGTTAACCCATTGATAAAAAAATTCAATGTGGAATTTTTACTATTTTTAATAATTTATAGTCATTTAAAAAAATTCAAAATATAACATATAAGCAAATATCTAATTTTTTATATTATATGCTCAATGTGATTGTTTAATCTCTTTTAATAGTATAAAATTAAACAAAAAAAAAGATGATACAAAAATTGTTATCAAATATGTAATATTTGTAATCATTAATTATCATATATATGTTAATCATATTAGGTAATTACGTAGTTTTTATTTAATGAAAGAAAAAAATATTATTTTGTACACTACTAATTAATTTGATAGTTAGTATAATAAAAAATATAATATATATTTATACGGACCAACTTATTTTTATAAAGATTCTAAAAATCATCCTAATGATAACACGTGGCTACAAAAATATATTGTAATACTCCATAATTAATAATTAATAGATTATTTAAATAAAAAAAGTAAAAAAAAATTATGTTTTCAAATCATACTTTTTTCAAATTATACTTTTTATAATTGTTTTCAAATTGTTTTTAAAATTTCTTTTTGAAAATCGAAAATTATGTTTCAAACTATTTTTTTTTATTTTTCTCTATATTTCAAGTATTTATTTATATATTTATTAGAATCCTAAATTTCACATTTTAAAAAACTCTAAACCACCTCCCACCTCTCAACTCTAAACTCGTCTAGATTAGTCAACCCTTGAGATATAAATGTGTTTATTCATCATTAAAAGTAAGAATAAAAATGGTTAGTGTAAATATAAAAAGTGGTTCTATGAATATGGTGTTTGTGGTAATTTTCCATAAGGGTGAGTGTTTGCATATACCTTTTTAGTTTCATCCGGTTTACGTGAATCTAAACCAATAACTTTTAGAGTGCCGAAAATAGAAGATGTGAACACATGTGGAAGAAAACAAATTAGAAATAGTGAAACAGCTACTTGAGTAATCGAATCCAGCTTGCCATCACCAAAAAAAAAATGGCATCACCTAACTTCGTTCATGTGACTTGTAAAAATCTACCTAATTTAATTAAGGTTGTCCAACTGAATTTTCTTTCGGCTTTTTGGTGGTTTTCTACCTGTTTCAATAACATTGCGATGTATATATATTATTTCTTACACACATAATCACCATATCAAGAAAAACCGAAAGGTAATATTCGAAATATAAATCTCGCAGATGACTCTAATGTTTTTTTGTGATATTGGCTGTAAATCTGTAATATTTTGAACAGACAAAAAAAGAAGGCACCTCGTAAATCTTTTTAATTATTTGTACGTAATAATTAATGTGGAATATATGTCTTTGACAAGTCAAACTTTCTTTTGGTATGAACGGTGCCGACGACGGAGCTCTCGAGTGCTGCTGTATCAATGATTCGAATGGATTGAATATTACCGCTCCATTCCTTTTTCTTTCACACACACAAGACTTAGACGCTTATAGCTTTTTCTTCAAGATTGATAGTTAAGGAGGAGCATATAACTGAACTTAAATAATTAAATTAATTAATTATTCAAACCCCAATTAAATTGCAATTCAGACCCCAATCAGAGCCTAACGGTAATAACATAGCGTTAGGTTAGCTTTTGTTTGTTCTTTTCCTGATGAGATGCAACCTAGTTTTCTCGTATAAAAGATTTTGTTCTAAGTAAAAAAAGATTAGATGAGAAACGTTAGGTCTTGATACCGATCTATCCAAATTAAAAAAAGATCTGTATATCCAAATTAAAGTTTTTCTGAGTGATGTCTCTTTAGTTATAATTAGGTTCCTCTCAAAGGGCTCTTTAAATCTTGGCCTTATGTTGGCACATGCCTAAGTTAAAAACCAAGTTGCACCTCCAATAGCGACGCAACACATTAATGCCTAAACCCTAATTATATCTTTTACTTTTTCTTTGTTGAAAAGAATAATCAAATTCACATTTCAATATGAGACTCTTTCAATATTCCTATTACACTCCAGACAATAGTCTTATAAATCATTTAAACACGATAGTAAGGCTTTCGAAATATACTTCTCTAACCTCCACTTTTCTGTATCTAAAAAAGTGAATGTATTATAATGGAAAAACCACCAATATATCTCAGAAATAAATATTTCCTTCATATATTTTTCCTTTTAAGACATTATCTAAGCCAAATATTTGTTCTTTGTTTGTGAATATTCCTCACCTCTTAAACTGAGTGAAGAGAAAAGGAGTCGAAGATAGATGACCCTACGAACATGGCGATGTTAGCTGGGACCAATTAAATAAAAAGCTTTCCCATCAATTTTTCTTTGTTTGATGAAATGTCAATGATTTTGAATCTTTATAAAGTCTTAGATAAGATTCTAACTTACGTTCAAAATATTAATTGTTTCCCTAGAGACTCAAGGGGAAGTCCACAAGCCTAGCCTATGTTTTCAGACAAATATTTCGCGAATAAGTCTTTACTTTTTAATAGAATAGAATACTTTATTGATTTCCGATTGTTGGGATTGTTAAATCCCATGTCCAATTCTATATTATCTGATTAGCACGATATTGTCTACTTTGGGCCTAATTGGCAAGCCCGCATGGATTTACTTTTGGTTTCCATCCCAAAAGGCCTCGTACTATTAGAGTTGGACATCTCTTTATATATTGAACTTTCCTTTGTCTAATATTCCGATGTGGGACTTAACTTGTTATCTCAAATTCTCCCCCTCAAGCTAAGGATCACATTCATCTCGTGTGTTTCCTTCGGCGAATTATCTTCGGTACCATCTTGTACCAGTAATCGCATGGCTTCCTTTGAGAATGTTTCTCCCACTACATCTCGGTCCTTTGAGATTGTCATCACAGGTTTCATGATCATCTTGACTGTTTCTGCTGAACCTCCCTTATTCTTATTTGAAGGGTATTTTGGTCTTCTTGCAGATCTTCGTCAACCTGGTGCTTTGATACCAATTGTTGGGATTGTTAAATCCCATGTTCAACTCTATATTATCTGATTAGCACGATATTGTCCATTTTGGGCCTAATTGGCAAGCCCGCATGGATTTACTTTTGGTTTCCATCCCAAAAAGCCTCGTACTATTAGAGTTGGACATCTCTTTATATATTGAACTTTCCTTTGTCTAATATTCCGATGTGGGACTTAACTTGTTATCTCACACCGATGACCTCTTATTTCTTATAAATAGTTTTCCTGTGCACATACCCAAACATGTCACATGGAATCAAGTAAAATTGGTCCCTACATATCGTGGAACACTTGACACTTGAATGAACAGAAGGAACACACATATTATGTATTTTTTTTCCTCTCGTAGGGAGAGCCACAAACTAGTCATTCCATCAAATCGTCACTTGTTAAACCATTATCTATTCGTTTATATCAAAAAGACGTTAGTTAATATTGTATCTTATTTTTGTAATATTTAAATACTCGTTTCCTCAACTTTTGTATTTCATTTGAAGCAAATTAATTAGTCCATCATCCATCTGAAAGATTAATGGAGACAATAATTCATTTCATCAAGCGGTTCCTTTAAATTGGTATCGCTCATCAATATATATACTCTCTCTGTTCCTAAATGATCAATATTTTGAAAAACAAATAGTTTCAAAAAGATGTATATTCTATATTTTCTATAAAAAAATTGCAAACTTTAAGAAAATTAATTGGTTTTATTAGATTATTTTTTGTTAAAAGTTGTTGAAAATTAAAAATTACAGAAAACGATAAATTTATTATAATGATTTAATACGTTTTCTTAATAAGTGTGAAAACACTAAAAATTCTATCTATTAGAAACGGAGAGAGTATATTTTTTTTTATTATTATTATTATTTATTTCAAGTTTTCAATATATAATTCAAGTTTTCAAAATTTTGTTAAGAGTAGTCTCGACGATTATTAGTTATGCGGGTAGTGATTCTAACTAACATAATAAAAAAGACATTGTGTAAGTTTCTTTTGGAAAAGACCTTTTGCATCAATTGATCGCTTAGATTTGTCTACTAGGTAATTTTTTTATGTTTATGCACGAAATTAAATATTTATATAGTAAATATATTATAATAATTAATTAATAGTTTATTTCAATTTTAAATCACTTTATAATTTAATGTATAATTTTTATTAATAATATTGTGTTGTTTTAATTAAACATATGATCTTGGATGTGCAATATCTAGCCGGTTTGGTTATCAATTATATATTTTAGATAGCATAACTTCTCTGAAATCAGTAATAATATCTTTTGTTCTAAAAAAATTAAAATTTTGATTATTTGGAGATAATTATAATTGTTATAATTGTTTCACAAATTTTATTGATTTTATTTATCGCATTAGTTTAGTTTTTCATCTTAGATGTGTAAGTATTATTTTGTAATATTCATAATAACTTGATACAAACTGAATTTTCCAAAAGTATTAGAAAAAAATAAACTCATGATCAGTAAAAAGTTGCATAAAAGAAAATAACCATTTTTTTCTGAAAACACATGAACGCATATAGATATTTACAATAATTAAAATAATTTGTAAACTCTAAGTAATGTATACCCTAGGTTTATAAAATGTAAAATAAAAATTATTTTAAATAATCTTAAACAGAATAATTCAGATTTACTTATGTACTTTTATTTTGGATATATTGGACTTTATGAATAAAAACTAAAATTAAACAAAATATTAAGTAAAAATAGATTTTTAATAGTTGAAAATATAATATTTTTTTATTAAAAGTATCTAGAGTTATGCTAGTCAAAAATATTTTCTAACTATTTTATCAAATATGCTTATGGTAAAATTAGTTTTAATAAGAAGATAATTTAACGTTTTAACAATAAATACCAATTATATTTTGTGATTTGTTTTTGAGTAATCATGTTACATAAGAAAACATTTTATAAATATTTTTAAGGTTTTCTAACTATAAAATATTTTTAGCCAACTAAAGATTATTTTTCAACTAAGCTATTTCGGTTTTCTAACGGTTTATTAGCCAACTAAAGATTATTTCTGTAATTATATAAGAAAATAGATAGATACAAGGAACATATTTTTGTTAGTTTGAAAATATATTTTATGTTCCTTAAGATTATGTTCTAAAGGAAATGTTATTTTTCTTATTTTCAAGATTGTTTTTGTTAGATTTTTTTATGAAATCACATTATATATAAATATATTTTATTATTTGAAATTCGTTTTTCATAAATTTATAAATTTTTATTTTCATATATATGTTATTTGAAAAATTGAAAAGTAAACTTCTAATCAATATAAATTATTATATAAAAAGGAAAAAATAATTTTAATAATGATAATTAGATTAATATTTTTAATTCACTAAGGTTCTTTGTATTATTTTCTGTAATTATATAATAAAAAAATATTGATACAAGGAAACATATTTTTGTTACTTTGAGAATATATTTTATGTTGCTTAAGATATGTTGTAAAGGAAATGTTTTTTTCTTAATTTCAAGATTATTCTTGTTAACTTTCTTTTTCTATGAAATCACATTATATATAAATATATATTTTTATTTGTTTTTTAATAAATAAAAAAGAAAATTAATTTTTAATAGTAATTTGATGTAATATTTTTAATTTATTAAAAATACCTCTCTAATAACCATCGTAAGAACTTTTGGAAATTAACTTTTTAAATAATATTTAGAGATACTAAAGATGACATATGTAGTAGATCTTACATATTTTTTGAATAAAGGAAAGATGACATATAAACCGCTTAGGAAATTTTGGAAAACAAAAAAAAAAAACTTTCCAAAAAAAAAAAAAAATTTGGAAAACAAAAAAAATGAACAAGTTGGAGCATTCGGTACGTGAAAAATAAACGGTGCTCGTGGGATAGTCGAACGGACAATGACGTGAAACTCACTCTCATGTGCTACTTTGGGAACATATTACATGTTTCTATAACCTTTTGTTCCTTACTTCGGGTTGCTTCAGGCTTCCGAAGGCCACATCATTCATATCTTCTGAGAAGCGATGCTTTTTTTTTTTGTTTCCTTATCTTAAGGATAATCTTTTAAGCTTTCTACTTTTTAAAAACAATTCTTTTGAAATTTGTTTTTGTGTGGCTCTAGAAGCGATGCTTTTTTTGTTTACTTATCTTTTTTTTTTTTTTTGTAACTAATGTTTACTTATCTTAAAGAGGTATGTATATATACTCTACAGAAATAAACGCTGATATTAAAAGAGATTACAAACAGATCGAACATAATCACTTGAAAATGCCAGTTGTTTACTTGGTGGGTTGGCTTTCTCGGCTAGCCTAGTAAGTTCACCTTTAGGATTATATAGTCTGGTTCGTCTGTATTATAACTTGTAAGACAGTTGTGTAACTGCGTTGCTCGAGTGCTCGCAAGGCAAGTTGACTTTAGATTCCTCCAGTCCCCGGACGATTCATATTATTAAAGAAAATTACTGGAAAACTAATTTTAATTTCTTTTGTTTTCAAAACTGGAAAACTGAATAAAAATATGTTTAGGAATGTTTTTGTTTTAAAATAAAACTAGATTCTGACCTGTCCTTTGAAATGATGGATATTTTTTTTTTTGAGAAATTTAATTTTTTATGTTTGTGTTATTTTTTTGTAATCATATTTGTGTTTAATATTAATTTAATTTAATATAATTTTTGATGACTATATTAAATATATCAAATTGCATAACTATACACTTGTGCCATATGCATTTCAAAAATGATTTTTAAACTATATTCCTAAAGTTTGCAACATATTATATTTTCTTAGTAGTTACCTAACATAATTAGTCAAGAATATTCGTACCAAAATAAACCTGACGGAGAATCGATCCAAAAATCAAAATCTCATACTCTATTAGACTTGGCTTACATACTTGAATGGTTCTTAAAGTGTTATATCCGAAAACCAATATCAAATCCAACCCGCACCAAAAATCGAACAAAAGTTTCGAAAAATGTTTGAAAAAATAATTTTTAATATATTCTGTTAAAATGTATATATATATATATGTAAAAGGGTAATATGGTCTTCACTAACTCCAAGTAAAATCACATTTAATAAACAATTTTTAATTGGATAACCTATTTAAACCCCATTAAATTGAATGAGTTTATATGAATATTTATTTCTATTAAAACTTCACTTAAACTCCGTTAAACCCTATTTTAACATCATGTGCTTTGTTAATTAATAAACTTAATGTCTATGTAAAATATTTAAAATTTTAATAAATTAATGTCTGGTTGAATAAATCCCAATTTGGAAAAACTGGTGTTCAATTGTATTTTTGCTAAAAATATATGTAAAATATGATTACAAACTGTAAATGGGAATGCTTTTATATCGATGTAAACAGATTTGAATCATACAGGGACAGATTTGAATAGAGTCAATCAGCTTCAAATATTTTAAATATAAATTATATATACCATTATTATTAGGCTCGTGTAAAAACTGTCAAAAAAAATATAAAGCAGTTTTAATATAACCACTTTTGATTTTAGAAGTAATATGTGGTTATTAAATTGCCACTACGCAAAGAAATAGGGAGTAACGTTTTTTTTACTTTACAACGAGAGTTACTAGGTGTTTTCCTGCACAATGTACAGTGATAAATTTTTTAAAAGTTAAATTATATTTAAAATGAAATTTATTAATATTATATATTTTATTATTTTTGACTAATATTTAATATAAAGTTGATTATTTAAGCATAAAATAAGCAAAAAATAATTTTGTTTATTTTAAATTATATTTAATAATATATATTTAATATATTTTAAATTTGAATCTTAGATAAAAAATTTATCTATTTATTTTTGTTAAATGTATTAAATCAACTTGTATAAAATTTCTAAAAAATCATATAAAAATTGTATAGTTATTAAAAATTATAGCTAAATAATATTTATAAAATTTGTAGATATCTAAACGAAACTAATGAAATTACGATTAACAATTTATTAATATTTTAAAAAACATGTAGAAAATTTTGAAAATATTAGTAATAAAAATTGTATAATTATAAAAATACAATTAAATAATGTATTTCGAAATTTATAATGCATATTTCAATATATTTATTTTAGTGATGATTTATGAATTATTACCTACGTTGCACGGAAGCTTCATCGGACGTCCGCTTCCCGCTTCGGAATCGGAATCGGAATCGGAACCTTGTGGAAGCTTGCGGAATCTCGCTTCGAAAACGTTTCTAAAATATTCTCTTTAAAAACCTGTTGGAAGCTTATGATTCCGTTTTAGAATCACGCTTCCGTTTAAAAAACAAATACAATGTATATCAATAAAATATAAAACCATAGTTTTAATCTATATAAAATAAAAAAAAATTAATAGTAATGAATATTGAGTTATAAATATACAAATATCAAAAATAATACTATAAATTATCTTTATGCATTGAGATTTTTTATTAAAGATATAGCACATATTGAAACATATTGTGTCAATTATTTATGAAGATTAAAAATAATTAATATAATATTTTTTGTAAACATAATTTATGTGTATTTTTACAGTTTTAATATAAAATCATTTCAAAATTATTATAAATGAATAAATGTTTTATTTCAAATTTAAATCATATAATTTTTAGTCCTAATTTTTATGAAAAATTTACACACATATATATATATATATATATATATATATATATATATATATATATATATGGAAATACGCTTCCAACACGTACCCGCTTCCTAATATTTTAAAACTTCTCGCTTCTGCGCTTCCTTACGCTTCCGCTTCCACGTACCCGCTTCTGTTTCCATGTAACATAGATTATTACCATATTTTAAAAGTTTACCAAAAATATAAATCAACATTAAATGTAATGTATTAGTTATTGCCATATTCTATAAAATTTACCAAAAATATATGTCAGTAATAAATGTGATTGTCCATGTCATATTAATTATAAGCAATGCCATCAATCTTGTTAGCTATGTCATCATTGTTTTTGTAAAAATGATTGTAGAGAGGACATGTGACAAAATCACTTCGCAAATATAGTCTAGGGAATATGCAGTTACATAAAATAAGGAGTTGTATTTAATTTTTGAAAGAGTAAAACATGAAAATAATTAGTTGGACATAACATTTATCAATTGGTCATGATCCTGATTTAATAGAATAGATCAGAGTGTTTTAAAATTTAATACTCCCTCTGTTTCATTATAAGTGTCGTTTTAGGTTTCAACACACGGATTAAAGAAACAATTAATTTTGTATTGAAAATCGAAAATGACACTTATTTTGTAACGAAAAAAATTCTCTAAAACGACACTTAATACGGAGGGAGTATGTAACATTTGAGTGAAGTGGAGTTTGAATGTTTCTTTTTCCAGCGCTTTTGCATTTTTTAAGGGAGAAAGTTGATTACCATATCTATATATATAAAGTAGATTTTTATCCCTTCTCATGACAAGTGGTAGGGGACTTTTGCGACACGTGTCCCCTTTTGTTTTTTTAATATTTAAGGTCCTTATTCTTTTAGATTATTGTAATTTAGCTCATCATTTTCTAATTGTGTACTATCTAATCATTCTCACATTAACAATCATCATATTTTGAGAATCTACTTTACTGATCCTTACCATTCAAGAAATAAGTAAAATAATATAAATATATCTATATATATAAAGTAGATTTTTATCCCTTCTCATGACAAGTGGTAGGGGACTTTTGCGACACGTGTCCCCTTTTGTTTTTTTAATATTTAAGGTCCTTATTCTTTTAGATTATTGTAATTTAGCTCATCATTTTCTAATTGTGTACTATCTAATCATTCTCACATTAACAATCATCATATTTTGAGAATCTATTTTACTGATCCTTACCATTCAAGAAATAAGTAAAATAATATAAATATATTTTAAATGTTTAATTTATTCACAGCTGAAAATAGCATAAACTTTCATTATTTTCTTATTTTTACTATTTTCTATTATATCATTTACAAATTATATATTTATTTTAGTATTAAAATCATAAAATAACCAAACTAAGAATAAGATACTAGAGCACAACAAAAAATTTAAACCTAAAACCTCCACAATCACTGAGAAAAACAAAATGTCATAGTAATACTAACTCAATAAGGGTCTGGAACTGAAAGAAGATCAAGACCGAAGATTAATTTACCTCATTGTAATATAGAGTGTCTTGACTATAACAAATAGAAATATAACAAAGTAATCCCCCTAATATAAAGAAACTTGACCAAACACCAACGAAATCATCAAACCGTGGAGCCGTCATTGAGTTATAAAACACATCATATAAGTCAAATCACCAAAACCTAGATCTTAAGAACCAAGACGAGCAGAGACTATTGATGGTAAGCCAACGACGAGGAAGACAACATCAAAGACGACTAAATTATGACCCAACCCAAGAAGATGTAATTCCTAACATCATCTGAAATCTAAGGAAGAAGAGGAGCAACCAATATTGACTGGAATAGCCTACAACGCCGTGAGAAACAACCTTACAATTGAAACCTCATAAACCCAATCTACAACAAATACAAAATAATCTCAAAGTGGAGAAGGCAAGGAAGAACAAGAGCATGAGGTGAGTCTTTTCTGGTGATGGTGAGAAGCACCATACACTAGAAAAGTAAACAAAATACATAGATGGTGACAGTTTATTGTCAAAATACGGAGAAAAGGCAAAAAACATCTTAAAAGTTATAATGTTCAAAAATATGAAAAAAAGAATAAAAAACAATTTTGACGCTGAAACCTTTAATTTAGAATCAACAAATGACTAAATGCAAAGTTGTTGAAATTCAATATGTATTTACATTATAGGCTAATTTCACTACTAACGAATACTATACACACAAAACACATTATTGAAAAAAACAAACACAAAATATATTAACCTATCACTACTACTATATAACACAATAAAAATACCAAATATTGCTCTTAACAAATCAAAATGACCACATAATTACATTATCCAAAAAATTATATTCTTACCAACAAGCGTAACTATTAAAAGGGTCAATTGCATCGAATAAGCGCTCAGAGAGGTCCGATTCTAGTGTGTTTCATATGAGACGTGTGTTACAAGCTATATAACTTAGAATGAGTTGGATACCAAAGAGAGTTTCGAAAAATAAGAATCAGCTTGCATAGCATCGAAAACGAAGTATAGAATACCTACAATTCGGTAGGGACCGTCCCATATTTATTTGATATTTCATCGATCTAAAGACCCATCAGGCTATATTATGCCTACATTACTTATATCGCAAGGGACCAATAATAACAAGTGAGGCATACTAAACAAAAAAAGCTCAATAATATAAACCCTAACCCTTCTTAGTTCTTTTTTTCTTTTTCTTAGCTTTCTGACATTTATAAACCTTGAAAACATCCAAACACTAACAGAAAAAAAAAACTAGTTTGATTCGTTAGATTCTTCTAATTGTTCTAAAAACACTTCATGTTTCGTTAGAGCTCATTGTTTTACTATCTCCAAAACCAGACAATGTCTAAGCAATGCCTTGTCTCAATCATCCAGAAGTAGATGTCTACATCCATGGCAATATATCTGGCCTTGTCGTTGACGTTAACTCTGTTATTTTCTTTTCATTGTAAAAAACTGAATAGAGAAAACAGAGTTTGGAGGGGGAAACGAGTGGAAGCAGGGGATTACATGGCTTGTTTCTCATAGGCGTGAGGTGGCGCTAAGCATTGATTCTGAGTGGAGGACGGGTGTTCAGTCCAAGAGTATGGGTTACTGTTGCTAAGAAGGCCAAGTCCAAGTAAGCTCAGCTCTGTTGTTCTTTATTTCTCCTTCTCTTTTGTGTGGATCGTCTGGTTTCTTACATAGATTGTAGCTGAACTGTTTAGTTTGAGATTGGCAATAGAGAAACTGTTTGAGCTGGAGACTATGGATATGGTAGTGTTGGGCTTGTTGAGTTTGTCTGTTTATTAACAATGTTCATCTTCGTTGTTTGTACAGGATTCGGTTGATTAGAATGATGAACTTAGGAAATGGGGTGACTAAAGACGTTTTTATTAGGATCAACACAATGGGTTACAAGACTGATCAAAGGTAAGGAGACAAGATCAAAGGTTTAAACGACAAGATCCAAGAGATGATTAGGAAACCCTAAATCTAGCCGCTTAGTGTGTGATGTGTCCAAAAATCCTTCTTTCGTTGCCTCCTCCTTCTCTCTTATAGTGCCCTTGTGCGTGATGCCCTAATCGCGCTTGTCCTTTGGGCCTTGTCGCCCAAAGGCCGAGTATGTGGGCCTTGGTACTGTTTCGTCCAAGTCGAGTATAGCTGATCGGCTTAGCTGACCGGCTTAAAGTACTCTAGGGTCGAGCCGACGGCTCTAGCCGCTAAGCCGACTAAGCTCGATCGACCTTGTCGGGCTAGGGCCTGTTATTTGATGGGCCTTGTGGAGGGATGTAATCCATCTCCTACAATAAGTCCCCCCCCCAGTTCACTTGTGAGCGGCTTGTCGGTCTCAGTGAATTTGCGGGTCAGGTTCGTTCATATAACAGGATCTAATGCCGGCGACAGCTCGTTTTACCGGTATATGGTTTTAGTCGCGTGCCGCGTCTAGTCGCTCCGCGTTACGTCTTCTCACGATGCGTTGTGTTTTACTCGGGAGGTAAACTTCTCGAATTAGGAGCCCAGGCGGTCTTTGGATGGTTAACTCTGTTGAGTTGGTTCGGGCTAGAACCGGAGATTAATTTCGGTCCGGTTTCTTGATTGAAAACCGGTTTGGGCGAGAAACCGAACCGTCGCGAGTAGGCTTTTGGGCATTTAGGCGGCCTTTGAAACCCATTTAGGCCTTTGTAGACCTAATGATGATGCTTCGAAGAATGCGCCTCGTTTTTGCTATAAATAGGCGTCTCTCCTTTGCTTTCGTCATTCTTCTCTGCAGACTCAGGTATTCCACTTTCTCTCCCTTCTCTCTACTTTTACTTTCTCTCTCTAGATAAGCCTTCTGTAGCGTAGGGTTTTCTGCTAGCGATCTAGCTAGTTTAGTCGTCCCCCCGAGTAGAAAGGATATGGCTTCAGGGAATCGGTTATCGCGCGAGGAGAAAGGGAAAGATATAGCTACCTCTCCGAGCCCGGCTAGGGATGCGGACGGGGGTCCGTTGGAGGATTTCGACATAATCCATCGTGATGCTCTGCGGGATACGGAGAACATGAGCCTTTCCCAGCGTCTTCTGGTCGCTGACGCCCATAGGCAGTTTCGCGAAGAAATCGAAGGAAACATTGAGGACGAGGGTAGAGAGGCGAGTGGTTCTGAAGCGCCTATTTCTGAAGCGCCTAGCCTTGTTGTGAGACCCAGGAGACGGGCTCATCGGAGGGGTCGTATCGACCAGTCAGACCGTCTTCCCGCTCCGAGAAGCGTTCCGTTCGACGAAGTAGACTGCCGTCCTGTGATATATCACCCTGGTGGAATTTTCGAAGAACTACCTTCGCTGCCTCCCGAAGCGTTACGCGACCCGCGAGTTCAATCATGGGGAAACGTTTTCAGTTCCTGTTCTTCCAACGAGACTGTGAAGAGATTGCTAAGGGAGAATGGTGGCGCAGGAGTCACCTTCCTCATTCCGTCAACCGAACAGCGGCCGTGGTCGCCACCGGTTGGTTACCAGTGCGTGTACGAATCTTACTTCAAGGATCAGACGAAGCTCTGGTTCCCAATCCCCAGACTGATCACGTCTTACGCGTTTCGTCGGGATATCGCGATTTCTCAGCTGCTGAACGGGTCGCTGCGCATAGCTGTCATGTTGATGGTTATGGCAGCGAAGATGGATGTTTCGATGAGCGTGAGGGTGTTCGAGGAGCTGACTTTCACGAAGGCGGAGCCTAACGGGATCTTTTCAATAAAGATGCGAGCGAGTTACAACGTCTTGACCGGTCATCCCAACAAGACGCAGGATTGGCAACGCGCATACTTCTTCATTAAGTCCGACGAGCATGCCTTCGAGGAGCCGCCGGGGGACGATTATCGCGTTTTATGGAATCAGCAACTTGGTAGAGATTTGTCTGTTTACTCGTATTCTGGTCGATGGTTCTGATGTTCCCTTTTTCTTTTGCAGTTCGTCATCCCAATACAATTGCCTATCCTGAGAAATTCTTTGAAACTGCTCAACTGATCGCGACGCATAGTCATCTCAGGTGGCCGGATCTTAGTCGTGAGTGGATACGTCGGCAGCAAGCTAGGATCGCTAGAGGTAAAATTGCTGTTCACCTTAGAGAGATGTTCTTGAACCTTTTTCGTAGTCTTCGTGTCTGATCTCTCTTTCTTATACAGTTGATTGGGAATCGAGACTTCCTTGTGTACTCGGCCCCCGCAAGTCACGTCTCTCCCTGTTTACTCGGAAACAACAAAAACTCCTTAACCAAGCTAGAAAGATGGAGGGAGTTCCCGACTTGAGTGCCCTGTTGAAAGGGAAGCTTCAAATGCTCTCAACAAAGTCGTCTTCTGCCGGTGCCTCAGAAGTCAGGCCTGTCCCCGTAGATGGAGATGTGAACTCTGAGCCACCAGCTCAGAGTTCCCCAAAGAAGAAGGCCAATAAGGCCAAGAAAAGGAGTGTCCCTTCGGAGGAGGCACCATCTTCTGCTGATGTCTCTGAAGTCGCGGCTAAGAAGAAGAAGAAAAAGGAGAGCAAGAAAAGGTCTCGTGAGGAGGCTTCTGTTGAGGTTTTGGAGACCTCAACTGCCGCGGGGAATGATGATGCGGAAAGAAACGATCCAACCAACTCTACTCGGGGATCGCCTGAGGAACGTCCCAAGAAGAAGTTGAAGAAAAAGACAGCGGAGGATGATGGGACTTCAGCTCCCGGGATTCCTTCTGGAAGTGGGGAACCGGCAACCGAAGCCGGAGATGGCTCACGGGATGAATCTCCGTTAAGTAAGGGAGCCCCTTCTTCTTCTGCGAGGGAGACAGGTGCGGGAAGCGGAGGTTCGCTTCCGCAGAAGGCGGGAGGAGGAATTCGCTTCCGGATCACGTAGAGTTCCTTTACGACGAGGCGACTCCGTTGGTTCTGAATCCACTTCAATGTGCTGAACTCACCCGTCAGATCCGTGGAGGGACCAAAGAGTTGCCGCCGATCGACGACTTATACTTCAAAAAGGAGTACATTGACGCGGCTATGGCGGGCAGACGGGTAAACTCGCTTTTCCCTTATTCCCCTTTTCTTCCTTAAAAATTTCCTAAGTCTTTATTGCTTCATGCAGAGCGACGAGAGCATGAATTATCTCGTTGAGAAGTACGACAGCACCTTGAAGCAGACGATGGTCCAGCTGGGCGCCTCGGAGAAGCTCGCACGGACCAGGTTGGGCGTGATCGAGAGGTTACGTGCTGAAAACAAAAAGGCCTGCGACAAAGCGGCCAAAGAGAAAGAGGTCCTCCGAGTCAAATTTGAGGAGTTGGAAGACAAATTGAAGTCTGACCGTCTTGCGAAGAAGGACGCTCTACGCGAGAAAACTCGCTTAGAGCGGTTGGTCGCTTCCCTCGAGAAGGAGAAGGCTGAGCTCGAGGGAGAGAGGGACGCTGTCGTCGGGACGCTGGTCAAAGAGAGGCAACGCCTGAGGGACTCTAGGGTTCAGGAGGTCACCCGCGAAAGGATCAAGGTTCAAACGGCTATGGCGGACAAGTCTACTCGCTGCGTAGGTAAGATGAAGGGATATCTGGATCGCCTTAACGCGCTAGAGAAGGCCAAAAATCTATACGGGCAGGCTTCAGGAACAAAAAGGTGCCTTGAGATGATAAAAGATAGCGGGGTCGAGATTCCGCAGAGTATGATCAACATCTTCTCGCAGCAGGAGAAGATGTATGAGGCTGAAGTCGCCAATCTTTACCTCGAGCCATTCTCTGAGGATGACTTTGCTCTCTCTCCTCTCAACCTCCCTTCTCGATTTGTAAGTGAAGAGCTCATGGGGGTACTCGACCCGTACGGATCGAATGTTGGCTTGATTGGCCAGGAATCGGCTTCCCAGTTGATTACTTCCCACGAGGCGACCGAAGATCCAGTCGACGAGCCGGTGGTAGATATTACTTCTGCTCTGTCAGAGCATATTGTCGTTCCCGAAGGAACTGTCATCGAGGAACGTCCTGACGGAAACGATCCCGAGGAAGCCGGGGACGCGATTCAAGCAGACACGGGAGATGTAGCCACCGAAGATCCGGCCCTGGTTTCTTCATCTGAGGAGCGAGAAGAGGACGAGGTGGGCGAGGAGGAGAACAGGTCGCTACCGGCACTTATCGAAGAGACGGTTCCGATCCCATCAGTTTCAGACCCTCCTGCTCAAGTTGAAGACCTTGGCGCTCAAGCCGTTGAAGAGGAAACGGTTGAACCGCTTGACCCGAGCAGAGACGACCAAGATGTCGTCGTTTGATCTTGTTGTAATATTAGAATGTTTTCATCGGTGGTCTTGATAGACCTTGTTGTTGTATTTTAAGATTCTTTTTGTGTTTCTCATTATTTATTTGCAACTCTTTTAAGCGATTTCGGTTATCTGTTGTGTTTGGAAAACATCAGATTTTTGTCCTTAATCTTTTGCAAATAGACAAGTGATGAACCGGTAATTGGTTTTACTCGGTTGTCATCATGTTTCGATAACAAAGAGTTGAGTATAAGAGTTGAAGGTTCTTCTGTCCGTTTCCTCAGTGACAATTAAGTAACCGGGTAGCTAAGCCGTTACATTTTAGTCGAGAAAAGGCAAAGATTCACTCTGTTTAGTCGGTTCAATGCTTAGGCATAGGTGAATCGCGACTATTAAGGTCCTGGAGCCAAGTGTCTGATCAGGACATAGCTGTAAGCAAAGGAGCGTGAGTGTCCGCGTGTCCTCTGCTGGAGGCACGGGAGTCATTCGATGTGAAAGTCATTATTTATTCGATTGAGAGCTAGGTAAGGTTTTGACTTTGGTTTTGTTACAGCTGGACCTGTTAAGGCTGCCTACGTACCTCGGTTGAGGATCAAGCCATTCGTAGTTCGTTTTTCCCGAGTAAAAGTGGCTGTGAGTGGCGCATTTACTCGGTCGAGTAGAAGTGACCACGGGGGTGCATCTACTCGTTTTTTTTTTTTTTTTTTTTTGTGTGGAAATACTTCTACGAGTAGAAACGTCGTAGGTGCATTGAGTTCCATGATCGTGGGACTTCTTCGCCGCGCGACGTTTGGAGTCTGTATACGCCAGGCTTGACGACTTTAATGATTTTGTAAGGTCCTTCCCATCTGGCGCCGAGTTTGCCGGCGTTTAGCTCCTTAGTGTTTTCGAACACTTTGCGCATGACGAGGTCGCCGAGTTCCAGGGGTCGTGCGCGGACCTTTTTGTTATAGTAACTTTCTATCTGATGTTGGTAATTCTGGATGCGCAGCAGGGCCTGATCTCTTCGTTCTTCTATCTCATCGAGGGCATCAAGTAGCATTTCCTTGTTGAGCTCGACGTATTGAGGCATCTTGGAACGTCGGAGGCTTGAAACGTTAACTTCAGCGGGAGCCATTGCTTCGACACCGTAGGCGAGGGAGAAAGGTGTCGATTTAGTTGACCCTCGCGGGGTTGTGCGGTGGCTCCATAGGACTCCGTCGAGTTCGTCAGCCCAGTGACCCTTTTTCAGGTCCAGACGCTTCTTAATACCATCGATGATGAGTTTGTTGGAGGACTCAGCCTGACCGTTACCTTGCGGGTAACGAGGAGTGGAGGGGCTTAGTCGTATGTTCCACTTGCCACAGAACTCCTTGAAATTACCTGACATGAACTGAGATCCGTTGTCGGTAACAATTTCATAAGGTAGACCATGGCGACAAATGATGTTTTTCCAGACGAAACCGCGGACTTCTTTGTCTGTGACTTGGGCGTATGCTTCAGCTTCAATCCATTTAGTGAAGTAGTCGGTCAGGACCAGGATGAAGCGTCTTTGGCGGGAACAAGGAAGCGGTCCTATGATGTCCATCGCCCATCGCATGAACGGGTAAGGGGCGGTGGTTGTGCGCAACATCTCGGTTGGACAATGGATGCTAGGTGCGTGTCGTTGGCACTTGTCGCAGCTTCTCGCGTATGACTCGCAATCAGCGTTCATCGTCGGCCAAAAGAAACCTAAGCTCCTTACTTTGATTGCTAACGCACGTCCGCCCGAATGATTTCCGCCAGCGCCTTCATGTGTCTCAGCCATAACCCTTGCTGTCTCGTCGCCATGGATGCATTTGAGGAGCACTTTACTCGCCGTCCATCGGTGCAGTTCATCGTCAAGAACGACGTAATGGGCGCTGCGGGTTTTTAGCCGGCGAGCTGCCCATTTTTCTGCTGGGAGTTCCCCCCTAGAGAGGTAGTCGATGAACTCGGTTCTCCAATCTGGGCCAAATCCGTCGTCGTCTGGAGCAACAGGCTCGACGACCTGGGCGACGAGGGTTTGGTCGGTCAGCATATCGATGCTTGGTTTCTCGATACGATGTATCGGGATTGTTCTTTTCACTTGATCATGAAGCTTGCTGCCAAGGGCAGCAAGGGCGTCGGCTCAGACGTTCTCGCCTCTCGGAACTTTGATGAGTTCGAAGAATTCGAACTCTGCTGCCAAGCTTTGCACTATTTTGAGATAGGCGTCCATCCGATCGTTGCGGGCGTCGTAGTCGCCACTGAACTGACTGGCGACTAACTGAGAGTCGCAATAAGCGCTTAGTCGTTTAGCTTTGACGGCTTTTGCTAAGCGGAGTCCTGCGATCAGAGATTCGTATTCTGCCTCGTTGTTTGACGCGGGAAAGCCAAAGCTGAAAGATTGTCTGATTAGCTCGCCGGTCGGGGACTGTAATTGGACTCCGGCACCTGCTCCTTTGTTGGTCGACGATCCGTCGACGTGCAATGTCCAGTTTGAGCTTGGGAATGTGAGATCTTGCTCTAACTCTGGGGCCAGTTCGACCAAGAAATCGGCAAGGACCTGGGATTTCGCTGCCGTGCGGTTCTTGTAGATGATATCGAGCTCGCCGAGTTCGATGGCCCACTTTGTAAGTCTGCCGGATCTGTTAGTGTTCTGGAGTATCGTTCGGAGAGGCTGATCAGTCAATACTTCCACGGAGTGCGACTGGAAATACGGTCGTAGTTTTCTCGCTGCTTCAACAACTGCCAAAGCCATCTTTTCTAGAGTTGGATACCGCGTCTCGGGTCCTGTCAAGCGTCGGCTCGTATAGAAGATGGGCTTTTGCTCGCCGCGGTCTTCTTTTACAGAACGCTGCTGACTGCAGCCTGTGATACTGCGACATAGAGAGATAGAACATCGCCGACGTCAGGCTTAGCGAGTACCGGAGGTGTAGTCAGGTACTGTTTGAGCTGAGTGAATGCTTTCTCGCACTTTTCGTCCCAAATGAACTTTTTATTTCCTCGCAAGAGATCATAGAATGGCAGGCACTTGTCGGTGGATCTGGAGATGAATCGATTTAGAGCGGCTATCCGGCCTGTGAGCCGCTGCACTTCTCTGCTGTTCTTCGGACTCGGGAGGTTTAGGACCGCAGAGATTTGCTTTGGATTCGCCTCGATTCCTCGCTGTGTGACAATGTAACCGAGGAACTCGCCAGAAGAAACCCCGAAAGTGCACTTTGCTGGGTTTAGCTTCATGCCGTACTTGTTGAGCGTTTCGAAGCATTCTTGTAGATGGCGGAGGTGATCGGTGGCGTGGAGCGACTTAACCAGCATGTCGTCGATGTACACTTCCATGGTGGTGCCCAACTTATCTGCGAACATCTTGTTCACAAGCCTTTGGTAGGTTGCTCCGGCGTTCTTCAGACCGAATGGCATGACCTTGTAGCAATAGGTTCCCCTATCTGTGATGAAGGCCGTCTTCTCGCGATCATCCGGGTGCATCATTATCTGGTTGTATCCGGAAAAGGCGTCCATGAAGGTTAGCATCTCGTTTCCAGCCGTGGACTCGACTAAACGGTCGATGTTGGGAAGGGGGTATGATGTGCCTCAGTCCGAGGAACTCGACCATCAGGAAGATCAGGACATTCCAACCGAGGTTCATCGTCCCAACCAAGGCCGAGCTGTGTACCGGATCGATCCACGGATGGACGGGAAGGAGCTTAGACTAGATCCTCGACCTATCAGCCGAACTGACCGTACGGGGTCGTCTCTCTCTCGGACAACTCGCCAATCTCAGACTGACGGTCAAGCCAGAAGCAACTTAGGCCGAGCCGAACAAGAAACTGGACGCGACTTCTCTTTTCTCGCACGTTTGGAACGTACCGACCGTATTGACGAACTGATCGATCCATTTGATCAGTTCATACACTTTGATCATCCAAATCCCTCTAAGGCACAGATTCTTCATCTTTCAGAAGACTTGGGACGCTTATGGTCGAAGATGGTTCAGGAGACAGACAAGACGGAACAGACGGACCGGCCCGCGACCGTCCTGCTCTTGGCCGCGGTTCAACCAGCCGAAGGGTCACTTTGACCAGTCCGCAAATTGAAGAGTCTTTCTTCTTTGTCTTTCAAAATTCTAGTCAAATGTCTTTAATTTGATTTGTCTTTCAAACTTCTAGTCAAGTAGCCCCTTTGTCTCCTACTTGTACTATAAATAAGTGTTTCATTCCATTAATAAAATCAGATCATTTTGGATTAAGTTTCTGAGTTTAAACTCTCTGTTCTCTTTAGAACTTGTTTTCGATTGTCTTGGTGAGTCATATCCGAGCAATTCACTTCTCAACTAGTTGGTCTTGTGAGTCATATCAAGCAACCAGTTCGAGATCTTCCTTGGCGGACTTGTGAGTCATATCAAGCGCCTTTGAAGTCGGGAATATCAAGGGAACATCCGCAACCCTTGTGCGACCCAACGTTTCATCAGTTCTCCTTTCCGGAGTTCATATCCAAACGAATCCAGTCGAGGGCAATCCGATCTTAGGGTCCTTCAAGTGGTATCAGAGCCACTCTTCTGGTATTCTCTAGCTCGATCCATCTTCTCATCTCCCATTTTCTTCTAAACACTTCTTCATCTGTCTATCTTGAATCCGGGCCCCTCAATACCATCCACTTATTAAAAAAAAAAAAAAAAGAAACAAGCAAGATCCATATTATTAAAAAAAAAAAAAAAAAAAATGAAAGAAAGAGTTTACTTTGTGGATTGGTGGTGGAAGAGGAAGCCTGCTGGCTGAGGAGAAATCCAGCCTTTGAGGAGGTTAAAACGGATTCTTTCAAAACAAATCTCTTATCTTTCTATCTTTAAAGTTCCCGTGTGTTTTGCTTAAGTTTGGCCATCCAGATTCCGAGATCTGTTCTTCATAGAACTTTGAGTGGAAACTTGAGTGATCACTTTTAAATCGAGAGAAACACGTGTGTGGGTGAGGAACAAACACTTGAGAGTGTGAGTTTTTAATCCTAACGTTTTGTGTTTAAGAAAATTTCAGGAACCATGAGTAGCCATGAAGAACAAAACCGTCCCGGAAATTCAGTTGCTGGACTGTCTAATCTTCAGATGCGAGCTTTGAATGATTCTTTTTCTAACCTTATAAACACAGGTCTAGAGCAGATCCATCAAAGGCTTGACGAACTTCAAGTAAGTCAGTCCCATCCGAGATCAAGGACAAGAACCAATCAGCCGCGAAGGAATACCCGGTCAGATGATGAGTTTCCTGATGAGGACGCCCAAGAGGACGAGGTTAGATCCGCTTACCGGCCTAGAAGAGGTCATAGAACTCGAAACCCAGGTGATGTCAATCCATTTGCTAGAAACAATCGTACTGATGATAGTTTGAACGGATTGAAATTGAAAATTCCACCTTTTGATGGTAAAAACGATCCTGATGCTTTTCTAGAGTGGGAAAGAAAAATTGAGCATGTCTTTGATTGTCAAAACTATTCTGAACTTAGAAAAGTAAGGCTTGCGGCCACTGAATTCTCTGGCTATGCTATTAACTGGTATGATCAAGTGTTGACCCACAGGAGGAGAACAGGTGAGCGACCGATTGAGACATGGGATGAGCTTACCTTGTTGATGAGGAAACGATTCGTGCCAACCCATTATCACCGTGACCTTCACCAAAAGCTAAGACGTTTGCTTCAAGGAACCAAATCTGTGGAAGACTATTATCAAGAGATGGAAGTTTTGATGACCAAAACGGACACAGATGAACCTTTGGACGCCACTATGGCTCGCTTTCTTTCAGGCCTCAACCGTGACATCCAAGATCGTATGGAGCTTCAAGAGTATGGAAGTGTGGAACAGATGCTACACAAAGCCATCTTGATCGAGCAACAACTCAAGAGAAGGAGTTTCTCAAAACCGGCCACTACTTCTAAGCCGGCCTACTCTCCTAAACCGGCCTATGCTCCTAAGCCAAGTTATCAAGACAAAGGTAAGTCTCCTATCACAACACATACTGCCTTTAAAACTAATGTTTCCACTCGTGATGACAAAGGAAAGGCAGTAGACGACTCAAGCCGAGCAAGAGGATTAGATGTTTCAAATGTCAAGGGCTAGGACATTATGCCAAGAACTGTCCAAACCAGCGTGTGATGATTCTCTTGGAAAATGGTGAAGTTGAGTCCGAGGATGAACAAGAAAACAAGGAGGATCTTGGTCCTATCTTTGATGAGGAAGAGGAGTCCTTTGACTACCCACATCACGGACCATTACTTGTGGCTAGGCAGGCATGGAACGATCCCATCTTCGATAAAACGGACGGCCCCGCGAACGGCCACACGGACAACGACCATGACCTGTCCTTTGATTCAGATTCTGAGCCGATCTTTGATGATGAAGATAGTTTTGACTATCCAGCTCATGGACCACTACTGGTCACTAGACGTTCCTTGAGTGTTCAGCCCAAAACCGATGAAAAGGAACAAAGGGAGAATCTCTTTCATTCTCGTTGTTTAATCTCTGAAAAAGTTTGTTCCTTGATCATTGATGGTGGGAGTTGTACTAACGTTGCTAGTGATACTCTTGTCAGGAAATTAGGTCTAGCTACTCGACCTCTTTCTCGTCCTTTCAGGTTGGAATGGCTCAATGAAACTGGTGAACAGTATGTTAAGGAGCAAGTCACGATCCCTCTCACCATTGGTCGTTATGAGGACGAGATTGTGTGCAACGTCCTTCCCATGGATGCTTGTCACATTCTGTTGGGACGTCCATGGCAGTTTGATAAAAGAACCGTCCATGATGGTTACACAAACCGGCACTCCTTTGACCATAAAGGAAAGAAGATCACGCTTGTACCACTCTCGCCCTTGGAGGTCCATCAAGACCAGCTCCAACTTAAAAAGAACCGTGAACAAGAGGCCAAACCAGACAAACCTGAGTCCTCAACCCGGAACTCCAACTTCTTTGTCAAACAAAGTCAGGTTAAGAAGTCTCTTCACTCTCAAAAGCCCTTTCTTTTACTTGTGTACAAAGAATCTCTGATGGCTTCTACTTCTTCTAACCTTGCACCGGAAGTTCCGAGTGATTTGCTAGATGTCTTGCAGGATTATTCGGATGTCTTTCCAGATGAAAACCCAAAGGGTTTGCCACCAGTACGAGGGATTGAACATCAGATTGACTTTGTTCCAGGTGCGTCTCTACCTAACCGGCCAGCTTACAGAACCAATCCGGTGGAGACCAAGGAACTTGAGAAACAAATTGGAGACCTTATGGAGAAAGGTTACATCAGGGAAAGCCTCAGTCCTTGTGCCGTTCCAGTTCTACTTGTCCCCAAAAAGGATGGATCATGGCGCATGTGTGTGGACTGCCGTGCCATCAACAACATTACGGTAAAGTATAGGCATCCCATTCCTAGACTAGACGACATGCTTGATGAACTTTACGGTTCATGTGTCTTTTCTAAGATAGATTTGAAAAGTGGCTATCACCAAATCCGAATGAAAGAAGGTGATGAATGGAAAACTGCATTTAAAACCAAGCTAGGATTGTATGAATGGTTAGTTATGCCATTTGGTCTTACTAATGCACCTAGCACTTTCATGCGATTGATGAACCATATCTTGAGAGCATTCATTGGTCATTTCGTGGTAGTTTAATTTGATGATATTCTTATCTACAGCAAGAACATGGATGAACATAAGAAACATTTGAAATCTGTCCTTGAAGTTCTTAGAAAGGAACATTTGTTTGCTAACCTTGGAAAGTGTTCTTTTGGCACAGATCATGTGGTCTTCTTAGGTTTTGTTGTAGGTGCTGAAGGACTTAGAGTGGACGAGGAGAAAATCAAGCCATCCGAGACTGGCCAAGTCCAACTAACGTGAGTGAAGTAAGGAGCTTCCACGGCCTTGCCGGGTTCTATCGACGGTTCGTTCAAGATTTCAGTACCATAGCGGCCCCATTGACCGAAGTCATTAAAAAGAATGTTGGGTTCAAATGGGAACAAGCTCAGGAAGAAGCCTTCCAAATCCTTAAAGGGAAGTTGACTAATGCCCCTTTACTTGTTCTTCCTGACTTTTCTAAAACGTTTGAGATCGAATGTGATGCTTCGGGTGTTGGTATTGGTGCAGTTTTGATGCAGGATAGAAAGCCTATTGCTTACTTCAGTGAGAAGCTTGGAGGCGCCACACTCAACTACCCAACTTATGATCAAGAGTTGTATGCTTTGGTAAGAGCTCTTCAAACATGGCAACACTATCTTTGGCCTAAGGAGTTTGTTATCCACACGGATCATCAGTCCCTGAAACACCTTAAGGGTCAACAGAAGCTGAACAAGAGGCATGCCCGCTGGGTTGAATTCATTGAGACATTTCCTTATGTCATCAAATACAAGCAAGGTAAGGAAAACGTTGTGGCTGATGCCTTGTCCCGAAGGTATACTCTTCTTTCAGCCCTCGAAACAAAACTTCTCGGTTTTGAATTTATCAAAGACTTGTATGCTTCTGATCCGGATTTTAAAGAAATTTTCAACAAGTGTTCCAGAGTGGCTTATGGCAAGTATTATCGAAACTCGGGTTTTCTTTTCTATGATAACCGTTTGTGTGTGCCCCAATGTTCTTTGAGGGAATTGTTTCTCAGGGAATCTCATGGAGGAGGTCTTATGGGACACTTTGGAATCAAGAAGACATACAAGGCCGTGTATGATCATTTCTACTGGCCTAGCTTGATGAAGGACGTAGAGAGAATTTGTGGCCGATGTGTGGTGTGCAAGAAGTCCAAAGCCAAGGCATCCAATCACGGTTTGTACTCGGCCTTACCTATTCCTTCTCATCCTTGGATTGATATTTCTATGGACTTTGTTCTTGGATTGCCTAGAACTAAGAATGGCCGAGACTCTATCTTTGTGGTTGTCGATAGATTTTCGAAAATGGCTCACTTTATTCCTTGCCATAAAACTGATGATGCTGTACAAGTTGCTGATCTGTTCTTTAGGGAAATTGTGAGATTGCATGGAATGCCTAAGACCATTGTTTCTGATCGTGATGCTAAGTTTCTTAGTTATTTTTGGAAAACTTTGTGGTCTAAGTTAGGAACGAGATTGATGTTTTCCACAACTTGTCATCCGCAAACTGATGGTCAAACCGAAGTTGTTAATCGAACTTTGTCTGCTTTGCTTAGATCTTTGGTCAAGAAAAATCTTAAGTCTTGGGAAGATTGCTTGCCGCATGTTGAGTTTGCTTATAATCATGCTATGCATTCAGCTACAAAGTTCTCTCCTTTTGAAGTTGTTTATGGTTTTAATCCCTTATCTCCACTTGATCTTTTACCTTTACCTTTGAGTGAAAGAGTTAGTACAGATGGTAAAAGAAGGGCGGACACCATCAAAAAGCTTCATGAGCAAGTTCGAGCCAACATTAAACCAAAACCGAGGGATACAAAAGATATGCCAACAAGAAGCGAAAGGAGTTGGTTTTCCAAGAAGGTGACTTGGTTTGGGTTCATTTGAGGAAGGAACGATTTCCGGAAGAAAGGAAGTCCAAACTTATGCCTCGAGTCGACGGTCCATTCCGGATTCTTAGAAGGATCAATGATAATGCTTACCAGCTTGATTTGGAAGGTAAGTATGAAATCTCTTCAAGTTTTAATGTTTCTGATCTATCTCCTTTTCTGGCAGATAATCCAGATTTGTGGACAAATCCTTTTGAAGAGGGAGGGAATGATGTGCCTCAGTCCGAGGAACTCGACCATCAGGAAGATCAGGACATTCCAACCGAGGTTCATCGTCCCAACCAAGGCCGAGCTGTGTACCGGATCGATCCACGGATGGACGGGAAGGAGCTTAGACTAGATCCTCGACCTATCAGCCGAACTGACCGTACGGGGTCGTCTCTCTCTCGGACAACTCGCCAATCTCAGACTGACGGTCAAGCCAGAAGCAACTTAGGCCGAGCCGAACAAGAAACTGGACGCGACTTCTCTTTTCTCGCACGTTTGGAACGTACCGACCGTATTGACGAACTGATCGATCCATTTGATCAGTTCATACACTTTGATCATCCAAATCCCTCTAAGGCACAGATTCTTCATCTTTCAGAAGACTTGGGACGCTTATGGTCGAAGATGGTTCAGGAGACAGACAAGACGGAACAGACGGACCGGCCCGCGACCGTCCTGCTCTTGGCCGCGGTTCAACCAGCCGAAGGGTCACTTTGACCAGTCCGCAAATTGAAGAGTCTTTCTTCTTTGTCTTTCAAAATTCTAGTCAAATGTCTTTAATTTGATTTGTCTTTCAAACTTCTAGTCAAGTAGCCCCTTTGTCTCCTACTTGTACTATAAATAAGTGTTTCATTCCATTAATAAAATCAGATCATTTTGGATTAAGTTTCTGAGTTTAAACTCTCTGTTCTCTTTAGAACTTGTTTTCGATTGTCTTGGTGAGTCATATCCGAGCAATTCACTTCTCAACTAGTTGGTCTTGTGAGTCATATCAAGCAACCAGTTCGAGATCTTCCTTGGCGGACTTGTGAGTCATATCAAGCGCCTTTGAAGTCGGGAATATCAAGGGAACATCCGCAACCCTTGTGCGACCCAACGTTTCATCAGTTCTCCTTTCCGGAGTTCATATCCAAACGAATCCAGTCGAGGGCAATCCGATCTTAGGGTCCTTCAGGGTAGCTATCCTTTGGGCAAGCTTTATTGAGGTCGGTGAAGTCGACGCAGACGCGCCACTTGCCATTTTTCTTTTTGACGACTACCGGGTTTGCCAACCACTCAGGGTAGCGAACCTCAGCAATCGAACCCGCGCCGAGTAGCCTGTCAACTTCTTCGTTTACGGCCTTAGACCTATCAGGGCCGAGCTTGCGTCTCTTCTGCCGGATAGGCTTGAAAGTTGGGTCGACGTTTAGTTCGTGAGTTGTTATAGTAGGGTCGATGCCTTTCATGTCTGCCATCGACCAGGCGAACGTGGACACGTTCTTTCTGAGGAAATCCAGGACTGACTGCTGCATTTCGTCGGAGAGGTATGCGCCAACTCTCACGGTGCGACTCTTGTCGGCATCATCAATAGGTAACTCGAGAACCTCGTTTTCATGAGAGTTGGCTTTTGAGGTTGGAGGGGACACTGAGTTAACGGGTAGTGACGTTCGTTGGAGTTTGACTGTGGCGACTAGGAGATCCCTAGCGGCCTTTTGGTCCCCGCGCAATGTTTTTATCTTCCCATCCGCGCCGGGGAACTTGACGCACTGATGGTAGGTGGAAGGGACAGCCTGCATCGAGTGTAACCAAGGGGTACCGAGTATAGCGTGATACGGAGCTTTTGTGCTAACGACGGCAAATTTGACCGTTCGAGTAACGCCGCATGCGCGCACCGGGAGGCGGATCGTTCCCAAGATAGTTTCGGATGACCCATTGAATCCTGTTAGCGTTCTGGAGGACGCTTTTATGTCGTCGAGGTCGACTCCCATCTTCTGCAGAGTTCCTCGGAAGATGAGGTCAACGGAACTTCCGGTGTCAATAAGGATCTTGGTGACATCGTACTCTCCAATTCCAAGGACGACGAGGAGGGGATCATTATGGGGCGCGTGAACACCTTCAGCGTCATCTGGTGAGAAGGTTATCGGGGGATGACTTGTCGGTTTAGTCGGCCACTTCTGGGACGTTGCGACTTGTCGGCGATAATCTTTCACGGAACGGACTGAGTCGCCACTAGGAGAGCCTCCCATGATGACGTTCAAAGACTGTTCCGTTTGTACTTGCTTGGAGTTCAGTAAGGCGCGGAGGTCTGTGGGTACGCTGGTATCAGGATGTGGAAGTTGAGGCTGACCTTTAGCTCGCTCCAACTGTCGTCGTACGTCTGTTGGTTTTGAACGGTTGAGCTTTACGCGGAGATCGCCTGCTCTGGCATTGAGTTTATCTCGGAGGTCGCTAATTGGGCCTTCGTTGTTGTTGCCATTGCTTGTCGAGATGCGCCGAGACTTCCGTGCATCCAGCATCGTCCGGAGATCTCTGCGAGTGGAATCGCCTCCATTTTCCGGTTCGAGCTTCCGTTTAAGGCTATCTCTCAGGTCTCCGAGTACGGGTGACTCGTCGTTATCTTCGTCGGACGACAAGGATTGCTGAGAGAGTATAACCTCAATGCGTCTGCGATTAGCCGGATGCTCTTCGTCGGCTGAGGAGTCTCCCCCGCCGTTATCCCTTGGGGTTTCTTCCTCGTCGTCTCGTTGCGGAGCGTCGTTTTGTCGACCTTTGCCAGTGGCTTTGCGCTGGGCCCTTCTTTCTTTATTCTTGCTCCAGCTCTTGCCGTTCTTTGGTTTGGCTTTCAATGGCTCAAACTTAAACTCGCCGCTTGCAAGGGACGAGAGGTAATGTGCGTAGAGAGATTTGCATTCTGAGGTATCGTGTCCTTTGACGTCGTGATACTTGCAATGTTTGGTGAGGTCGACGGTCCGGGAAGGACCTGCTGCTGATCCGGCTCCCGCTGCGGGTTGGGTGGTGCAAACAGAATCGACTTTTTGGTCGGACGACTCGAGTTCTCTAACCCACTTGTTCCACCCCTCTCCGCGAACTACGAGAGTGGAGATTGGTGTGTTATTCTCGTTAACGACATACACGTAACCGTCTTTGCGACCGTTTTTGTCGTTTGGAGCGTGTTGGCGCGGTTCTTGTTGCGCATTTGCGTTCTTAGCCACTGGAGCCTTGGGCGCGCTCATCTTGCTGAGGATTGCGTTCGTGTCCTCCTCCATTCGGATGAAGTTATCGGAGCGTGCGATAGCGTCTTGGAGCGACTTAGTTGGGTTCTGGTACAGGTCTTCTCGGAACTTGGAGTGGACCCACAAGGTGTTGCGCAAGGCGTCGATAGCAATTCCGTCTGGGATCTCAATCTTCGACACTACGGCTTTGAATTTCTCCATGTACTCGCGCAAGCTCTGGTCCTTTTTCTGATTGAGGTTCCATAGGCTGGATGCGGTGGCGCTGCGCTTTGTGAACATGATGTATGTCTTGAGAAAAGCTGCTGATAAGTCGCGGAAACATCCGATTGAGTTCTCTTCCAACTGGGAGAACCATGTCAGGGCTTGCTCGTGGAGAGTCTCGACGAACAGCTGGCAGTAACCTGCGTCCCTTTCGTCGTCGGGGAGTCGAGCTCGCGCCATGGCGATGTTAAAAGCGGTCATATGTTCCACCGGGTCTCCGCCGGGCTTATACTCGGGTAAGCGCAGCTTTTCTATCTTTCCGAGTTGGACGCTAGTTAGCGCGCGAGTAAAAGGAGTACGCGAGGTTGCGGCGAGTACACTCTCTATTTGCGGATCTGCGCTGGTTACTTGGTGGATCTTCTCTCCCATTTGTTGAAGGCTGAGTATGAGCTCGGCGAGCTCGCGTATTGTCGTGAGATCTGAGCCTGCTGGGAGAGCGTCTGCGAGAAGGGCTTCGTTAGGCTCCGAGTCGTCAGAGATATGGTCGACTCCGGTTGCCGTAGGGTTTGTGTTGAAGAGGCGGCGGCGTATCTGCTGGGGACGGCTCGTTTGTCCTTCAGGAGCTGTGAGCGCCGCGACCAACGCAGCGAGTTGGTCGTTGGTTGTCTTTTGGACTTCGTCTTGGCGAGCGAGTCGAGCCATGACGGAGTTCATGAAATCTGAGGTGATGGGCGGCGCGGCCGCAGGCGTAGGCGTCGGTTCCTCGCCTGGGGCGCCGAAGGCGGCGTCGTCTTGAGCCATGTAGATCTAGAACGTTGCTTTAGTCTGCCCCACGGTGGGCGCCAATTGTTTGTACAGGATTCGGTTGATTAGAATGATGAACTTAGGAAATGGGGTGACTAAAGACGTTTTTATTAGGATCAACACAATGGGTTACAAGACTGATCAAAGGTAAGGAGACAAGATCAAAGGTTTAAACGACAAGATCCAAGAGATGATTAGGAAACCCTAAATCTAGCCGCTTAGTGTGTGATGTGTCCAAAAATCCTTCTTTCGTTGCCTCCTCCTTCTCTCTTATAGTGCCCTTGTGCGTGATGCCCTAATCGCGCCTGTCCTTTGGGCCTTGTCGCCCAAAGGCCGAGTATGTGGGCCTTGGTACTGTTTCGTCCAAGTCGAGTATAGCTGATCGGCTTAGCTGACCGGCTTAAAGTACTCTAGGGGCGAGCCGACGGCTCTAGCCGCTAAGCCGACTAAGCTCGATCGACCTTGTCGGGTTAGGACCTGTTATTTGATGGGCCTTGTGGAGGGATGTAATCCATCTCCTACATTCGTGTTAAACTACAGAAAATGTTTCAGTTTCAGACAGCAGAGAGAGAACATGTACCACTTGTAATAGTAATATGTAAAAAACATGTCATAACACATTTTTGGGTCATACAAGTGGAAACCTGCTGGAGAGACAAAGAGATTCAAGCGCATTACAAAGGAAAGTACCATAATCTTATACACAAATGGCTGAGAGCATATTAATGAGAAAGTTTGAATGAGATGATGAGGATGATGGCTAGAATGAGAGCAATGATCACTGAAGTAACGATCCATTTGTTCCTCGTTATTCTTCTTGACATCGCCGTCAAGACCTTCTTGCTCTTGTCAATGGCCTCATCCACACCATGAAGCTGCAAATCAAATAGGAAAGGTATTGATCTTTATGGTTGCCTTGATACTATAGAGTAACTTTATTGCTGTAATGTCTGGGACCATACCTTGCTGTGGGAGTGGAGGAGAGTTTGGCGCTGCTGGCTGAGATCTTGAAGAATGGAGACACCAAGCTCTTCAGTCTCCATCATGGTCCTTCTACTCTCTCTGATTCTGTCGCTAGACTGGTCCAGCCTCTCTACGGACATTGCCAATCTCTCTCTTTGATCAGCAGAAACCTGGAAAGGAAAGACTAACTCAAGTTTACTCTCCTCTGCATAGAGAGAACTAACAAAGAAAGGAAGCAATGGATCGATGTATACGGAGAGAGGATCAGCCATTCCAGATTCCATCAACTCTTCGCGGGCAGATTGATTAACATCAGGAGAAGAAACCCTTTTGAACTCCTTCTTGAGTTGGTTGAGGTCAGACTTATATTCTCTGAGTTTAGCAAGACAAGTAGCCTTAGCACTCGGCTGCAAACTCCTAGCCTCAAGGTCCATTTTTCGGATCTTTTAGAAAAAATAAATATGTTATATCACAAGTTTTGTTGTCTCTTGTCTTGTGTACAATAAAAACAAGAAGAAGTGAAATGGTAAAAAGTTACCAAGACATCAGCTTCATCAATCCCAGATTTGATCTCACCAAGCTTCCCTTTCTTATCATCTGCCAATAAATAGTTCATGGATTCACCACTCTTTAATCTAAAGATGTAAACTTTGAATCCCAAATCTCAGATAACAAAGCTAATTAATACAAACGAAAAAGGTTGGTGATTTGCAGGGGAAAATCAGATTAGGATCGTGACAAGATGAGAATACCTCCGTGGGGGAGAAGGGAAGCTGAATTGGATTTTCGGGTGAGATTAGTTGATAGCTCGCAGTACTGCCGCTCGTACCCTTCGAACACGTCGCTCATCTTCTTCTTCTTCTTCTTTGATTGGATCGAAAGAGGTGCGCTTGCTTCTCTCCTCCCTCCGCTCTTCGCTTTCCCAAAGCTTAGATACAATATTATTTCCTCTTTCAGATCGTCCAGGCTCTAAACGGTGCGTCTCATTGCTTCCTCAATGTTTGTAATGTCTTTTACTATTTCAATTTTTTTAAAACAAATCATGATAAAATAATAAATCTAGCAATTTTAGATTGAACTTTTATGTGCACAAAAAGACTGATTTTAAAAAAAAAATCTTATGCAAATAAAAAAATGCTACTGAAACACTTTATAAATTAGGATAACACGAATTTTTGTTGAAAGATGAGTATTCTTTTAGAATTTTTGATCAATATGATGTATTTTAAAAATATTTTTCTAAAACCTGCTATTTAAGGAAAGTTTTTATTTTTATAGACAAATATTGTAGACTTGGGATTGACATTTAGAAATTAGGATAACAAGAATTTTTGTTGAAAGATGAGTATTCTTTTAGAATTTTTGATCAATAGGATTATTTTTTAAATAATTTTCTAAAACCTGCTATTTAAGGAAATTTTTCATTTTTATAGAGAAATATTGTAGATTTGGGATTTTGATTTAGAAATTGGGATAAATAGAGTTTTTATGTTAGATGTGTATTCTTTTAGAATTTTTGATCAATAGAATAATTTTTTAAATAATTTTCTAAAACCTGCTATTTAAGGTAAGTTTTCATTTTTATAGAGAAATATTGTATATTTGGGATTTTGATTTAGAATTGGGATAAATAGAGTTTTTTTGTTAGATGTGTATTTTTTTAGAATTTTTGGTCAATAGGAAGTATTTTTAAATAATTTTCTAAAAGCTGCTATTTAAGAAAAGTTTTCATATTTATAGATAAATATTGTAGATTTGGGATTCTCATTTAGAAATTAGGATAACAAGAATTGTTTTTTGAAAGATGAGTATTATTTTAGAATTTTTGATCAATATGATGTATTTTTTAAATAATTTTCTAAAATCTGCTATATAAGGAAGTTTTCATTTTTATAGAGAAATATTGTAGATTTGGGATTTTGATTTAGAAATTGGGATAAAGAGAGCTTTTGTCGTTAGATGTGTATTCTTTTAAAAATTTTGATCAATATGATTATTTTTAAAATAATTTTCTAAAAGCTGCTATTTAAGGAAAGTTCTCATTTTTATAAAGAAATATTGTAGATTTGCAATTTTGATTTAGAAATTGGGGTAAATAGAGTTTTTTTGTTGAAAGTATTCCTTTAAGTAGGAATCAGTTTGAGGATAGGAATGGATGGCATTTTACTACTAATGGAAAATATTCAGTCCGATCAGGTTATCAAGTGGAACGAGTCTATCCTGATAAGAAAAAACCACCAGATTTTTATGGCCCTACAGTGGATATACTTAAAGCTTTCTGTTGGAAAGTTCGGTGCCCCCCAAAAATAAGACATTTTTTATGGCAACTTCTCTCGGGATGTATATCGGTAATGAAAAATCTCAAGGCAAGAGGGATACAAGGAGATATATGTTGTGCTCGATGCGGAGATCCGGAAGAATCAATTAACCATGTATTTTTTGAATGTCCGCCGGCACGCCAAGTGTGGGCATTATCCAAGATTCCGTCGTCTCCTAATATATTTCCTATCACCTCATTATTTGCTAATATGGATCATCTTTTTTGGAGAGTTCAGCCAAAGATGGATGACCATCACTTTGCATGGATTTTATGGTATATTTGGAAAGCCCGAAATAACAAAGTTTTTAGTAATCTGGATATTGATCCGAGGGATACTCTTCAATTAGCTGAATTAGAATCATCACTTTGGGCAGAAGCACAGGTGGGAAATGATCCTACGAGGGAGCCTTCGGTACAGACCAGTTCCTCCCTAGCAACACAAGGTCGATGGTGTTTCATAGATGGTTCATGGAAAGATAAGGATTCTTTTTCAGGGCAAGGTTGGTATAGTACTTTACAGGGGTTTGATGATCTGTTAGGGGCAAGGAATGTAAGGGCATGTCTTTCACCCCTCCATTCGGAGGTAGAGGCTTTGATTTGGGCAATGGAATGTATGAAGAATTTAAGACAGTTACAGGTAACGTTTGCGACGGATTGTTCTCAATTGGTGAAGATGGTTTCAGAACCAGAAGAATGGCCAGCATTCGAAAGCTATTTGGAAGATATCAAACTTCTCAAAAGAAGTTTCCTCAACTCAGACATCGTTCATGTTCCTCGGACGGCGAACCTTCGGGCGGATAGCTTAGCACGCAATGCTAGGAAACAATCGTCCTTTGTCGTTCACATGGATGCGGAGTTACCAACTTGGTTTACAGAGCCAACATGAGTCTGTAAATTCTTTGCTGTCAAAAAAAAAAAAAAAAAAGAGTTTTTTTGTTAGATGTGTATTCTTTTATAATTTTTGATCAATATAATGTATTTTTAAAATAATTTTCTAAAACGTGCTATTTAAGGAAAGTTTTCAGTTTTATAGAGAAATATTTTGGATTTAAGATTGTGATTTAGAAATTGAGATAATAAGAATTTTTTGTGTTAGATGTGTATTCTTTTAGAATTTTTGATCAATAAGATGTATTTTTAAAATAGTTTTCTAATACCTGCTATTTAAGGAAAGTTTTCATTTTTATAGAGAAATATTGTAGATATGGGATTTTGATTTAGAAATTGGGATATATAGAGTTTTTGTTGTTTGATGTGTATTCTTTTAGAATTTTTGATCAATAGGATGTATTTTTTAAATAATTTTCTAAAACCTGCTATTTAAGGAAAATTTTCATTTTTATAGAGAAATATTATATATTTAGGATTGTGATTTAGAAATTGAGTTAAATAGAGTTTTGTTGTTAGATGTCTATTTTTTTAAAACATTTGATCAATAGGATGTATTTTTTAAATAATTTTCTAAGACCTGGTATTTAAGGAAAGTTTTCATTTTTACAGAGAAATATTGTAGATTTGGGATTTTGATTTAGAAATTGGGATAAATAGAGTTTTTTTTTGTTAGATGTGTATTCTTTTACAATTTTTGATCACTAGAATGTATTTTTTAAATAATTTTCTAAAACCTGCTATTTAAGGAAAGTTTTTAGTTTTATAGAGAAATATTTTGGATTTAAGATTATAATTTAGAAATTGAGATAAATAGAATTTTTTGTGTTAGATGTGTATTCTTTTAGAATTTTTGATCAATAAGATGTATTTTTAAAATAATTTTCTAATACCTGCTATTTAAGGAAAGTTTTCATTTTTATAGAGAAATATTGTAGATATGGGATTTTGATTTAGAAATAGGGATATATAGAGTTTTTGTTGTTAGATGTGTATTCTTTAAGAAATTTTGATCAATAGGATGTATTTTTTAAATAATTTTCTAAAACCTGCTATTTAAGGAAAGTTTTTATTTTTATAGAGAAATATTATAGATTTAGGATTGTGATTTAGAAATTGAGATAATTAAAGTTTTTTTGTTAGATGTGTATTCTTTTAGAATTTTTGATCAATAGGATGTATTTTTTAAATAATTTTCTAAAACCTGCTATTTAAGGAAAGTTTTCATTTTTATAGAGAATTATTATAGATTTAGGATTGTGATTTAGAAATTGAGATAAATAGAGTTTTGTTGTTAGATGTGTATTCTTTTAGAATTTTTAATCAATAGGATGTATTTTTTAAATAATTTTCTAAAAGATGTTATTTAAGGATAGTTTTCATTTTTATAGACAAATATTGTAGATTTGGGATTTTGATTTAGAAATTGTGATAAATAGAGTTTTTTTGTTAGATGTGTATTCTTTTTGAATTTTTGTTCAATAAAATGTATTTTTAAATAATTTTCTAAAAGTTGCTACTTAAGGAAAGTTTTCATTTTTATAGAGAAATATTGTAGATTTGGGATTTTGATTTAGAAATTGGGATAAATAGAGTTTTTTTTGTTAGATGTGTATTCTTATAGAATTTTTGTTCACTAGGATGTATTTTTTAAAAAAATTTCTAAAACCTGCTATTAAAGGAAAGTTTTTAGTTTTATAGAGAAATATTTTGGATTTAAGATTGTAATTTAGAAATTGAGATAAATAGAATTTTTTGTGTTAGATGTGTATTCTTTTAAAATTTTTGATCAATAAGATGTATTTTTAAAATAATTTTCTAATACCTGCTATTTAAGGAAAGTTTTCATTTTAATAGAAAAATATTATAGATTTAGGATTGTGATTTAGAAATTGGGATAAATAGAGTTTTTGTTGTTGACGTGTATTCTTTTAGAATTTTTGATCAATAGGATGTATTTTTAAAATAATTTTCTATAAGCTGCTATTTAAGGAAACTTTTCATTTTTATAGACAAATATTGTAGACTTGGGATTTTGATTTAGAAATTGTGATAAATAGAGTTTTTTTGTTAGATGTGTACTCTTTTAGAATTTTTGATCAATATGATGTATTTTTAAAATAATTTTCTGAAAGCTGCTATTTAAGGAAAGTTTTCATTTTTATAGAGAAATATTGTAGATTTAGGATTTTGATTTAGAAATTGGAATAAATAGAGTTTTTGTTGTTAGATGTGTATTCTTTTTGAATTTTGGATCAATATGATGTATTTTTAAAATAATTTCTAAAACTTGCTATTTAAGGAAAGTTTTCATTTTTATAGAGAAATATTGTTGATATGGGATTTTGATTTAGAAAATTGGGATAAATAGAGTTTTTTTGTAAGATGAGCATTCTTTTAGAATTTTTGATTGATAGGATGTATTTTTAAAATAATTTTTTTAAACGTGCTATTTAAGGAAAGTTTTCATTTTTATAGATAAATATTGTAGATTTGGGATTTTTATTTAGAAATTGGGATATCAATAACTTTTGTTGAAAGATGAGTATTCGTTTAGAATTTTTGATCAACAAGATGTATTTTTAAAATAATTTTCTAAAACCTACTATTTAAGGAAAGTTTTCATTTTAATAGAGAAATATTGTGTATTATTTAGAAATTGGGATAAATAGAGTTTTTTTTGTTAGATGTGTATTCTTTTAGAATTATTGATCAATAAGATGTATTTTTAAAATAATTTTCTAATACCTGCTATTTAAGGAAAGTTTTCATTTTTATAGAGAAATATTGTAGATATGGGATTTTGATTTAGAAATTTGGATATATAGAGTTTTTGTTGTTAGATGTGTATTCTTTTAGATTTTTTGATTAATAGGATGTATTTTTTAAATAATTTTCTAAGACCTGCTATTTAAGGACAGTTTTCATTTTTATAGAGAAATATTATAGATTTAGGATTGTGATTTATAAATTGAGATAAATAGAGTTTTTTTGTTAGATGTGTATTTTTTTAGAATTTTTGATCAATAGGATGTATTTTTTAAATAATTTTCTAAAACCTGCTATTTAAGGAAAGTTTTCATTTTTATAGAGAAATATTATAGATTCGGATTGTGATTCAGAAATTGAGATAAATAGAGTTTTGTTGTTAGATGTCTATTCTTTAAGAATTTTTGATCAATAGGATGTATTTTTTAAATAATTTTCTAAAAGGTGTTATTTATGGAAAGTTTTCATTTTTATAGACAAATATTGTAGATTTGGGATTTTGATTTAGAAATTATGATAAATAGAGTTTTTTTTGTTAGAAGTGTATTCTTTTTGAATTTTTGATCAATAGAATGTATTTTTAAATAATTTTCTAGAAGCTGCTACTTAAGAAAAGTTTTCATTTTTATAGAGAAATATTGTAGATTTGGTATTTTGATTTAGAAATTGGGATAAATAGAGTTTTTTTGTTAGATGTGTATTCTTTTAGAATTTTTGATCACTAGGATGTATTTTTTAAATAATTTTCTAAAACCTGCTATTTAAGGAAAGTTTATAGTTTTATAGAGAAATATTTTGGATTTAAGATTGTAATTTAGAAATTGAGATAAATAGAATTTTTTGTGTTAGATGTGTATTCTTTTAGAATTTTTGATCAATAAGATGTCTTTTTAAAATAATTTTCTAATACCTGCTATTTAAGGAAAGTTTTCATTTTTATAGAGAAATATTGTAGATATGGGATTTTGATTTAGAAATTGGGATATATAGAGTTTTTGTTGTTAGATGTGTATTCTTTTAGAAATTTTGATCAATAGGATGTATTTTTTAAATAATTTTCTAAAAGCTGCTATTTAAGGAAAGTTTTTATTTTTATAGAGAAATATTATAGATTTAGGATTGTGATTTAGAAATTGAGATAAATAGAGTTTTTTTGTTAGATGTGTATTCTTTTAGAATTTTTGATCAATAGGATGTATTTTTTAAATAATTTTCTAAAACCTGCTATTTAAGGAAAGTTTTCATTTTTATAGATAAATATTATAGATTTCGGATTGTGATTCAGAAATTGTGATAAATAGAGTTTTGTTGTTAGATGTCTATTCTTTTAGAATTTTTGATCAATAGGATGTATTTTTTAAATAATTTTCTAAAAGGTGTTATTTAAGGAAAGTTTTCATTTTTATAGACAAATATTGTAGATTTGGGATTTTGATTTAGAAATTATGATAAATAGAGTTTTTTTTTGTTAGAAGTGTATTCTTTTTGAATTTTTGATCAATAGAATGTATTTTTAAATAATTTCTAAAAGCTGCTACTTAAGGAAAGTTTTCATTTTTATAGAGAAATATTGTAGATTTGGGATTTTGATTTAGAAATTGGGATAAATAGAGTTTTTTTGTTAGATGTGTATTCTTTTAGAATTTTTGATCACTAGGATGTATTTTTTAAATAATTTTCTAAAACTTGCTATTTAAGGAAAGTTTTTATTTTTATAGAGAAATATTTTGGATTTAAGATTGTTATTTAGAAATTGAGATAAATAGAATTTTTTGTGTTAGATGTGTTTTCTTTTAGAAGTTTTGATCAATAAGATGTATTTTTAAAATAATTTTCTAATACCTGCTATTTAAGGAAAGTTTTCATTTTCATAGAGAAATATTGTAGATTTTGGATTTTGATTTAGAAATTGGGATAAATAGAGTTTTTGTTGTTGATGTGTGTTCTTTTAAAACTTTTGATCAATAGGATGTATTTTTAAAATAATTTTCTAGAACCTGCTATTTAAGGAAAATTTTCATTTTTATAGAGAAATATTGTAGATTTGGGATTTTGACTTAGAAATTGGGATAAATAGAGTTTTTTTGTTAGATGTGTATTCTTTTAGAATTTTTGATCACTAGAATGTATTTTTTAAATAATTTTCAAAAACTTGATATTTAAGGATAGTTTTTAGTTTTATAGAGAAATGTTTTGGATTTAAGATTGTAATTTAGAAATTGAGATAAATAGAATTTTTCGTGTTAGATGTGTATTCTTTTAGAATTTTTAATCAATGAGATGTATTTTTAAAATAATTTTCTAATACCTGCTATTTAAGGAAAGTTTTTATTTTTATAGAGAAATGTTGTAGATTTGGGATTTTGATTTAGAAATTGGGATATATAGAGTTTTTGTTGTTAGATGTGTATTCTTTTAGAATTTTTGATCGATAGGATGTATTTTTTAAAATAATTTTCTAAAACCTGCTATTTAAGTAAAGTTTTTATTTTTATACAGAAATACTATAGATTTAGGATTGTGATTTAGAAATTGAGATAAATAGAGTTTTTTTGTTAAATGTGTATTCTATTAGAATTTTTGATAATAGGATGTATTTTTTAAATAATTTTCTAAAACCTGTTATTTAAGGAAAGTTTTCATTTTTATAGATAATTATTATAGATTTGGGATTGTGATTTAGAAATTGAGATAAACAGAGTTTTGTTGTTAGATGTGTATTCTTTTAGAATTTTTGATCAATAGGATTTATTTTTTAAATAATTTTCTAAAAGGTGTTATTTAAGGAAAGTTTTCATTTTTATAGACAAATATTGTAGATTTGGGATTTTGATTTAGAAATTGTGATAAATAGAATTTTTTTGTTAGATGTGTATTCTTTTAGAATTTTTGATCAATAGAATGTATTTTTAAATAATTTTCTAAAAGTTGCTATTTAAGGAAAGTTTTCATTTTTATAGAGAAAAATTGTAGATTTGGGATTTTGATTTAGAAATTGGGATAAATAGAGTTTTTTTGTTAGATGTGTATTCTTATAGAATTTTTGTTCACTAGGATGAATTTTTTAAATAATTTTCTAAAACCTGCTATTTAAGGAAAGTTTTTAGTATTATTGAGAAATATTTTGGATTTAAGATTGTAATTTAGAAATTGAGATAAATAGAATTTTTTCTGTTAGATGTGTATTCTTTTAGAATTTTTGATCAATAAGATGTATTTTTAAAATAATTTTCTAATACCTGTTATTTAAGGAAAGTTTTCATTTTTATAGAGAAATATTATAGATTTAGGATTGTGATTTAGAAATTGGGATAAATAGAGTTTTTGTTGTTGATGTGTATTCTTTTAGAATTTTTTATCAATATGATGTATTTTTAAAATAATTTTCTTAAACCTGCTATTTAAGGAAAGTTTTCAGTTTTATAGAGAAATATTTTGGATTTAAGATCGTTATTTAGAAATTGAGATAAATAGAATTTTTTGTGTTAGAAGTGTATTCTTTTAGAAGTTTTGATCAATAAGATGTATTTTAAAAATAATTTTCTAATACCTGCTATTTAAGAATAGTTTTCATTTTCATAGAGAAATATTGTAGATTTTGGATTTTGATTTAGAAATTGGGATAAATAGAGTTTTTGTTGTTGATGTGTATTCTTTTAAAACTTTTGATCAATAGGATGTATTTTTTAAATAATTTTCTAAAACCTGCTATTTAAGGAAAGTTTTCATTTCTATAGAGAAATATTGTAGATTTTGGATTTTGATTACGAAATTGGGATAAAAAGAGTTTTTTTGTGAGAAGTGTATTCTTTTAGAGGTTTTGATCACTAGAATGTATTTTTTAAATAATTTTCTAAAACCTACTATTTAAGGAAAGTTTTCATTGTTATAGAGAAATATTATAAATTTAAGATTGTGATTTAGAAATTTAGATAAATAGAGTTTTGTTGTTAGATGTGTATTCTTTTAGAATTTTTGATCAATAAGATGTATTTTTTAAATAATTTTCTAAAAGGTGTTATCTAAGGAAAGTTTTCATTTTTATAGACATATATTGTAGACTTGGGATTTTCATTAAGAAATTAGGATAACAAGAATTTTTGTTGAAATATGAGTACTCTTTTAAATATTTTTGATCAATAGGATGTATTTTTAAAATAATTTTCAAAAACCTGGTATTTCAGGAAAGTTTTTATTTTTCTAGACAAATATTGTAGACTTGAAATTGTCATTTAGAAATTTGGATAACAAGAATTTTTTTGAAAGATGAGTATTCTTTTAGAATTTTTGATCAATAGGATGTATTTTTTAAATAATTTTCTAAAACCTGCTATTTAAGGAAAATTTTCATTTTTATAAAGAAATATTGTAGATTTGGGATTTTGGTTTAGAAATTGGGAGAAATAGAGTTTTTGTTGTTAGATGTATACTCTTTTAGAATTTTTTATCAATATGACTTATTTTTAAAATAATTTTCTATAAACTGTTATTTAAGGAAAGTTTTCATCTTTATGGAGAAATATTGTTGATTTAAGATTGTTATTTAGAAATTGAGATAAATAGAGTTTTTGTTGTTAGATGTATACTCTTTTAGAATTTTTGATATTTTTAAAATAATTTTCTAAAAGCTGCTATTTAAAAAAAGTTTTCATTTTTATAGAGAAATATTGTAGATTTGGGATTGTCATTTAGAAATTGGGATAAATAAAGTTTTTGTTGAAAGATGAGTATTCGTTTAGAATTTTTGATCAACATGATGTATTTTTAAAATAATTTTCTAAAACCTGCTATTTAAGGAAATATTTCATTTTTATAGAGAAAATAATGTAGATTTGGGATTGTGATTTAGAAACTAGGATAACAGGATTTTTTGTTGAAAGAAGAGTATTCTTTTAGAATTTTTTATTTTGATCAATAGAATTTATTTTTTATATAATTTTCTAAAACTTGCTATTTAAGGAAAGTTTTCGTTTTTATAGAGAAATGTTGTAGATTTGGGATTTTGATTTAGAAATTGGGATAAATAGAATTTTTGTTGTTAGATGTGTATTCTTTTAGAATTTTGGATCAATATGATGTATTTTTAAAATAATTTCTAAAACTTGCTATTTAAGAAAAGTTTTCATTTTTATAGAGAAATATTGTTGATTTCGGATTGTTATTTAGAAACTAGGATAACACAATTTTTTTGTTGAAAGATGAGCATTCTTTTAGAATTTTTGATCAATAGGATGTATTTTCTAAATAATTTTTTAAATGTGCTATTTAAGGAAAGTTTTCATTTTTATAAAGAAATATTGTATATTTGTTATTTTTATTTAGAAATTAGGATAACAATAATTTTTGTTGAAAGATGAGTTTTCGTTTAGAATTTTTGATCAACAGGATTTATTTTTTAAATATTTTTCTAAAACCTACTATTTAAGGAAAATTTTCATTTTAATAAAGAAATATTATAGATTTGGGATTTTGATTTAGAAATTGGGATAAATAGATTTTTTTGTAAGATGTGTATTCTTTTAGAATTTTTTATCAATATGATAATTTTTTAAATAATTTTCTAAAACCTGCTATTTAAGGAACGTTTTCATTTTTATAGAAAAATATTGTAGATTTGGGATTTTTATTTAGAAATTGGGATAAATAGAGTTTTTTTTGTTAGATGTGTATTCTTTCAGAATTTTTGATCAATAGGATGTATTTTTAAAATAATTTTCTAAAACCTGCTATTTAAGGAAAGTTTTCATTTTTATAGAGAAATATTGTAGATTTGAGATTTTGATTTAGAAATTGGGATAAATAGAGTTTTTGTTGTTATATGTGTATTCTTTTAAAATTTTTGATCAATATGATTATTTTTAAAATAATTTTCAAAAACCTTCTATTTAAAGAAAGTTTTCATTTTTATAGAGAAATATTGTAGATTTGGGATTTTGATTTAGAAAATTGGAATAAATAGAGTTTTTTTGTTAGATGTGTATTATTTTAGAATTTTTGATCCATAAAATGTATTTTGGAAATAATTTTTTTAAACGTGCTATTTTAGGAAAGTTTTCATTTTTATAGAGAAATATTGCAGATTTGAGATTTTTATTTAGAAATTAGGATAACAATAACTTTTGCTGAAAGATTAGTATTCGTTTAGAATTTTTGATCAACAGGATGTATTTTTTAAATAATTTTTTTAAACCTACTATTTAAGGAAAGTTTTCATTTTTATAGAGAAATATTGTGTATTTAAGATTGTGATTTAGAAATTGAGATAAATAGAGTTTTTTTGTTAGATGTGTATTTTTTTAGAATTTTTGATCAATAGGATGTATTTTTAAAATAATTTTCTAAAACCTATTATTTAAGGAAAGTTTTCATTTTTATAAAGAAATATTGTAGATTTAGGATTTTTATTTAGAAATTTGGAAAAATAGAGTTTTCTTGTTAGATGTGTATTCCTTTAGAATTTTTGATTAGTAGTATGTAATTTTTAAATAATTTTCTAAAATCTGCTATTTAAGGAAAGTTTTCATTTTTATAGAGAAATATTGTAGATTTGGGATTTTGATTTAGAAGTTGGGATAAATAGATGTGTACTCCTATAGAATTTTTGATTAATAGTATGTAATTTTTAAATAATTTTCTAAAAGCTGCTATTTAAGGAAAGTTTTCATTTTTATAGAGAAATATTTTGGATTTAAGATTGTGATTTAGAAAATGAGGTAAATAGAATTTTTTTTGTTAGATGTGTATTCTTTTAGAATTTTTGATCAATAAAATATATATTTTGGATTTAAGGAACGTTTTCATTTTTATAGACAAATATTGTAGACTTGGGATTGTCATTTAGAAATTAGGATAACAATAATTTTTTTTGAAAGATGAGTATTCTTTTAGAATTTTTGATCAATAGGATGTATTTTTTAAATAATTATCTAAAACCTGCTATTTAAGAAAAAATTTCATTTTCATAGAGAAATATTGTAGATTTGAGATTTTGATTTAGAAATTGGGATAAATAGAGTTTTTGTTGTTGATGTGTATTCTTTTAAAACTTTTGATCAATATGATGTATTTTTAAAATAATTTTCTATAAGCTGCTATTTAAGAAAAGTTTTCATCTTTATAGAGAAATATTGTAGTTTTAAGATTGTGATTTAGAAATTGAGATAAATAGAGTTTTTGTTGTTAGATGTGTACTCTTTTAGAATTTTTGATCAATATGATGTATTTTGAATATAATTTACTAAAAGCTGCTATTTAAGGAAATATTTCATTTTTATAGAGAAATATTGTAGATTTGGGATTGTCATTTAGAAATTAGGATAACAAGAATTTTTGTTGAAAGATGAGTATTCTTTTTGATCAATAGGATTATTTTTAAAATAATTTTCTCAAAACCTGTTATTTAAGGAATTTTTTCATTTTTATAGAGAAATATTATAGATTTGGGATTTTGATTTAGAAATTGGGATAAATAGAGTTTTTTGTTTGATGTGTATTCATTTAGAATTTTTGATCAATAGGATAATTTTTTAAATAATTTTCTAAAACCTGCTATTTAAGAAAAGTTTTCATTTTTATAGAGAAATATTTTAGATTTGGGATTTTGATTTAGAAAATGGGATAAATAGAGTTTTATTTGTTAGATGTGTATTTTTTTAGAATTTTTGATCAATAGGATGTATTTTTAAATAATTTTCAAAAAGCTGCTATTTAAGAACATCCCTCCAGGCACAGTTGTTGATACGGTGGTAACTCATCCGAAAGAGTTTGATTTCTATCTTTTTAGCCACGTGGGAGTGAAGGGCACGAGCAGGCCAACTCATTATCACATCCTGTGGGATGAGAACGAGTTTACTTCAGATGAGTTGCAGAGACTTGTGTATAACTTGTGTTACACTTTCGTGAGATGCAAGAAACCTGTTTCCATTGTGCGACCGGCTTATTACGCTCACCTTGCAGCATACAGAGGAAGACTATACATCGAGAGATCGTCTGAAGCTAATGGAGGATCCATGAATCCATCTTGTGTCTTTCGAGTGGGTCTCCCAAGACGATTCTATTACCCAAACTAGTGGTATTGAATTCAGGAATTTGAAAGAATTCACAAGTAATAACTTTTGCAGTATTTTAAATGATTTTATGAGATTTTAATGCAATTGTCTAATTCTTATGTTTACCTATAATGTTAAGAATCTCATGTTTTACTGTTGACTATTAAGAAAGTGTTCTTAGTTTGAGTTCCACTTCAATTTATCACATGTTATTATTATTACCAAAACCCACCAGCCACCACCAATTATTGAACTTTAAAAAGACCAAACAGTAAGTTCTCCTTTATTTACATAACTCTTCCTAAAATGAAAAAAAAAGTTCTTTTTGTTGTTTTGTTTTCTTTTGTTTGGATGCTTGAAGTTGATCATTTCACTTTTTACCATCAGAACCACAAAACCTTATATGAATGTCAGTATTTGTTTTTTTGGAACATACCAATAATATAGAGAGGGGATCATATCATCAAGCTCAAAACTCCAACTAAAGTAATTCAATCACATTCAATATCACATCAAGACCAAAACTTCAACCAATCACTCCAAAAACTAAAGAGTAGTAATTTGTAGGGACTCCAAATGTTTTGCCTTTTTAATCATTTAAGTTCAAATTGTCATGATTTAAGAGAAACAATTATATTTGCGATTAAAATAGAAAAGACTAAAAGTTAAAGGGATCCAAAATTAAATGCTCTGAAACAAATAAAAGCTTTGGGAGTTTGGAAAGGTGAAAGTCCCAAAACAACAGAAAGGACAAAAGTGAGAAAGTAGAAAAATGAATAGTTTGAAAGTTGGGAGAAAGTGCAGTTAATGAATGAGCAGAGAGGTGTAGCAGAAGAAGCCATAGCAAAACTTATTATTGAACAAAGACGGCACAGAGGAATAAAGAGAGAGTCTGTGTTTGTGAGTTGTCACAAAATATGAAAGGGGAATGAAATAAAGAATATAAAAATGTTACAACATCTATTCTTTTCATCTTTTCTAGATCTCGGGAACTAGAACTGTTCAGGCAAGTAAGAGAACTAGTATTAGACCATCCGCAATGGTGAGATTCATTGGAGTCCTTAGCACAAGGACATTTCGGATTAATTTTGGATATTTTGGATTTTTTTTTTTTTTTTTTAAAATGACCATTCACGGGCCGCCACGTAGTCACTGGGATCTGTGAACAGTGGGCTCCACACCCTCTAAGGATTCCTTTAAGAGCTTTCATTGTGGATGCTCTTACTATTACCAAACTGTCTCGTACGTTACTTCCAATATTTTCAAACATATACTAGTCAAATCTTTGTTCTTGATTTTGCAGGTTAGTGTTAGAACTTTGATGTATATTGATTACGTAACCTCCCAACCTCCCTCTCTTAGTCTCTACAGCTCAGAGAACTAAGCCAAATACAATCTTGCTCTCTAATCGAGAAGCAAGCCTCAGACTATCCAACTAACTAACTAACTTTATTCCTCTTGGGTTATTTTATATACTTCAGGCCCAAACACAATATCAAATTCACTAAAGCAACTCGTAACAAACTAATGCCATGTCATTCTGTTTCCTTCAAGTCCTCTTCAATCCTCTGCTCTTCTCTCTTCTCTTTCTCCTTTCTCTTCCTCACGTAAACCCTCCTTAGCATATCAGTTAGTTAAATTGTCTGTCTATCAATGTTAACCAGCAAACTACATGAACCAATCCCATCATGGTCGACTTTAATCTATGATCCAATAGTTCACATTTGACATTACTGTGTTCCTAAACTCTGGTACTAGATTTTATTTTAGCCTAAACAACACCCATTATTAGAGTTCCAGACTGGATTGTCTTCCCTATTTTGAGTCTGATGGCCCAATGGCTGACAAGTTTTTAACCCTTCTCATATACACCAAATCTGATCAAATACGAAGATATCCATCACCAGATGTCCAATCTCTGGCTTATTATGTGCCATTGTCCGTTTTTAATATAAGTTCTCACGGATTTGTTTTTGGTCGGTTATTCTCCAAAACGTTTCATACTAAGTGAAACTAAGCCAGATATATATATCAACTCTTTTTTTTTTGGTTTAATATCTGACGTGAGACTTTGATTGCTAATTTTTTCTAACAGTATACATACAATCACCACAAATGAATACCGCAAGAAGTGGACATTCCCATACCCTCGAAGACCCGTCTCCATCCATAGGCATTGAAATCAGGAGATTCCAATAAACAAATAATGAGCTACAAAGCGCGACTGAGTAAGACGCGGAAGGAAGTGAGGAAAAGAACATTGACAAGACAAACACAAGTAAGTGAAGAGAAGACGCTTCTATAGTCATTGCATGATCACCAAGAACTTGCGTTTCTCCTGGAGTTAAGTGCTATCCACAAAAAAAAGGCGTGAGACTTGGGGTAAGGTTGAGTCCGAATCCTTCAAAAACACAACAATGCAAGGAGATACAACATATGAACTGTGCAAACTTTGACATCTTTTTCAGAAAGAAAAAGAAGATTTGTTCCTAACAAAAACAAGTAAAGAAAGTTCTGGTTAATCCTGTTCAACCTGCTCGTCACCTTAAACAATACAAATCTCAAGAATACACAATACTCTTCCCCGCTTCCCTTAAGAGCTCCTTGCAAACAGTCTGAGAACGTTGACTTTTCTTGATCGATCCATTTGAATGTGACCAGCCATTTATCAAAGAATGCCTCAAGGAGTGATGATTATTATACTTCTTATCTTGATTTGTGGATGTTTCTAGAAGGAACCTGATCACTGTCTTCTCCACCAGAGGCATCGTATCCACCACTTGTAGACCTTGACAATGGCATCATCATCATCATCATGGATTGCTGTTGTTGCTGCCCTCTATTCTGACCCATTAGACCAACAGCTGAAGAAAATCCACTGAGCTGCACCGACCCTTCTGCTTCAGACGACACTCTAAAAGGGTGAATGTCATGCGAGTCTAAGCTGCTCTCTGGTGAAGAAGATGTCCCCATAACACCACCTGACCCTGACATTGCTCGGCTCGTCTGAAACGCGCTTCTTGCTTCTAGCTGAAGAGGACCTAGCCCTGAGCTAGTTGATGTCTCCATAGAGGCAACTCTTGTCTGAACATTCATCAGAGGCAATTCTGCTGGTAACCTTATGCGCTGCTTAGATTGCCTTCTCTGCTGCTTCCCGTTACTATTAGCAGCTTCAAATTTTGCCGGGAACATTCTACGGTCGCTGCTGCTTGCTTCCCTCCTCTCCACAGGCTGGATAATTTTGGATCTCTTCCTTGCCTCTGCTGCTGCCTTTGAGACTTCTTCTGCATTGAGACGCGCTAGAGTCCATGGACTGATCTTCACAGGTTGCGTCTTCTTCTTGACGCGTTTCTCAACCACTGTCTTCTTTCCATATGAACTTACAGAAGCATTCTCTGGAGGAACTACATCAAACTGCACACAGAAACACACACACACACACATATATTAGAGAAAACCAAATTGGTGAATGATGCGGTGAACAAACAAACAAACAAACAAGATACCTGATCCTCAACAAACAGACGCGGTGGGGTGCACCAAGCTCCACGGTGAAATGTATTGAAGGAGCTTGCATTACTTAGACCAGTGAATGAGCTGATCATTGACATTTGAGGGCTTTGTTGACCTCCACCACCTTCTTCTAGCTCTTGCTCTTGTTCCCTAAGTGCAACTATGTAGTCGTATGTACTGATTCCCTGTTAAGAGAAATTCATTTAGTTAGAGAGCAAAGACTTGGCGTGTACTCGAGCATTGGTAACAACCTTTTTGATGAGAAGAATGTGGAAGAAGAAAAGCTGAGCAACAGGTAGCGTTGCCAGCATTGCCAATAGAGTGCAAACAGCCTGCAAGAGAATAAAAAACATTCACACCTTGCATTCAAGAGACAATAAAGGGAAGATCAATTGTATAAAGAAGATTAACTTACAACGACTATAACAAATGGAACTAGCGAGAAGCTGCTTCCCAGCTTTAAGGCAATGTCTGTGTTGAACTGGTTCCTTCGGAGTAGACATAGTACCAGCACAAATATCCCAGTTGACCATTGCATAGTGAGCTGCAAGATCAAGCCTCAAAAGGAAGAACAATTTAGAACACATCATTAACAGAAGAGAGAAAATTTTCATGGAGTGGTGAAAGATCAACGCAGCCTTACCAAGAAAATAGCTGATACCATGAGGCTGAAGAACTTTCTGTAATTCTGCTTGCCAATGCAATTGTTTAGCCACTACACACACACACACAAGTCCATAAGCAAAAGAAGGTGAGAAATTTTGAAATAGAATGCGGGGAAAATCTTTTTAGTACCCTGCAGTGATGATCAAAACGGTCAACACATTTGTCACAAACTCTGCAATGCTTGCTGAATTTGAAGACCTGCAAACGGACCAGAATAATTAGTCCTGAGCATATGCAGAGCTTTCTTGAAGAAAAGTTTGTGGTTTCAAGTGTTAATCGGACCTCAACTTCGCACAGACTGCAATAGAACATCCCATCCTCACTCATCTGCTGCTCAGAAGATTCATCTCTTCCGCTGCAACAACCACAAATCAATGCACAAGGAGAGCAAAGCACACGCAGGAGACAAGATCTTTGCGATGACTCATGTTTCTTGTTAGTTCCATTTTCTTGATCCTTTACACATGTGCTGTCATGAGACTTAGCACCACCTATAGCTGATCCACCACAACTATCTTTTGTGCCCTTTGATTGAGGAAATTTCTCGTTTTCAGGTATTTTAAGGTACTTCTTTGACCTGAAAACTCCAGGGTCTGCAGGATCTGAAGCCGCACACCATATATACAGTCCAACCACACACGTTATCTGCAAAGAAAAATATCACTGACTTCAAGTAAATCTCTCAGAGGAGAAGGTAAAATACAAGTTCCAAAAAATTACATACGAGTTGAAATAAGATGGATGTAAAGATGGTAAAACATTGTATGCAAAATAATTCTACCCAAGAGTTGAAGGTTTTAGCTTTAATGAAAGAAAGACTCAAGAAGTGAATATGCTTGAACCAGTGGATACTACTACTATCTCTAAAACGATGGAGCAAGAGATAAGTTTACCATTTTAATGAATAAGTGAAGCTTCTAAGCTCTTGATGGGACCATATAAGGATCCAAATAGAAAGAGTGATAAATCAAATCTGCCTGATTAGCTATAATAAGTAACAAATTTTGCTAGCCACGTTAGTTGTGGAGGCGCTAGTCTATGTACTTCCAGAAAAAGCTAAGCAATTTCCAGAAATAGAAAGAAAACAAAACAGAGACAATAAGTACACAATTGTGATCTCTAAAATCTACAAGCAAAGATGAGTTTGGAATCCAAAGCAAACAAATTTTAGCTTACCAGAGGAGTGTAAATACCCATGGCAATGTACTGATGAATCTTGTTCCCAACAAACGGAGCAAAGAAGACGTAGAAAGCAAACCCAAGTGCCAAGAACACAGCAACAGCCACCACCTACCCACAAAGTGAACAAAGTCTCAAACTTTCACCTCAAAAATCAAAAACCCTCCAAAGAAACTTCAGTTGAAGTAAGAAGAAAGTACCTGAAGAGGATGGTAAGGAAGTTGCCATCCATGTTTCCTCATTTTCCCCTTACAATGCTGCAAAAAAAAAAACAGATGTAGACTGAAGAAGCTCAAGTCAAATTAACAGAAAAAACTTTCCCTTTTCCCTTCATCTTTTCCAAATAAACAGAAGTCTCATAGCAAAGGGAAGAAGAAGAGTAGAGATTAAGACATTTGACCACTGGGTGGGTGGAAAGTAAATAGCTTAATTATCAAATAGAAACAAAAAGAAATAAAGTAAGACTCTTTCTTTGTGGTTTCTCTGATTCTCTCTGTGCAAAGTTCTAAGCTTTTGTGCAGAGATCTAAAAGAACCCACCACCATGGAAGAGAGAGAGAGAGAGAGAGGTGAAAAGCAGTTACCTTTTCTCCAAAGACACCAAATCATGTGTCACAGTCCAGTTGCTGGCAAATCCAGTAACACTTGTTTTTTCTTTCTCCTTTTGATAACACTCTCTCTCTCTCTCTCTCTCTCTCTCTCTCTCTCTCTCTCTCTCTCTCTCTCTCTCTCTCTCTCTCTCTCTCTCTCTCTCTCTCTCTCTCTCTTTCACTGTCTTAGTAATTTTCTTTCTTTTACCTTTTTACCCACTCATTTGTTTACCTTTTATGTTTTCACCCCCACACTCTCTCTCCCTTTGTAATGATCAACTGAGCATAATTAGATTTTTCAAGATTTAATTGTGTGATTAGGTAGCCTAATGTTTGACATAAACATACCTAACTACAAATGTGTCTTTGTGTATTTAATGATCGAAGCTCACGTTTAATGTTTGTACCAAAATACTTTTTTTTTTCTGAAAAAAAGACAAAAAAGAGAAGAACCAAAAGACTTTAGTATTGTGTCTTAAATGTTTTATCTTCCAACCTGGTAACTACTCTGCACACTTTATGTTACACGAATCAAAGCTGATTTGGTTAAAGAGAATTTTCAACTTTGAAGATGTAACATTGCATAGAAGATTATGATCAAACATCTGATTGGAGGAATATTTATTAAGCAGCTCCACGGTCTATATATTCGAGCCCCGAGGAAATGGAGAGTTACTCAAACATAGCAGCCAAGAAAGCGATGGTCGGGAGAAGACATAAGAATTTGGGAATTATTTTCCGCATCCATAAAATCTTAAGAGTTTTCCAGATAAAAATATTAATAAATTTTAATTATAAGTTGGAAGTTAATTTTAAAATGAAAACTTAACAAATTTATAGATTTGAAGTGTTTTATAGAGTTTAATAGGTTTTCCTAAAGTTCCATATATATGCGAACCAATTTATAAATTGTGAGTGTTTTATAGAAACCATGGCTTTTGTTTAAATTTTTAAAAGCTTTGGCAGTTGGTTTGTCTCTTATTATGGTCTCTCTCTTCATCACAAAATGGACTTCTATTCTACCAATAAAAACTTCTTTTATAATTGGTTTCTGTTTCAGTTACCTTTTCGTTGCTTGGATCAAAAAAGCCAATCTCTTACATGTCTAATATTATGTGCATATAAAAATTAATATACGTTGACTTTACATGCAATTACGAAAGTAAAATTATTTTTTTTTATTCAGAAATTCGTATAACACATATGATACGAACATGTTTCTGTTTTATCCTAAGAATATACTAATTGTTAAGCTCCGATTGTCCACTGCTAAAGAGTTTTTACGTCCGGTCGTTCATTGTAATGAGACTTCATCCTGTGCGATCGTCGATGGGTTAATTATCAAAATCTTATGTCTTATTTACTGATTATACAATGACATTTCTAATGTATTTTGATCTCATTCACGTAATATCGCCAATCATTTTTTGATATGTCCTGTTACTACAGTTCAACCATGTTTAACACTAAATTCTTTCTATACAAGTAACTCAAAAGATAAGTGTGCTAACATAGATAATTAAATCAACTTTTATAAGCATTTTACTATAAACTATCATATATCACAAACCCACTGTTTTTTTTTTGCAACAAACGGCTATTTTATTACTCAAACACAAACCGACTGTTACAATATCAGCCAAAAACATTACAATACTTTAGTAAAATCGTTTTTTATAAAAGAAATAGCTACATGTTTTGTTTTCCTCTTTGAATGTGTAATGCGATGAATTATAATATAATTTAATGTCAAATCTTATAAAACTCAATAGACATTCATATGGGTGGAGTAAATGTGACGCATTAAATTCTATGGACCTCTTTATGTATGTCGTTTTCCTTGTTCATATTCTTTCTTCTTTCTTGGTAGAAGTGATCGCAATTTTAAAGTTCCATAAAAAAAAAAAAGGATGAGACAAGCATTCTTATAAAAATTCTAAAAACGTAACTGAGCATAGTTTAATACTCTACGAATAATTAAAAGAACATACTAGTTTGGAACTGCACGAAACTAAAACAAAGCTATATCCCGCAGAATACGGCTAATCGTTTATCGAGATTTCGAAATATCTGGTCGCAACCAATATTAAAAGAGTTAACTTCGACGGACTTAATTCGTCGTAATGGCTATGACCAATTAACACCAATTATCGATGTTAATTCATCGTCGTTTTTTGGTGTATTCCAAAACCATGCAATTATGAAACATTACGACTAAGTAATAACAAATATTTACTATTTAATTACAATGAAACAATACAACGTAAGGTTACGTCGAACTAACATTGATTTCTGACCTTTACAACAACATTACGTTCATTTGTAAGTTATGACGTGCATATAAGGGCATCTCCATCTTTACTCTATTTTTTTTTCTAAAATTGAGTAAAAGTGAATATGGAGTAAGGAATGCTCCAACCCAATTCTATATCTCACTCCATAATAAAATTTACTCTATAAATAGAGTAATCTATTTTTTGTATGTTCATCACTCCATTATAGAGTAAGAAATAGAGTAGGGTTGGAACAATTTTACTCCATTTTTACTTTTACTCCATTTTCAAAGAAAAAATTGAGTTTTACATTAAAGATGCTGTAAATACAATTTACATTTCATTGCTAGTAAGTGATCAATGACAAACTAACGATGATATGTGTCGTCGTTAATTGCATGTTTTTTTATAGTGTTTGTAAGAATTTAGCATGCAAAATTTTCAATTTATCACAATTCCGTTATTTGATCCAACTTTAATTAAATACTCTTAAATAGATCGATTTTAGTTGAAAAAAATACGTTAATGAAGGTGTACCTATCATGTTCAACAGAATTCACGATTCAACATGTCTACTAATTTATGCTACCATTTTATGTTTGTGCAATCTTATTGGTTAGAAACATGTCTCAAGTATTTAACTCTCAAAAACATGTCTTAAGTAAAAAACGAGGCTACTTGAATTTATAATTATTTGAAATTTGTTTATTAAAAAGAAGTCAATTCGTCGACCACCCAAAAAAAGAAGCCAACCCCGTGGTAGCAAGACCACACTACAAACAAAAAGACAGGACGATATCAACAGTTTTTTGGTAGGACACAAAAATACAAAATTGATAATGAATGTATACTTTGTTAGAATGTTGAAGGATATAGAGGATATACATGATCTAACCAACGAATGTTACAAAATTGTAGATGGGGACATACAGACTGAGTGAGGATAGTGTTGTTCTCATTTGCTTGGGTCTTTTCTTTTAGCCATGTGCATTGTGCCTCTCTTATCTATTCCCGTGACTCAACATTTTGACTCTAAGCCCGCCCCCCCTCTCATCTCTATTTAACTATCTATAGGGTATTAGGTTTGTTGACCAAGAAGAAAAAACAAGGTTTCATTCTCACTCAACACAGATTTGTAATACTAATGTTTATGGAATACTGAATATTTTCGCTACTTGCAATACTTTTTTTTTTGGTCAGAGTTACTAACAATACTTAAAAACTATTTATTGAGGCGGTGGAACAATGAACTGGTGTAATGGAAGCAAATCAATGCAATGATAAGAGAGGTGGGGGGCAATAACTACTTTATGAGAAAATGGATGTCTTAATTCTCGTGTCTTTAACCAAAAACATAATACAATTTGAAACAGAGGGAATATATATTTATTTAGACACTTGACCCTTAGGATCTAAGAGTACCACATCACACATGTAATAGTATAGCTCTGGAACAAACTGAATTAAACTAAACGTTTCTTTACCACACATGGCACATGTAATAGTATAGCTTTCCATATCACACATCACCTTGCAGGTCACTAATATATGAGAGCTTGCGCAATGCTAAAAAACTCTTTTGAGAAACTTGGTACGTGATGATGAGAAAATGGTATGTGAGTCAAAAATCTCTCATTTTATTCTTAAGAAACTTGTGGAGAAATGCTCTACTGCGTATGCTCTTATTTAGAAAATTAAATCTTCTTACGGAAAGATTTTATTTTTCAAAATATAGATAGATACAAATATTTTTTCAATTATTTTTCACACGCTTAATAAATTCTCGATCGGATTTTCTCTCTAGGTTTTAGCAGTTTTTGAAGTTTAAGATAGGTGTCACAGCAAGATCACAAGTAAGTTGCAATTACGCAAGTTACTTCAGTAAAACTTTCCGTACTTTGAAGAACAAGCGCAAATAAATATATGTAGGAAAAAAGAGCGCTGTAATAGATAATGTAACTTTATAACAGCGACAGCGTATTAAAATGTTCTAAAACATATTTAAATGAATAGTCTCGCTACCACGGGGTTGATGAGGTACTACCAACTCCACATGAGTGATGAAGATTAATAGACGGTGATCCACAACGATAGCAAAACTGGAAACCACACCTACCAAAATAATCAAAAGTAACGACAAATAATTATAACAAATTAAAACGAACTTTACAATAACACTTCTTAATATGTAATGAAAATGCGTACTGACCTGCATCTTATATGCAAACAACCAGAGGCTTTCTCAACGTAGAATTTGCATTTAGGGCACCTGACCTCCTCCACTTCTTCTTCTTAGCCAAATCAATCAACAAAGCATCTTCTTTGTCGCTATTCCTCGTCTTCTTCTTCTTCGTCTCCTTGCACCCACTCCCTGCGTGCCATGGCACCTCACATTGAGCGCAAAACAGTCTGTGACAAGACGGACACTCCGTCTGCGTCACTTTTTCACCATCATCATCGTCCACCACCATCACAAGCCGAGCATTTTTCGAACGGACAGTACACTTTCTCTGAAGACATGATCAACAACTCGCACAAGGCTTTGTCCCATCGCACGAACAAGTCCTTTGGGATCAAATCTCTACACGTGTAGGGCTCTATCAGTTGCGTGCAATTCATGTCAGGACACTTGATCCTTGCCCTTGCTGCGTTTTCTTCCACCTTGGTCGTCACGTAACGGACCGTGCACTCGGTGCAGTACGAGTGAGTGCAACTAGTGGTTCCTCGGAAGATGTCGGAGGGAGACTTTTCGTCCATACAGATCAGACATAGCTTGGTAGATGGTTTAGCTCGTACTTGCTGCTTGGTACGCGTTGGCCTGGCGATATAGTTTACCTTGTAATCTACCGTCCTTGTGCGTGGCAATGTTGATGATGATGACGGCGACGATAAGCATGATCCCATATCGTCTTCTTCTCCTTCTTACCTTGTCTTGAGTTTGATTTTTGGTGTGTATTCACATTATATGATGGCATATAGTTGAAAATAATTGCATTATATATTGGCATACATTATAAGATAATTGCATTATATATTGGAATACATAAGAAGATATACATTACAAGATAGAAGATAATTGCATCATATTGGCATATATCAGAGAATAATTGTATTATATATTGGCATATATTTAGAAGGTAATTACTTCGAGTTATATGTATGAAAATCTTTCTATTTTAAATTGCTTATCTATGAACACACTCATACTGAATATGTTAGCTTACAAAAAAATTTAGAATTTTCTTGTTTTAAAAAAAACAGAATATGAGAAAAAAATTTCATTACATCTTTAAGATAAATGGACGGGAAAGACAAATAGACAAAGTGTTGTAGCTCTAAGAATAAGACAACATGAACGTTTACAAACATAGAGAGAGACTTAAGAGATACGATTCTTACATGTGGGAGCTTAACATTCCACAAGTCTAGCAACTTCTAAATACCATAAAACATACTTGCCATGGTTAACGTGCTACCCATCTACCAAGTAACACACAGAGATTCAAACTAAATAGCTAGGAAAAAAAAAAGAGAGTCATGCTTTGATTAACCTGAGATTCAAGAAGCCACCAATCTTTTAAAACTTGTGTATGAACACTTGGGGAGGTTCTTCCCTGCAAAAGACAAATGAGATATATCGATACATATCTTTGTTGATGTACTATGCGATAATGAAGCAAAAGAAGTAAAGAAGAGAGCAGAGAGAAGAGTGAGACTCACTTCTCGTTAGCTTCTTGGTAAGTGTGGCTTGATGCAACCGCCAAGAGTTCTCCAGTGTGGTTAAATGCCAAAGACGCGACGCTATTTGAGTACTTTGGCAACTTTTGTAAAGGAAAACAAAATATTATATAAGAAAAGAACCAAATAACAGTAGTTCTAGAGAACAAGTCATGTTTTAGTGTTTGATACCTCAAAGAGTCTTCTTCTGCTTTTAGCATTCCATGAGATAACATAGCCTTCATTGTCACCAGTCACAAAAGTCCCTGATCCACTGTGGCAAGAAACAATGAGTGAACCATGTACAACCCAATTAAATTTGTGAATGAGGAAAACCTACCCTGGAGTGAACTCAATAGCGTTTATGCATGCACCATGGAGTCTTCCTTTCATAGATTTGGGATGGCATCGGAAAGTGTATCTGCCATGAGTTAAATGATTGACATAAGAGAAGTATCCAATAGAATACATGCAGTGATAATAAGGATTGAAAGTCACACCAAATGATCATTTCTATATTATTGTCAGTCATGACTTACTTCATCTCACTAGAGCATGCTGTATTGGGGAAATCCAAGGCTACTTGTCCATCTACTGAGCCAACTGCATATCCTGCTGAACACCAACTTTAAACACCTCAGATCTCAAACCACACATGAACGCTGGTCTATGAAAAATCATTGCCACATCACCAGAAAATCACATGAAACTATATGTTTACCAGTGGAGAAAGGTACAGAGGTGAGGCATCTGATAGGCACCTCAACTTGTGATTCATAAGACTGAAAAGGTCGATCTAAGCTACGCAAATCATATATATGCATTGATGCCGCTACGCAAACCACTAAGTTGTTTCCATTAACAGTGATGCATCTGACTGGAGCACCAGCATCAGTAGAAAGAACAAGACTTTGTCCTCGTCGTGTATCCCAAAATTTGATCTTCTTATCCAAGCCAGTAGAGATAACTTCACCTGAACCGTACCACACAACTTAAAACTCTTTAACTAATTCCATATATAACAACAAAGAGTACTTTTGATTAAAAAAATCAAGACCTGTGATTCTCCTAGTTCAACCAACTTGATAACAGTATAGTATACAACAGTCAAAATAAAGTTAGGCAAAGTCATTGATTCCAAACATCTGAAACTAAGAAAAGTGAATGTGTTTATACAATTTACCAAAGATTCCTATTATAAAAACTTAGAGAAGTACTGTAGCAAGTGACCTGGAAAGCTGTTAGTGTAAGACAGTCTATATATAAAGTAACCAAAGTCATTGATCCCAAACACAAAACCTCTTAAAAACATCTGAAACGAAAAAAAGGTGCATGTATATATATAATTTACCAAAGACTACTATTATAAAACTTAGATCTATCTTTGGGAAGAGTTAAAGAAGAAGCTGACCTTTATCAAGAGAGTAGAGAACAGATGTGGCAATGCCGTCATGTCTACCAATTCTATCAACTGTTCCAGCGTTTAAATCGTACCTGACAAACGAAATGTCAAGGTCACTATAAGCAAGATGCTATCTTTAAAGCAAGACCAAACCTTTGGATGAATCCATCGGAGCCAGAGGTGTAGGAAGTTGATTCGTTCTCGAAACAGCAGTCGAGAAGAGCGGCACGAG